>NC_142033.1:8597500-9328669 GCF_982192425.1 Myodes glareolus | reverse complement strand
TGAAGATCTTTTCCCATTCTGTAGGCTGTCGTTTTGTCTTGTTGACCATGTCCTTTGCTTTATAGAAGCTTTTCAGTTTCAGGAGGTCCCATTTATTAATTGTTTCTCTCAGTGTCTGTGCTGCTGGGGTTATATTTAGGAAGTGGTTCCTTGTGCCAATGCGTTCAAGTATGCTTCCCACTTTTTGTCTTCTGTAAGGTTCAGTATGGCTGGCTTTATGTTGAGGTCTTTGATCATTTAGACTTGAGAGGATCACTTTCTTGATCATGGTGTAGTCTCTTCCAGGTAAATTCTCTCTCATTCTCTCTCTCTCTTTCCCTCCCTCTGTGTGTGTGTGTGCGCGCGTGTGTGTGTGTTGGAGGTGAGGGGTTGTGGGTTTTTTGTTTTTTTTGCTTTTTTTCAGTGTTGGACTATAGCGAACTGGAAATAAAAACTAAAAACAGCCCATTCTTTACTATAGGTAGTTTCAGAGAGGTCTTGAAGACAGGGCGAACGAATCCTTATGCCCGGAACTTACGGAAAACGCTGTAGTTTTGACAATCCGGGCCCTTACTGAGGTTGCACCAGGTACACGCCTTCAAGTCCTCCAGCCAATCCCAGGTCGGAGCGTGAGATCCCGGTCTCTCGAGACGCCTAGGCGGGAGTTTCGTGTCACTCAACCCCGAGGGCGGAGCTAGTTCCGACTCCTAGACTTGGCGCTCTGGCCCGTAAAGGCTCGACTCTATGGCTCCTCGGGTTCCCTCTGCCGCACTCTGGAGGACCACACTCGTTTTCTTTTCGGCTGCGCGAGGTCCCGCCCGCAGCCGGGGCTGAGCTGGAAGAAAGATGGCGGCTGCCGTGCGCCAGGATCTGGCCCAGCTTATGAATTCGAGTGGCTCTCATAAAGATTTGGCGGGCAAGTGAGTATTTCCTAGGAGTCCAGAGGCGGGAGGGAAGCCACAAACTGACCTGCCTAGGGGTGACGGAGGCTCTCGGGCGTGGGGCCGAGGTGGTAGGCCCGAGGGCTCAGGGGGGCGGGCCTGCAGTCGGCCGTGGCGGTAAATGCTGGGAGCTGCAGACAGTGGAAGGGACGGGGTGCTGGGGTCCTGGCCGCCCAAGACCCGGCCTGACTGCCAGCTTATTACGTCCTTCATACCGTCCTCTACGGACTCCTCCGGCTTCTGGAAGCATGGCAGGAAAGATGACGGCTTCCTCGACGGTGGCCGCCTTCGTTAGTGTGTGCCTGGCGAGCCCAACACACCGGGTTTGACTTGGGTTTGCTGCCGCCTCCGCCCTCGCCTTGGTGGAGATAAATTTATATCCTGGACTCTGATGGCAGAGTTGGTTTTTGCTTTTGTCTTGTTTTGATTTGATCTTAAGACTTTCCAGGAGGATAGGAGCCGAGGACATATGGCTGCTGTCACGCCGTCCAGAACTTCTCAAGTTCATACCTTGTGTTTGTCCTTAGTGTTCCGGATACTCTCAGCTGTCACCAGCTCTGTAGAAGAGAACACAGACAGAATGTCCCCGGCCTAGGATGTCAAGAACAGTGATGTTTCCACAGGCCGCTCAGGGATTTTGTGGGAACCGTAGAATGCTTAGGTCCACTCGAAGTCACCATTTGAGACGTGTCGCTTCCCCAAGTAGTCGAACAGTTTCAGTCGTTCTATTTTTGTAGATTTCACAGCTTTGCTTTCTGCTGAGCCTTTTGTTTGTTTGTTTTTTTTCTGTGTGGCCCTAGCTGCCCAGGAACTCACTCTGTAGACCATGGTGGCTCCAAACTCAGAGATCCTCCTGCCTCTGCCTCCCGAGTCCTGGGATTAAGGGCCTGCTTCCTTGCACCCGGCCCTTTCTGCTGAAAGTATGTCTCTGATTGTTCTTAATATTTATACGTTGACAATTGAGAGCACGTTGATCTAATTAATGGTATACTCGTTCAGGCCCGCACCTTGAAACGGGGTGTGTGTGTCACACACATACATGCAGTGTGGTGGTTGCGCTGCCTTTTAAAACGCTGCTAAGTTTAGTTATACCCTGGGCTTTACTACTTTATGCTTCTTTTTTCTGCTTTAAAAAAATGGCAGTTTAATGCTGAGACTTAAGTCTTATCTGATTTCAAAATGAGTGTGTGTCTGTGTCCTTATCACACTTAAATAGCCGAATTCAGTCTTGAAGTATACAAAACGTCATAGAATTGTTATTGGTAAGCAGTTGGTAAATGCACACGGTCTTATTCCAGGAGTTGGAAATAGTGGAGTATGCCTTCCTTGTTTGTTTTTTTCTGCATGTATTAATATTAGATTTAGATGAAAATAAAAGTAGTGTATGTATTCTCTCATATTTCCTTTGCATTTTCACTATATTTCAGAAAATGTAAGGCTATTAGTTATCAGATAAGGTATAGTTCTTTGAACTGGAAAGAATTCTGGAACTTCGGCTTACTATTTTCCTCTTTAGCTCTGAATTGGAGATGAAAAGTAGTATGTCTCCAATGGGTTGTTTCTTTTGTCTATTGCTGCTTAATAGATACATGGTTAGTGGTGTAAAAGTACTTTCCCCCTCAGGATTCTGGGTGTTGCTTGTCTGGTTCAGTTATGCAGATTAACTTGACTGACAGTTCAGTTAGGACTGGACTCATGTAGATATGTGGCTCTTGACCCGGTCATCTCATTCCATAGTTTAGCATTGGTTTTCTTCTGGGGCTTCCACTCAGAATGTTCTAATTGGCTGAGAATGGAAGCTGCAAGGCTTAGGGCTAGTCTGAGAAGTCTCCCATCAACTTTGTAATCCTGATGAAAGCAAGTAACAAAGCCAGCCCAGATTCAAGGGAAAGGAAATGGAATGTGCCACCAACTCGTTAGTAGCAGCGTGATCGTGTAAGGAATGGACAAGGGTGGTGTGCATCACTGGAAGCCGTTACTGCGGCGGTTTACCACGAGTTTATTTTTCAGAGGAAATGAAATAATTGGCTTGATAAGTGGTATCTCACACAGTACTAACTAGCCCCTCCCTCGGTTTTGCTTTCCTTCTTGTCTTAAGATTCAGTTTATTTTTATTTATGAGTATGTGAGTGTGAATGCCATCTGTGTGCAGGTGCCCATGGGTGCCGGAGAGGGAGTCATCCTCTGGAGCCACCTGACGTGGGTGCTGGGAATTAAATTCGGGTTCCCTGGAAGAACAGAAAGCGCTCTCTCCAGTCCTCAGCGCTGCTTCCTGAGAATACTCTTGGCCTTGCCCCAGGGTATTTACCCAGTACTACTGGGTAAGAATGTTAGGATGTTTGCCCTCATAACAAAACAGTTCTGCCAGCCACAGAACTTATGAAACACATGTCATCTGTTCATTTCAGATTTTTATATTGGGAACCGAGAAACAAAAGCTTCTACATTAAGGAATTATGAAATACAAGATTTCTGATACTGATATCCTCTGTTCTCATACAGTATGTTGTTCAAGAAATGTTGATTCAATCAGTAAATAGCCAGAAGGGGACATAACTTCTATGTGAACCCAGGTTTGTCTCAAAAGCTCACTTGTATTCATTCAGGCTATATTGCTTTTTTTGTTGAAAACTCAATTACAAGTGCTTTCTGACGATTGAATTAGCAGTTATCCAAATTTAGTATAAGAAACTGGCCATCTAAATAGCATTTTTTTTGTTGTTACAGATATAGGCTGCTTTTTCTTATCATAAAAATACTTTTTTATTACCTCTTAGAAAGCTTTAGAAGAGGGAACTGGAGCAATGGCTCAGCTGTTAAGAGCACTTACTGCTCTTGCAGAGGACCTGGGTTCAGTTCCAGGGGACTCTTTTCCGACTTCTTTTTGGTTTTTCCGAGGCAGGGTTTCTCTGTAGCTTTGGAGCCTGTCCTGGAACTAGCTCTTGTAGACCAGGCTGGCCTCGAACTCACAGAGATCTGCCTGCCTCTGCCTCCTGAGTGCTGGGATTAAAGGCGTGAACCACCACTGCCCAGCCCTTTTCCGACTTCTAAGGGCACCAGTCACGCATGTGGTGCCCAGACATATATGCAGTCAAAACACATGCATAAAAATAACTTAATTGCTTTTCAAGGAAAGTTTTAGAAGCCACAGGTAGTAGTGCAGTCCTTCGGTTCCAGTGCCTTGGGGTTGGAAGCAGGCTGATCTCTGCGAGTTCTAGGATAGTCAAACCCTATCTCAAAAAATCCAAAAGTCAAAAATAGAGGAGAGAGGACTGGAGAGGGAGTGTATGAAGGTAATTGTTGTGATGACCTGTCTTAACTCAGTTGGCTAACCTACTTGGTCTTCAACCAATGTGACTTCCAATACTCACCCATCCCCACGCCAGACCTGGTTTAGTTGGTCTGCTAGTGCCCAACAATAACTTACTTTTATTTGAACATAGATTGTTTATCTGTTCATTTGTTCCATACCCTGACCAGAATATAGTTCTTTTTAAAGCGTTTTTTGAGGTCAGATATCAGGACATGGGTTATTCAACAGGGTCTTGGTTGAATCAATCCTATGAAAATATGACCTTTACAACTTCCTATTTCCAGTTCTAGAGTGCATGAGGTATCCAGAGGAGGCTGGGAGCTATTTGCAGATTAAACGTTTTTGTTTGTTCTTCTTTTTTTTTTTTTTTTTTTAAAGAGCTTATTATGTATACAGTTCAGTGTTCTGCCTCCATGTATGACTGCATGCCAGAAGAGGGCACCAGATCTCATTGTAGATGGCTGTGAGCCACCATGTGATTGCTGGGAATTGAACTCAGGACCTCTGGAAGAGCAGTCAGCGTCCTTAACCTCTTAGCCATCTCTCCAGTCCTGTTTGTTCGTTCTTTTGAGACAGGGTTTCTTTTAGCTCAGGCTGGCCTCCAACTCCTTCCTGATTCTTCTGCCTAAGGCTTCCCAAAGCTGTGTTTATAAATGTGCCCTGCCAGGACCAGCTAACATTTATAAGAGGTTGTTAGTAACAGAAGACCTCTTAGTTGCCTTTGTTTACTGAGAAGACTTTGAGAAGAGAAAACTAAGATTGTAATCTGCTCTAGCGAGGTAGACTCTGTGTTAGAGTGGAAAGACAGAGCATGTGCACGGGTGTCTGCAGGGACAGAGGGACAGTAACCTCAAAGGCCTCTTCTAACTCAAGGTTTCTGGTTCTCTGCTACTCCTCCAGGACAGTTTTAGTGATTCCTATGTCCAGAATAAATGCTGTTTGTGTGCAAACATTATGTAGCAAATAGATAATGTTATTAGCATTATATATGGAGAAAAATATACTTTTTATTTTTTTCAAAGTAAACAGCTTAATTTAGGAAAAATGGGAAAGAACTTCTGAGAATGGGAGGACTCCAAGGGGAGGAATACTCACACAAAAAGAAACTTTGAAGTCACATGTAGTCAAACCAGTATTTAGTCCATGTTTATGAACTCCTAACTCAAAATATAGTCAGTCGCCTAGTGACTTAAAACAGTAGTCATTTGCATGTATCTGCAGTGAGCTGCAGGCCAGGTGCATTGTTCTGCAGTGAGCTGCAGGCCAGGTGCATTGTTCTGCAGTGAGCTGCAGGCCAGGTGTGTAGGCAGAGACTGCTTGTTCATTTCTGGGCTACCCAGACCCAAATAATCACACAGAAACTATATTAATTGCAGCACTGTTGACCTATTAACTCAGGCTTCTTATTAATTGGCTCTTACATCTTAAATTAATCTATTTCTATTCATTTGTATATTGTCACAAGACTGGCTTACCCGGTAAGGTTCTTTTCTGGCCTCTTTCTCCTTCAGCAGCTACATGGCTTCTCTTTGACTCCACCTACTCTTGCTATATCTCTGTTCAGATTTCCTGCCTGGCTTTACTCTGCTAAGCCATTGGCTGAACCAACTTTATTCATTCATCAATAAAAGCAGCACATATACAGAAGGATATCCCATGTCTCAGGTGCACTGCTTCTACAGTGAGCTGCGGGCCAGGTGCACTGCTCTGCTTTTGTGCATTTGTTGGTTGTTATTTGAAACAGGGTTCCTGTGCACAGTGAACATGTAGTACCCATGGAGGCCTTGAACTCACAATCCTGCTGCTTCTGCCTCCAGGTGCTGGGGTTATAGGCATGCCATCACACCTAGTTTAAACAGGACATTTCTAATGTAATTCAGTCAGTTTTATTTGTAGGTATGGAGAGATGGCTCAGGAGTTAAGAGCACTGGATGTTCTTCCAGAGCACCCAGCACCCACATGGCAGTTTACAGTTTCCTGTAACTGCAGTTCCAGGGGTTCTGATACCTTTGTTCCAGTGCAATTAAATACATTAAAAATAAACTTCTATTTGCTTTTGGATGTTCTTCCTATTACTAGTAATAGTATTCCTATTACTAGTAATTGGCCAGAGAGATGGCTCAGTAGTTAAGAACACTGATTGCTCTTCCTGAAGACTCAGGTTCATTTCCCAGTACCTGTCTACAGGGTGACTAGCAACCATCTATAACTCTGGTTCCAGGTCCGATTCCCTCTTCTGGCTTCCGTGGGTACTACATGTTCATTGTGCACAAACAATGTAGGCAAAACACCCATACACAGAGTAAAAGTAAATAAATCTTAATTTTGTTGGTTGGTTGGTTTTTTGGAGACAGGATTTCTCATTGTAGCCCTGGTTGTCCTGGACTTGACTTTGTAGACCAAGCTGGCCTTGAACTCATGTAGATCTCCCTGGCTTTGCCCCCCAAATAGTAGCACTAAAGGTTTGGGCTACCATACCTGGCATCAAAACAAATTTTAACTTTAGGTTAGGCTTCAAATTTATCTTTAAGTACTCATCTATGAATATTAGCTGGTATAAAATACTCTAGAAGAATGTAAATATAAGACTTAGCTATAACCTTGATTTAATAAAATATAATTAAATTTGAAAATAAATCAATCAAAAAATAAGTGATATATCATTAAGCATAACCTATCTGAAAATATGTTCAGATCAATAAGTATATAAATATAGGCATAGAAAAATTTTAAATTGTGTGTGTGTGTGTGTGTGTGTGTGTGTGTGTGTGTGTGAACCTAGAATGAAATACTTCATTGTTTCTAATACCAGTCCTGTCTCTTCCGGAGTCAGACTTGGTAATATGTAAAGTAACACTGTTGTCTCTAAAGGCTTATCGTTGTCTGTCCTCTGCACATCTCCTAGCACATCTGCTTCCATTGTAGCTTTGCAACATTGCATGACAGAACTGGGGATTTTGGATGAGTTGGGAACAAAACTGAATGGTAGCTTTGAAAATGGTCCTTACAAAATATGTCACCAGTCTGAATGAGTTCGGGTCCTTTTTATGCAAGTTTTTCTTCTAGGATTCATTGTGAACCACTTTCTGTAATTGAAATGTTATTAGGTTTGTAAATATATTTGGCTAGCCAGGCATGATGGCTCATGTCTACAGTTCAAATGCGGGGAAAACTGAGAAAGGAGAATTTCTCTGAGGTTAGCCAGCGCGATGCTGAGTCCCTGACCAACTTGGACTATAAAAGGAGATCCTAGCTCAGAAAACAAAAATAAAATATTTTTAGCTAATGCTTTTTAAAAGTAATGTGTAAGATGCCAGGCAGTTTGGCACATGCCTTTAATCCCAGCACTCGGGAGGCAGAGGCAGGAGGATCTCTGTGAGTTTGAGGCCAGTCTGATATACAAAGAGATTTCCAGTATAGCCAGGTCTATATGGAGGAAACCCTGTCTCAAAAAGAAAGACACTTGAAAGAAAATTGGTATTTAAATTTGGCAGTGAGCCTAGCTTTTAATGGCTGAACTATCTCTCCAGCCCCAAAATTAGCATTTTAGTTCTAATTCCAGTTAGAACTTTTCAAGAAAAATGCACGTTAAATTCAGTTGTATGGAATAGTAACATAGAGTTATGAGTTTACTTCTCTTCTGATGGGTTTGAAAATTAAAAAAAAAAGTTTGGTACCCATTATTAAAAATTATAAGTAGCACCTGAGAACTAAGGGGTTTAGTGTTTAAAAATTGTTAGGATTTCGGCCATGTTGTGGTGCCTCTAACACTTGGGAGGCAGAGCCAGGCAGAACAGCGAGTTTCAGGACTACCAGGGCTAAGAGAACTAACCCTGTCTTGAACCCCCCTCCCAACTGTTATGATCACATTTGTTTATTACCTTGTGTGTACATGTGATCTGAGAACAAATTCTGGAAATCAGTTCTCTCCTTCTAGTGTGGGTTCCAGGGATGGAACTCAGGTGTCATGTCAGAGCTGGTAGATAGTAACTTTATCCATTGAGCTGTTTCACCAGTTCCAAGGCTTAGTGTTTCCTATGGTGGCCTGGAAGCTAAAACATATAGGTGTTTTTTCAGTGTGCTGTAAAGAAAACTGCCAACTAGAGATTAATGGAAGAAAGTAGGGCAAATTGAAAAGACTGAGTAAATGTCATAATTAGTGGTAGAAATAAATAAATAGGCCAGGGAATGGTGGCACCCAGAATCCTAGATTTGGGAGGCAGAAACAAGAGGATCAAGGGTTTCTGGTTATCTGGGCTACATAGAGAATTCAAGGATGGCTTGGACCCATATCACAGTGAAACTCTGACTCAAAAAAATCAGGAACAGACAATAAAAGGGATAAATAAACTTAAGAATTTAATTATTTGACCATATATGTCTGTTTCATTTCTGTTGCTGCTATAAAGGACCTGGAAACAACTTAGGAGAAAGGGTTTATTTCAGCTCCCAGTTCCTGGTGACTTGTCCAGGGCAGCAGGAGCTTGAAGCTGCTGCCACATCACAGCCTAGTGTGAGAGAAATTGAGTGTTTGGAGATTGTGCTCAGCCTGCTTTCCTAGTTCCTGTAGTTCAGGATTCCTTATGTAGGGAATAGTGCCGCCAACAGTGGGTAGGTCTTCATCCTTTAATTAATATAGTCGATCTCCAGCAGGAGTGTCCATAGACCCATCCAAGACTCATTGAGACTTCCTTAGTAATTCTAGATGATTAGGACTAAATATTTATTATTTGTATTTGATACTGTTTTAGATATCGTCAGATTCTGGAAAAAGCCATTCAGTTGTCTGGGACAGAACAACTAGAAGCTTTGAAAGCGTTTGTGGAAGCGAGTGAGTAGAATGGACTGTCCTGCCGCCCTGTGTTGTGAGTGGTTCTCCAGAGCTTCGTCAGCCTGCTCTGCACAATCAGTAGTAAATGTGCTTAGAGAGTGTCTTACTCCAGACTTTAACCACTTACAGTGGGTTATTTTTCAAATGAATTGTCTTCAAAATTGAAATCCCAATTAAGGTTCTGTATAGGTGTTCTGTGCTTTCCCTTTGTACAAAAATAAAGAGGAAAAAGGAAAAGTAAAATTTTCAAGAAGTAAATTTTCCTCAGTTTTTTTTCCGTTTCTTAGAAAAGTTACTGTGTTTTTTTTCCTGCCTTCTTGTAGTAGATATATAATCAGTAAAATCCAGCATAAAGAAACTAACTATGTTGCATGAGATGTTAAATCTCTGAGTAATATATTGAAAACTGCCCTTTGTGGAGTTTTGGTTTTGGTTTTTCAAGACAGGATTTCTCTAGCTTTGGAGCCTGTCCTGGCACTAGCTCTTGTAGACCAGGCTGGCCTTGAACTCACAGAGAACCACCTGTCTCTGCTTCCCAAGTGCTGGGATTAAGGGCATGCGCCACTACCACCTGGCTGCTCATGGAGTTTTTAAATGGTAATTTTAAGTAAAATTTAATTGCTTAATGGAAACTTAATGTTCATGTTTTATATTTCTCATCTTATTTTTTAACAAGTGGTGAATGAGAACGTCAGTCTTGTGATCTCACGGCAACTGCTGACAGATTTCTGCACACACCTCCCTAACCTGCCAGATAGCACAGCAAAGGAGATCTATCATTTCACCTTGGAGAAGATCCAGCCTCGAGTCATTTCCTTTGAGGAACAGGTAAAAGTCTAGACTTGTAGATTTTGTTGTTGTTGTTTTGTTTTAAAGTTCTTAATTCCCAGTAATTTTTTTTGAAAAACAAATTTATACAATATATTTGGATTATGTTTTCTCCTTCCCCAATTGTTCCCAGATGCACCCCACTTTCCTACCCACCCAACTTTATGTTCTTTTTGTCTTAAAACAAAACAAAATGTAAAAGCCTCCAAGAAACAAACAAAAAACCTTTAAAGCCACAGAAACAAAATTCAAAACAAACAAGCAAAAAATCAATAAGACAAAAAAATGCCAGGTGCTGGAGAGATGGCTCAGCAGTTAAGAGCTAACTGTTCTTCCAGAGGGTGTGGGTTCAATTCTCAGCGTCCAAATGACAGCTCAACAACTGTCTGTAACTCCAGGATCCAACACCCTTACATAGACCCACATGCAGGCAAAACACCAAATGCACATAAAATAAAAATAAACTAAATGCTCCAAAAAAAGCAAAATGAAACAGAAACTCCACAGACATACCACTGAGTGGGGAATGGGGCCTGATAGATCCAGAGAGATTGGTTTTTCCCTTTGCCACAGGGCATTAGTGTAGGACCATGTGTCTGCTCCACCTCTCGGTGCTGGCTGTCCTGTCTGGCTTGAACCTGTGAGGCTGTGCCAGTGCCTCAGTCTCTGTGACTTCGTATATGCACCAGACATGTTGGCTTAGAACAGCAGATTTTTGATCTTAAGATAATAGGTTATTTTTATGATCTGATTAACTCCTTAACGGAGATAATTCCTCAGTTTCATATTTTATATAAAACTGTCAAACAGCATTTACAATGTAAAATCAAATTATTAGGATATTGCAGCTCCCACTGGAGCATTAGTAAAAAGGTCTTTGTTTAGTTTTCTCTATTATGTGGTGTGTAAGCATGTGCTGCTGGGCACAGTCGGGGTCAGAGGGCAGCTCTGCAGAGTTAGTTCTGTTCTTTGGCCTGCATGTGCATTCTGGGGATTGAACTCAGATTACAGACTTTAGTTGCATTGTTCCTTGAATAATCTTAGTAGCCCTAGTAAGATTATTTATAGGTCAAGATTAAAAACAGAGAAACTCCAGTATCATGTATGCAGCAACACAAAAGCAAAATTTAATACTGGAAACAAAATGTTGCCAAAAATACACATTATAGAAATGTGTAGTTTCAGTTCAGTGTTTTGATATTCTGTGAATGCAAGCCTTATAGAAAAATGTGATGATTTACATAAACCTGTGAATTTCTTACCAGTTTAATCCATTGGTGAGAGCACTGTTAAAGTAACATCTATATCTGTCATTCTAGGTTGCTTCCATAAGACAGCATCTTGCATCTATTTATGAGAAAGAAGAAGATTGGAGGAATGCAGCCCAAGTGTTGGTGGGGATTCCTCTGGAAACAGGACAAAAGTACAGTAAATAGTGGATTTGGATAGACATGTATAAGTGCTCACTAACACTCTTTTCTACTCCTACTGTAGAGGATACGATATGTGTTGCATGGTAGATGGTAGTAAGTGCTTCTCAGAGAGTGACTGTGAGCTCTCTGAGGGCAGAGGGTAACAAGTTACCTTGTGTTGTTGACATAGTGATCTTAAGATATCAGCATACTTGTAGTGTTTTCTTAATAAGAATGCCAGCGTGGGTAGAATAAACTTGGAGAAAGACAAGAGAATGAAGTCAGTACTAGGGATCAGATCCGAGGGGTTCTTGAAGCCCTTGTAAGGACTTTGATTGAAAGAAAAATGAGAGGGACAGGCATGGTAGCTCACACCTTTTTAACCCTGCACTCAAGAGGCATAGGCAGGCAGATCTCTGTGAGTTTGAGGCCATCTTGGTCTACTCAGTGAGTTACAAGGCTAGCCAGGGCTTCATTGTAAGACCCTTTCTCCAAAAATAAATAAATAAATAAATAAATAAATAAATAAAATAGAATAGAATAAAGGAAAAAAAATAAAAGAAACAAAAGGAAAGAAAGAAAAGAAATGACATGACATGAGAGTGAGCCATTGGATGATTTTGAGCCGAAAAGTAACATAATTTGACATATGACCTACTGACTACTGGGTGGAGAATAAACCATTGGCAGCGGTAGTAGAAGTAGCACTGTTAATTAGGAAGCTTATGCGTGACCATAGCTGAGGAGGAGGTCCTAAGAAGTGCTGTGGTTTGGAGGTTCCTGTGGCTTTGCTTCATTTCCCATGTGGAGTATACAAAACAGTCAAGTCCTGATTTTTTTAACCTGAGCAGTTGGAAATATGGAGTTGCCATGCGCTGTAGGGAGTATACTTTAAGGAGATTTCAAGTGTACATTTTGCATTGTGATAATCAGGTTAAGATTACAGCTAGTAGTGAGTTGAATATTTTAGTCTGGAGGTAGTAGAGCATGCTTGGTTACAAGTAGATGTTTGGGAGCCATTGCCTACTGGTCTGGTTTGATGCCTTTCCAAGGGAGGGAGAGGAAGGGTGAGTATTGAGGCCTGGAGCACTCCCACCGCAGGAGACAGTTGGCTGGAGGGCATTGCAGCAAGTGGGAAGGATTGTCTGTTGAGGGAAGAGCACCAGAGTAGAGTGTGCTCCTCCCTAGAAGCCATATGAGGGAAGGAGAAGGATTCAGACACATGCTGCTGTTGAGTGGACTGACTGGTGACTGGTGGTCAGCACTCGGCAGGTATGGGGTGACCCCAGGTATTGTGAAACCTACGAGAGCTGGAGTCTGGTTGGAAAAGTGAATGGAGACGGCTCTTTGGTAGGCTTTTCAACCAGACAGTAATTCGTGTAGGAGACCACAGTGAAAGTTAGAGTTTTATGTTATGAGTCATTGGAAAGCAAAGATTTGATATTAACTCCAGGAATGGTGGCACACACCTTTAATCCCAGCACTCCAGATGCAGAGGCAAGTGGGTCTCTCTGAGTTCCAGGCCAGCCTGGTCTACAGAGCAGGTTCCAGGACAGCCAGGGAGGATACACAGAGAGACCTTGTCTCTAAAAACAAAGATATTGAGGAATTGGCAAAGGATTCTCGCAGCAGTGTATAAAAATAAGGGAATTTAGTAGGAGGGGACATTTTGTCTAGGGCCTGGCCTGGGAAAGGTTGGCAACGTCTGGCTCTTTGTTGGGGCATCGACACTGCCATGCCTCTTTGTAACAGTCAGAAATGCCAGCTGTCCGCTGGTAGGCAGACGTGCCCCAGGGATGTGAGGAACACACAACACGCAGGCTGTGTGCTCTGGTGATAGGGTGGAGCTCGTGCAAGGACTCTGATGGCTTCTCTCAGGAAGCCGGATGTAACAGGTGGGAGCTGGGAGGGAGAGAGGACAGGAATATAACTGGATAAATGGGAGCTGCTTTCTTTAAGGAGTTACTCAGTCTGACTTCTAAAGTAGTGAATAGATCACCTGATAAAAAATTGAAAAATTCAAGAAGCTTTATGTGTTATAGAAATTCATATAAATTTGAGTTGTGAGTGGGAAAACAAACTATTGATAATAAATAAGCCAAACAAACAATTTTAATTCATAGACATCCTTCCCATGATCCTCCCCCACAAAAAACAAGCCAAGTAAAGAATTAATTTCAGAGGGGAGCCAAGTGAATTCTAAGTTTTTTTTTTCCTTGTCACAAGGTATTACTGCTTCTTTGGCTGCAAATAGAAAAGATTACTTTTCTATGAGAATCTTGAATTATGAGTTTTGAGTTATGTGAGGTTTCCAGTTCTTCATTCCTGGAATAGAATATAAGCAATGAAGAAGGAAGAAACTGAAAGTCTTTTCTTCGCACTACTCTAAGTGAGATTACATGTTGTTGTATGAAAGTGTATTTCATATTTTAATGATGTTTAATATACTATTGAATTCCGCAGTTTGTATTTTTGACATAGGGTCTTGCTATATAGCCTTTCCTTGGTATGTAGACCAGGCTGGCCTGGAACTCACAGAGCTCTGCCTGCCTCTGCTTCCTTAGTGCTGGGGTGGAAGGTATGCATCACCACGGCCAGCCATAGCCCACTTTTTAACTTAAAAAAAAAATAGATGGTGTCTGTAAGCATCTATTGATTATCATTACATTTTCTACATTTTTACACACCACACTTCATTCCTTTAAATACTATACAGGGATTTCCATTTTTTCCTAATGTAAGTAATTATAAGTAACTTTACAAATTAGTTTCCTTGTAATAAATACTTAGGCACATCCCTTATTGTCTTTTTAGGATTTGGTATCTGGAAGTAAAGTATAGTGGATTAAGGACATATAAATTGAAAGAGTTCAAAGGATAATTGAGGAACTAATTGCTAGATTGTTCTCTAGGCAGGCTGAGCCTGGATATAGTTCCACTAATGGTATCTGATAAGCTGAAACTTGGCACTTGTGTCTTTGTGATCTTCGTGTTATGAGATACCTGAGGATCAGAAGCAGCTGTAATATGACCAATGAGAATATTTAAAAAGATCAGGGAATCTTAGCTTTTTTCTATAACATAATATAATAAGAATTTTATTATTTGTTAAAATTTTTCTTGACAAAATGCTGAATCTGTTTGTTTGTTTTATTTATCCTAGACAATACAATGTAGACTACAAGTTGGAGACTTACCTGAAGATTGCTAGACTGTATCTGGAGGATGATGATCCTGTTCAGGCTGAGGCTTACATAAATCGAGCATCCCTGCTTCAGAACGAATCCACGAATGAACAGTTACAAATACATTATAAGGTAACAAATGAGTAATTTGGAATTTTGTATCGATGAATTATATACCAAAATGTTTCATAACATCTGTTGATGTTTATATGTTTCTTTGTGTGTCCTGGCTGGTTTTGTGTCAACTTGACACAAGCTAGAGTCATCAGAGAGGAAGGAGCCGCAGCTGAGGAAATGCCCCATGAGATCCAGCTTTAAGACATTTTTTCAATTAGTGATCAGTGGAGAAGGACCCAGCCCATGGTGGGTGGTGCCATCCCTAGGCTGGTGGTCCTGGGTTCTATAAGAAATCAGGCTGAGCAAGCCATGAGGAAGTATGTCAGTAAGCAGCACCCTCCATGGCCTCTTCATCAGCTCCTGCCTCCAGGTCCCTGCCCTGTTTAGTTCCTGTTATGACTTCCTACAGTGATGAATGTTGATGTGGAAGTGGAAGCCAAATAAACCCTTTCCTCCCCAGCTTGTTTTTTTTGGTCATGGTGTTTTGTTACAGCAGTAGAAACCCTAACTATGATATTTTGTCTTTCCAGTTTACCCTAATTGGAGTGTTTTCCCTGTGCAGGTATGTTATGCACGTGTCCTTGATTACAGAAGAAAATTTATTGAAGCTGCCCAAAGGTACAATGAACTCTCTTACAAGACAATAGTCCATGAAAGTGAAAGACTAGAGGCCTTGAAGCATGCTTTGCACTGCACCATCTTAGCATCAGCAGGTAAGCTGCGATTGGTGCTTATGTGGCCAGGTTTGTACTCTGTGCAGTAACGAGGTAACTGTTGGAATAATTAACAAGGGACTATCTTCTGGGGGGGTGTCTTTGTACAATTAAGGAATTTAAACATGTAAACAAAAATAAAAATAAAATGATTTATCTTAAAAAATTCAAAGTGAATGTAATCAGCCTGTTATCCACGTGCTAAGAATAGTTAAGAGGTAACAGTTTATTCCTAAAATTTCACTGAAGAAAAAAAATGGTTCCTAAATTAAATGAGAACTACAGAGGAGGAAACAGATTAAATTCTAGAGATTGGGTGAGGTGACTCCTCCATTAGATAGAGGTGCTCGTTGCCTGATGACCACATGTTGGAAGGAGAGAATGTTGTCCTCTGATCTGCACTGGTGCACCATGGCATGTGTCCTCACTCCGTGTCCACAAAATAAATAAGTGTGATACATTCTTTAAAAGGATCTAAAGTGTTCTACTTTTCACTTTTTTCAACCTTTGAGCTTCAGTTTTAGACCTAGCAATCTCTGCTTTCCTCGGTACATACAAGACTTTTACTAAATTCTATATAAATTTAGTACAGCTTTTAAACAGAAAAGACCATTGTGAATGTTAATTCTAAGCCATGGCTTTTCTAATCATTCTGAAATCTTCCAAGGACTAATAAGTTGAGAGCCTATCACATATTGAGAACTACCATTTAATATCTTCTTTTGTTTTGACACAAGGTCTTTTTTATTTAGTTCTAGATAGCCTAAAACTCCCTATAAAGACCAGGCTAGCCTCGAACTCACAAACATCCACCTGCTTCTGCCTCCAGAGTACTAGGATTAAGGGTTAAGCCACTACTTACTTTTTCTTGCAACTAAGTGTCAGTGATTATTATATATTAGTATATAGATTCCCCATGATTTTCTGTTGTACTTTATCATCCAGACATATCCAAACTGTGGCCCATAGGCTGTATGCAGCCAAGGATAGCTGCGACTATGATCCAACATGGAGTAATAAACTCACCTAAAATATGAGGATTTCTTTTTGTTTGTTTGAAACTTAATTCCGTGGTTCTCCAGTGTGAACTTTGTAGTTGATAACATCATTTCACAGTGTCAGAAAGTTGAACGCACCTGTATGCAGCAGTGATTGTGCGCAGGGGACAGTTTATGGCTAGGTTAAGCTCCTAAGTTCGAAGGTACATATTTTAGCCTTTTGTCGAAAGTGTGCATTGTGCCAAATAACACACTACAAACAGGTGTTCATGAGTACCTGACTGTCAACAGGTATTAACAGTTGTTTTCACTATTTGCCCATCTAGTAGATGAAAAATGATTACAATTTGGCATTAATGCATATTTTATTTATAATGAATGTTAACCATCTTCTCACGTGTATTTATGAAGCCATTGTTGAGCTGGGCAGTGGTGGAGCCTGCCTGTAATCCCAGCACTCAGGAGACAGAGGCAAGTGGAGCTCTTTGAATTCAAGGCCAACCTGGTCTACATAGTTCCTAGGACAGCAAGAAAAAGTCATTGTTGGTAACCTTGCATTCTCTCTTGTTCTCTTTTTTAAATTTTGAGACAGGGTTTCTCTGGGTAGCCCTGGCTGTCTTATAACTCACTTTGTAAACCAGGCTGGCCTTGTTTGTCAGGGATCTATCTGTCTGATCAAAGGTGTATACCAGCACACCCAGCTCTCTCCATGTGCATTGGCCTTTTTAAAACAAAACAAAACAAAATAAAATTCTTAACATGAAAGAAAATTGATAGTTTTTCCCCCAGTTTATTGCCTGTATTGGACTTCGTAGAACTTTGCCATGTATAAAGTTCATTATTATTTGTATGTATGTGTGTGTCCATACAGAGAGAGAGACACACTGCCTCATACCTACTAATCTCATCACAGAATTACTCTGCAATTGTCCTGCAGTTGTCAAAAGTCTAGATTAGTAGAGCACAGCTAGATTGTTCTAGGTACTCCTTACTCTTGCAGTCATGGTTTGGCGGCCATTTTAGATGAAATGCGTGAAGAAAACTTAGGTTAACGGGTACATTGTCTAATAGGGAGGCACATTTTAATGACTTTCTAAAGAAATTGTGGGTATTCTCTTCTGATAGTATATCTAACCTGGTAAGTGCTGTAATTTCATTGCTGTGTAGAATCTGAATAGTACCAGTGAGCTTTTGTCCGGCTTTGTTAAATTTTGGTCTGCCTTGTACTTTCTCTCTCTCTCTTTTTTTTTTTGTTTGTTTCCTTTGTTTTGAGGAAGCGTCTCCCTACTTATACCAGGGACTTTAAGCTTGCCCCTATCCTCTGGCTCCTGAGTGTGGAGATTGCAGTCATGAGCTCGCCCAGCTTTTTTGTCTCGTACTTTGAAAGCGTAGATCCTGGCAGAATTTTCTACCATCATTTACTAGATTTGTAAAATACTGGCTGTCTGAATTATATAAAACTTCCCAATATGACACACTTTAGTGAACATTACAAAAATTAAATTTTAATATATTATTATTGGTCTTATCAGAAAAACTTTCAACTATAATAATGTATCAAGCTCATAGAAACTAGGGGGCAGAAGACATGGCTCAGCGGTTAAGAGCATTGCCTGCTCTTCACAAAGTCCTTAGTTCAATACCCAGCAACCACATGGTGGCTCACAACCATCTGTAATGAGGTCTGGTGCTCTCTTCTGGCCTACAGGCATACACACAGAATATTGTATACATAATAAATAAATAAATTTAAAAAAAAAGAAACAAGGATAGGTTTTAAACTGCAATTGGAAACTCAAATTTTCAGATACCACTGCTTGTTGTATTATAGTTATAGGTTCTCTTTGCTCATTTTTGCTTTGGGAAGTATTTTGTGGTGCTGGGATTCAGCCTAGGGCCTTGCACATGGTAGGCAAGTGCCCTTACTGTATTCCTCCCCGCCACACTCCCTACCCATAGTCCTATATATTCATTTTAAAAAAGTGCCAAGGTCTAGCAAGGTGGCCCCAAACTACAAGCCTATGACTAAGTTCAATTCCCACCTAGTGGAAGGAACCAACTCATGATGTTTACCCTTTGACCTTCACATTTATGTGCTGTGTCATAAACTAGCTAGGACAACACCAGGATTTAGCACTGGATTACCCACTGCTGCTAGGTGTCCTTGTGGCCCGCTCTTATTCTGTAAGCCTAGAGCTATACTTTAAAGGAAAGGAGTTGTTGACAGGACTATTTCTGTTCACTTGGTGTTTTAGTCCTCAGTCATATAAAGGTTCTTAAATGTGTAAATTGAAACTGTGTATTGTTTCTTAGAGAAGTGTTTGTTGTTGCTGTTGTTTCTGACAAGATTTTAGTGTTCAGCTTGGCTGGCCTAGAATTTGCTGTGTAGTTCTTATTGGTTCTGGGATTACAGAAGGGTGTTCCATGCTGGGCATTTACATTTTTTTAATTAGCTAAATAATGTATGTTTGTTATATAAATATAAATATGCAAGAAAAAATAGAAGTCACCTGGGCTTACAACCCCATGGAACACTTAGATCTCTGTCCTGGTCTATTATGTGAATATTCAGTCATCCTCATTTATCTGTGGCTTTTTGTTAGTGAACATATCTATTTATTAAAATTTATTTTTAACCCAAACTCTCAGCTTTATTTTTTCAAAAGAAAAAATCATTTCCAGATATGTGCAGAGTAAGTAGCAAAATCTGAGTTGTCCAATTCCTGTTTCCAGCTGACAGTGATCTTACAGCGCACAGCGTTTTTATAGCTCAGCTTCTAAACTGTAAGCAGGCGGCTTCTTGTGGACTGCTTGGCATTTTGATCTCTGTGGTTTTGTGCCCTTTAGTCATCACTAAATTTTGCTATTTAAAATGGTCCCCTAACATACTGCTGGATGTTCTCGAGTGTTTGTGTGTGTGTGTGTGTGTGTGTGTGTGTGTGTGTGTGTGTGTGTGTGCGCATGTAAGTGTAAGTGTGGGTGGGAACTAGAGGTGACCTGACGCCTGGAAATCTTACCTCAGCCTCCCGAAGGTTGGGACTACAGGCATGTACTACCATGTCCTCTAGTGCTCATAGATGTATCCAGCAGTCTGAAGTGAAGATTTGTGTGACAAAATAGTGCTGTGTAAACATCATTTTGGCAGAGTTACAGTGTCAGCTCTGAGTTCAAGGCTGATGAGTTAACTATCAGTATATGTTAAGTAAGATTCAAAGCAGAAACATTTGAAACAAAGTTGCAAATTGATTAAGGTTGACAAAAAATTGAGTAGGGACTTGGAAGACTCCAGTTCTGTATATACCGTAGACACTGCAGCTAAGCATTAACTAAGTGGAGTGATGCCTTTCTAGAACACTCCATATATAGTATACATATATATTAATGGTATATTAATGGGAATTGCATTTTAGTGGGCAAAAATGGGATCATAGAATGTGATTTTTTTTTTGTCATTGAAGAAACAGAGTATTTGACACACCTGTGTTTCCTCTAGGACAGCAGCGTTCTCGGATGCTGGCTACTCTTTTTAAGGATGAACGGTGCCAACAACTTGCTGCATATGGAATCCTAGAGAAAATGTACCTAGATAGAATCATCAGAGGGAACCAGCTTCAAGAATTTGCTGCAATGCTGATGCCTCACCAAAAAGCAACTACAGCTGATGGTAATGATCACAGTTTGTGTGTGTGTGGTGGTGAATGTTAGGTGTAGACTAGAAGGTGCGTTAGATTAGTATTGTCAAGTAATGCTGCTTGATAAGTAAGAGGACTGCTGACAATGGTGACTGTGGAACACGGACAGGTTTGTGGTGTATTCTGAAACAGTCCCTGGTAGAAAGCATTTTGTAAAATAATGCTTTTTCTGTTCTTTTGTTTTTAATTTTGAAACATGTGAAAACTGAAAAATTATAGAAAATATGTATGGCACCTGGATTTTAAAAATCTTAAGCCACTGGTAAATAACATTAAGTAAAAGATTGTAATAGAGCATAATTATGTATTCTTGGTTAAGGGCAAAATTTAGCTCAGTGCTTGCCTAAGGTCCATCAGAATTTGCTAATCAGAATAGATTTCTTTTTGTAGTTTTTGGTTAAATGATGTGTTTGCTTAAATCAGAATATTTTTGCCAGGAAATTTTTAAAAAATATTTTCTTCATAAAATAATTTTTTGTATGTTTGTCTACAGATGTTTTAAAGTACTTGCTATAGTTACCATGATAGTAAACATGTAGATGTAAACATGGAGAAACATGCAAATATATTTCAGCTGAAATAGTTTCAGCTTGCCTGTCAGCTAGATCCGCTGCCCTGGACTCACCGTTGCCTTGAACCAAAGAGAAATGAGTTGTGAGGGCCATTTATACTGGGGCTAGCTGAAAGGTGACATTGATTCGGTCTGGACTACTGGGAACTGAGCCCGATGAGTGACCTATTGCATTACTCTATAAGCACTCGGGTAGTTCCCATCGTTCTACCTAAAAGATGTCTCTTTTAATGCATTTTTAAAGGATTTTATTTATTTATTTTTTTTAATGTATATATGTGTATCCACCAGGTGCGTGGAGGTGCCCTGGGGACAGTGTTGGATCAGCTAGTGTTAGAAGCCGTTGTGATCCACCCAGTGTGACTGCTGGAAAACTCAGGTCCTTGACATGCTGAGTTATATCTCTAGCCCCAAGATTTTCTTTTTCGTGGGGTTTTCTCCATGTGAAATCTCAGGGGATAGGTATCTTTATGGTTGTAGGGTTATTTCTGGTTCTTTTGAGCAGTTAGGTTTTATCTTAAACACATTATGAATGGATAAATTGATTCTCTTATTTTGCTTGGCTTCTAGAAATATTAAAATTAAATTTGTAACCCAAATATGAGTAATATATATGTGATTTAATTGAAATTATTCCTCCTCTTTTGTTTTTAACTTTTGATTTTTAACCCTCTCTATATTCTCAGAAGCCATGATTTTTTTTTTGTTGTTTTTGTTTTGTTTTGTTTTGTTTTTGAGACAGAGTTTCTCTGTGTAGCTTTGGAGCCTGTCCTAGAACTAGTTCTTGTAGACCAGGCTGGTCTCGAACTCACAGAGATCTGCCTGCCGCTGCCTCCTGAGTTCTGAGATTAAAGGTGTGCGCTGCCACCTACACCTGGCCATGATTTCTTTTTTAAAAATGTCTGTTGTAGGGAGGGGCCTGCTTGTTTGGCCCAGTTGCCCTGCTAGCTTAGCCCGAAATAACCACACAGAAATTGTATTAATTGGCCCATTAGTTCTAGCCTCTTATTGGCTAACTCTCACATCTTTATTTAACCCATTTCTAATAATCTGTATATCTTCACGTGGCAGTGGCTTACCGGGAAAGATTCAGCATGTCTGACTCTGGTGGCTCCATGGTGGCTCTCTCTCACTCCGCTTTCTTCCTCCCAGCATTCAGTTCTGTTTTCTCTGCCGGTAACCTAAGTTCTGGCCTATCAGGCCAAGGCATTTTCTTTATTCATTAGCCAATACAAGCAACAATAGAAAAAAGGACCTCCTACACCAAATTTCTGATACATAAATTAATTAAAAGCTAAGTAGAAAGTTTCCAGAAATAATACAGTTGATCTTTGGATTTGAATTTGAGCTTTGTGGTCATAAAAGTAGAATAATATTGTCTTAGGGTTTCTATTGCTGTGAAGTGGCACCATGACCACGGCAACACTTATAAAGTAAAGCATTTACTGGGGGCTGCTTACAGTTCAGAGGTTGAGTCCATTATCATGTATGCAGACTTGGTGCTAGAGAAGGAGCTGAGAATTCTCCATCTTGATCCACAGGCAGCAGAAGGAGACTGTCACCCTGGGCATGACTTAAGCATATATGAGATCTCAAAGCCTGATGTCACAGTGACACACTTCCTCCTAATAGTGCCATTCCCTATGGGTCGGGCATTTAGACACATGAGTCTATGGGACCATTCCTATTCAAACCCCCATAGTGTATTCATAGTATACTGAAGAGCAGTGACTCTTGGGTCTGTGCAGGAAAGAAGATGCTTGTCTGCGCCTTCCTGTCTGAGCCGCCCCTATTGCCTTGCATGGACATTTCCATTTATTCTAACTCCAGCGTCATGTAGTATTACTACCAGTGTAGTCTTTGCCCTATAGATTTGTCAGTTCTGGACATTTCATATTAATGGAATCATAATATTATTATGACCTTTCATAATTGGGTTCTCTTATTTATTGTAATGGCTCATCTATACTATTAGTATTTCATTCCTTTTTATTGGCAAATAATACTCTATTATGTGAATGTGCCATTTTACTTATTTGTGGGTTGATGAACAGGAAGATTGTTTCTGCTTTGCAGCTATTGTATTCAAGGTGTGTGTGTGTGCATGCGCAAGCGTGTGCAATTCTCCTTTCCCACTGCCTGTCCCTTCTCTTTCTTTTGGAATTGGTTTCATGGCTGAGGCCAGGGCTCAGGCCAGGGCTTTCCAAGGTGCTAAATTCCCTAACTTTAAAAGGGGTTCTGTCCCTGAACTCTGGGGAAAAGTAGCCGGTCTTACTTTCACTATTTGCAACATAGTGAGATGCCTATGGATGACCAAAAGAATGAGATGAGAGCTGGAAAGATGCCTCAGCAGTTAAAAAGGATGCACTGAAGCTGGGCATTGGTGGCGCATACCTTTAATCCCGGGGGGGCAGAGGCAGGCAGATCTCTATGAGTTCGAGGCCAGCCTGTTCTACAAGAACTAGTTCCAGGATAGGCTTCAAAGCTACTGAGAAGTCCTGTCTCGAGAAACCAACCAACCAACCAACCGACCAAACAAACAAACAAAAAAAGA
This sequence comes from Myodes glareolus, assembly GCF_982192425.1. NCBI lineage: Eukaryota > Metazoa > Chordata > Mammalia > Rodentia > Cricetidae > Myodes > Myodes glareolus. Next base: position 9,305,535 of record NC_142033.1, on the reverse strand, counting down.
GGATGCATTGTTCTTCCTGGGAGCTGTAGTAGTTCCCAGCACCCACATCTCACACTGCCCCTTAATTCAGCCACAGAGAATATGATGCCCCTGAATATACATAATTAAAGATAAAAATAAACATTAGAAAATTAAGATGAGGGGTTTTAAGAGTCTCTCAGAGCACGTTGCATGATTGTTTTGCTACTGTTTGCTAATAAGTGTGCTTGAGGCAGGAAAGGGAAAGGTGATGGAACCCCAGTGCAACGGGCTGAATTGATTCTTGGTAATTATCCACCAACTGCTCGCTGTACTATTACTTCCCTTGACATAACACCTAACAGAAGCAGCTGAAGACAGGAGGGGTTTACTCTGACTCAGTGTGGGACTACAGACCGCCATAGTGTGCAAGGCATGAGGGCAGGCGTGGGAGGTGGCTGGTCACATTGTGTCTACAGTAAAGATGCAGAGAGAACACACAGGTGCTCCTGCTGACTTCCCCTTTTCATTCAGTCCAGGACCCCAGCCCGGGGGTCCTTAACTCTTCAGTTAAACCTATCTGGAAACACTCTTACAGACACAGCCAGAGATGTGTTTCCATATGTGATTGTGTGATTGGCTGTTGAAGATTAGCCATCACACTGATTTTCTAAGTACTGTAATTTATTGTATATAAACTAAAATGGCAAGTGTTCCCTGGCATATTGGTGCTTGCCGTTAATCTTAGCATTTGGGAGGCAGAGGCAGGCAGATCTCTGAGTTTGAAACTATCCTGGTCTACAGAGTGAGTTCCCGGATAGCGAGGGTTACACAGAAACCCTGTCATGAAAAACTATAAAAATAATGATAATAATATTTTATCCAATGTAAGGTTTAGTAATATATTGTTCAGAGGAGTAACACTGATTTTAGTGATTTTTATTACATGCCTAGAAATAAAAAAATAAAAGTATATCTTTTTAAAATATAAAACTAGTGTCAAACACTTAATGAGTTTATGTTTTTTATTTAAGGTTCCAGTATCTTGGACAGAGCTGTTATTGAGCATAATTTGTTGTCAGCAAGCAAATTATATAACAATATCACCTTTGAAGAACTTGGAGCTCTTTTAGAGATCCCTGCAGCTAAGGTATTTTATTAGTTCAATACTTTATAACAGGGAATTGAAACTCAAAACTATTGAAGTAATGGAAAAATACATAATTGATAATGCTCACCAGCACAGCAGAAGCTACATGTTTAAAGCCTCAGGTAAGTGCAAGAGACTGCTTAAGTGCTGAAGTCATGTTGTCATGAAGCTTAGTGGTTTCAGCTTTCAGACTGTGTTTTATGATAGTTACTTAGAACGGAAATCTCAGAGAAGTCCCAAGTTATACTCTTTCTATAAGGATATCTTTGTTTGGTGTCTGCAGTTTCTGAAGTGTTAGATGGAGATTGGTGCATCCTTGTTTCTCTTCCCTGGATTGATTTTTGACCCCAAGATGTTCTATTTTCTGAATTTGACTTAATTTGAAGAGTTGACTGACCTACTAGGGAATCTTACTTCATTTTTTAGATTTGGTTGGTCATACACAAATTCCTGCACAGTGCTAATTGTATTTACAGTGTTACTGTTTATGAAATACCATCTTAATTTCAAATAATACTGAGAGTAAAGTCATGCAGTTTATCTGATTGTGAAATTTTGATTTCTTTTTTCTTTTTCTTTTGAGATAGGATCTCATGCAGCCTAGACTGGTCTCAAACTCAGTAGGAGGCTGAAGCTAAGGATGACCTTAGACTCTGGATCCTCCTGCCTCTACCTCCTAAGTACTAAGATTACAGGTGTGTGTATATCAGACTTCATTTAGGATTTTCTAAGAATTCTTTGCATGTGCACGTTTAGTAAAGTAGATTGATGTGAGAACTGAGACGACAGTTGCCATTTAAAAGATGTTTTCTTAGCCAAGAATGGTAGCTCACACCTATAATCTCAGCACTTTAGAGACTGAGGTAACAGATGGCTGCAGTACTAGACAAACAAAGATGCTTTCTTCTCAGGGTTGGTGGTATAGTTGCTTGTGGAGACTCAGGAAAGTGAATGCATTGTTAGTAATAGATTATAATCCGTCAGTATGATGATGTAGTATTGATCGTGAGGATGTCAGTGTAAAAGATGAACAAATCGGGACCTGAAGAGACGGCACAGCAGTTAAGAGCACTAGCTTATCCTGCAGAGGACCTGGGTTTGATTCCCAGGACCTATACAGTGCTCACAAGCATCTGTAACTCCAGTTCCAGGGTCCTGTCCTGGCTTCCTGCGGCTGGCATGCATGTGGTGCACAGACATTCTTGCAGGCAAGAAAACCATACACCTTGAAACAAAATGACCGGTCACAATCTAATTTGCTCATGTGTACTAAACATTAACTGTAGCAGTAGGAGTTGGATTTAGAATGTTTTGCTTTTGCCCCTCTAATTATCTTTTAAAATTTTCTTCATTTCCTTTTTGAATATGGACATCTGTTTCTTTGGTTCTTGGGCTTTTTAAAAAATAGTATTTTCTTCGGTTAGGGGCCGGGTTTGGGACATCTTGATCAGAGGACTCAGGAGGATAGAGCAAGAAGGCAGCTTTTCCTGGCCACATAGGGAGACGTGGTCTCAGAAACTAAACAACAAAATGTACACTGAAATTGATATAGGAAAAACAAGTTTTTGTGTTCCCCCAGAATTGAAGGCAATGTTGTTACTATTTATACATTTACTCTAAGATATTTAGTTATTTTATGTGTATGATTTTTAAAAAATTTATTATTTTATTTATATATGTGTGTCTGTCCATGTGAGAGTATATTCTGTGTGTGTGTTTGTGTGTGCCCAAGAAAGCCAGAAGAGGATTTCAGATATCCTGGAGTTAGAGTTTTTTTTTTTTAAATAAATCTTTTTAAAAATATTTATTTATTTATTATGTATACAATTTTTGTCTGTGTGTATGCCTACAGGTCAGAAGAGAGCACCAGACCCCATTCCAGATGGTTGTGAGCCACCGTGTGGTTGCTGGGAATTGAACTCAGGACCTTTGGAAGAGCAGGCAATGCTCTTAACCTCTGAGCCATCTCTCCAGCCCACTGGAGTTAGAATTATAGTCAATTGTGAGCTACCTAAAGTGAATGCTGGGAACCAAACTCAGGTTCTCTGTAAGAGGAGTGTACACTCTTTACCGTTGAGCCCTCTCCCCAGCCCCAGGTGTGTGAGTGTTTACCTGCATGTGTATCTCTGCACCACATGTGTGCTGGTGCTTGTAGACACCAGAAGAGGGTGTTGGGTCCCCCAGGACTGGAGTTATGGACTGTTGTGAACTGCCATGTGCTCTGGGGAGGCAGCCAGTGCTCTCAGCCACTCGGTTCATGTGCGGCATTGTAGGGCAGCCAGTGGGCAAAGGCAGCAGCAGAGCTATGCACCTGCAGTTTTTAAATTTTTTTTAAGATTTGAATCTCAGTGTAATTTTGAGACTGATTTTGTATTCTGTGCGTAGAGTGTCTGCTTAGCCTACACAAGGCTCTGGAGTTAGTCCTCACCTGCAAAACTGGACTGATGTACACTCCTGGAATCCTAGCACTTGGTAGTGGAGGCAGGAGGATCAGAAGTTCAAGTTCTTCCTCAGCTGCATAACAACTTGAAGTCAGCCTGGGACTTGAGACTCTTTATCCAAAAAAAGAAAAAGAAGAAAATAAAATTGGTTATTTTGATTTTAAGTAGAGGAAAAAGTTGGTAAAAATGGCTAGATTCTTGCCCAACAAAAGTCTGGCGAGTCTATATTCTCACCACTTGAGAGGCCAGAGGATCTGGAGTTCTAGTCAGCCAGGCTATACAGTGAGACCTTGTTTCCAAAAGAGACAACTCCGAGCAAAGTGAAATAGGACCCTTGTAACTTAAGCAGTGCGGTAAGAAACTAGAAATACATGTTCCTCAGCAAATGACAGGGAAGGCTTTCACTTGATCATATGTGAATGGTTGTTAAATATGATAAACTGAGAGATTATTTTGTTTTTGTTTTCAATAGGCAGAAAAGATAGCATCTCAAATGATAACAGAAGGACGTATGAATGGATTTATTGACCAGATTGATGGGATAGTTCATTTTGAAAGTAAGAGGTTTTATGCATTCTCATCATAATGAACTGTTGTATGTTTATGATTAAGATATGTTGAATTGTTTCTTTTGACCCAGAATTATATTACTTATGAGTGTATTTCCAGCAGAAATAATTTAAAATAGTTTTAAAGGTTATATTTATGAATATATTTATCTCAGTGTTTCTAAGCTAAGAAAAAGATGAACTGAAATTGTTATCAGTGTAGTCAGTCACCTGACCTTTGTTGAACTCAAACCATGGGTAGGGCACATGGAATGACAGTTGCATTTCCTGTTCAGAAGCTCTGAGAACTAATGTAGGCAGGCAGGTAAGTGGACGGCCCAACTTCCCACGGTCTGATGGGTGTTGTTGGCTGTGCTCCCTCCCAGTGGAGCGTTCGTTTCTGGTACTGCACTCTGTACACTCTCCTGACCCAGGAGAGCATGCTGTGCCGACTTCTCTTTCCTTCCAGCCAGTGCTGTCCTTTCTGCCTTCTCTCTGCTTAGATTAGATCCTGCAATCCCCTTGTTCAGTTCTAGTTTCCATAGTTCTCTAGAAAAACTTGCCTGTTGACCTTTCTTTTTTAAAAATTACTTTTATTTTTGAGATATAGTTATAACATCCCCCCTTTTGTTCCTCCCCCCCCCCAAACCCTTTCATATTCCGCTCTTTGTTTTCTCAAGTTCATGGCTTCTTTTCTTTAATTGTTGTGATATGTATATGGAAATGCAGACATGTATATATTCCTAAATATAATGTGCTCAGTCTGTATAATGTTACTTGTATGTGTGTTCAGGGCTTGGACGACCAATGGGCGTACTCTTCCCTGGGGGACTGGTCCTCTGGCTCTCAGCAGCCCTCAGTTGACCTGGGAACACCATTAGAACTTAACCAACCTTTCAATCCAGCTGTCCAGAGAAGCCCTCCTTATCTTTCATGTTGTCATTTAAGCTAGTCAGTGTTGCTGGTGGAGAGGCAGGGACCAGACAGACACCACTGAAAATGGAGGAAGTGTTTAAGCCTCGCCCACCCATCACTACTCATCAAGAAGTGGTGTAGAAGCCTGAAGTTAACCCTTTGTTTCAGCCTTTAACCTTCTGCTGACTTCATTCCATTGTATTTAGACACCCAGGCCTTCCCTGTAGACAAGGCACTTTTGTCTTTCAGGCCTTTTCTTAAGTAGAGTGTCTGTAACCCCAAAGCCCACACTGACCTGAAGTTCACTGTGTAGCCCAGGCTGGCCTCAGGCTTGTGGAGCTCCTCCCAGCTCAGCTTCCTGAGTGCAAGGGTCACAGGTGTGTGCTGTTGTGCCTGCTTGGGCTTTTTCTCAACTTTTGAGTAAGGCGAATGTTATTGATCACGTGTCCCTTTGAGACAGCAGCACCACCATTGCCACCCTGACACTGTCCGCTCTTCTGCCCTGCTCTGCTCTCACGGTCCCTCCTGTGCGTTCCGTTGTTCTCTGCAGTCATTCTCTGTCGACGCCTTTAGATTTAAACATCAGTTACTCATGGCTAACCCCAGGCCTTTGCCCGCTGACAGCACTGGGTCTTTGTGAAAATGACTGGATTTAACTTGGACCAGTCTCTCCTCATTCTCAACCCCATGGCTCTAGTTCACTCTTAAGGTGTCTGTACCAGATTGCCTAACATGCCTTTAGAATGAACACATGTCCAAATGTAGCTGGCCACTTAAAAGCTGCATGTTCACTTTTTCTTTAATTTCTTAGTTTTAATTCCCTCATCTTCCCTGCCCTATAAATTATAACTCCGGATGCTGTTGGGAATCCATGTATTTTTCTTTATTTTTAAAAATTAAAACGTAGCTGTTCATGGTGGTGCACGCCTTTAATCCCAGCACTTGGAAGGCAGAGACAGGCAGATCTCTTTGAATTTGAGGCCAGCCTGGTCTACAAAGTGAGCTCCCAGACAGCCAAGGTTACACAGAGAAACCCTGTCTCTTTAGGGCTGGAGAGATGGCTCAGAGGTTAAGAGCATTGCCCGCTCTTCCAAAGGTCCTGAGTTCAATTCCTGGCAGCCACATGGTGGCTCACAACCATCTGTAATGAGGTCTGGTGTCCTCTTCTGGTCTGCAGACAGAATATTGTATACATAATAAGTAAATAAAAACAAATATTAAAAAAAGGCATTGAAAAAATTAGAGTGTATTTTATTATTGTTGTTAGTGTGTGAGTGTAGGTGTCCACACAGCTTGGAACACCCATGAAGGTCAGAGGACAATTTCCGTTGGTCCATCCTTCTGTCCTTCCTTCATCCCTGGCTATGCTGGAACTCGCTCTGTGGACGAGGCTGGCCCCAAATGCATAGATCTGCCTGCCTCTGCCTCCCGATTGCTGGGATTAAAGTGTGTGCCACTATACCCAGCTTTATTATTATTTTAAGATAGGGTCTCTATCTTGGAACTATGTTTATCAGGTGGGCCTTGAACTTAAACTCATGCCAGCTTTTTAGCATTATTTTTATATGTATGGGTGTTTTTTTTGTTGTTTTTTTTTTGTTTTGTTTTGTGTTGTTCTTTTTAAACCCGCATGTATATATGCCAGAGGAGGTTGCTGATCCCATGGAACTGGAGTTGGGAAGCACCATGTGAGTTCTGGAAGAGCAACCTCTTAACAGCAGAGCCATCTCCAGCCCCCAACCTTTAAAATGCTGTTTTAAATGAGACTTCTTCCTGGATCTCATTTCTGACTATATATTACTCTTTTTTTTTTAAAAAACTTGTAGATTCAAGATAGTGTTTTGAGTAGATTTTACTTTTATGTTCCTTTTCCCTGTGTTTTAGGTGAGGGAGGCACATTCTTGTATGTAAACCCAGTGCTCTCCAGTAGGTGGCGGCATCTCCCACCTGTAAACTCTGGTGAGCCCTTCGGTGATGCTCTGGGCTGTTTTGTGGCTGCCGTCCTCTTGATGAGTATTCAGTAGGGGAGTTTGTTCTCAAGGGCATTGATAATGACATATTTGTTCTTATTATGTTTTATATTGTTGTTAGTGATTTTTGTTTTGTTTTTTGAGACAGTGTCACTTTGTAGACCAGGCCAGCCTTAAACTCAAGGAGTTCCTACCTTCTGCCTTCTGAGTGCTGGGGTTAAAAATGTGCCACCATGCTCGACCTGATTTGAATTCTTAACTATTGCATAATTAATATTTTTGGAATAAACTTTTTTTAAAATTAGAACTGTTGTAATTTATCTTTTAACTTGGATTTGTAAGTAATTGCTATTTTTATTTCCATTGTTATCTGTTTTTAGCACGAGAAGCCCTGCCAACGTGGGACAAACAGATCCAATCTCTTTGTTTCCAAGTAAACAACCTTCTGGAGAAGATCAGTCAGACAGCCCCGGAGTGGACGGCTCAGGCCATGGAGGCCCAGATGGCCCAGTGAGGCCTTGTGGAGCTCTGTGCACGCCGCCTCGCTGCCACTGTGCGGGTGACTCCCCTGCCCCCCAAAGCATTCGCATCATGACCTTCATGTTTCAGTCCTTTTATGCTGGATCCCATTTAAAAACGATGCTAGAGCAGGAAGGTCAGCACTTAAACATAGTAGTTCCCATACGCTCTGGGTCTGTGTATTAAACCAACTCAGATATTTTGAAAACTTGTTCTCTAAACAGAAGTGAAAGCGGCGTGATGAAGAAGTTTGGAATTTGTGATCTTTGTAGTCATGTAAAACTTAAGTGCTTTGTGCCTCTCCAAATGTGGCTATTCTAATAAACGAAGCAATGAACCAAATAAAGGTGGTACTTTGTTTTTATAGTTGAAAAGTGTTTTATTCCTTTTCCTTGAGTTTAGAAAGTGTTAGCTTAAATCTTACGCCACAAGTACAATAATAAGTTATGTATAGCTCCTGCCCCAAGTCTCCTGAGTCACGAAGCCAAGGGAGTAAGGCGAGTGCTTGGAGCTGCACACGGGAGGAGCTGGGGTCATGTCAGCTGGAGAAGGCAGACAGGCTTTAAAAGGGTACGGATCATGACTGGAGGTTTCTCATCCCACCTTGTTCCACAGCTGCTTTTAGAATAACCACCTAGAGGCTTAATATTAATTACAAACTATTTGGTCTGTTAGCTTAAACTTATCATTAACTAACTCTTACAGTTTAACTCATTTCAGTTCGTCTGTATTTTACCATGAACCACGCGACTCGTTACCTCATATCTTGCTTCTGCGGCTGTTGCTAGCGTCTCCCAGATTCCACCTTCTTTCTCCCTCAATTCAGTTTGACTTTCCTGCCTAGCTATATTTTACCCTGCCATAAGCCAAAGCAGCCCATATTTATAGCATACAGAAGGGCATCCCACATCTGTACATGAATTCTTATTTAACCCCAACAATTAAAGACCTTAAAGGCAACCCACCACTTACAGCATTTAGAACAAAACCCATCCAGGTCGTTAGAAATCAGTGTCTTATTGAAGTACTCTCTGCTTTGAAACATCCCGGGGAACAACAGTAGTTTACTTTGAAATAATACCCAAATTCATTTTCCGTAAGACACACTTGACCATTAAGGGAAGTTACTTTGCAGGGCTTTGTTTGACCTAGAAAACTGATGCACAAGTCCACCCTCTTTAAATCTTCTGTTTCCTGCAATTGTAGAAACAAATATTTCTGCAGGTCAAGTCCCAGAGACCCAGGCGTGAGGCCAGAAAGATGGCTTGGCCAGGAAAAGCAATTGCCATGCAAGCCTGCTGACCTGAGTCCAACCCCTGGAGCCCACATGGAAAGATGATGATGTACTTCTCTGGCCCAAACACTATGAGGAGAGGGGAGACTTTGCCCAAATCTGAAAAGTCAACTGGCCTGGGGTATGCAGTGTAACACCCCACGGGAGACCCTGCAGCATAGGGTAGAAGTCAAGAACCAACTCATAAGTTTTGTCTTCTGGGGCTGGAGATATGACTCAATGGTTAAGAGTACTTACTGGGAGCTCTTTCAGAGGACCCAGGTTCAAATCCCGGCACCTTCCTGGTGATTCACAACCATCTGTAACTCCAGTTATGGGAATTCCATCTCCCTCTTCAGGCCTCTGAAGGTACCAGATGTGAAAGTGAGGCACAGATATGCATGCAAAACACCCATACACATAAAAAACTCTAAACACTGTAAAATTGTCTTCCACATGTGAATCGTGGCACATGTGTGACCCTGTTCCCACATATATCATACATAATTAAACAGACATAGAGTACTTCCATATCATCAAGGATCCATTGAATTCTGACGAGAGTGCAAGGCATACAGACCAAGAGAAGGAATTTGGAGGGATCCTTTTCAAAAACACAAGGAGGAAGACGAGGAAACAGCAGCCTCTTCCGGTCACAGCTGTAGGGAATAGTCGGTTCAGTTCCTGCTCAGATGGGCATGAAACCTTAGCAACAGCCTGGCACCTCATGCATAATGTCTGACTTTCAGCGAAAATATTAGCAAAGTCGCTAAAAGACACGAGCCACTGTAAAAGACATGGCAGGCATCAGAACAAGACTGATATATAATGAAGGGGTGTTGGAATTACCAGACTAGAAATTGATAGCAATCATGATTAACCTGCTAAGGGCTCTCATAGAAAAAGTTGACAACACATGAATGGAGGGTATGTAAACAGGTTGAAACTAAGGATTGAAGTGCAAGAAATAAACACAGAGAAGGAAATGAATACCCACGCAAGAAATAAACACAGAGAAGGAAAAGAATACCCACTGTTGAGCTCATCATTAGGCTAGAGATGGCCGAAAGAAAAAGAGCCCAAAGCCGTAGAAAGTGAAGCCACCCGTAGTAAAAAAGCTTCCCAAACTCAAGTGTAAAGGGGCAAAGTGGAACTAGGATATCTAAGAACGGTGGGGAAATTATGAAAGTTCACATGAAAAGACAAAACCAGAAGAAGAAAGGAGGAGAATATTCGAAACAATGCCTAACAATGTTCCAAAGCAATGCGGGAAGTTCAGAAACGTAAGTAACGTAGGTGTGGAAACATTCCTGTCTCAGCACTTGGGAGCCTGGCGTGGGAGGGTTTTGAGTTTGCCTCAAAAAATAAAACAACAGAAGCATCAAGTGGGCGTTGTGGGGATAGCTCAGTGGTAAAGCCATGCATACCATGCATGCGGCCTGGGTTTACTCTTCAGTTCCAAAACAAATGTAGAAAAAAGTCAGAAAATAGTCCAATGTGGTGGCTGACACTTTTAACACGGCACTACAGAGGCAGTAGGTCTCAGCAAATTTGAGGTCAGTCAGAACTACATCAAAAGACGCTGTCTCAAACAAATAAACAAACAAAACAACTCGATTACAAACTAGGGAAAGTATTAGCTGTTTTCAGCACTGGTATATATCACATTTGAATTACAGCAACCAAAGACAAATGTTGAAAAAGACAAAACACCTCACCTGTAGAGGAAACAATAAGAACCTTGTGAGCTTTCTTTTCAGAAACCATTCAAGAACAGAGCAGAAATATTTAAGATATTAAAAATCTAGCATATATTTTTACACAAAGAAACTATACTTTAAAAATGAAGAGAAAGACTGTCGTAGTCAAGACTTTTTTTTTTGCAGGGGAGTAGGGGCAGGGGATCTGTCATATCAGAAATATCCAAAGAAATTCTTCTAAGAGAAATAAAAAGACATGGTATGGGTTTAAAAAAGCAATTCAAATCCTCAGATCTACACAAAAAAGGAAGGAGATCAGAAAGCGCAGTGTTTGCTGAACAAGTTACATGGGCACATGCCTGAAACCCCAACACTAGGAAAATTGAGGCAGGAGGATCAAAAGTCTGGAGCCAGCTTTTTAGACCTTACGCCAAAAACACGCATTTTTAAAAAAAAATGACACTGGGGCTGGAACTCAATGGAACTCTTGACTCGCTTGTTCAAAGCCCTGGGTTCGATTCTCACCACCACATAAACATGGGGTACAGGAGTGACACACTTCTGTAACTCCTATAGTTGGAAGCCTTAAGGTCAGAGTTCAAGGTCATCCTCAGCTGCTTAGTGAGGAGGCCAGCTAGGCTACATGAAAACCAGTAGCAAAAAGTGATCTTTTCCCTAAAATGTTCACGTAGGGCAGAGATACCTATCAGATCAAGTAGTGAGTCAGATGCAACAGCAGAAATATAACCGCCACTACAGCCAAGTGGCGTTAACCCAGGTGTGCGTGGCTAGGATCGGTGGATGCAGAAAAGCAACTGATATACTCTAACTCATTCATGGGTAAAAGTCAGGAAGAGAGGTGGACCACCTCCAGCTGGTAACAGATGCTGATAACAAATAAATAGCTGATTGCATATTTAATAGCAAGAGGCTATACGTCTTCACATATGACTGGAAACTAGGCAAACATATCTTTTTAAAAATTTTTTCCACTGGTTTTATTGAGCTGTACGTTTTTCTCTGCTCCCCCTCCCTTCCACCCTCCTCCCCTTCAACCTTCTCCAATGATCCCCATGCTCCCAATTTACTCAGGAGATCTTGTCTTTCTCTACTTCCCAGGTATATTAGATCCATATATGTCTCTCTTAGGGTCCTCATTGTTGTCTAGGTTCTCTGGGATTGTGAATTGTAGGCTGGTTTCCTTTTCTTTATGTTTTAAAACCACTTATGAGTGAGTACGTATGATATTTGTCTTTCTGGGTCTGGGTTATCTCACTCAATATGATGTTTTCTTGATCCATCCATTTGCCTGAAAATTTCAAGATACCATTTTTTTCTGTTGTGTAGTTCTCCATTGTGTAAATGTACCACATTTTCCTTATCCATTCTTCAGTCAAAGGGCATTTAGATTGTTTCCATGTTCTGACTGTGATAAACAAAGCTGCTATGAACAAAGCTGAGCACAAGTCCTTGTGGCACGATTGAGCATCCTTTGGTTATATACCCAAAGGTGGTATTATTGGGTCTTGAGGAAGGTTGTTTCCTAATTTTCTGAGAACTCATCACACTGACATCCAAAGGGGCTGTACCAGCTTGCATTCCCACCAGCAATGCAGAAGTGTTCCCTTTTCCCCACAATCTCTCCACCATAAGTTGTCATCAGTGATTTTGATCTTGGCCATTTTTACAGGTGTAAGATGGAATCTCAGAGTTGTTTTGATTTGCATTTCTTTGATGACTAAGGATGTTGAACATTTACTTAAGTGTCTTTCAGCCGTTTTAGATTCCTCTGTTAAGAGTTCTCTGTTTAGGTCTGTACTCAAGTTTTTTATTGGATTATTTGTTCTTATGATGACCAATTTCTTGAGTTCTTTGTGTATTTTGGAGATCAGTCCTCTGTCCGATGTGGGGTTGGTGAAGATCTTTTCCTTTTCTGTAGGCTGCCATTTTGTCTTGTTGACCATGCTCTTTGCTTTACAGAAAATTTTCAGTTTCAGGAGGTCCCATTTATTAATTGTTTTTCTTGGTGTCTGTGCTACTACAGTTGTATTTAGGAAGTGGTCTCCTGTGCCAATGTGGTCAAGGATAATTCCCACTTTCTCTTCTACGAGGTTTAATGTGGTTGGCTTGATGTTGAGGTCTTTGATCCATTTGGACATGAGTTTTGTGCATGGTGATAGATATGAATCTATTTTCATTCTTCTACATATTAATATTCAGTTATGCCAGCACCATTGGTAAATATGCTTTCTTTCTTTCCATTTGATTTTTTTTTTGCTTCTTTGTCAAAAATCAGGTGTTCATAGGTGTGTGGATTGATATCTGGGTCTTCTATTCAGTTCCATTGGTCCTCCTGTCTTTTCTTATGCCAGTACCAGTCTGCTTTCAGTACTGTAGCTCTGTAGTAGAGTTTGAAATCAGGGATTGTGATGCCTCCAGAAGTTTCTTTTTTGTTCAGGATTGTTTTGGCTATCCTGGCTTTTTTGCTTTTCCATATGAAGTTGAGTCTTTCGAGGTCTGTGAAGAATTTTGCTGGGATTTTGATAGGCATTGCATTGAATATGAAGGGTTTTTTTTTTGTAAGATTGCCATTTTTACTATGTTAATTTTATCTACCCAAGCACATGGGAGATCTTTCCACTTTCTGATATCTTCTTTAATTTCTTTCCCCAAAGATTTAAAGTTCTGGTCATACAAGTCTTCCACTTGTTTGGTTAGAACTACTCTGAGATATTTTATACTATTTGTAGTTATTATGAAGGGTGATGTTTCTCTGATTTCTTTCTCAGCCCATTTATCATCCTGTATGAATGAGGGCTACTCATATTTTGGAGTTAATCTTGTATCCTGCTACATTACTGAAGGTGTTTATGAGTTGTAGAAGTTCCTTGGTAGAATTTTTGGGATCGCTTATGTAAACTATCATATCATCAGCAATTAGTAAGTGTTTGACTTCTTTTCCGATTTGTATCCCCACGATCTCTTTTTATTGTCTTTTTGCTCTAGCTAGGACCTCAAGAACTATACTGAATAGCTATGGAGAGAGTGGACAGTCTTGTCTTGTTCCTGATTTCAGTGGGATTGCTGGGAGTTTCTCTCCATTTAGTTTGATGCTGGCTGTTGGCTTTCTGTTATCACCTTTATTATCTTTAGGTATGTTCCTTGTATCCCTGCTCTCTCCAAGACTTTTATCATGAAGGGATGTTGTATTTTGTCAAAAGCTTTTTCAGCATCTAATGAGATGAGCATGTGTTTTTTATTTTTCAGTTTGTTTATATGGTCGATGTCTACTCTTTTGTTATTGTTTTTTTTGTATTTTGTTTTGTTTTTTACTTTGTTTTGTTTTTCAAGACAGGGTTGCTCTGTGTAGCCATGGCTGTTCAGGAACTTTCTTTGTAGACCAGGTTGGCCTCAAACTCAGAGATCCATCTCCCTCTGACTCCTGAGTGCTGGGATTAAAGGCCGCACCACCACTGCCCAGCCAGCTACTACTACTCTCCACACCCCTATTCAGCATTCATTCCATAATCCCTAGCTATGTGATATGACCAGAAAGAGAAAAAGAATTACACAGATTGTAAATAAAGAAAAAAGAGGGTTTTTTATTTTATTTTTTTGCAGTTGACATGATTATTTGGTCAGAAACTCCAAAGGATTACCGAAACAGTGCACACTCATAGTACATTCCGGCTTAATATTGCAGGTTTTATCACTCACATCGGAGACCACGTGGTGGTCAGGGGGGTCTTGCGCTTCACCACTATCCCTTCACCACCTCACCCAGGGGTGAGTTCTGAGCAGCTGGTCAGAAGTAGGTTCATTTACACAAGCAGGTGGGTACCAATGGTATTGCAGAAAATCCAGCCGGGCAGTAATTGTTAAAGTCCTGGAAGCTCAGAGTGGCGGCGAGGTGTATGGCTGTCGGCAGCTCTTCCCCCTTGGGCCCAGGTTTTAGGAAATGTGGGTGTAGGAGCTGTGTTATGTAGGAGGCAGCAAAAGCTGAGGGATGACTTTATCAGGGACACTCGGTAGGAAAGAGGAGAGCGGAGCACTCTGCTCCATGAGAGGGAAAGGAAGAGTGAAAGCTGTCTATGGAATGTCGGTGCAGGGGTCAGAGAGAAGGCTCATCAGTTAAGAGCACTGGCTGCTCTTGGCGAGAACCTGGGTTCCATTCCCGGAGCATGGCTGTTCACAGTTGTCTGTGACTTCAGTTCCAGGAGGTCTGACGTCCCCACACAGATATAAATGCACATGAAAAAATATTAAAGAAAAGAAATGCCGGTGTGTTGATTTTATTTCACTGAAATTTTATAATTAATCTACTAGGTATAATGGCTTGGTCTTCCTCCCTGACCCTGACAAATGAAGATGCCTCAGAAGCATTGAATAGCTTGTGGAGATTTGCAAGTAAGATTCAGGACAGAATTAAGTAGGTTAAAAATGTTCTTTAAAATTGTCTTACACATTTATCCATCAATATTCAACCCAAACCGAGTCATTGACTTTGACAATGCCGATTCTATCACTGTTGTCATACAGGTTACATGCTTTCCCAGTGAGCTGTGCTCTCGGCACAGTGAGGAGAAACCCTTTATGAATGCACACAGCCCACTGCAGCTAACACCCAGGAAAGAGCTGGCCTTGACGGAAGACTTTACTGCTCTACACCCTAGGCCTGTGCGCTTACACGCTGTTGTCCTTACCCCTCTTCCCTGTCCTTACCCTGGGTTGTGCTTTGAGCAATTTAAATGGGGACAGGAGAAGGCAAATCTGGTCACTTGGGCAGGGGGGAAATTTGCATAGTATAAACGTCGCCAGAATTACTGCTTTCTTAAGTATACCAGTGTCATCCCTTTCCAACAGTGGTCACCCAGGTTCAGTTTGCCCCCCTGGCAGGATTCTGTTTTCCTGATAAGAGCACAGGGAATTAATGACTGATCAGGACACAAGGGTGGTTGTGACCCTCTGTTGCCCCCCTCAGCTGCCAGTTAGAGACAGGTTCATTGGGGATGGGCCTAATGGCCAATAAATCCTGATGAACAAGTATTTGTGTCCTTGCACCATAAATCTTCTTTGTCTCTGACAGGCCTGGCCAGCATACCAGCTGTCTCTGAGGCACTTTAGGGCAGCTCTGCCCCTTACTAAAGACCACTTTGTGTGATTTAATGTCTCCTAAGCAAATCTATTGGCAAATCCTTTATATTACTTTGAATTTCTTTGACATTACTACCTCATATTTAAAGACAAAAAATAAGATAAAATACCACAAACCTCTCAAGCTGAAAGCCAGACCTGGGTGTTGTGGAATAATCTTTTTATACAATGTAAAGATGTGTCTTTGCCAAGGTGTCTTTTGATTGGTTTAATAGAGAGCCGAATGGCCAATAGCTAGGCAGGAAGAGGTTAGGCAGAGAGAGGAGAAGAGGAGATGAATCTAGGTGCTAGAGAGACCCCAGGGGCCATGGAGAGGAAAACAGGAGGGGCAAGATGGAAGAGAAGTAAAAATCCAGGAGGCAAAATGTAGATGAATATAAATGGGTTCATTTAAGTTGTAAGGGCTAGAGGGACAAGCCCAAGCTATAGGCCATGCTTTCATAATTAGTAATAGGTGTACATATCACTTTTTGTGTGCTGGCAGCCAAAAGGAAAGTCCTGGAATGTTCACTGCAATAACGTCTCACTTTGTCAGTAACCACGCTGATCAGTTAGTTCCAGGGAAGGAGAGTGTCTCAGGGTAGCTCATTAGCTGTAGCTTGTGGCTTCCACACCCCACCTCAAGCTTCATGGATCGAAGTGCTGAAGTGCTGCGGATCAAAGCCCAGAGACTGAGCAGCCAGGCGGGAGTGGGGTGATAGACTGAACCCTTTAAATCAGCTGGTGACGAGAGCGTTCGAGTGAAGGCAGAGAGGCATAAAGAACGTAGCTGGGGCAGAAGGGTGTGGGAATAGAAATTACTTAGCACCTCCGAGGCCGTAACTTGAACCCCCAGCACCACACACGAAACAGAACAGTCCTCTTAGTAATATCTTTTATTTGGCTTATGTTTAAAGTGTAAAAAATTATAAGCTGGAATATTTGATGACATGGAAGGAAGGGGAAAGCCACGTCAAAGAGCAACATCCATTTCAAATAAATCAAAAAGTTGAATTTCTAAAACACCATCATCTTGTAATTATCCCCATCGTATCTCGGCTGCGAAAGACTTGGAAAGACTCGGGCTGAAGAGGTGTGTTTTGAGGTCAGCTGCTTCAGTGAGAGTTCTCCCCTGTGAGGGAAGCACAGAATCGTTTCTGAATTTCTCAGTCGATGTTTTTGGTTTTAACCAACATGAATTTGCAGAACCATCTGAGACCCACTGAGAAGTTACACAGACAGGACCATGTTCCCACATCCTGTGCCCCCTTTCCCTGTGGGTTACCACCAGGTGTTACCATGGGAGGCTTATCGCAGCTGAGAGCCAACACTGGCAACTGAGCAAGTCCCAGGACAGGTAAGGCGGTTATGCAGAGAAACACTGTCTCAAAAAACAAAAAACAACCAAAAAAGTCACTCTGCGGGCCATTACTATGTATTTGTTCATGTTGTTGCATTGAGAATGAAACCTCCAGGTGGAAGGGGAGGTGTCTGGCTGTGAACAAAACGTCTCCTGGAAGGAGTCTGCGTCCACAGAGACAGATGGACTGATTGGATCCTCTGTACTGCGGAGAGACTGGAATTTTGTAGGTTCGGAGGTTAATTACTTTATCTTGGGCTAATGTTAGGTTTTGGAACAGCTCGTCCTTGCCCCATTCCGTATCTGAACAAACGCCTTGCGATATAAAAACAAACAAAACCTCTTAGAAGCTACTAATTTAGCAGAATACCATTTGACCAATCCAAGAGCTAAGAATATCAGCATCTTGGGCACATAAAATAGCTCTATCCATCTCCTCATACCCCTTGTCTGGTGCACCCACCAATGTAGCTTAAAGTAGCCTTGACTTATGACTCTCTTTGTCCTGTAAAACCATAAAAATGCCATAAAACTGCTCCCATGTTGGAACGTGGAATCTGAGGTAATGAATCTGTTCCTGGGCAGCGGTTACTCACAATGGCTCCAAAGTAAACTATCTCTTATTCTCTTTAGGATGAAAACTGGTTTATACATGGACAATGGATTTATTTAGCTTATTGCTTCTGGCCTTCATCCTGTCCACTGTATTATATACTACTATTGTTTCTCTCAAAAACAGCTCTGCTCACTTAAAATCTTTGATCCATCCCCCATGCTTGCCAGTCATTAGCCCACTACCCGCCCACGGCAATGCCAGTCATTAGCCCACTACCCACCCACGGCATGCCGGGGCACAGTTTCACTTTTAAAAAGGAATCTGTTGTTTCATTATTTTCCTGCATACACAATATGCTCTAGTCAAATTGACCCTAGTCCCATAAAGGTGAGCGATTTTTTTTCCCTAAAAAAAAGTTTTGCCTTCATTGATTGAAGCTGCTTGATTAGAAGCTGCACTATATTTTATCCGTAGTAGTCCCATGTCCACCCTCCTGTACGTCCGAGGCTGGCCTGTGAAGTAGAGCAGTCCTTCCCTCCCGGTCCATCCCGCTTGGCTCTGCCCAGGGGAAGCCCAAGAGGGCATCAAATGAGGTCGGAGGTTTTTAGCTAGTCCAGTGCTCAGGATTGCCTCGGGATGTTTGTTCCCTTTACTGAGAGGATTCTGTTGCTCTTCAGGGAGCCCTGGTCCCTGAGGGATTCTGGGAACCATCCCGCTGCTTTCTCCTGGGACTTAGAGGAAGTAACAGCTTAGGCGCTGTTGTTGACCTGCCTCCACCCACACCTCCACCACCAGCCTGTGAGAGTCAGCTCTACTACTTCTGGTGAACTACTGACAACTTCTCCAGACCCCCAAACCCACTTCTTTCAAGAAGCTTTCTTTACTCAACTCACGATGCCCCTTCCCGCAGCACCCTGTCTAAAGGCATCCATTTAATACCACGCTCTCTGCAGGGGCTGTAAGGATGGGAGACCAGTGAGACGGGTTTCTTCTCCTGGGGCTCACAGTCCTCTGCTTCCCCTACGCTTGGGATTAAAGGAGTGTGCTACCAGCTCCCACCCGTAGCTGATTTCTCATGCATTACTAGATATTTAACACATTATTTGCTAAGCAAATGGATAGTGTTTTATACATTTTTCAAGAATTGTTTGGGGGATGCTGAAGAGAGCGCTCAGCAGTTAGTAGTATTTGTTCTTGCAGAGAACCTGGATTGGGTTCCCAACACCGTGTGGTGCTTACAGCCACCTGTAATATAGTTCCAGGTCTTCTAACTTCCTCTTCTAACCTCTGTGGGCTACACACACACACACACACACACACACACACACACACACAGAGAGAGAGAGAGAGAGAGAGAGAGAGAGAGAGAGAGAGAAAGACAAAACATTCTCAAACACAAAATAGATAAAACTTAAAAAAAAACAACGTGTGTGTGTGTGCAAGAACTTGAGAGACGGCTGCAGGGTTGAAAGCACTTGCTGCTCTTCCAGAGGGCAGAGTTGTCCCCAGTACCCACATCAGGTGACTCACAGGTGCCTTTAACTACAGCTCCAGGAAATCTGCTGCCCTCTTCTGGGCTCTGCAGGTACCTGCACACATGTGTACACATGCACACAGACATACTTGCACGCATGCACACACAAAGACATGCATGGACACATGCATACTAAAAACAAAATATGCCTTTCGAAATAATGTTTGCTAACCTATGTGATTATCCATTTCTGACAGGAAGTGGGATATTGTAAGAAAACGGGGAAATTAACATTTGCTGTTTATCTTGTCTCCTACAGAGACAAGAGACAAGTCCGGGTTAATCTCTCCTCACCTGCGTTCTCAGCAGCTAAGCCTGGGAAAGTCAGCTGCACGGGGAGTTTTGGAGGAAGAACTGTTATACAGCGCTTCCAAATATCATCAGCTCCTTCTCTAGCCCTGGCAAAGGCACTTCCTCCAGTGAGAGCTTTGTGTTCATTTTGTTTATTAATGTATTTTGTTTTGGAGTATTTATACATTTATTCTAATTTGAGATCTCTTAATAAGATATGTAGTCACTTATTTAAAATGCACAGTTGCCTTTATTTGTGTTTGTTGTAGACATTTGCGCTAAGTACCTCCACCCACGACTTCTATTTTGGTAAGCGTGGTGAGGTGCTGAGTGAACTGGGCAGGTAGCGCTCTGTGTGTGTATGAGTCTAGGGGGCTGCAGAGGTGGCTCAACAGTTAAGTGTGCCCGCTGCTCATGTTTGCTTCCCAGCACACACTTAGGCGGCTTTGTGCAGATGTACGTGCAGACACACATGTACGTGTCCTTTAAAATGCAATCTCAGAAATCAGTAAGACTTTATAAACACTCTTGCACAACTAGACCTGTACTCTTAGTGACTTATCAAGAAATATATTCCCATGTGACTGTATATATAAATGTTTACTGGACAAAGTTGGTTTGGCTAAAGAGTTCATATGGATTTCAGTCTAGCATGATGGCCAAGGGACATCTATGCCTCTCTGGCACAGCTGAAGACCTTATCCGTTAAACCTCATCTTCTCAGCAAATGAATTTTTATACCACAGATAACCTAAATGTTGCAGATACATCATTCTGCTTTTTAACATGGTATATATTTTTAAATTCTCACCTTACAGCTGTTTACCTGTTTCACTACATTGTCTGTTTTGTTTGCTTGCTTGCTTATTTTAGAGACAGGGTTTCTCTGTAGCTTTGGAGCCTGTCCTGGAACTAGTGGAACTAGCTCTTGTAGACCAGGCTGGCCTCAAACTCACAGAGATCCGCCTGCCTCTGCCTCCTGAGTGCTGGGATTAAAGGCGTGTGCCACCACCTCCTGGCTTCACCACATTGTCTTAGTATGAAGTATATCTTTTGCTTTTTTTATTTGTTTGTCTTTTCAGTTTTAAAAAACACCTACTCCCCCCACCCGTGTGTGTGTGCGTTGTGTGTACATATGCAGGCATGTTCACCTATGCAAGAGGTCAGACTGACATTGAAGTATCTTTCTCCATCACTTCTCCACTTTTGTTTTTCAGACAGGGTCTTACTAACCTGAAACTTGCTCTTTCACCTAGGCTTGCTAGCCAGTGAGTCCCAGGGATTCTCTGTTTCTTCCCCCGTGCTATGCCCAGCTTTCACACATGCTCTCCCCCCCCTGTCTCTCTCTCTCTCTTTCTCTCTCTCTCTCTGTTTGTCTCTGTCTCTGTCTCTCTGTTTCTGTCTGTCTCTCTCTCTCTCTTTCTCTCTCTCTCTCTCTGTTTGTCTCTGTCTCTCTGTTTCTGTCTGTCTGTCTGTCTGTCTCTCTCTCTCTGTTTGTCTCTGTCTCTGTCTCTCTGTTTCTGTCTGTCTCTCTCTCTCTCTTTCTCTCTTTCTCTCTCTCTCTCTCTCTCTCTCTCTCTCTCTCTCACACACACACACACACACACACACATACACATACATACTGGTTTTGGGCAACTAAACCCTGGCCCTTGTACTTACACAGCAAGTATTTGACGCGGTGAACCATAACGCCACCCCTTGTTTTATTTTGTGAGACAGGCCATTCTTAGACTGTCATAGCTGTCATGGTCCTGGCTAGTCTGGAACTTATAGACAAGGCTGGCCTTGAGGGTAACCCTTCTTTTGCTTCCTGAGTTTTTGGGTTAAAGGATAGACCACTATACCTAACTTCAACTTCTTTTTTGTTTACTCTACTCTGGGAGCTGATAAGTGGTAAGATGCTTCATTAATAGACCAAAGCCATCCTGGTAGGTTTATAAAAATTCATCATTACTAAAATATGCCTCAAAGTAAGAAGAAAGCAAAACCAATTATATCATATTATTACAATGAGATAGCTCTTTGGGAGACTTAGAGAATTGCTATTTTGAGTTGTTTTTCCCAACAATGAATAATTTGCCCAGCCCCCAGTTCTGTTTCTCAAGTCCCACATTGACTCACCATCCAGCTCCTTAGAAAGCATTCATGGCTCTCCTCCGGTTAATGTCTCTCTTGATTTGGCACACAGAGCAAACAGGACAGAAGAGACTGACCAAATAGTCGTCACAAATAGATCCCTGTGAAAGACGTGAAGACATATGAGTGTGCAACCTGCTGCTGGGGAAATATTTAGAGAATCAAAAGTCCTGACTCTTTGGATTCAGTTTACTTCATTTCTTTTTATGTTTATTTTTGTGTGTGTATGAATATATGTTTGTATGTGTGTGCATGTGTTTACGTGTGTGTATATGTGTGTGTGTGCGTGTGTGTGTGCATGTGTGTGTACGTGTGTATGTGGGTGTGAATGTGTGTATGTGTGTGTACATGTGTGTGCACACATGTGTGCTCACGGAGGTCAGAGGGAAACCTTCACTTCTCTCTACCCACCATGTGGGTCCTGGTCTTCCAGTGTGATTGGAAGTGCCTTTACCCACGGAGCCATCTCACTGGATTTGGTCTAGATGGATACTTCCAGGAAAACTTTAGCTGACTTTTCCATGCAGCACTTGCCTCCCTGTTCCAGTACTTTATAATTCTGAGAATATAAGATTTAATCAAACTACCAAGTCCAAGAGTACAATAAGGAGACTCAGGAAGTCAGCTCTCACACCAGGAAGCTCCTGGCTCAGCACTGTAGCTACAGGATGAGAACAGGGACATGTGGTGCGCTCAGCATTTGGGGAAGAGAATTAGGGAAGTGGCAGACAATTTGGGGTCAAAGTACTCCCAAGTACTAAGTAATAAAAAAGTAAAAGTTTGGCAGGAAATGTAACCACGTTCACTATAAGACATTGACGGTGATGTTTAATGAAGAAGCACTGCGGTCATAATATAAAACCTGAACATGGAATTAGCCAAAGATACAGAGAACCATGTAGGAGGGAGTGGGGTGGGAACCCAGAAGGGTCAGAGGACTAAAAAAAAACCCAGACCTCTGTGAAGTCCACATTGAGAAGCAAATATTCAAAGGAAAAGCAAAAAAAAAAAAAAAAAAAAAAAAAAAAAAGAGAGAGAGAGAGAGAGAGAGAGAGAGAGAGAGAAAGAAAAAATAAAGTGTTTCTGTAGAGGGCCAAGTAGGTGAAGAAAATTAGGGAGGGTTGTTTTTCTTGACAATCTATAAAATGAGATCATTTAAAGATGTTAGCTTCAGAGTTTTCATCAATTAAAAAAGAAAGCCACACTAGAAAACAGGGGCTGGTGTCCTTTAGTAAGGCTAGAAATCCTGAGCAATTTAAGTACAGACGGTTGAGGAGAAAGTCAAGCAAAGTCAAACAAAAGGGGCAACCTGAAGGAGCAGCCATGGGGGAAGGAGTGGGGACTCTACATTAGATAAACCCCAAATACATACAGACAGAATATTGTATACATAATAAATAAATATAAAATAAAAAAAATAAAAAAATAGATAAACCCCAAGCTCAGCAGCCAGGGGCAGGGGAGGAGGAAGGAAGCAGGAAGTGCAGGGGAGGAGGAGGGAGGAGGCAGTGCAGGGGAGGAGGAGGGGAGCAGGCAGTGAGGGGAGGAGGGAAGCAGGCAGCGCAGTTCTCCTGGGATGATCAAAGCCAAGGCCCCTCACGTGGGTCTCAGGGCTCCAGGAGAGGCAGGGTAGAAAACAGTGGGTAGTGTCCCAGAGAGCAGATCGCGAGCTCACAGGGTACCACCACTCTGAGAGATACTGCCAAATATTTCTCCAAGACTCTCCGTTCACAAACCTGCATTTACACAAGTGTATGTCTGTGAGTTCCAGGACAGAAACATCCTACAGAGGATGCACACAAGCTATTGCTAATTTCCAAGCAGACGACTTGGTTATTAATTTTCACTTTTTACTTCATGTATTTCTATTTAAATTTGTTAAGTATTTTAACATTGCTTTGTAATAAAAGAAGACTAACTAAATTTCTCAATTAAAAAATTAATTTCAACGAAATAAACTAGGTTCCTAGAAAATGTTGCACGTGTGTTTTCTCCCTGTGATGGTTAAGTTGGTGTGTTACCTAGTCTAGGCCATAGCCGAGCATAGACTTTGGCTCAACATTATTCTAGATGTTTTTTGAAGATATATTTGAGACAAAATTAACATTTAAATCTTCAGACTTGGAATAGAGCAGATTACTTCATGTAATGCAGAGAGCCTCTCTTCCAACTAGCTGCTGACCTGTTTGTGGTTAGGACTTGAGGCTAACTGCTCAGACTGGGGCCAGCGTGGCCAGCGAGCCACAGGGTCCATCTGCTTCCACCTCCCAGTGCTGGGACTGAACTCAGGCTCGCGGGGCACGCACTCTACTGACTGAGCTCTCTTCAGCTGTATCCTTTCTCTGGTTCCTCCTTCTTCCCTTCCTTCTGACAGGGTCACACTGCATTGCTCAGGCTGGTGCCAAACTCCCAATCTTTCTATTTCAGCTTCCCAAGTCCTAAGATTACAAGTGTGTGTGCTACATGCTCGTGTGTGTGTGCTACATGCTCGTGTGTGTGTGCTACCATGCTCGTGTGTGTGCTACATGCTCAGTGTGTGACTTACCATGCTCAGGTGTGTGTGTGCTACATGCTCGTGTGTGTGTGCTACCATGCTCGTGTGTGTGCTACATGCTCAGTGTGTGACTTACCATGCTCAGGTGTGTGTGTGTTACATGCTCATGTGTGTGCTACATGCTCAGGTGTGTGCTACCATGCTCAGGTGTGTGTGTGCTACATGCTCATGTGTGTGCTACATGCTCAGGTGTGTGTGCTACATGCTCAGGTGTGTGTGCTACATGCTCAGGTGTGTGCTACCATGCTCATGTGTGTGTTACATGCTCAGGTGTGTGTGCTACATGCTCAGGTGTGTGCTACATGCTCAGGTGTGTGTGTTACATGCTCAGGTGTGTGTGCTACATGCTCAGGTGTGTGCTACCATGCTCAGGTGTGTGTATGCTACATGCTCGTGTGTGTGTGCTACATGCTCAGGTGTGTGTGCTACATGCTCAGGTGTGTGCTACATGCTCATGTGTGTGCTACATGTTCATGTGTGTGCTACATGCTCATGTGTGTGCTACATGTTCATGTGTGTGCTACATGCTCAGGTGTGTGCTACATGCTCAGGTGTGTGCTACATGCTCAGGTGTGTGTGCTACATGCTCAGGTGTGTGCTACAATGCTCATGTGTGTGTGTTACATGCTCAGGTGTGTGTGCTACATGCTCAGGTGTGTGCTACCATGCTCATGTGTGTGTGTTACATGCTCAGGTGTGTGTGCTACATGCTCGTGTGTGTGTGCTACATGCTCAGGTGTGTGTGCTACATGCTCAGGTGTGTGCTACCATGCTCAGGTGTGTGTATGCTACATGCTCGTGTGTGTGTGCTACATGCTCAGGTGTGTGTGCTACATGCTCAGGTGTGTGCTACATGCTCATGTGTGTGCTACATGTTCATGTGTGTGCTACATGCTCAGGTGTGTGCTACATGCTCAGGTGTGTGCTACATGCTCAGGTGTGTGTGCTACATGCTCAGGTGTGTGCTACAATGCTCATGTGTGTGTGTTACATGCTCAGGTGTGTGTGCTACATGCTCAGGTGTGTGCTACCATGCTCATGTGTGTGTGTTACATGCTCATGTGTGTGTGCTACATGCTCAGGTGTGTGCTACCATGCTCAGGTGTGTGTGTGTGCTACATGCTTGTGTGTGTGTGCTACATGCTCAGGTGTGTGTGCTACATGCTCGTGTGTGTGTGCTACATACTCAGGTGTGTGTGCTACATGCTCAGGTGTGTGCTACTATGCTTAGCTAGTTGAAGACCTTGGAGAAAGAGGAGGAGAAGAGAGAGGAGGAGATGGATTACTTTTGAATAAGGAATCCACTCGTAAACTGCCTGTTGACTTGATCTTCAGCTCATCCATGAGTACCTAGCTTGACAGCCTGCACTTAAAGTTTTGAACTTACTGGCTTCCATCACTGCATGACTTTAAAACAAACGTCTGTCTGTCTGTCCGTCTCTCTCTCTCTCTCTCTCTCTGACTTTCTGTTATTTTTTTTAGGCTGGATTTCTCAGCCGGGTGGTGGTGGCGGCACACACTTTAAATCCCAGCACTTGAGAAGATGGATCTCTGTGAGTTTGCGGCCAGCCTGGTCTACTTAGCAAGGCTAGGACACTTACACAGAGAAACCCTGTCTCAAAAAACAAACAAACAAATAAATAAACACAGGGATCCTCCTGCGTCCTGCTGTAATGAAAGGGGTTGCCACCACTATGTGATTTTTTCTTTACCGCTGTCTCTGTCCATTTCTCTCTCTATACACACACAGAGGGAGGCAAATATATATATGTGTGTATATTCCTATATGATATATAGAGATATGTGTAATACACATATGCACGCACATCTACTCACCCTATGGACCGCTTCTTTGTGTAACTCTAATTAAAACACTACTCCATTTCATACAGTGATGCAGGAGTAAGGGAAAGGGTGTGCACAGACAGTTCGGACTGGACATCATCTCTCTCCGATACTGGGGCACACCTCTGGGCCAAAGACTGCCTCTTACAAACTTTGAAGTCTTCATTGATAAGACATGGCGGACCCTCCCTCACAACACACACAGGCATTACAAGGTCGGTGGTGAGTTCAGGCCCCTGAAGCTCACTAGGGTCCAGATAATCCTCTATTGTAGTCTACACTTTGCAAATACGAATTGTTTGCCTTCTAGGATGTTCAGAGGGTACACAAGGAGAGGGGTTACTGCTAAGTCAGCTGAATTTAAGGTTGTACACGCTACAAAACTCCGGCCAAGCAAATTCAGAGCCCCTATACCATCAAATGGCAGCCACTCCTACAACAGCGATGGTAAATTCGGTAGCAGCCTGAATAATAAAAGGTGAGAGACTCACGGGAATGCCATATCGGGTTCGGTAGAGCGTCCTCATTGCCACAGTTGTCCCACACAAACAGCATTCATTCATGTCGGCTGCCACTTGACACCCAAGGCATGTGAAGCAAAATGCCCCGCAGAGGCCTGGAAATATGAAAACGGGTACAGGTTACTCTGGTTTGCCCACATCAGCTACGCCAAGAGCGGTCCCATCGTGGGGCTCTTCCCCTCTCTGCTGCCAAGTCGGTCCTCGTTGTTTGGGTGGAGCTTTGTTACACGTGCGCACTCCCATCATTTCAAGAGCGACTGCCCGGGGGAGGGAAAAAGGACCTAGCTCTTTCTGCAGGAGTGCCGCTCATGTGCTAACTACTGAAACCCACCCGTGTTCCAGGTCAAACCCTAGGTACTGACGATGCTCCCTGCTGAGATCCAATAGGGACCTAATCGGAAAGGATGTGCAAGGGAGAGCCAGGCTCACTTCGGAGCACAGCCTCTGAGGCCCCGAGTAGGAGGTGCGGCCTGAGCTGAATAGCGAAGCAGGGTTAGAACCTGTTAAAACGAACTGATGGGAATAACGCCTCCTGGAGACCATTTGTCATAGTCATTCACTGTGGTCAGAGTCCTGGGATAGAATGGGGATGAAGTTAGGGGGTGACATAGGTTTTTAAGCAGAGTGTATGTGCGCGCATGCGCATGAGTCGTGATGACAAATTAGGTGGTGTTTCCGTGTGCCGTCAAGGCCAGGAAGAAGCACCAAGTATTTTGTACAGGGAGAATGATTTGGCCAGATCTGCATTAAGAAAATCTTCATAAACCGGGTGGTGGTGGTGGTGGTGCACACTTTTAATTTCAGTACTTGAAAAGTAGGATCAGAGGTAAGCGGATTTCTGAGTTCAAGTCTAACCTGGTTTACAGTGTCAGTTCCAGGACACCCAGGGCTACATAGAGAAACCCTGTCTTGAAAAATCAAAAGAAAAAAAATCTGCCACAAAGCAATGAAGGTTGCCCGCCCTTTTAGAAATGACATTTTAGTGTGTTTGTGTGCGTGAAGGTCCAGGAGTAGTCCTCTCCTTCCACCACGTGGGGCCTGGGGATGGGACTCAGGCTGTCAAGTCTGGCCACAGGCACTTCTACTGAGTCATCTTGACGGCCCCTACATTAAAACTCGCATAGCCAAGGAATTGAACACTCAAATAATTGAGCAATAACTTGGGGTTGGAGGATTAAAATGTAATGTTTAGAGAATTTGACTATTGTAAGTCATTATTATAACTTTGATTTTCAGTTATCAAAACAATGTCATGAGACATGTTAGTCCATCAGCCATGTTACCTAGTAAGTCAAGGAGGGCTGGTGAAGGGCCACACGTGTAATTCCTCTGTCTGTGCTCACTGTGTAATTATCAGCTTCATTCTGTTCCAAGGTCTAGTCCCTTGCAAGTTAGAGCTTGTGTATCTATTTCCTCACCATTCTGAGGGACAGGCCTCAAAGCAAGTCTTTTGTTCCTGATTTGCTGAGGACAAAGTCTTTGGTTCACTTTGCTACCCCACCTGACTTTCTTCCAAGTTCACTTAGAGAGAGAAAGAGAGAGAGAGAGAGAGAGAGAGAGAACTTACTGCATGCAGGAAAACTTAACTGTACAGATTAAAATAATTCTCTGAGGCTGTGAGGAAACTGGCTGAAACGTGTCCTGTGATGTAACTATAAAACGGCATTTTAGTATTGTATAACCAAGAAGAGATTTCGTGACTATTGCTTTTTTTTTTCTTAATCTCAGCACTCAGGTGGCAGAGGCATTTCTGTGAGTTTAAGGCCAGCTTGGTCTACATATGAGTTCCAGGACAGCCACGGCTACACAGAGAAACCTTGTCTCACAAAACAAAACAAATGAAAAAACCAAAACCAAAAGAGTCAGGTTCAAGTAAAAAATGTTTCATTTATGTATAATCTGTTTATAATATTAGGTCAAGCCTGTTCAGTTTGAGACTCATTTAAAGCTTCCAATGTTACCTTAACTCTAGGATTTATTTTAGGGGTAACATGATTATTTTGGTGGACAGGAGAAGAGTCAGCTATAATCAGTAGACGACGGTACCATTCCAGGTTGCCCAGGCATCTGTAATAAGTTAGCAGTTTTCAATGCAGTAAGGGAGGAACAGACCCCGAATCAGTTCGGGGTCACCTTCCCTGCACTTACAGACTCCGAAGTCACTGAAGCAATCGCACAGGCCGGTCTGCCAGTTGGAATTCTGGGGAGCACGAATAAATCCAGGTTGGGTCACAATTACTGTTTGTGGCTGAGCCATCTTCACTGTGAGGTCTCAGACGCCCTGGTCTGAAAAAGAAAATGCTGGCATTAGCTGCCTGGAGCTGCCATCGGGAAGAAGGTGCTGTGTTTCGCTCCTAGACTGGAACTAACCACTGCGCTCCACTGGCTAGGGCCGTGGTTGGAGAAATCAACTTGTTGGTCTCTAAGAGCATTGCATTCTCCGCCTCTGAGGGCACAGAATCCCCAGGAGACCAGAGTTCACTGATGAACTGAAGGCGAGCAGATGCTTCTCATGGGCGAAAGGAGAGAAAGAGGGCTGATCTGGAGCTATTTTTAAACAGGTACCTGCTGTCCAGGAGCTGGGAAACAAACGACTGGCTTGTGACAGAGATAGGGTCAGGGAACCATAGAAACCACCTTTTCTTAAGTCAACAGCCTGAGCTTAGTGCATCTCACCCTCCTCCCCCTTGCTCTGCCTCTTGCGGTTTTGACAGCTTCCCCTGCATCCAAGCTGCTCCATCACTTTAAATTTCCCAGAACCGGCCACTTTGTCCACCAGGCAGGGACTAGGAGCCATAATAATCATCCCACCAGTTTTCTGTGGTGTTTTGTGGGCGGCGATGCTTCTTTGTTTACCCGAGCCAGGCTCTCAGCATGTAGCCCAGGCTAGCTAGCTTCGAGTCTTCCAAATGCTGGAATTCTAAGTGAGTGTCACCACTCCCAGCTCAGCAAAGCCTGTAAAATTTATTTTGTTAGGTGACTCCTAATTTGTCTTCATTACAAGAGTTGTAATTACAAGTGTTGGGGTCCAGGGATATACCTCAGATTTGGAAGGACAGGATCTTTGCTAAAGCCCTCATCTCTAAAGCCACGTGAGCTCAGCTGAGTCATTTAACCAGTCACTTCATTTTCCATTTGCTCATCTGTGAAACCAAAGTGGCCATCAGCCTGCCCACCTCACACAAGCACTGAGAGCACCAAGTATAGTTTCCCGACAAGTTTAATGTTAAAAAAATTCGTAAAAATCCATCAGAGAGTGGCCATAACACAAACTTATCTGGTAAGGACATTGCTTCTGATGGTTTCCATACACAACTTGTTGGCAATACTACTGTTCATTGAGGTTCCGACCGATCAGGTCTGGTATTAGACCTTGCCTATCCATCTGCTCAGCTCTGACACTGGAAATGGTTATTTCTATTGAGTTCATAAGAAAATAGGGAATGTGGAGGGGGGTAAGTAAACTGTGAAATTCAAATCCTCTTTTAGTCTCTCTGTCTAGGAACCCTTCTCTCACATACAACTGACTGAACACAGGACTGTCACTGGTCTGTGAAGGTCTCTTAGAAAACAGGAAACCATCTTTGTGAATTCGAGGCCAGCCTGATCTACAAGAGCTAGTTCCAGGACAGGCACCAAAGCTACAGGGAAACCCTGTCTCAAAATACCAACAAAACAAAACAAAAACAAAACAAACAAACAAACAAACAAACAAACAGGAAACCTGTTTCTTAGTTAGAAAAGTGTATGTGTGTGTGTGTGTGTGTGTGTGTGTGTGTGTGTGTGTGTGTGTGGTACATACAGTGTGTATACAGATGTATGTGCCCTGTGGAGGTCAGAGGATGGGGCCAGGTGTCCTGCTCCACCCCTCTGCCTTATTCCCTGGAGACAGGCCAGCCACTGGGCCTGACCCACAAGCCTCAGCATTCCCTCCTGTACTCCCTACAGCGGTGTGGGGTTACAGGTGTGTAAAGCCACACCTGGCTTTTTACACAGCTTCAGGGGATCATGCTCAGACTCTCGCGTTTGTGCATCAGGCACACTTACCTGTTGAGCTGCTTCTCAGCCTCTTTCCTCTTTTCCCACTTTCTTGAGAAGTGTTAGGCTTACAGTAGGTATTTTAATTGTCTTGCTAGACTCACAGTAGGTTTTTTTTTTTTTAAGATTTATTTCGTGTGTATGCATACCAGAAGAGGGCATCAGATCCCATTATAGATGGTTGTTAGCCACTGTGTGGTTGCTGGGAATTGAACTCAGGATCTCTGGAAGGGCAGCCAGTGCTCTCCAGCCCTGTCACAGTAGGGATTTTAACTGTCTTGCTGAGTTAAGCCCTAACAGTGCTGGTAGGAATTCAGTACATATTCTTTCAAAGCACAAAAGGGCTGGGCATGGTGGCAAACTCCCAGCACTTGGGAGACAGAGGCAGGGGGATCTCTGTGAGTTCAAGGCTAGCCTGGTCTACAGAGTGTGTTCCACAATGGCCAGGGCTACATAAAGAGCTCACCTCCTAAATAGAAAGAATGCTTTTCAAAACGGGGGACTCGGTCTGTCTCCTAGCGTCAGCTAGAAGCCTGGGTCCTCTCATTTCTCAAGGCACCTTTGCTTTCTTAGATTCCATCACCTGCAGCTGCTAGTTTAGTATTTCCCTTCAACGGAAAAAGAAAGCAGCATACGAATCCAAGCCTCCAAAGTTGGGCGTGTTTGCATATTTCTCCACATGACCGGGAGGGTTAAAGGATGCTTTAAATATGCCTAAGTCTTGGCACACACCAGTACAGTTAATCATAAATAAACCAGGTCTCCTGGCCTCCTGAATCCTAGCAAACAGCATGCAAATAATGTTTTGTTCTTACAGAGGAAGGTAAAATTGGTTTAATTTTAAAAGAGGCAGGCTAGGCATGGTAATGCACACTTTTAACCCAGCGTTCCTTCTAACCAGGCTCGTGTGAGGGCGACATTGTGAGACTCTATCTGTGAGATCCAGGACTGCTTTGTAAGACCCTATCCAGAAGAGAGGGGTGGAGCGCAGGGGGTGGGGTGGGGTGGGAGAGGTACAGAGGCTTACAATGACCTCTTAAATGTCTGCATCTATTGACCATTGTCATGATCCGTAAACAACTCTAAATGTTTCTCTTCCCATCATTGAGTGTATTATGCAAATGGGCACAAAATTTGACACTGAAAATGTGGTTTTTTTTTTATCAAAGCAAGAGAGATTCAGAAGTCCCAAGGTTAGGAAATAATGAAAAGACCAAATAACTTACAAAAGAAATGAAAACGAAAAAAATGCTTAAATAGATGAAAAGATGCTTGAACTGTCCCAACAAATGCCATCTGTTAGGCAAAATTGAAAACCTGGGGGTCTTGGGCGTTGTTTGGCATTGGCAGAGTCCCAGGGTTGATCTTTAGCACTAAACCTTGGTCAGAGCAATCAGGAGGGAAAGCTGTCTGCTGAAGGGCAAGTGCCTCAGTGAGAATAGCTCCCTCACTCAGGAAGCACTTGTTAAGCAATATGGCTGTAACTGGGTTAACTTGGGAAATGCAAATGGTGAGGTCCCTAAGAGGCCTTCTGAACACCATGGTGGAGGGCCCAAAGATGAGCAAAACTTCAAACCAGGCAGCACATGCCGCTGATAGCCCCAGGCACCTGCAGAGCCAAAGCGGGAACGTCATCAGGACCTAGTTCTAGACCAACCTGAGCAGTGTAGCAAGATCTTGTCTAAGAAACAAAACCAAAAAAAGAGTAAAAATCACCAGGACGTGTGCCAGGACTCAGGAATCCATGAGGCAAGCAGGTTTATGAGCACATAGACATACAGAAAAATAGGATAGAGGTATATAAAGAAAATGTTCTGATTATGTTAGGTAGATATGATAGAGGTATATAAAGAAACGTGCTGATTATGTCCACAGAGAGGATACACCTACTTCCCAAACCTTGATTACTAAATGCCATTGTTCAATAAAAGAGCAGGGTTCACTAGTGGGAGCCTCCAAGGCAGGGAAAAGGAAGGCCTAAGATGAACCTGAGAAGTGTGACATCAGCAAGGGAAGAGGCCTCAAGGTAGATCTAATCAACAGAACCACTGCTGGATGGGGGTGGGGAGACTTCTGAGGCAACTTGAGGGCCAGATTTAGAAGAGTTTGAGCAAAAAGTAATGTTATGGTTAGATTATAGCTCATAAAATGAATTATCTGCAACACTCTCTATATATTATCTGTATTATATCTATATAATAATAGTTTAGATAAATAAACAGAATTTTAAATGGAGAGGAAGAATGGTACTTTCCTCCTTCTAGTTAGTGAGTGTAGAAGGAAGAACAGAAATATAAGACTGGCATTTGGCATACACCATAATACATACTAACTGCTG
Source organism: Myodes glareolus (assembly GCF_982192425.1). NCBI lineage: Eukaryota > Metazoa > Chordata > Mammalia > Rodentia > Cricetidae > Myodes > Myodes glareolus. The sequence continues at coordinate 9,272,752 of NC_142033.1, read as the reverse complement.
TAGGCAAGACCGGTGGGTGGAGTCTGTGATATTACGAAGGTAGTTTTTATTTTTTTCCTAGGGGTCCTGATTTATTATTCCTTTTTTTTTTTTTTTAAAGCAAGCCATAGAGACTAGAATTTCACTTCTCCATAGTCAAAGAAACAAATCTTTCCCATCTTTCTGTCTTGGAGTTGGCCATATAGACAGTTTCCTATCTTCTTCGTCAGACAGCCAATCACGCATGCCCACTGAATGATATGGCCCATGAGGAAGAACACTGAAGAATCTGGCCAGATGAGGCATGATGCTTCCCCACCTAGTCTGTGAGGCCTTGGTGGCCATGCACTGACATCCCACAAATGCCCAAAGGACAGAGTTAAAGATGGCTGGAAATGTAGTTCCGTAGGTAGAGTACTTGCTTAGCATGCAAGAATTCCTGGGTTCCATCCCCAGCACTGTATAGAACTAGGCATGGGTAACACATTCCAGTCACCCCAGGACTCGGGGGACAGAGGCAGGAGTCCAGAGCCATCAGCTCTGTAGTGTGTAGTGAGTTCCAGGACACCTAGGCTACAGAAGACCTTGCTTCATAGCAACAGAAAAGTCTAGGGTAGTCTGGAGTGGCAGGTAGTACACACATGTGATCCAGGTTGAGGCAGGAGGATTGTGACTTTGAAGCCAGGCAGCGCCATCTAGGGAGATTATGTGAATCCAAAGCAAATGCAATTTAGCAGCAAGAAAAACAACAATTCCATGAAAGTCTACGGGTTAAATAAGTAGATCTCCTTGCTCAAGGGAGAAGGCACACAGTAGCAAAGTGTGGCCTGTCAGGAAGAGTTACTGGAAAGCCTTCTTAGAGAATGCAGGCTGCAACTGGATGGTTTGGAAGAGGAACCATGAAATAGATATGCTAGCAGAAGGTGAAGGACTGTTTCCTGAGACACATGCTCATTTGTAGGGGCCTCCCTGCGCAGCTTTCCTGACGGGAAGGCTGAGTGAATGTCTTTCTCTTGCTTTCAGTTCATTTGAAAACTCACTAATTGTAGAGGACACACAGCAGGACCATGTATTATTGATTCCTCACTACTGTTCTGTGACGACACTTCTGACTGAAGCCACCCGACAGGTTCAAGCTGGTGAGAGGCTACTTTTTTACTATCTTGTCCTGGGACTTTTGCCTTTGGGGTACCTTCTCTAAAAGCATTTTCTTCTGTTTCCTTCCTTTCTTTTCTTTCTTTCTTTTGCGATTTCTTTAGTTCATGTTCGTATGCGTTTATCTCTCTTTCCCGTATGTGTGTGTGTGTGTGTGTGTGTGTGTGTGTGTGTGTGTGTGAGAGAGAGAGAGAGAGAGAGAGAGAGAGAGAGGAGAGAGAAAAAGAGTTTAATTAGGGTTATTCGCAGGAGCATGGGCAACTAGCCAGTGACCACTCCTGTGAAGACAAATGTTTGTCTCCCAGCAGGCTGAACAATGCCTCTTGTCCCCTAGTGACTGACTATAAGGATGGCTATTCCAGGAAAGGGGCTAACACTACATCATAAGACAGGCCAATCTAAACTTTGTTTGCATTTGTGGAACCCAGAAGGTCTGATGACCATGAATAGCAGCAGATGGCTGACCAGAAAAGCAGTCCATCTGGAATTTATGACTGCCACGGGCCACACCTGGTGCCCACCCCAGAAATCTCTACATAACCCTTGCCTCGGCAGCCCTGATTCCATACAGTCTTTTCTTGTCTCTTTTGAAGCAGGGTCTCATATAGCCTAAGGTCCCTTCAAACTGCTTGTAGCCAAGGATAATCTTGGACTCTGGACCTCTTGCCCCACCCAGTTCTGTGTGAATCCAGGGCCTCCTGCATTGCTAGGCAAGGACTACAGCAACCGAACCCCAAAACTTCCTCCTTTTTCTCTTTCTTTTTTTTGGATTGGAGTGTCCATCTTCTAGTTTTTTTTGAAATATCTTTACAGGATGCAACAGCTGTGCCCCAAGTTTATTTTTTTCATCAGTTCCAGGAAAAGAAAGTAAAAACATGGCAATAATTCATTTCGTTGCTGACCCTTTTCACAGGTAACGTGGGCAGGTGTTCTGTGAGCCGTGTTTACAGAGGAAGACTTGGAAAACATAGCAGGCACCTGGTCCCTGGAGGGGGTTTCCCTGGCTCCAGCTAGGATGTTCTCAACTTCCCCATCTACTGGGGCTGTGCTTGGCGCCCTCATGGAGGGCGTGCTTCTCTCACTGGTGAGTGGGCAGACCCTAAGCCCCACAGAAATGGGTGAAGTCAAGCTTCCCGACTGTCCAGACCTCCCCACAGAAATACCCCAGAGCTTCCCTCCATCCCAAAGTCCAACACTACGACGCCAGAAATCATATTCTGAGCGATTACTTACCACAATGTGTTGGAGAGCAAAGCATTTTAGAAAATAGAAAAGCGTGTGTATTCAAATTTACTTTGCATTGCCTTTGAATATTCAAAAGCCAGAAAGAATGTGAAAGAGTAGCTTATGATACTAGGTGATTACCTCAGGGTGAGCTGCTGATAATAGTCTTTCACTTTTATTTTTATAATATTTTATTATTTTTGCGATAGTGCTGGAAAGATTATTAGGACTGGGGCACATAGAGCTGTGGTGGGGTACTTGCTTTGTGTGTGAGCAGCCTGGCTGGAGCCCAACCATAGCAACAGCAACAATAAAATGTTAGAATTAGCGTTTATGTCTTTTATAAGAACTGGCAACTAACATCTTTAAAGGGGGGGTCAAGCCTCACCTACAACTGTGGGTTGTTTTCATTTGCATGTTTGTTTCCGAGACAGGTTTCTCTGCAGCTTTGGAGCTTTTCCTGGAATTCTCTTTGTAGACCAAGCTGGCCTCGAGCTCAAAGAGATCCTTCTGCCTCTGCCTCCCGAGTGCTGGGATTAAAGGCGTGCGCCACCACCGCCCGGCTATAGCTGGAGTTCTCCGGGGCTCAAGCCCTTGCAGCACATTGCTGGCGGTTGATTAACGACAGCTGAGCGAGCGAAGGAGAGTCTTTCTGCCATCCTCCCAAAGGAAAGTGATAATCCGTGAGCTCGCTTCTTTTCCAAAAAGCCTGCGCTGTGACTGTAAATAGAACAGTGGGCCTCTGGAGCGTTCCCAGAGAAAACTACGATCCTGTGGTTCTGTAATTACTCTTCCTGGCAACCCTCGCTCGGCCCGCTGCTGATGTTTGTGGATTTACACTGGGTTAGATAGACTTTACAGACACTTGAAACCCAAGCACTGGCAAAGGGCTTCTGAAGTCCACGCAATCTGCCCCTAAGGCAAAGCGTTGCACATGAGCATCTATTTGCTTATTACCAGATCATTGGTAAATATATTTTCTTTTCTCTGCTAGTGGCCTAAGCAGTCCTCAATCAGTCTAAGAGGTGTGTTACTAGCCAAGGTGGTGGTGCCTGTAATCCTAGCACCTAGAAGGTGGAGGCAGGAGGAAAAAAAATTGTAACAATAACTGTAAGGAAACCTCATATCTTTTTCATTTTTTAAAAATTTTATGTATTTATTTATTTATTTATTTAATATACGAGTGTTCTGTCTGCATGTGAGCTTGCATACTGTAAGAGGGCGTTGGATCCCATTATACATAGTTGTGAGCTACCATGGCTTGCTGGGAATTGAACTCAGGACCTATAGAAGAACAGCCACGCTCTTAACCATGGAACCATCTCTCCAGCCCCCCCTTTTTTCCCATTTTTTTTAAACCCAAAAGAAATAATGTGCCCTACATATTTTCAATCTCTTTGGTAGTCTAAGTTTTTTTTCTTATTTCTAATACAGACAAAATCAAATTACAAATAAAATAATAAATCAAAATGTTGCATGTTTCTTTCATAATTTTTTTTTTCTCTCTTGAGCTGAGGGCTTCCTGCGTGTTAGGCAGGTGTTCCATCACGGCACTCCATACCCAGCTAACTTCCTCTTTTGGAGGTGGGAAACTGCGGGGTGAGGAACTGAAGCCAAGCAAGGGTGAGGGGTGGGTGGGGTGGGAAGATCTGTTTTGCAATCAAGATACCCTCCTGACCGTGAAGGTTGCCGACAGCTGTGGTGGAAGAAGCTGCCCTGTGCTGTCTAGAAAATCAGCCCTAGAGGGAACTAGCCATCCGGGATAGCCATTTGCCACCCCACACCCCAGTCTTATTCTGAAGAAGGTTTTCCGCTGTCTAGCCCATGGTGTCTTTTAGAAGAAACACCTCCTCCATAGTTAAAGAGATGAGAGGCGGAGCCAGAGGGGAGCTCAGAGAAGTGCTCCCTGACCACTCATACGCTCGTCTCTCTTGCCCTGTCCGTGATCCTTAATATGCTGCGCACTGAAACCCTCCAACAGAAGAACTGGCCACAAAGCCCTGAGAGATGTCAGCCAACAGACTCAGGGCACTCTTACGCTTGTGAACCTGTCATACTTCTGCATCCCTTGGAAGTTACAACAAAGTGTAAACCAAAGCAGACTGTCCCAGAGACCCGACTTTTTTTTTTTTTTTTTTTTTTTTCCTATTGACTTCAACCATCGAGATATGGCAACTTAGTCAACTCAAATGAAAGGTCACCAGGAAGTGAAGAAAAACTTATCTGCCCGGCATCTGCCTCGTGTTACATCACCTTAATTCTATCTATGTTTCTGAGTGTTCTGTGACCTTATGTTTATACCTGTTCTATAGTCCTCAGAGTTTATGATACATGAAGGCTGTGCTCCAAACCCCGTGTTTGACCACCCACCCTCAATAAGCCAATTAGGAGTCAAATAAACAGTGGAAAGCAAAAAAACAAAACCAAAAAAGGCAGAGGAATCCAGCAGCACCCCTACAAGTCCATCACCGTCCACAAATCAGTCCCCTGGATCCTGACTGAAGTTTGAACCGAAGGCTGCTGCGCATCCAAGCACCACGTGGGCGTCAGCGGCATCCTGGAAGGTGGGCCGCCTGCCGGAACTGCGCGGAATCCCTTTCTAAGAGACACTTTCCTCTGGCTAAAAGCCTTTTCCTTCTCCCAGCATGAGATTCCTGGGGGGAAAGTCCGTCTTGGAGGTCTATGGTTTTAATCGACTCATAGGAAGTCTGAGAGGCAGAGGCACTACTCTCTTTAGTCTACTGTCTCTTTAGAATATCTTCGTTTCTGCCAGACCTGTCTCAAAGCACTCGGAAGGCTTGTGGGCAATGCAGATTTCCTGGCTAGGGTCTGGGAGTCTGTAATTAGCGTCTTTGCGGCTGCGGCCCCTGTGTCACAGGGCACATGGCCGCTTTGATGACAATTATAAAAAAGGTGTTTCTTTCCCCAGGCGGACACAGCCCCTGCCAGCCCCCTCCCCCACCCAGGACTGAAGAGCACGTGCAGAATCAGCTCATGGGGACCCTTGACTGGGGTGGAGATCCTCACCCCAGTGCCTTGTGCACCTTGTGCCCTCTGACTTTTGGTTTGTCCACTTCCTACTGTTACTCATAATCACACCCTCCCCCCAACACTTACAAACCATGTATTGACCACCCGCCTGTGTGAAAGTCTTGTGGATCAAGGAGATGCCTGCAGTTCTCTGTCTATCGGGACAAGCCCGCTGCGAGCTCTGCTCTGTGGTCCATGGCTCTGAATGCACAACAGGACAGAGTGATAAAGCTCGGGGAAAAAACGAAGAAAAAAATGGAGATGAGGAGGTTGAAACGGGAATCTGCGGGGCCAGACTTCGAAAAGTACGTGACCAACACTTCCTTCTGAGGTCTCTTTGTAAGGAGTGGTCGCTGCCAGGAAATCTTGTGGTGTTTGGCTCACATGCAACATCTTAAATTTATCTATTAGTAGTCTTGGATTCATTCTTGCACCTATATTTCTGCCTCAGAGCACCCCACTCTTTAGAAGGACAGTACACTTCTGGCTTAATAAGATTATGTTAGATAGCACTGACTATATTAATAAATCTTGTTAATATTGATTAACCCAGGTTCTAAACACAGACTTAGATTTTCTTCGTCAACTGTATATTGGTATTACAATTTCTTTTTTTTTTTCTGTTTTGACTGAAACAATCCCATCACACAATGACCTCTCCTCTCATGAGTTATCAAATGTTAGACGCGAAAGGTGGCTTTTCTCGTTTTGCGCATCAGCGAGAACTGGACTTAAACTTCCATAGTAGTAAGATTTTTGTGTTCACGAGAATGCCTAAGGATTTTCAAGCTTCATCAGCTAAACCTACAAAAATCCCATCTCCTTCTGCCAGGTAGTTTAAACGGATAAACATCTTTCATGCACAAAGAAACTAAACCAGCTCCGGTGAATAAAGAGAGGAAGGATCAAGCAAGTCGGTAAATAAAGCTCATAAAATTCATTCCCTCTGGACGCAGAGCTCCCAGAGGTTTCCAGCTGAGTTGTTTCCAAGCAGGATGCTTAGCAAAGTCACTGAGTTTTGCTAAATTCACTAAAGTTAAAGCAATTAGGTAAGAAAAAAAATCTAATCTTCCATCAGAATCTCAAGCTATGGTAGGAATAAAAGAAAGCAATGAAATCACTTGTAAAGGAAACTTCCCCATCTCTGAATACGTTCACTAAATGCCAGAGTACTCACGGTCTAGAAGGCTGGGAGAAGGAAGTGTCTTGCCGGCGGGAGCAGAATCTTACTAGAAGTGAGCTCTGGGGGGCGAGGTGATCGGTTTTCAGGAGCAGCTGGAGTCCAAAGAGCAGAGTCCTGTGTCCTGATTGGCTGTGGTAATCCAGGCAAAGTGGCCAAAAGCTATCTCTTACCAAATAGGGCCTGTTCCTGTCCTTACAATGAACTAACTACAACGTACACCTTTATGGCGAGGAACAGATGTGAATCATTCAGCAGTTGACCGGTATTACCTGCTGGCAAAATTTACTGATTTTCACACCTTACTTCCCTCTTCTAATATAATAAATAAGGAAGCATTAGGAGACCTGGAATTATAGACCTGATCACACTGCTCTTTATTTTCTTTGTTTCTTGAGACTATTTTACATAGTCCTGACTGCCTTGGAACTCACACTGTAGGATGGTCTGGAACTCAAAGATCTGTCTGCCTCCGCCCCTTGAGCACTGGGATTAAAGATGTGCTGGGCTTCTGATCTGACATTTCTCTTTGTCTTTGTCTTTCGTCTTCTTCCCTCCCTCCCTCTTCCTTCCTGAAGTGCTAGGGGCTGAACTCATAGTCAGGGCATGCTAGATGAGAGCTCCCCTGTTCACCCACATGCTTTGCCCTTTGTGACTTTCTTTCCTGTAACTGATTGAGCACTTGCTATATGTTATTTTTTTTTTATTTTAAAATGTGTTGTTGTTGTTGTTACTATTCCCCACCTTCCTCTCTCTGTGGTGTGCTACTGCCCATGTACACAGGCACTTGAGTGCCACAGCCAGCATGTGGAGGTCAGAAGACAGCTTTCAGAAGTCTGTTCTCTCCTTCCTTCTGTTGAAAAAGCCTTGTCTCTCGGTCCAGATGTTCTGCATAGCTGTGAGCTTTCAAGCAATTCCTCTACCTCTTATCTCTCGGAGGAATTCTGGGATTACAGCTATGAGCCACTGTTCAGGGGTGTGTGCGTGCGTGTGTATTCCAGGAATCAAAATAAGATTGTCAGGTTTTGTTTTCCCCTTCAGCTTTTTAAAAAACATTTTAATATTTTTTGTGTGTGTTTTGTGTGTGTGGTGTGTGTGTGTGTGTGTGTGCGCACACACACTATGTACATGTGTGCTTGGTGTCCACAGAGGCCAAAAGAGGATGTTGGACCCCCTGGAACTGAAGTTACAGATAGCTATGAACCATTAGGTGGGTGCTGGGAATCAAACTTAGGTCCTCTGGCAGGGCATCCAGTGCTAGTAACTGCTAGACCATCTCTCTAGCTCAATCGTCAGCTTTAACTGCAAGTGCCTTTAACTGCTGGGTTATCTCACTGCACCTGCAGGCGTGGTTCTTAATGCTTTTGGTGGCATACTGTGAGAGCCAATGCTATGCTTTATGTTTTCATTACTGTACCTAAGAGATTCACGAAATTACAATGCCTCTAACCTGTAAGCCCCTTGCCCAAGAACAAATATTTCCTGAAATGCTGGAGGCTATTGTTTATGGGAGATAATAGGCCACATGGTTTTCACTACCCTCAACAAGCTTGTTTGATTTATTATACCTCATCTTCACAGGTGGGCTTGATTACATGTAGGTTGGACATATGGGCGGGAAATATGTCAAGAAGGACAGTTGCCCCTGATTGGATGTGGATGGGAGGTACAAAGGCAGAAGTATACTGGTGTATATGCATGCCCCGATTAGACCTGGTGGGAGATACCATGACCTTTTGGGGTTGCCTTTTTATTATTACTACTACTACTACTACTACTACTATTATTATTATTTTATTGATTATTTGGGAATCTCACATCATGCACCCCAATCAGGCTCACCTCCCAGTCTTCCCATGTTGTTGTAATGAGGAGCAGAAGGGCTGCTTCCTGTTGCCCGGCTTCCAGCTAGCTTTACCTGAAATAATTACACAGAAATTGTATTCATTTAAACACTTCCTGGCGCATTAGTTCTAGCCTCTCTCACATCTTGATTCGACCCATTTCTAATAATCTGTATGTCACCACAAGCTCGTGGCTTACCGGGAAAAATTCAGCATGTCTGATCTGGTGGCTGGCTCCATGGCGGCTCTCTCTGTCTCTGCCTCCTTTCTCTCAGCATTCCGTTTTGTCTACGCTGCCTATTTAAGCTGCTGTCCTAGCAAAAGGCCAAGGCATCTCTTTATTTAACTAATGAAAGCAACACATAGAAAGAAGACCCTCCTATACCACCATGTACACCCTTTTCACCAGTGACTACCCCCTGGCAAAAAAAAAAAAAAAAACAAACCTAACAAAACGAAACAACAACAACAAAAACCAAGTCCAATTGTGAGTTCCATTTATTCGCTGGAGCATGGTCAGATTCCTAGTGGGCAGTCAGTCCCTAAAGGAAAAGGCACCTTTCTCCACCTGCAGCTGTACCAGAAGCCACCAGTTGAGAACCTTGCGGTGGCCGCAGCAGGATGAGGCTAGCTCTCCTATGCCCACACTGTGGGCCGGTGAAGGGCAGGGCCAGCTCTTCTGTGAGGCAGGGGGCCAGCTCTCCCTCACCCATGGACATTAGCATGGCCTCAGGTGGCAGCCCCGATGGGATTGCCTGTTTTTGTTTGTTTGCTTGCTTTGTTTTATTTTATTTTTCGAGAAAGGGTTTCTCTGTGTTGTTTTGGAACCTGTCCTGGAACTCTCTCTGTAGACCAGGTTGGCCTCGAACTCATAGAGATCCGACTGCCTCTGCTTCCTGAGTGCTGGAGTTAAAGTCGTGTGGTACCACTTCCTGGCTTCCTCCCTGTCGTCGTCATCTTCCTCCTCCTCCTCCTCCTCCTCCTCCTCCTCTTCTTCTTGGTCTTTCAAGACAGGGTTTCTCTTTGTAGCCTTCACTGTCCTGAAACTCACTCTGTAGACCAGGTTGGCCTTGAACTCAAAGGCAAAGTCACGTCCCAGCACCATCCTGGCATGGGGCTGCCTTTTTTTTAGCCTCTACAAAACATGACTCGTGGCCATTTTTCTGGGATCCCAAAGATGGACCTGGCCAGAGTCCAGAGTCCATCATCCTGGGCCGTGTTTAATTAAAACTTGCTTCAAATTGGTCTTGAAATTGTGATGGTCTCATTCCTGGCTGGTGGTATCAGCAATATCTACGTGAGATTCTCCTTATGACCCTGAAGGGTGGCACTGCTTTTGCTTCTACCTGATTGGTAAAGAAACCGAGGCAGAGAAATATTAATTGGTTAGCAGGTGGCAGCTAGAGATGGGTTGAAATGGGACTCCATGCTGCATTTCGGCACACAGCCGAAATCTTACAATCTAACACAAGAGCCTTGATCCTTGCAAGGATTCCTGTTCCAGATAACTTCAGAGTGAGTGACAGGTAGAGTGGAGAAGTTTTATTAAGTAGCAAGATTTATTGGAGGCTTTTTTTTCTCTAGCCTCATACACAAGGAGACTCTCCAGCAGACCAGACCAAACCAGAATGCAGACATCCCTGCTAAGTGCCACATAACCAAAGTGAACTTTGAAAGAGCCCAGTTTTCCCAACATGGGAGACTCTAGTCAACCTGAAGCAACAGCATAAGGAAACCCTTCTGTATTCAAGATATAGAGCACTGCTCACCGTCCAACCTCCAGTGCTCACTTGGTTTCCAGTGTAAGGTCTAGAAGTTGGGTTGTTGGAGAGTAATTGGCTCCTGAGGCTGTGACTTCATCAATGGATTAACTCATTGATGGATTTTCAATGTGATTAGTAAGATGTGGTGGAAAGCAGGGGTTAAGACCTACTTGAAGAAAGTGTGTCGCTGGAGGCTCTCCTTAGAAGGCTGTTGGTCCCTGGCTCGTCACAGTCTTTTTGCATCTGGGTTACCAGGACGTTGACATCTTCATCCATCCGTACTTCCACTACCGAAATGTCCTGCCTTACCGCAGCTGCGATACAGCAGAGCCAGCCAACCATGTGCTCCGACTCCTTCCTCCTCCGAGTTAGTTCTCTCAGGCAGTTGTCGCTGTAAGGGAGGGCACAGTAAATAAACCACGGAAAGGACTGCTCCGTCAGTGGGGAGAAGGTTCTTGTTGTGGGTCAGAGAGAGAAAAGAGACTGGGGCATCTACAAGAATCCAGATGGGGGAGAAAGGGAGAGAGAAAGAAGCAGACAGGCCATGGAAAAGTGGGCAGGGCTAGAGAAGTGGGAGTGGAAAAATCATGGATAAGGGGCACACGCCGAGGGTAGGGAAGCCTGTGAGCTGAGGCAACCTGGGTGTTTGGGGTAGAGGGGGAAGTGAGAAGGGCTAGGATGTTCGCGTGGGCTTTAATACATTACCTCAGGTATACAAGGAAAGTGGTTCCTTTTGGTCGGCGCCCATACCCACCCAGTTTCATAAGTTTCTGAGGAACTTGCTAACTGTCAGCGTGATGGGAAAATCAACTAATAATACACACTTGGTTTCAACCCTACTGGAAAAGTAATTTTGAAATGACTGATCTGTGTTTCTATCTATCTATCTATCTATCTATCTATCTATCTATCTATCTATCTATCTATCTATCTATCGTGTATGAGCTCTGTGTGTGTGTGTGTGTGTGTGTGTGTGTGTGTGTGTGTGTGTGTGTGTGTGCGTGCATGCTAAAGTCAGAGTCAGAGTCAGAAGACAGTTTTTCTGGAATCCATGTTTTATTTTACCACGTGGGTTCCAGGGATCCACCCGTCTGGAAAAGCAGTTTTGTAGGAACGACAATCCCAGACAAGCTGATTCAGTAAGCTCAGTTTAACCTCAGAGTTATATTTTCTCTCCATAATCTCTGTCATAATGTAGTCACTAGTTTGATTTTTTCCCTTTTCCTTATGGAGTACACTACAGCCTTTGTTAGGAATCCTGCAAGTTCAGCATGAACCTTGGTTACCAGAGAGGTTCTGGCCACACTTGATTAACTTGGATGAAAACATAGACGTGTAGAGACCACCTCTGCCCACAGTCAGTGGTTCCGGACATTGGCGGTCATGCTGCCACCATCTAGGTGATGCTGGAAGCTACTGTGCTTGCTTCTACAGGGGAAGCCCCCTCGTCTTCTTACCTTGACTTGGTCTTGGTTCTGAATGAACGATGCCAACACTGGGGAGGTTGAGGCTGGAACATCACGAGTTTGAGTCCAGCACAAACCAGATTGTGAGAAAAAGGGAAGAAAAGAAGGAAGGAAAAAGAAAGGAAAGAGATGTGATGGGTTTTCCTTTCACAATGTGAGCCCCAAGTTGGTGTTTTTTTGTTGCTGTTGGTTTTGAGACAAGATCTCTCTACACAGTCCTGGTACTCACTGTGTAGATCATGTTGGCCTCGAACTCAGAGACCTACCTGCCTCTGCCTCTGAGTGCTGGCATTAAAGGTGTGTATAGCCACGCCCCGCCTGAGTTGGTTCTTAGCATGTCCTACAGATCCCTTGTCACACTGGTGTTGACTGTGCTGGATCTGTCGCTAAATGTGTAAAGCCATATCAGTAAAGAATGTTTTCAATCTCAGCTATAACCTGAAACAATAATGATTATATACACACACACATACACACGTTATGTACACAACTAAATACCCAATTTTGACAAAATTTCACATGTTATATATTTACTGATTTGTAGCAGCATTATAAGTTGTTACTGTCTTTTAAGAAGGCAATGTTGGCTATAAAAGGATAAAAAATACTTATTTTTTGACCCTGTGATTTCATAGTGAGCAACATGTCACATGCTGTGCCTGTATGTACCTTCTTTGCCTATGTTTGGTCCTGAATGACTGAGTCCCTGAGACAAGGCCTGCATGTACCACGCTCTCACTTATATAGAGCATCATGCTACCCAGAGTGGGGGACCAAAGTGCTTCATTACCTGGTCCGCCCTCTTGAGGGATGCCAGGAGCAACCGGCGAACAGAACAGGACCATGAGCTGAGACTGCCAGGAAATGTGGACAGAGGGCAATGCAGTAGGAAATGGCCATTTTTGGTAAATTTACCTGAGGAATTTTTCTGCCTGAGGGTACCCTTGGGAGCTCGGACTTGACTGGAGATGATGCAGAGCTGAGGATGTAAGCAGATGAGAAGAAGGGATAAAGACCAACAGAAGGCAAAGTGACCACACCGCTGACCACAAAACCTTGACTTCGGATCTGAGATACCTGAAACCTTTCTGCTTTCCATAGCTTTCAATATGTAAATATTCAAATCAGCTCATCAAGGCTACTATGTTCCTGTTTCCACCTTTGATTTACTTCCTCTCTCATGAATACCTCCTCACCTTCTGCCTGGCAGCAAATAACCCCACAATCTACTCATAGCTTCAGGAAAGAAGCCTGGGTCATCCCTTACGGGCCCTCCGCTCCACTGCAAGGGCTGCTGGTTTTGTCTCGGAAGTTTTCCGTCCAGCCCGCCCGATTTCCTCCACCTCCACCGTTATCCTGTTCTTCTGGGGACGGCTACAAACACCTCCTTATTTGCCTTCAAGCTTTTAAGTCATCCCTTCTTCACAGCAGCCAGAACCTTCTTTTTAAAATACAAATCCAATCCGGTTACTTCCCGGCAAAACCACTCGAGCTGCTTTCCACGGCACTTGGGGTACAATTCAAATTGGATCACCCTGCCACTCATTTCTGCAGGCTTTCCGCTGTGGGGATGAAGCTCGTCCTCATGCATGTGCCTCTCCTCAGCGTTCTCACTCAAGTTCATGTTTCCCGTGTAAGAGCTCACACCGAGTGACTACAACCCAGCTGGGAGCAGCTCCCCACTTAGCCGTGACTTACTCTGGTGGGTTTGCGAAAGGACTTAGTCTCAGATTGGTGTTTGTTTCTAGTCTGCCTAGTAGTTGTCCTCACAAAATTAGAAGGAAAGGCATCCCATCTCTGCTACAGTTGTGTGTGTGTTGAATATATTACTGATTTCTTGGATTCCTACATGTTTTTCACTCTCATTTGGCCATTTGTTTTGTGTGTGTATATGACTCACACGCATGTACATGCGATGGCACACAGAGGACAGCTTGTGGAGGTCAGGTCTCTCCTTGTACCATGTGAGTGCTGGGGCTGAACTCAGCCTTGGTGGCAGCTGCCTTTACCAACTGAGTCATCTCATCTCCCAACCGCCCCCCCCAGGTCTTTTACATATTTCAGCCTCTTTTCTGAAACTGGTCATTTCTGTAAGGACTCTAGGTTTCTGTTAGTGTGAAGCATCATTTAGAGACCACTGTTGGGAACCACAGGTCCTCATTGCTCTGGGGTTTGGAGGAATAGGAGTAGGTAAACAAATACGTATTTTACAGATAAAATTCAGCCGGGTTTGTTGATGTACAACTGTTAGGCCAGCACGTAGGAGGCTGAGGCAAAAGAAAGGCTAGCATGAGATATATCGTGGAGATGACATTTAAAAATAGATGAGATGGCTGGGCAGTGGTGGTGCCCGTCTTTAATCCCAGCACTGGGGAGGAAGAGGCAGGTGGATCTCTGTGAGTCTGAGGCTAGCCTGGTCTACACAGTGAATTCCAAGACAGCCAGAGCTGTTATACAGAGAAACCCTGTCTCAAAAAAATTACATACACACACACACACACATGCACACATGCACACGCACACGCACGTACACACACACACACATAATGTGGTACTGTAGGAAAATCTTCCAGTGAGTAGCCTTTGAGTTACCCACACACTTGGGCGAGGCCTCTTATACCATAAATGACAACGTAAAGCGCTCTCCCTTCTGGCTGCTGGATTCCCATGAGAGCAGAAGACTGTGATCTGTGAGTCTACCCCTAAATAAATAATCCTTTATTATATTCAATTATGAGCTAGTGAGGGATTTCTTTTCAATGTACTGAAGCCTCCTACTACAAATTGGCACGCCAACGTGGTCAACTATATCCACTTAAAACCTGAGAGAGTTTGGGAAGGAATTCTAGGAAAAAAAAAAAAGAGTTAAGCAAGGCTTAATGCCGTGACTCCTTTCCAAAGATGGAGGAGATAAAAAAGAGCCTACCCAAGCTGATCTGGAAGAACAGATCTTAAATAAGGAGGATTCCCTTCCTGAAGAAGAGAGTTGGGTCAAGGGTGATGCAGAAGAAATGGCTCAGAGGAAAGACCTTGAGGTTAAGGGGGAGGTCAAGGAAGAAAAGTCTTCCTGAAGAAGAGAGGAAGGACTGAGAAGAGGAAAAGATAAAGGAAAACCAGGAAGACAAACTGGAAGAAGAGGCAGCAAAGAGACCAAGGAAGTACAGACCAGTGAGCTGAAAGTAGAGAGTAGAGATGGCTTCTCAGAAAGCTGCCAAGAAGACTAAGGCTGTCCTGGTCAGAGTGACCCTCCTAGATGGCACCCAATACAGCTGTGACCTTCAGTGTAAGCTGTAACTGTGACCACTGAAGTTGGCTCTGCCTGCAAAGTGAGAAGGGCTCTGACCAGGCAGGAGCAGATGCACCTAAGGAGAAAGCTAAAGAAGTCACAGAAAATGAGCAGAATCAGCTGTCTGAGCCAGAGGAGGAGAAAGGTTCCCAGCCAGGCCTGCAGTTGAAAGCTGAAGTAGTCCCTGCTGCCGGAAAAGAGAGGAGGATCCATCTGAGAGCAGGGGCCTTTCTTAGTTCATACCCCCGTCCGTGGCTTAAGCAGCAGAAGCCTTATGACCTAGTAGTAGAATACAGTTTCTGTGTGGTTATTTTGGGGATCTGGGCAGCCGGGAACAAACAAGCTGCCTTGCTCCTACAAGACGGCCCTGCAGTTAAGAGCACCGGCTGCTCTTCTAGAGGGCCAGGATTCAATTCTCGGCGACCACATGACAGCTCACAACTGTCTGTAATCTAGCTCCAAGTGATCTGACACCCTCACACAGACATACATGCAGGCAAAACACCAATTCACATAAAATAGAAATAAATAAATCATTTACACACACACACAGACACTTCGAGGTGACACCTGGCTCAGCTGTTTAAAACTCGGAAGATGACACAGCACCCGCACCCTACACGAGTCGGCCATCTTAAAAGAGCCGTAAGAGTGTGTTTGCGCGGACCAGCACTCTGACAGGAAGTAGAAGGACCAGGAGTTTAAGGTCATCCTCAGCGACAGGGAGTCCAAGGCCAGCCTGAGCTACACGAGACTTTGTCTAAAAAACCAGCGAAATAATAAATAACAAATGAGAAGAGTTTATTCCGACTCAGGATCAGTCCGTGAGTGGTTGGCCTCGATGCTCTTGCGCCCACGGTACAGCACGCCATTACGCCTCCCTCAGGCCTCAGAGAAAGGAGAAGAGCCTAGGGCTCCACATCCCTTCCCGGGACACACTCTCCACATCAGACTTCCCAAGAGCTCCTTATGGCACTCAGCCAGGGACCAAGACAGCATCAGATGGGCCTTTGAGAAGCACTTAAGATCAAGCTACCTCAGGCATGTATTTGGAAATTCCAGTTCTTTAATTAGCTTTTCCTCTCATTTATCAAAAATAGAAGTCACAGGAAGTTTCTGTCACTTTGTTACTGAGACTCCAGCTTTCCCAGGAACGTTGCCTGTTTATGCTTAAATTCTATTTGGAATTTCTTCTTTTGTTTTTCAAGACAAGGTTTCTCTGCATAACTCTGGCTGTTCTGGAACTTGGTCTGTAGACCAGGCTGGCCCCAAACTCAGAGACCCGCCAGTCTCTGCCTGCCCCGTGCTGGGATTAAAAGCTTGCGCTACTGCTGGTGGGCTTGGAACTTATTTTTTTTGTGCAGTAAGAAGGCGAGAGACATTCTTGTGCTTATCTAGGGCGACCCAGTTACATCAACACCACATATAAAAAGTTTATTTATTTTTTCTTATTGGTACACAATATCTCCCTTATTACATCCTCCTGTTGGTTTTTTTTTTTTTTTTTTTTTGATTTTCGAGACAGGGTTTCTCCGTAGTTTTTGGTGCCTGTCCTGGAACTAGCTCTTGTAGACCAGGCTGGCCTCAAACTCACAGGGATCCACCTGGCTCTGCCTCCCGAGTGCTGGGATTAAAGGCGTGCGCCACCACCGCCCGGTTTACATCCTCCTGTTTTTAATCATCACTATGGTCACATGTGAGGTTAACTTCAGGGGAAACTTGTTGAAGGACGTCCAGAAACTGTATCCCCATTTTGGCAACTTTTCTGCTATGGCTACAGCTGTTTCAAATTTTAAGAAATATTTAAGAGCCGAGGAGTCTAGAGAGATGCCTCAGCAGTTAAGAGAGCTTGTTCTTCCCAACACCCACATGGTGGTTCACAACCACCCATAACTCCACGTCCAGGGGTTGACAGTCTCTTTTGGCTTCTGAAGGCAGCAGGCATGCACATGGACACAGACATACATGTGAGCAAAATATTCACACACAGAAAAAAAATTTAAAACTAAAAAAGAGCCAGGCAGTAGTGGCGCATCCCAGCACTTAGGAGGCAGAGGCAGATGGATCTCTGTGAGTTTGAGGCCAACCTGGTCTACAAGAGCTAGTTCCAGAACAGGTTCCAAAACTATAGAGAAACCCTGTCTCAAAAAACAATAAATAAATAAAACTAAAAAAGAAAGAAAGAAATATCAGAGGGAGCAGAAGTGTGTGTGACTGAGAGCAAGGCAGTTAGATCCTTAGGAATACACCCGCCCCCAATTGAAACATTTGAAGTCCCCAAAATGTGCTTGGGTCACAGTGATCTCGTACGCAGGATGTGGGAAGCGGTGACGTTGTATTGTTTACTTGAAAGTTCAAAATCAGATAAAAAAAATCAGTCTTTCTTCTCTCCAAGAGTAGTTTTCTGCGGCCAGGATAGTATAATCTTAAGTACACCGTTGCCCAAGAGTTTAAACTGCCAAGTGACAGGATTGACATTCATTTTAAGCTCTAAACAAAGGGAGAAAGAGTTTTCGGGTGAGTGGCTGTTGGCTTGGACAGCTGTGCGGATTTGCAGGTTGCTCCCAGAATTTAGCCCGCAGTAGAGTTACCCAAGGAGACCCAGGGCAGCCACGGCCCCCACACTAGTCTCTGCTGTAGGAACTCTCCACAGTCAAGACTTCCTTCAAGTGACCTGCATAGAGAACATCCCAGCCACACCAGGCTCTCACTCCAGGTAAAAAATACCATAGAAAGTGACTTTTCCTTTCAACCTCCATAACTTTCAGGTCACACTTGCATCGGTGTGATTCAGGTCACAGGCTTGAGTCAGTCTCAGTCTGAGGGGACCTGGCTACACCTCGGTCACATGACGCTGATGGCACGGCCAGACCTCTCCTTAAAAAAAGAACAACTGGACATCTGTGATGGCTGGGGTTAACAACAAATTTTTGTTGTCACTGTTGTTTTAAAATTGTTTATTTTTATTTTCTGTGTATGGGTGTTTTGCCTGCATGTATGACTGTGTACCCCTTGGGTGCCTAGTGCCCAAGAAAATAGAAGAGGAATTGGAGGTGTGGACAGTTATGACATCGTAGACAGCACCCATGACTGCCTTGTGGGTGCTGGGAATCTCAACCAGTACTCTTTTTTTTTGAAAATTATTTTTTAAATTGGTATTTATTGAGCTCCACATTTTTCTCTGTTCCCCTCCCTGCCTTTCCCTTCCCCCTTCAACCCTCCCCCAAGGTCCCCAGGCTCCTAATTTACTCAGGAGATCTTGTCTTTCTCTACTTTCTACTTCCCATGTAGATTAGATCTATGTAAGTCTCTCTTAGTGTCCTCATTGTTGTCTAAGTTCTACAGTTGTGGTTTGTAGGCTGGTTTTCTTTGCTTTATGTTTAAAAACCACTTATGAGCAAGTACATGTGATAATTGTTTTTCTGTATCTGGGTTACCTCACTCAAAATAATGTTTTCTAGCTCCATTCATTTTCCTGCAAAATTCAAGATGTCGTTACTTTTTTCTGCTGTGTAGTACTCCATTGTGTAAATGTACCACATTTCCTTACTCATTCTTTGGTCGAGGGGCATTTAGGTTGTTTCCAGTTTCTGGCTATGACAAACAAAGCTGCTATGAATATAGTTGAGCACATGTCCTTGTGGCACAATTGAGCATCCTTTGGATATATACCCAAAAATAGTATTACTGGGTCTTGAGAAAGGTTGTTTCCTATTTTTCTGAGAAATCGCCACACTGACATCCAAAGGGGTTGTACCAACTTGCGTTCCCACCAGCGATGCAGAAGTGTTTCCTTTTCCCCACAACCTCTCCAGCATAAGTTGTCATCAGTGCTTTTGATCTTGGCCATTCTTCCAGGTGTAAGATGGAATCCCAGAGTTGTTTTGATTTGCATTTCTCTGATGACTAAGGATGTTGAGCATTTCCTTAAGTGTCTTTCAGCCATTTTAGATTCTCTTCAACCAGTACTCTCAATCGAGCCTTCTCTACAGCCCCAGCAGCTGGGTTTTAGGTGCTTGTGTTCTCATGGCTCCCTGCCAGCCCTTCTTCCCTTTTTACAGATATCACTCACCAATGAATGTTCACAAGCCTGACTTCCTCTCAGTGTGTCTCTCCCCGAGAACAGGCATGGGACATAGCCTTCTCCAACACCATAGCTCACTAATCCACCAGAAATATGCAGAGTGGTGGGCAGATGCTCCAAAGAGAAAGGATTTGTATTCAATGGTTGTTTACCAACAGTTGTGAAGATAAGCAATATCTTAATTGTTAAATAGTATTAACAATCAATATCATGATAATTTGATCCAGACTAAAGTTTTGATATCTAAGTTTTTATTGTCCAGGAAATAAACCCAAGTAATATGTATTCTTTGTAGTTTTTTTTTTAATGTGTTTTTCCTCAGATAACTCTACTGGGTCCTCAATAAAAGGATCTCAGAAATTAGCATATTTCAATAATATAAACTAGACTACAAACACTAGCTGACCCTTAAGAGTTGTCCTTCCTGTGTTTGAGTAGCTGACCTTGGATGGCACAGAGCATTTCATTGCTGTCTCTGACCTCTCTTTCCACCAGCTGAGGGCTGTGTGGTTTTCCCGTTCACCTTGTGGCTGACATGTTTGAAGACTGCTGCCCTGGGTTACTCTGCAGAACATCTTCCAGTTGGTTTCCTCTGACCTCTTCTCAGTGATGCTAACGGAGCACCAATGACGTCAGCATGTCTTCTCCCTGCTAATGCTGGCCTTGACCCTTGGCGAAGTGGTGTGTGCTGTCTTCCCGGTGTGATTGTCCCCTAGAATCACTAAGGCTTACAGGCGATGCTTCAGACTAGGAGAGTGTCTCAGCTCTCCTCTCAGCAGCTAGATCAGTATCCACTGGCGCATCCTACGTCCGATGGGGATCTTCTATTTCCTCTTTCTTTGTTTTTTCATTAATTAGATTTCTTTTGTAGCCCGTTAACTTATACTTAAATGATTTATATTAATATAGGCATAGATATTTATTTTTCTCTATAAATTGTAATCCAGCACTATCATTTATTTTCTTGTCCCAGTTTGTCCAACTCTGGCCTTAGAGAGGCCAGATCCCTTAGGCTGGCCCTCTTACACATTTGCAAACAGTTTTGTTGTTTTGTTTTGTTTTGTTTTCTGATATCAAAAGATATCCCAGATTCATTTTGTGTTTTCCTGTTCTCACTGCAGAATGACCTCTTCTCTGGGATATCAACATGCTTTTCAGAAGAAGGATATTTAGAAACCAAGACAAGTTTCCTAGGGGCACTCATTCCTGTTGGGTTAGCATTGCTTTTAGGCTCCTTTAGTATAGATGGTATTTAGTAGTATGGTTACACATATATGAACACATATGCATATTTTCTTTCTTTCTTTTTTTTTTGGCTTTTTCGAAACAGGGCTTTTCTGTGTAACCACTCTGGCTGTCCTGAAATTCACTTTGTAGACAAGGGTGGCCTCAAACTCACAGAGATCCTCCTGCCTCTGCCTCCTGAGTGCTGGGATTAAAGGTGTGCGTCACCACTGCATGGCTCACATACGCATATTTATATAGGTACTGCTCATGGGTGCACATTTTTCTACATATCTACTTAGGTCATGGCTGCATGTCAGACCTCTAAAGCCAATCCAAACCATGGGACTAAACAGAAAGGAGAAAGCCAGCTGAACATAGATGTCCATTCGTCTGGGTCCCGGTGTGGTCAACCATCCTCTCCTGTCCCCTTAGCCCCCCCTGCTGTGGTGGGCTGTGTCCCTCAGAGTCGGAAGCCAACCTTCCTGAGGTTGTTTTTGTGGAGCTTTTTGATGTAGCAAAAAGACAATTCATTAGTACAGATAAGGTCATTCTCTTAATTGTTCATCAGGTTTCATTATTTTCACAGTGTTTCCTGAACAGTCTATTTTTGCTGGAGAATTTAGGATTGGCATATATGATATTATGTCTTCTTTAGGATGCATTTCATTTCTGTTTATAACAAGTGCCCAAATTTGATAGCACACACTGGAAGAGTAGAAGAGAAATAAGTCCTGATGACAACTCCTCCCTTCCTTCCTCCCTCCCTCCCTCCCTCCCTCCCTCCCTCCCTCCCTCCCTCCCTCCCTCCCTCCCTCCCTCCCTCCCTCCCTCCCTTCCTTCCTTCCTTCCTTCCTTCCTTCCTTCCTTTCTCCCTTCCTTTCTTTCTTCCTTCCTTCCTTCCTTCCTTCCTTCCTTCCTTCCTTTCTTTCTTTCTTTCTTTCTCTCTCTCTTTCATAGGGTTTCTCTGTGCAGCCCTGGCTGTCCTGAAACTTGCTCTGTAGATCAGGATAGCCCTAAACTCAGAGATCTGCCAGTCTCTGCCTCCTGACTGCTGGGATTGAAGATGTGTGCCTTCACCACCCAGTCCTAACGACAATTTTTACTATCAACTTTTTGATTTTGAACCTAACGTTTAAGACTAAATCTTAACTTCCCTTTCTTTTTCTGTTCTTCATCTCTTTCCCCTGCCTCATTAGCATTCTTCCACTAACTGCTCATTAATCCTTAAACCTAACATCCCTTTACAAATATGAAATTGGATATATCATCTGGGTGTGTGTGCACGCTTTATATTAGATTTTCTGAACATACTACATGATTTTAGTGTATATGCAAAGTGGTGTGTGTGTGTGTGTGTGTGTGTGTGTGTGTGTGTGTGTGTGAGAGAGAGAGAGAGAGAGAGAGAATGGCTTTTCAGCTTGAAAACATGCCTTCCAAATTCTTTGATACTCTTTTCATACAAAGGCAAGATCTACATCCTGTCTCTTGAATTTGAACTCTGACTTTTTGGACCAGGTTTTATAAAACTGGTTCCTTCATTTGTTTTTGGAATCATTAGCACATTGAAAGATGCATGTGGTAGGAATCGAAACACAGATGATGACCTTAAACCAGACCAGGCAACAGCAAGAACCAACGCGCCGGTCATATTAAAGCCTTCGACATGAAACCATGTGGAAACCAAGCAAGCCAAGCCCCGGTCTCCACTGAGCTCTCCGTAAGTTACACATCTGTGAGCAAAACCAGTGGTCTCTGGGTTCATCCACAAAGTTGGGGAGGTTTCTGTTTTGTTTTCAGACGTAGATAACCAGTAAGAGCTAAGGGTAAACAATATAAAGTGGATACAGTTTCCAAACCTTCGTTGTGAGAGCGGAACCTGACATTTGAATACATTTCTTTCTGCTGACTCTAGTTCCTCAAGAATAACTAATAGTCTTTTAATTTTTGAGACAGAGTCTCACTGTGTAGCTTTGTCTGGCCTGGAACTCTCTATGTAGACTTCACTAAGCTCAAACTCACGTAGAACAACCTCCTGATGCTGAGTGAGTGCCCCTGCACTGGGATCATGAGCCACAGTCTTAAGAACCGACACGAAAACCGAGACGGGAAAGTCACCTTGTACAATAATCCATTCATTTCTGAAGAAATAGGGATATTTTTCTTTCCATCATCCTTAATCTATAATTTATATTTACCGAAAGCCTTTTTTACATGGCCATGAATTCACCTTTTCCTTCCTATCTTAATTAAATGTGTTCAGTAAGTAATGGTGGGTAGGTGAGCAAAAGAAATGCTTACCAAAAATAATAGCAACTTTGCCATATTTCACTTTCTTTTCTACTGTCTCTATTCCCACATGTGAGCATAGAATGTTTAATTTGGTGGTGCTTATGGATCAAGAGAAAATTCACACAGGAAAAGCTATAGGGGGAAGCGGATTGGTGGTTACAGCTGTAGGGTGAAGCGGATTGGCGGATACAAAGGTTCAGAGAGAGGGAAGATGGGAGATGAAGCTAATCATCATGGCGTTTCTCTAGAAGGAAATGTTTGGAATTAGGTGCGTGGTGATGGCTGCACAGCCCCGGGGATCCACAGCCCCGGGGATGCCCTCCCAATTATGCCTGAGAGGGATGAGTTTTGTCATTTTTGCATTATATCTTAGTGTTTTTTAAAAATTTTATTTATTTATTATATATACACTTTCCAGGAGACAGTGCCAGATCTTCTTACAGATGGTTGTGAGCCACCATGTGGTTGCTGGGAATTGAACTCAAGACCTCTGGAAGAGCAGCCAGTGCTCTGAACCTCTGAGCCATCTATCCAGCCCCTCTTAGTGTTTTTTTTAAAAGATGCAGTGAGTTAGAAACCCTTTTCATCAGTAAAAAATAAACAGCTTGAGCTAAACTCTATATATCCAATACATTCTCTAGTCGGCAAATGAATTGAATAGAACCACTCTCTCTCCAAACCAACGGACGGTTCTTGTGAAATTATGATTGCTATTCTTCCTACCAGAAAACTGATAAAAGTTCAGTATTTCTTGATACAAGCGAGGACCATTCACATTCTTGACAGGCTCGTATCAGGGTATGAGTAAAATAATTTAATTTCTTTCTGCTTGTTATCTCAATCTGGAAACATGGCTGGGTCCAGGGCCTCCCCAGATGATGTAATATCCTTTCTTAAACAACCATGACGCCAAAGGTTGCTTTGGTTGTTCTTTGTTTCTTAATTAGATAAAGTCAATATGGATCATTAAACTTAATAAAAACAAAAGACCGGGAGTCTGCCTCCTTCAGAGGGACAGAACAGGCGACTTTGAGGAGGATGTCTCACCCCAACTGGCTCCCCAATCAAGCTGTCCCTCAAGGAGAAGGAAGCAAACAAAAGTGGGTGCCAATTTTCTGTCAGATCTTTGGCTCCTTAAAGATTATGACAGCAACTGGGATTATGTTTAGCGGAAATACATCCAGAGGTTATAGTAATAAAGGATATGGCCATGGAAGTGGTTTATGACGCATTTCCCTGGGTAATATTTTTATTATGGACTCTCCTTATTATATTTATTCTTAACCTTTAGCAGCTAGATTGGAGACCCGATTTCTTGGGGGTACACTGGCTCCATTCCCGGGAGTTATGAGGTCGTAGGTGGGCAGAGCTTCCTTTGTCAATCTGAAAACTGTGGTTAGAGGGACCGACAAACAGAAACCCGTGTACCCTGACCCTGTGCTAGATCCTTCCTCTCAGTGAACAAAAACGGGCAAAAGAAAAAAGACCTTAGAAGATCTTAGAAGCCCTTGAAACCAGAACCCGGAACTGGAGCACTGGGACTTTCTGTTTCACGTTTCTGTTCTTTTCAACGCAAGCAGGCCTCTTCTGAAATTAAGGGAAGCCTGTAAGTTCTGGATGGACACGGGTCACAGGAAGCGACACTCCTCTTTATAGGCTGGAACCAAACCTGCAAAGCTGTCATCTGTGACGGTGCCAGTGCACCTAGGAATGGGCAGAATGAGGAAGTCGTGCGCTTGGTCATCTTCCCTCGTTTGGTTCCTTGTTCACCAACTCAGTGGGAACGCGTGTGCTTCTGACTTCACTGGCACCATGCCCCCTGTTCTGTTGGAGTCACCTCTGGCGTTGGTGACCACTGGAGACCCACATGCCTCCGAAAAGGCTTGAATTTCTCCTTAATGTAAAGGAAGCCTCTTGACTCCTTCGCTTCCACTCTTTCCCAACTACGGAACAAAATTCTGGTGTGTACTAGACACTCAGTGAGGGTGGGCGCTTCCCCGGGCTCTAGAAAACAACCTTTTTTCCTCCTTCTTTGTTTTTCTTGAGATAGGGTCTCACTATGTAACCCTGGCTGTCCTGGAACTCACGGGTACAGACCAGGCTGGCCTTGAACTCTCAGAGATCTGCTTACCTTTGCCTCCCAAGCACTAGGATTAAAGGCCACCACAACCATGAATCATCCAGTTCTTGACTTGATTTCAAAATAGATCAAGGCTTGAGGGCCTTCTAGGAAAATTAATAATTTGATATACCCAAAACTTTAAAATATTTGAAACTGTGCATGGTGATGCACACCTTTGATCCTAGGCAGAGGCAGGTGGATCTCTCTGAGTTCAAGGTCAGTCTGGTCTATCCAGTAAGGTCAGCCAGGGCTAACAGAGAAGGTGTGTGTGTGTGCGTGCGTGCGTGTGTGTGTGTGTGTGTGTGTGTGTGTGTGTTAAGATGGGGTGGGGGATGGGGTGGGGGGACTTTAAATATCTGTTCAACATTGCAAGCTTGTATTGTAAAGACGTCTGATCTTTGTGTTGGAATTTGAAGATAATGCAATCTGTTAATAATGGAACATTTAGGGAATTATTTAAAATAGCAATTGCAAGATTTCCTTCATGTAAGTTGTAAATGTATAGTCAAGTGCTTTTATTTTTCTTCAGAGTAATACATGGAAACGACTGAAACTTTCACAAACTCCGGAAGGTTTTCCAGGAAGAGCTCCAGCCTCCTGTTGTGTTCTCTGTCTCACTCCTGCCCCAGACAAAGAACGGGGCGAGCCCTTGGAATGGACTTTGCTTCTGTTCCTGCTCTGCCGGGGTTTTATCTTCTCACCTGTGAATGCTGTGTTCACTGCTGCTTATTGATCAATAGCTGCCTAGTAATTTTAGGCACCACTACCCTATGATCACGGAGGATTTACATCCTTTATACGCATCTCTCCTTTCAGTGGATTCGTAGTTACTCCTGAGAGCCTCATCATAGCCAATGACTTCTTAAGAAAATGCTAATCTTAGGTCTCTGTTTCAGTTCTGTCTGCTTTAGCCATCATCCCTCTGATCAAAGCCAGAACCAGGGTCTGAACAGCTTAGAAACAACACTCTGTTGGACTGGAGAGATGGCTCAGTGGTTAGGAGCACTGACTGTTCTTCCAGAGGTCCTGAGTTCAATTCCCAGCATCCACATGGTGGCTCACAACCAACTATAATGAGATCTGATGTCAACACTGTATACACAATAAATAAGTAAATAAAAAAAAGAAATAATAGTCTGTCTCTTCCCATTTATGCTTTCCTTTCGAGCACCGTGAAAAAACACCATGACCAAGGCAACCTATAAAAGAAAGCATTTAATTGGGGTCTTGCTTACAGTTTCAGAGGCAACTTCATGACTGTCATGGCAGGGCCCATGGAGGCAGGCAGCCAGGTCTGGTGCAGGAGCAGTAGCTCAGAGCTCACACCCTGATCTTTGGACTGTAGGCCAAGAGAGACCCAGTGACACATCTCCTCAATAAGGCCACACCTTCTCACCCCTACTAAACAGTCCACCTGCTGGGTCAAACGTTCAAAGCCTGTGGGGGTTGTTCTTATTCAAACCACCAAGATACTATTTTATTTTATTTGCATGGGTGTTTTGCCTGTGTGTAGGTCTGGGACTGGGGTTACAGATGACTGTGAGCCAACATGTGGGTTCTGATACTCGAACCCAGGTTCTCTGGAAGAACAGTCAGTGCCCTTAACTGCTGAGTCACCTCTCCAACCCTCTGTTCTTCGTGTAAGATGAGGACAGATGTCTCTCGTATTCTTTTTATTCCTATGCCCCAACGTCTATATTTTTAATGTTTTATGTACAAAAGCGGTAAAGCTTTTGTATGCTTTTCTTCTCTTTTCGCTTTGTTTTTTTTTGAGACAGGGTTCTCTGTTTAACAGTTCTTGTTGTCCTGGAACTTGTTTTGTAGGCCAGGCTGGCCTCAAACTCACTGAAATCCACCTGCCTCTGCCTCTAGAGTGCTGGGATTAAAGGCATGCACCATCACTGCCAGGCTGGTAAGTTTTCCAAGTTGATGAAACTTATCTTTAGCCATTGCTCAGCACTTTGTGATTCAAACTAGGGTTTGCATCTAAGTAGTTAAAGAAGAGACACCCCCATCCCTACCCCGGTGTTGTGGGCTATCACCAAGGGCTCAGCTAGTTTTTATTTTCTTTTATCTCTTTATTTTTCCCTTTCCCATCATGCTACAATTATTAACTAACTTAATCTTCACAATGGGCTATGAGGTTGATAATTAGTAGTAACTCTAACTGCTGAGGTCAGGATTTTTTCCCCTTGAGAGTTTCTGAGCTGTCTCTTTAACATCATCTTGAGCGGACTTTGATCAGTTACTGGAAGTTAGGCTCCAATCTTTGGAATCCTGTTTTCCCTGGATGGCTCCTTCCTTAAATCTTTGCCCTTGACTTCTCTTTGGGTTGATTCTGTACTCTACCTCTGAGTTCTACCTGTAGTCAGGCTATTGTTGTCTAGAACTACCAGCCTTTTGCTCCCAGGAAGTGTCTGTCTGTCTGTCTGTCTCTCTTTCTTTCTTTAGTTTTTCCAGATAGAGTTTCTCTGTATAACAGCTCTAGCTGACCTGGAACTAGTTCTTGTAGACCAGGCTGGCCTTGAACCCACAGATGTCTGCCCGTCTGCCTCTGCCTCCCAAGTACTGGGATTAACAGAGTGTGCCCCCCCATCCCGGCTCAGGAAGTCTTTCCTTACTTCTCTCTGTAGTTAGCATGTTTCCACGGCTCATTCCCTCATGTAACAGTTACCACATTCAGATGAGATTCCCTAAGACCGGAGTAAGGCAAATTTGAGTCCCTCTATGTCTGAAAAGATTTTTATTCTTCCTTCATACTTTTAAAATTTGATTAGAAATTCCATGGTTCAATAGTTTTCTGTATGGGAGGGGGGACATGGAAGGGGGCACTCGAGTGGTTCTAAAGAAAGCAAGGAAAAAAGATGAAAACCAGAGCTAGGAAAAGAAGTAAGAAGCAGGAGATATGATCGCAGATTTGCAGTCAGGGAGCACATTAAGTAAGCCAGAGAAAGCATAACAGCTCTCAGATCGATAAGACTAAACCTAGCTGTATGTTAGTATCAAGGTTTGTCAGCATAGTGCACAGGGCCTGTATAAGCCAGCGGAGAGGCAAAGGTTTGCTAGGGTCTAGGCAGAGCGAGGCTGGTGTGAGGTATAGAAGATTGTAGCATAGGACCCAGGTGCTTACAGCAACATGGTTGCACTAAAGAATACATCAATGACAGCATCCAAGGAAAACATGTCATATGATGTTATTCATCAAAAGATTCAAATAACAGATACATTTTATGTGATATTGTGTATTTTTTTTCAAACCAGAGTTATATTGGCCAGCAATACATAAACAGGTGGCGAAGCTGAAAGGAAATCAAGGAAATTACTAGCACAAAATTCAGATTACTGTAGCCTGGACCAAAGGAAGAACACAGGACAGAGTCCTCTGCGTGTCATGAGAGTCTGAGGTGGTAAATGCCTTTAGTAGAATGCTGGGTTTGTGGATGTTCATTTTATTATCATTGTAAACCTACGCTTGTATGTTATGTATACTTTTTTTTTTTTTCAAGATAGAGCTTCTCTGTGGCTTTGGCCCTGTCCTGGAACTCGTTCTGTAGAACAGGCTCACTTCCAACTCACAGAGATTCTCTTGCCTCTGCCTCCTGAGTGCTGGGATTAAAGATGTGTGCCACCACTACCCAGCAATGTGAATACAATAATTTTTATTTGCTGATAAAGTCGAATTTTAAATGTCTTCAGTATACTTCCATTTTATTAAAAGCAAAGGCCAGATTTGACTCATCTTTGTCTTGATTAATGTTGGAAATAATGAAGTTTGTAAGTATCCCTGCCAGATGCAACCACCTGAAGCCAATCAATTATTCTTCTTAAGGAATTTCTTGGTAAGATATTTCTAGTGTCTCTTAGAGAATTGTTTCTAGAAACAGCTGTGGCTTCATTCTCCAAGTGTTCAGTGTGACCACCATTCCCACACTTTTCACTCTCCACTGACTTACTTTTTCTCATAGAAACTGTCGGAAATTTCCAGAATCAAGAATTTCATCTTCTACTGGATGTGTAAGTTCCGAATGAAGCCTCCAGGCTAACTTCTTGGGGCTCACATCTTTCTGTGGTGCCGTAGTGAGCATCGGCCATGGGGAGAGAGCAAACTTCTCTGTCATGTGTTTCTTTGTCAGTAAATTTCCTCTAGACTTTACCATCTGATGGGACTGATGATCTATTGATTTTTTTTTTCTCTCCAGTCCTGGGATCAAACCCAAGGGCCTCGCATATGACCTAGATGTTTCTGAGATATCCACTTGTAAATTAATTCCACCACACCCTCTTTCATTGTGCTGGGTCCCTTACAGACCTTTGCACTCAGACTCACAACCTTCAACGTAAGGGAAAATCTGTGTCTTTAGTTACTGCCTCTGGTTTTTTTTTTTTTTGTGTGTGTGTGCTGGATCGTTTTATGTCAGTCTGACAAAAGCTAAAGTCATCTGAGAGGAGGGAACCTCAATTAAGAAACTGCCTTCGTAGGATCAGGCTGTAGGATAGCAGAAGGTGGTGGCTTCCATCTTTAATCCCAGGACTAGGGAGGCAGAGATAAGAAGATCTCTGAGTTTAAGGCCAACCTGGTCTATGAGAGAGAATTGCAGGACAGCCAGGGTCACACAGGGAAACCCTCTCACTAAAAACAAAACAAACAAATAAATAAACAAAAGAAACGGGGAGAGAAGGAATGCGCCCTACTTCTTGTCCTAGCTTTCTGTTTTTTCTTTTGGCTGCCATTCTTCCAATTACTTTATGTCCTCCAGAAATGAAGCAAGATCTTTCCTTTTGGTGGCAACTTTCTCAGTTTTGGGGGTTGAACCGGTTGCCTCTGTGGTGGTTTGAATAAGAAAGGCCCTCCTCATAGGCTTATGTATTTTATTGTGGCACTATGTGAGAAAGATTGGGGGTGTGGCCTTGTTGGAGGAAGTGTGCCACTGAGGGTGAGCACTGAGGTTTCCAAAACTCCACACCAGGCCAGTGTCTAGCTCCAGGCTTGAGGATGGACAAGGATGTAATTATTAGGTACCGCTCCAACACCGTGCCTGTCTGACTCCGTGCCATGATGATGATGGACCCACCCTCTGAAACTGTAAGCAAGCCCTCAGTTAAGTGCTTTCTTTTATAAGAGTTGCCTTGGTCATGGTGCCTCTTCACAGTCACAGAACCAAGACAGCCTCTAATAATGTATTAAAATGCAAATATCCATACTGTCCATCTCCTGGCTCTTCAGATGGAACCATCTCCGTTTTCCTCCTGACACATCAAGGAGGAAGAGGGATGGGGAGGGCGAAGCAGGGCCAGGCACCCAGAGTCAGAGGCTGTAGGACAGGTCTGTGCATCTGAGTGCTTGACATACCAGTATATTCCCGATTCTGTGTCATCCCAGACACCGAAATGTCCTGTAGGTTGACACTTCCATCCGTGTTTCAGATTCCTCTATGACGGAGGCAGTACTGTTAGGTAACCAGGAACAAAATAAAGAACACCCAAGCCTCCTTCCATCTAGCGTCCTGTTCTTGACACAGAGTGACAGCCACTCTTCTCGTGGCTTAGTCCAATGGAAGATGGTTGATTTTACACAGAGGAAGAGTGACAAACGCTTTTGATGGTTACACAGAGGTAAACTGTGTAACCTGGCAGCGGCAGGGTACCACTGTGCACTTAGAGTCTTCCGTGAGTCAGTACTCGGAGATCCCAGCAGAGAAATGAGTTTTACTGTTTGGATTTGGGCTTAGCTGAACAAACAACACAACACTGAGGTCGTTTGTTGGGGCAAAGCAGGGGGATGAATCTCCTCAGTCCATCTAATGTCTGTTTCTGCAGGTTGGAGCTTGATTGTCGGGGAAGAACTTCTCCATTCCTTTCTGGGACTTGCCTGGGCACGCTGATATGAGAAACCTTGGTGCTGTGGAGTGTTCGAGGAACTAGCATTGCTCATGTTGCTTTCCAGGGGAGCAGTTTCAGGGCGTACATTTCCTCTTTGAGAGGCATGTGCACATACTTCCATTCTGTACCTGTACCACCCTCCCCACCCTTCCTGTCGGTTAATTCCTAGTGCTCCTCTGGCCTCACGCAAACCACCAGTTTCCCCATGCCCAGACTTTGGTCCTGTCAGTCATACTCCCGCCAGCTCTGCAGCGTGTGTGCATCAGTCTGTCACCACCCTCCTGCTAACACAGTGTCTTCCGCCACCAGGTTCCTCTCCTTACCTGACTGGAATATGCCCTGCACACTCAGGCCTGCTGAAGGCCACTCCCCCTCTTCCTAAAATCTTCAGCCTCTCTTCTCTTCTCTTTTTGTTTTAGAGACGAATTTATTTTTATTTTATGTGCGTTGGTGCTTTGCCTGCATGCGTGTCTGTGTGAGGGTGCCAGATCCCCTGGGACTGGAGTTATAGACAGCGTGAGCTGCCATGTGGGTGCTGGGAATTGAACCCAGGTCCTCTGGAAGAGCAGTCAGTGCTCATAACCACTGAGCCGTCTCCCCAGCCATCTTATCTTTTCTTTAGTGAATGTTATTAGAATTGAAATGGAATCATCCTTGCTAAACCCTAATCAAATAATAGATAAGGTAAGGAGGTCAAGAGGAGGGACCAGCATGCGTGTGTAGCTGATAACAGCCATTACAAGAAACAGCCAGAACCACAAGCTTACACAGGCTATTTTCTTTTATGAAAAAAGGTTTGTTTATTTTTCTTTACTCATACTTTACCTTTTGCATGTAGGTGTACCACGTGCCTATCCATATAGGGTCCCCCAGACCCGGGGTTATGAACGGTTCAGAGCCACCACATGGGTGCTAGAAATCAAACCCAGAACCTCCGCAGGAAGTGCTCCTAACCACCAAGGCCCCTCTCCAGCCTTCACACACGGAGTGTTTCCTCTGAGAACGCCTGCTCAAGAGCTGCTTCTCCGAATCTGGGCTGACACCACCCTGGCTGCCACTCTTTGTAGTCAAGGGCACTTGTTGCCGAGTGAGTTCCGGTACCCTCCTCATTTCACCTCAGTCTTGTCTCCCAGGCTGCTAAGATGGGGACACGGCCTGCTGTCACATCGCATTGATCTTAGGGAGGGACCTATATGGTGGAAAGAGAAAACCAACTTCCGTAAGTTGTCCTATGACTTCCACACATGCTATGGCATGCGTATCCCATCCATATACACACGCAAACATGACATAAAAACAAAACAAACAAACAAACAAGCAAAAAACCTGAGGCTGAGCCAGCCTGATTAACAGTGCCTTCTAGGACAGCCAGCGCTGTTACACAGAGAAACAAAAACCATAAAACCCCAAAAAACCATGCCTGTCTGCATGCATGTTTCTATGGCAACACTCATTCCCTAGGGTGTGCAGGTCCTTCTGAGACTCTCTTTCTTGGGAGTTATTTTAGGGTGACACTTCCTTTCTGAGAATTCCCATTTCCCCGCTCTTTTACTTTTCTCAGCGTCTATTTCGGGACTTTAATATACCAGAGACCATGTACTTTTTCCCTTTGAAGTGGTAGAAAGTAGAAACACTCTGTTACAGCCCTGAAAATACAAACCAGAAAGTAAGTCAACTGTGGAGATCATATTCTGCCTGTAGAGCACAGAATGCTTGTCATGCTCAGACACGGGGAAGTGACCATGTGTGCTCATCGTGGTGACACGGTCTCTCTTCTCATCCCGAGATTCGGGGAGAACTTTCCTTTGTTTGAAGGGAATTTTGTCTGTCTTTGCTTTTCATATCTTTCTTCTCAAGAAGTCCTTCTGTTTCTGGGTTTTTATGTTTCCCGACATTGTGTTGTTGTTGTTTTTCTGTTGTTGTTTTGGCTTCTCTGTGTATCCCTGGCTGTCCTGGAACTCACCCTGTAGCCCAGGCTGGCCTCGAACTCATAGAGATCTGCCTGCCTCTGTCTCCTGAGTGCTGGGATTAAAGGTGCACTGTCTGGATCAGGGAGAGAGAGCTACACTGAAACAGGGTCTAGTTAGGGTGGAACTCAAAGCCACAGGCCGGTCAGTGTGACTAGGAAGCACCACAGTCATAGGAACTAGGAGTGTTGAGCCAGAGAAGGGGGGGGGGGGAGGGTGGGGGCAGAGAAAAAACAACAGTGCTGTCCTGGAGAGAAAACAGCGAGCTCTCCTAGAATCCCAGAGTCCTGCTCGGCAAGGTTGTGACTCTGGGTTTATTGGTGTCACCATCATCTTTTCAGGGTAACATTTGTTTATTTATTTACTGGTGTGTCGGGGCACGTGTGTACACACATGCACATGCCATGGTATGTGTATGGAAGTCACAGGACAAGTAGCAAAGAGTTGGTGTTCTTTTTTCACAGTGTCCATTCTGGGGTTCGGACTCGGGTCCCCTGACTTGGTGCTCTTACCTGCTAAGTCATTTCATCAGCCTTGATCTCATCTTCTAAATATTTCATGACGATCACAGACTCTGGGAACTCAAAGGCTAGGGAACCCATGGCAGTGGGTAAACGCCGTTAATGAGCAGGGAAGAGTAGAGGATCGTCACGCTTTGGCAATTAAAACGGTGATAAGAACAGGAGGTAAGGAGGGTTAGGGTACAAAGAAAAAGCAACTAGTTTCTTTCTTGGCTAAAAGTTGGACACGTTCTTTAAAATGCGGATAGCCTTGTTAGTGTTAGAGGCCAGAGACACCAGAAGTGCCTAAGCCAAAAGTGTGTCTGGTTTTCTGTAGCCAGAGGCTGGGGGTGTCAAGAGATGTGGTTTGTTTATCTCTTTCCCTGAAGGACTACTCCTTCCTGAGAAACCAGAACAAGGATGTGACCAACGCTTAGAATGAAAACCGGGCTGCCAGCTCATCCCCTTCCCTCCTTTCCTCCATTCCACGGTCTCTTATTAACGCCAAGGCAGCGAGACCCAATGGTTTCCCATTTCTGGGGACCCCCTCACCCCCTACCCCCACTATGTAGGAGCTGGATGACTGAGAGAATGTTGATGACACCTCAGAACAGATGTTACTCAAGAGCTGTGGAAGAGACACGATCTGGGGGAAGGGAAGATTATCCCGGCTTTAAGGTTATGGCCACAGTTTATCCAGGTCAGAGTACACTGCATCCACATCTTCTCAAGAGAAGGCTGGGAACTCTGGAGCAGAAAGCAACTCCTGTAGCAGAAATGAACTATGGAAATATTGGCATTTGTGTGTCATGAAGAAAAGGAGAGCAAGCTGAGGAACCAGCTATAGGAAAGAAGATTTGTTACAATGTGACAGAACCAGCCCATGTTCCCATAGAGGAAAGCTAGTGTTTCCAGATGCAGGAGTTAGGAAGAAATGGGGGTGGGGGTAGAAGAGAAAGAATGAAGGCGTGAAAAACAGAGTATTCCAGAATTTCAAGACCTTTCATTGATTCCATGGGCTATCTACAGTACTGTGGGTGTCATCTGTGTGGTAGCGATTGGGCTAGACTTCCTGGCTCCTAGTATAGACAGGAATCAGTATGCCTGGGGGAATGAACAGCTCTTAGAAGCCCCAGTCACATTTAATTCTTTGAGCAGAGTCAAGAGATTCTGTACATCACAGGGTATTGTGGGGGCAGGGGAGGAAGGGCAGGGAGGGAGGGATGATTCCACGGGTTGGAGAGATGGCTCAATCAGTAGAGCACCGCCTGCTCTTGCTGACATCTGGGTTGGATTGCCAGCACCGCAGCTTACGATCACCTGTAATTCCAGTTCCCATCTATGGTCACTTACACACACATGATACACATAAACTCATGCAGCACACATACGTATATACAAATAAATAATAAAATATCTTTTAAAAAAAGATGGTTACCATTCTTTAAGCCAAGAAGCACTGGTGGACACAGGGTATATATACAATGAAACACCGTGGAGACAGGGTATATACACAGTCCTGGTGAAACACTGTGGACAGGGTATGTATACAGTCATTCTATGGCTTAAAGGCCAGGCAGAGTCCTTTAGCTGTTCCTTATAAACTTCTTTTTTGTCTGTTTTGTTTTTTGTTTTGTTTTTCCAGACAAGATTTCTCTATGTAGCCTTGGCTGTCCTGGAACTTGCTTTGTAGCCCAGACTGGCCTTGAACTTGTAGAGATCCACCTGCCTCTGCCTCCTGAGTGCTGGGATTAAAGGTGTGTACCACCACTACCCACCCTCTTTGTAAACTCTTGAGTGTTCACGAGTCCTTCTCTTATTCCCAGCTTCCTTAGAGAACGTGTTGGGTTTTGGCTCTAACGTATTCTAGAGTCCAGTAGCATTCTAGGAGGACTTTGATTTGAAAACGGTAGCCTGGTGCGGGGGAGCTTAGGCAACCTGAATGCCTAAAATAAAGCACAATGTCCGAGAGAATGAGGCTACAATAACAACACTTTTCAGTTAAGTAAAGGATTTTAAAAACTTACTCATGATAATTTTAGGAAAAAGTCATATCATCTTACAGCTAGCTATATCTTGAGTTCTAACATAATCTTCAAATAAACTCTATAGAAGACATGACACGATGGCAGACTCCCATGCCATCTTCCTGTCTGGTGACTCCTCACAGTGAAACCTGAGACAGTGTCTGAGTGTCCAGCACCTTTGTGGTTTGATAGGGTCAGGTAGGAGAGATGGGCGTTTCTGTACCTTGTGTTATAGACACACTGGTCCTGCATACTGTAGAAAGGAAGGGTATGAAGCTTGCTAACAGTTTAGCATACACACACACACACACACACACACACACACAGAGAGAGAGAGAGAGAGAGAGAGAGAGAGAGAGAGAGAGAGAGAGAGAGAGAGAGAGAGAGCAATGGTCTGCTCGGTCTGCTCTTTTGGAGTTAATCCTGCCTCCCAGTCCATGGTCATGGAAGAGCATCAGCTTGAGATCTTGAGGTCAGCAGACACTAATTAGACAAAGCATTTATTTTTTCTTTTCTTTTTCTTTCTTTTTTCTTGTTTTTTTGAAACAGGCCTTTCTCTGTGTAGCCCTAACTGTATGGAACTAGCTCTGTAGACCAGGCTGGGCTCGAACTCACAGAGATCCTCCTGCCTCTGCCTCCTGAGTGGTGGTATTAAAGGTGTGCACTACCACCACTGCCTGGCCTTGACTGAGCATTTCTGGAAGTGACGGGGTCTAGATGCTTAGACAAAGAGGGAAGCATTTGAGGACTGATAAACATGAATGGCACAAATGTCGAAAGCAAGGCTGACCTGGCCAGTGGGAAATTGTGGTAATATAGTAGGGTCTCCTCCATGTCATACTATTTAGTCAATACAGTTGCTTTGCCAAGGATGAGAAAAATAAGGACAGATACTTCCTTAAGCCTCCACAACAAATGTTACTTCTGATCCTGTGTTTTCATTTAAGGATTTTATACCTAAGAGTTGTCAAAAAAATTATTACTATTATTTTTTTTTACCTCATTTCTACTTAAGATTGCACTCTGAATTGATGTAGTTGGTCTATACGCTGTTTTTCTGTCTAAAACAGTACGGGGCAAGACAACCACTCCTAGAATTCTTGAGTATAACAGAGTATAAGACCCAGATGAAAGTTAGATTTAGGGTTGCTATGTTATAATTTTAAAATGAGTGCACAAATACCTTGGGGCCATCACTGAGCCCAACAGCAGGTATGTACTGCTAAGCACTGTACCTTTTGTCTTCCCTTTTCCCCTTGGGCCTCCATAAACAAGAAACTGTTTGCTCTCCCCATTGTTCAGGGAAACGAATGCCTTTTGTCTGTACCCTAGACTCTAGGTTTATGTCATACACACTCACACACACTTTCTAAAATCCAAGTCTCAATAAAGTTGTCCTAAGGCCTAATGGTTTAACTATATAGACGGTAGCTCTTAATTGGCTGCATTATGCCAGGCTACAATTAAGATTCAAATACGTTTTAATAAGTTTATAAATTTGTTATGTTGTTCTGACTCATGATGTCAAAAAAAATAAAATATAAAAGAGTATAGACAGTCATAAGTTAAAGGAATAAAGGTAATGAGATAAATATTAAACTTGTAGAAAAAGTAATAGAGTAAGAAAAATAAGCCGTGTAAAGATGGAATATATACAGAAAGTCTGTATTATGTATGTTATTGTATTTTCTGTGAATTTTTCACTGTGAAAGAGCTAAGTACGGAGAGACATTTCATTGTGTTGGTTGCTAAGCTAAACAAACATATTTTAAAGGTATCTTGACTTCAGAATTAAAGGATATGCTGCTTTGGAAAAAAGGTTCTTCCTTTGTTTCCACAGAAAGTGAGAGCCTATGGATCCCTGCCAGGCTAATGTGGTTTGATGGACCAAGACACCCAGAAAGGTTGCCATGAACACCCCCCCCCCAAATTACTTTGCTCAACAAAAAGCAGAAAGCAGTTTGGAGAGAACTGTGCCCAAATTCCCAAATATTATTTATAAATGTTTCTTTATATTTAAGGGGGGATATGCTATAGATATGACTACTTTGCACTGGTATGAATCTTAGTTTATTGATACACATTTAAGATAAATTTTGTTTGATATATATTTCTGCTCTTGATTAAGGTATTGTGTTTATGCAGCTCATTTAAAATGTAATATATAAACTGGGCAGTGGTGGCGCACGCCTTTAATTCCATTACTTGGGAGGCAGAGGCAGGCGGATCTCTGGAAGTTCAAGACCAGCCTGGTCTACAAGAGCTAGTTCCAGGACAGGCTCCAAAGCTACAGAGAAACCCTGTCTCAAAAAATCAAAAAAAAATGTAATGTATAATTAAGAAATATAGGTTAATAGATACTCATCTATAATAGTCAAGCTTGTAGTCATGTTAGTTAGGTTTTCTAGATGTACAGAGATATATTTTAGTTAGTAGGTAGTCTTCAAATCTTTCAGAGACCTTCAGAACTTGGCATTTAAAATGTTTTAAGAAGTTAGAACTTTTCATGACAATGAGGCACATCTGCTCCTGGAAGTACCACTTACTTCAAGAGAAAGATGATCGTCGAAGAGGCTCTTTATGGAGTTTGATAGCCATTTGGACGAGAAACTGCTCTTACTTAGACTGCTTGATGTTATGCTGCATGAACTGGACATGCAGGACCCACAGAGAAATGACTGCTGAAGGTGAGACAGTCCTTTGAGGTTCCTGTACCATTAAAGTGTCTGCCAGACACTCTGCAGGACACAAAAGAAAGCAACTGATGCACTTTGCCATTACAAGACAGAACAGATCTTCAAATTTCGTGTTTCATGAAAATGTATGGGCCTGTGGATGGAAGATAGATGCCCCATTGATACAAAAGAACTTTGGGTGACTGTTCAGGCAGTGAGATGTCTGTCAATTCTAGAGTTTTGGAAGTTGCTTACAATGCACTTCCTTAGGTAATATTATATCCTTCTGGAGCCTTTGATGGAGCTGAAGAATAGATAGTTATGTTTATTGCTTTCCTTAGTTGTGATAAAAGATAAAGTAGATATAAATATTGTAACTATAATTCTTGCTTGATACCTGTTTTTTATGTGTAATTTTACTATGTTAAAGTTAAAACTTTCCTTTTTATTTAGACAGAAAAGGTAAGGTGATGTGGGATTCCTCTCTGTATGCTGTGATTAACATTGATTAATAAAGGAACTGCTTTGGGTCTATAGCAGAGCTATATGGAAACAGATCTAGGTGGGGAAAACTAAACTGAATGCTGGGAGAAAGAAGGCAGAGTCAAGGAGAAGCCCTGGAGCTGCCAGAGAAGAAAGAACCAAGCTGCCAGGTGGAACCTTGCTGGTAGGCCATGAGCCTTGTGGTAAAACATGAAATAATGGAAATGGGTTAATTCTAGATGTAAGAGCTTACTAGTAATATGCTTAAACTATTGGCCAAACAGTGTTGCAAATAATATAGTTTTTGTGTGATTATTTCAGGTCAGGGTGACCAGGAAACAAACAAGCAGCCTCTTACTACAGAAAACCAAACAAATTTAATTCTATTTACTTTTTCAGAGGGTTAGAGTCCATGATGGTGGAGTAGAGGCAATGGTGGCAGGGACAGATAAGAGCTCGCATCAAACCACAAGCAGAAGGTAGACAGAGACCTAGGAATGACCTCAGTCTTTTGAACTTTAGAAACCAGACTCCAATGACTCACCTCCTCCAACAAAGTCACACCTCCTAAGCCTTCCCACATTCCTGCGACCAAGTATTCCACCATGTGAGCTCATGGGCCATTCCCATTCAAACCACCATAGGAAAGGAAGTTTAAAAAAACATTTTTTTTTATATAAAATCAGAGACTTGTATGGTAAAATAAGATTATATTCTACAACAAAGTGATTGGACTTTCCCAAGAGGTCCGAGTAACTTGCACGGGTTTGCTGGGAGGTGGGAGGGGGGAGGACCTTAAGGACAGTGTACATATAATGATATGTATAGCCAGAACCTGGGAGCAACCTAAATGCCTCTCAGCTGAAGAATGGATACGGAAATTGTGGTACATTTACACAATGGAGTACTACACAGCAGAAAAAAATGACATCTTGAATTTCACAGGCAAATGGATGGAGTTAGAAAACATCATTTTGAGTGCGGTAACCCAGACCAGAAAGACAATTATATCACATGTACTCACTCATAAGTGGTTTTTAAACATAAAGCAAAGAAAACCAGCCTACAAATCATAATCCCCAGAGAACCTAGACAACAATGAGGACCCTAAGAGAGACATACATGGATCTAATCAACATGGGAAACAGAAAAAGACAAGATCTCCTGAGTAAACTGGGAGCATGGGGACCTTGGGAGAGAGTTGAAGGGGAGGGGAAAGGTAGGGAGGGGAGAAGAGATAAATGTAGAGCTCAATAAACATCAATAAAATTTAATAAATAAATAAATAAAAAGACGTTCTATTTGTGACTGAGCAACCACAGATACTTTTTCTTTATAGTTTGACTGGTTATAAGTTTCAGTGTTAGCCACCATCCACTATACAAAGAGCCTTTTCTGATGAGATCTGAGAACTGCACTAATCTATTGATGAAAGAGATACAATTTGGAGGGTAGTTTGATACTAAGCCCATTTAGCAAGCTAGTTCATGGCAATACCAGATTTGCAGTACCAGACATGTTTCCTCCCGTGGAGCAGTGATGTGGGATGCCCTTCTGTATGCTGTGAATATGGTGTATTACCATTGATTAATAAAAATGCTGATTTGGCCAATAGCCAGGCAGAATAGAGTCAGGTAGGAAATCCAAGAAAAGATAAAGGGGGGGAAAAAGGCAGAATCAGAAAGACGCCAGCAGCCGCTGGAGGAGTAAGATGCCAAAGTGTTACTGGTAAGCCACAGAGCATGTGGTGATATACAGATTATTAGAAATGAGTCAATTTATATGTGAAGCTAGCCAGTAAGAAGCCTGAGCTATCAACCAAACAGTTTGTAATTAAGATTAAGCCTCCGGGTGGTTATTTGGGAACTGGTGGATGGGAGAGAAGCCTGTGGTTTCAGAACAGTCGTTAGGATCAACCAGAAAGCAATGGTTACCCAACAACGACCTGTGCCACGATTGCACCCATGGGCATCTCTTGCCACGTCCTGTAGCCTGTATAGCGCCTTCTAGTACTACCGTTAGATTAGGATTGATCGAGGCAACCCGAAAATAAAAGAAAGAAGAGACTGGTTTCAACAGAAGCAGATTGTCCACTGCTAGAGCAGCGAAGGGCGTGGTTTCTCCCCAGGAGAAGAGACTGTGCGCTAAGGCACAGGGGACTTGAAGGTTTTATAGGGTAGAAGAGGGAACTTTGGGAGTGGAAAACTATATCTGCAGACTTGTTTGTAGTCTCAGGACCCAGACATGCCAGGTGGGTTTTATCATCTATTGACCATGCTGTCGGGAGTTCCCAGCTTTTGACCGACTGCAGATTTCCTTATTGTGCCGACTTTTTCTTGTCAGCAGGAATTCTTATAATTATGCTGAGCCAGAAGTTTTTCAGTTTCTTTGAGGCCCTTTGTTTTAGGTCATTAACTCTTCAGCTACGAAAACTAGCCATCAAGGATCAAACTTCCTGGTCAGTACTAACTCAATTTCTACATGTCCAGTGCCAATGTGTATGGTCACTTCAGCAGTAGGGCTGTCCATCAAGTATTGGCAGGAAACCAAGACCATCAGCAATGGCCTGTATTGTTTAGGAGTCTCCAGGATACTTCTGACCAACACACTGAGAGGAGGAATCTTACACCTAGCACTGGAGTGTTTTATTTCGTAGCTGTGGCCTCTGGGGTAAGCATAATCCTCTGTCTAGGAGAACAATTAAATGTCATGTGAATAATTACATATTTGTATAAATATATGAAGTTTATACAATAGTGGGTTCTCATATGGGTTTCTTTTTAAATATCCTGCTATTATTTCTCCCCCAGCCTTCAGGAAGATAATTTTTTACTTCATTTTGTTTTTCGAGACAGTATTTCTGTGTCACCTTGGCTGTGTAGCAAGTCCTGGGCCTTGCTCTATAGGCCAGGCTGGTCTCAAACTCACAGAGATCCGCCAGCCTCTGCTTCCTGAGTGCTGGGATTAAAGGCTTGTGCCACCACCAGCATGCAGCAGGAAGATAATTTTTAATGACAGTCATTTGGAGAACGGCATTGGAAACACCGTTGCACTGGCGTCTAGCACAGGGTCTTAAAGCAGGCATTTGCGTTCAGAAATTTCTCTGTTACTGTGGGAGCAGAGCTCTCAGCTGCCTTGCAGGTGGGAAAGGAAGTCTTGGATTTTTTTTTCTCCCTGAGCTGCACAAGCAATGATTTTACTTCCCCCAGGTCCTTTTCACTTTATCTTTTTTTTTTTTTATTGAGTTCATTTTGTGTTGGCTACCTCTTCCTGGCCTGCTCTGGAGTGTGGTTGATACCCAGTGACACTCCAAAGAGGGATCTTTGCCAAAGGGTATCCATTGCCAATAGCTTCTTGGTTAGGTGGGACTCAGTGTCCACTTCTCTATCTCAGGGCTGGGACTCTGGCTTGGGCCCACGGGCCCTGTGCGTGCTGTCAGAGTCTCTGTGAGTTCATATCTGCAACAGTCCTGTTGCACAAATTTCGCAACAGGAAGATGCTGTTTCTTGGAGTCATCCGTCCCCTCTGGCTCTTAGGATCTTTCTTCCTCCTCTTCCTTGTGGATCCCTGAGCCTCGAGGAGAGAGATTTTACGAAGATGCCCCGTTCAGGACTGGGTGCTCCAAGGTCTCTCACTCTCTGTACTTTTGTCTGGTTGTGGGTCTCTGTTGCTGTGGTGGTGGTCTTCTCTGTGCATATAGCAGTGTGCCATTAGGAGTCATTTTACTGCTATGTGCATTTAGCAAAGCAATAGTATTTGTTTTTCCCTAGGCCAGTGACCTGCCTAGTCTCCAATGCTTTGCCACTTAACGGTGTCAGGTGTGGGTTCCATCTTAAGG
This sequence comes from Myodes glareolus, assembly GCF_982192425.1. Taxonomy (NCBI): domain Eukaryota; kingdom Metazoa; phylum Chordata; class Mammalia; order Rodentia; family Cricetidae; genus Myodes; species Myodes glareolus. Next base: position 9,230,733 of record NC_142033.1, on the reverse strand, counting down.
AATGGGCCTTAAATCACACACAAAAAAAGTGGTTAGTTCCTCCCGTAACATTGGTGCCATGATTGCGCAAGTATATCCTTCAGGCAGGTCTCTGTTGTAGGTCTCCAGGTTTGCAGCTGGGTGATGTTGACTACCTTTCTCTTTTGGTAACTTGCAGAGCACCTTCCAGTACCAGGAACACCAGTCAGTAGGAGTGAATCATCTAGTTGAGCACCAGGTTGACTTTTTTATGTTCTTGTTTATCTTGAGATAGACAAGAGAGCCTTAGCATCAGGTTGTAGAGCATGACCATGGCCTGATGTTTGGAGGTTTCCATAGGAACCCTTTGACCAATGACTCCACAAGACATAACCCATTCTGGGCACTGGGGATTTTTACTCGGTGGCATAAGATGTGTATTTGGGACATTTTATTTCATATTATTCTGTTTAAACTCATTTCATATATGTATATACTTTAGGAAGCTTCTAGAATAGTAGGGTTTCCATACGGGTTTTCAAAAGGCCTTCAGTGTGAGTTGTCAGGGAGGTCAGTCTTAATCACCGTCCTTTGACTACAAGCAACAGAAACTGGTTCTACTCTAACTTAAACAATAGAGTCAGGTAGACATTAAATAATTGACAGATGTCAGCCGACCTAGGTCAGACGCAGAAGCTGCAGTGTGCGAAAACTCTCCGTGGGCTGACATCTGTGCCCCTCAGTCTCAGCACCCCCCACTGGGGCGCCCTGAGTAGGAAGTAGATGCCTACAATTTTATTGGCTCTAAGCATGAAGTGCTGGATGAAACTGTTAGCAATTATGTGGAAGTGTAGTCTTGCTGGGACTTCGGAAGTTTCCCTCCTCTTTACCTCTTTAGGTTTACACCCAAGCCTTTTGGAGCCTTATCATGTCATTGTAAGTGCTGGATGCTAGCACTTCAAGCTAGCAGAGCTTCAGGATTTTCTGTTTCTCCACCGAGTTCTGTATTGCTTTGGTTCTGATCCTTCCAGCTCTTCTCAAACTCTTCCCCTTGAAAATGGACTGTTTATACAGCGCACTGTAGGCTGGAAGATTCTAACTTTTCCGCTTTGTAGGAACGCAGTCAGAAATTGCCTATGTCTCGGGGAGAACTGATGTTTGCTTTTTAACAGCATTGAAATAAAGACTCTGAGGATTACGGAGGTGGGCTGGATGCAGCTTTCATTCTCAGATGAGCATGTGCCTTTGAGGACCAGGTGGGAAGCTGTGGTTTGACTATGGAATGTCCTCCATGGGCATGGGGATTTAGAGGAAGGAAGCGGGGAGGGAAGAGAGGAGAAAGGGAAGAAAGGAAAGCAAAGAGAGACAGTGTGTATTGTAATTTATTTCAAAATGCTGCAAAGAGAAGTCATGCCGTGCACCAAGGACGAGGAGAGAGAAGGGGCAGAGAGGCAGGTAGAGACTGCTCCCTGGGTACGAGTGGCAGAAGAGAAAGAGATGGGAGGTGGGCAAGGCCCACCTTTTAAAAGGGAGCATAGCAAATGTGCACAGGAGGAGCTCTGAATGGCTGCATTTGAGGACGTATCCTGTCAGGACCCCAAGGACAGGCCAGTGCGGATGTCTGAGTACTAACAGAGAGTCTTCCACAGACTCTGGGACCCTCAGGAGATGACAGATCACAGAGTCTTCCCCGAAAGACTATCTCTTGCCTGGTATCATCTTGTGTTTCTCTTTCTCGGCTTCCTGTCAGGTGCGAGGTGCACAGCACCCTCCTGCCACTGCGCTATTCTGCCTTACCTCAGGCCCAGAATCAAGAACTCGTGACTGTTAGTATCCAGGCACACCTTGGCCATGCCCCTTGGGAACTGGCATCTCACCTTTATGCATGGCAAGCTGTTCCCTGACTGCACGCAGGTGCAAAGGTCCCTTTAAGAGACAAGCTCCACCCACTCCCTTCTCTCTGCCTTTCTGCTATTCTCTCCTTTATCTCAATAAACTCCACATCCAAACAGTCACCTGCCATGGTTTGGAGCTACCAGCTATGGGATGCCGCGAAGGTTCCAACTTGCATGGTATCATAACAGTGATCATGGACTTAGCCTTCTGAAACTGCAAGCCCCTCTTCCCTCACATTGTTTAGGTCAGGTGCCTTGGTCACAACAACAAAAAGACAATATATTCTCTAAAGCAATCTCTATAGACAGACAGAAACAGAAAATGTTCATTATTTTATTGAATATTTAAGTCATTGTAGCTAGAATTACAACAAAATTTTACCATACGAAACAAAAAAGGTGTTCTTGCACAATCACAAATGAAATCCCCTTGTAGAATGACTTCTAACCTTTGCTTCCCTGATGATCCACCCTTTCAACAATATTCCACAGCACACCAGAAGACCTGCGGCCGTCACAAGCTCCCTGGTGTCTATTAGCACACCAAAGACCATGCTGGCCTCCAGGCCACATGTACCTGTACACAGGTACCTGTGGCTCTTCTCACTCCACTCCTACCCTAAACTTCTCCATCTCATGGGCTAGCATACAAACCAGGAAGACGTGGAGAGGAGACACAGGTAGATGTGAACGTGACTAAAAGTGATTCACTTGGTTACCTAGGAAGCAGAATGCTAATAAATTTCCCCCTCAGTTTATGTTTTGATGTATAAGCTGTTTGGAAAATAAAGCGAGAGGAATTTCTCAGGATGTGAACTCAGGATTTCATGAGGGAACACTGAGAATCTCCCTCCCAATAAAGCCACGTAAGCTATGTCTTTATTCCTGCACCTCCACACTGGTCTATGTTGGGGTCTGGTCTAGAGAAATAATTTGTGGTCTGGGCTAGCACAGGACCCCGACATCTCATGACCTGCATGCTGCTGACCATGCTCAGTCCACTGCTTTCTCTCCCTGCTCTGGACTCTTCCAGATGCCTCTGGCTGGACTCTCCCTCACATCTACAATAAAATCCTTCGCTTCAACCTCCCTACCTTGGCGTGGCCATTTCCTCACTTTATATACCTATGATACTAGTAAAGACATCATTACTCTCTCAGATAATCAGAGAGGAGAAAGTCCTCTAGATTATGGATAAATATTTATCTGTGCTGGGCAGTTTCAAAACTGATTGTCCATAAAACTATGCCATTAGATAACCTTCTCAGCCTGGGTTGTTCCTCTTTGTGTCATGAAGCAGGTCTTTGATAATGAATATTGGAGATATTTTTGAAGGCAGTTCAATTTCCCACAGAACTTCTGCTTCCGTTTGCCACAGAGTATCGAAGGCTGTTGGTGAGGCTCAACCGCGCACGGCACAGATGGCAGGGAGGACAAGTTTCCTCAGCAAGAAGAGCAGGGCAAGGTGAAGCTGCAGAAGTCTCCTGGGGACGGACTGAGAAAGACAGGCTGGCAAATCAAATCATCATCACTGGCACCGGCCACATCAGCGCCGCCTCTGAGAAAGAGCACCTGCCCAGAGTCCACTCCCCCAGCTACTGAATCAGGAAGGCTAAGCAAGTACCACAGTCAGGTGTGGAAAGCACCGAGACAGAATCTGAGTGCTCCTTGTCCCCGACAGCATGGAGAAAGACAGCAGGCAGTAAAACAGGGTAGGGCCCTTCCTGTCACCGGTCAGGGGAAGTGTTACAAATAGGAGATGTATCAGTGTGTAAAGTGCTCGCTGGTCAATCATGAAGATGAGACTTGAGATCCCCAGCACCCCTGTAAAGCCAGGCATAGTTGTATGTGTCTACAATCACTAGGGGAGACTGAGGCTCAATGGCCTGCCAGTCTAGACTAACTGTATGCTCCAAGCCCGGTGAAGAGATCCTATCTCACAGCAAGGTCTAAGGAAGACACTCAGCATTGAATTAACCAGGCTAGCGGACCTTCACATGCATGTACACGGATGAGCACACTGCACTCAGTGTCAACTTCGACCTTCACGTGCACACACACGGATGGGCACACCCCGAATACACATAAAATGAAAAGCAAATAATATAAAGAGCACAGGGAGCAAGATCACCAGCCCAACGACAGAGCCCAACACTGTGGCTAGAGTGCAGCAGCAAAGAAGACCATTTAACATTAGTCTGGAACCCAACACAACTGAGCGGCCACTCACGAGACTTGGCTGGTCACAGGAATACTACAGGTGTCCCTCCGAGACATGCTGTTTGCTGGGGGGTGGCCAGGACTTGGCTTCCCCCAGTACTTGAAGCCTCCACTTCTGTTTAGATTCTGGCCTGGCACTTGACAGTCATTCTGTACCAGTTCTCTTGAAAGTGTCAGCGATTTGGAGGTCACTAATAATGCCTGGAATGCTGACAATTAGTGAGAAGCCCTTGTTATGAGAATAGTGTAGGGATAAGAAGGGTCATCATTACTGCTGGAATTTTCCTTCTATTAAAAGCTTATCCTTCTCTGATAACCTTATTGAGAGACAGGAGTGGGTTTTGGTGTCAGAGGACCTGGCTGAAGGTTCCAGCTCAAGCACCAAAGGACTCTTCTGAGTCCGTAGTTAAGTCCTTATAGTAAAGGACTTACACTGAATGAAAGACTCTTAAGGTTTGGTTTACTCTATCTGCCAACCAAGCATCCTCACCTGGGTGTTTACTAGCTGCCAAAACACACATTCTCACCTGGGTGGTCCTCCCTATCTCAGCCACAATGAGGAACAATTGCTACAATGTCTGCAGAATTGCTCAGGAAAGTTTAATAAAATCCCCAGTCAGTGTAACTATACCTCAAATGCAAAAGTATCATTTTTTTTTCGTGAGTACAGTCGTGAGCTGTCATGTCTGTCTTTTGTTTGTTGTTTTATTGTCCGAGGTGGCGATGGTAGTGATTTTTGGCGATGGTAGTGATTTTTTAGATCGTGCCTCTTTTTGAAATCCAAGCTGACCTCAAATTCATGATCCCCCCACTTCAAGTCCATAGTTCTGATTTTACAGACAGATGGCATCATACTGACTAGGATCCAGGTTCTTGAGGAGACTTATCAATATTGTAATCTTCATCAAACCTAGCATCTATTGAAGGTTCCTGTATGAATCAGCTAATAATGTGACATTAATGTCGAGTTTGCATCCCAGAAAACGTGAACACAATACAGCACGACATGGGCGTGGAGAAGTGCTGGAGGGGAAAACAAGGCAGGGGAGAGGGGTAGGGAGTCGATGGCTTCTAGTTTTAACTGGAGTTGAAAGGGAAAACCTCAGTGAGAAAGAAGAGCTAAGAGAACCAGCTGCTGTCTTGTCTGCGGAAAAACCAGCACAGCAAAGGGCTAGGACTAAGGTTGTGTGGAACATTCCAGAAAGCCAGAGGTGCCAGCCATCTGGGAACGTCTTAGCTATACTCAGAGTGATCTAAAAACCGTAAATGTTTGAAGAAAGGAGTCTTGCATCTGAAACCCAAGCCTCTGCCTGACTCTGTTTCCACATGATAGATGGCAAGTTATTAACCTTTCTATGCTTCCTGATGAACTGGAAATAATGGTGCTTCCTGTATGGTATTGAGGTAAGCATCACATGCATGGTGCTGAGGTCATATTACATACATGGTGTTGGGGTAACCATCATTTGCATGGCTTTGAGGTAATCATTACACGCATGGTGTTGAGGTAAGCGTTACACACATGATGTTGAGGTAAGCATTACACACATGGTGTTGAGGTAAGTATTCTACAAGGTAACATATGGAGAGTACTTAGCACAGGGTTTAACAAGTAATAAGTGGCTGCTACTGTTTTTGTTTTTAGCTCCAGAACATAACCCCCCTGTTTTTCCAGGTAGGGCTGTATCTAGGACTCCTAGCTTCATTCCTTCTGTGTGTTTGTCCATCCAACTGAACTCACAGGGCTTCTCAATCCTGTGCCTGGACCACCTACTTCCTGAAACTGCATGAAAATGTCATGTGTGTGTAGGGATATGCATGGTTGTGATGGAGAGGTTCCAGGGGCCCAAAGGGGTGCAGAGCAGTGATTATATAGCTCTGTGATGAGGTTTGGGCAAACAACCCAGGAGTTCGCTGACTTTGTAACACTCTGAGCCTTGAGTTGGGGTCTGGTTAAGGCTTACATAGTTTCCGCGAGGAAGTCCTGCCGAATGATAGCTATAGTTACAGTCACTTTTCGTCTCTTTAGTTTTTGAATCAGTGGCTTGCTCTGTAGCCTAGTCTTGCCTTGAACATACAACTTTCCTACTTCAGCCTCTTTAATGCCGCAATTACAGGCATTTGCCACCATTCCTAGCCTTGAGGTCATTTCTAGGTCTGGGATTGTATAATGTAGTAATTACCCTTGGAAGATATTAAATAAGCTTGCGGATAGGTGACGTATCTCTATTGTTCCTCCTTGGAACAAATCCATGTTCTAGGAGTGGTTTGTATCATCTGGTCTCTTTTTTGTTTCCACTTTACATCCATTAAAGTTTTATGGGATACAATCATGCAATCTCTTTGATTTACACAGTACTCCTGCTGTGGGCATAGCCCAGAAAACCCAGAATCTGCTGGGGAAAAGAGAAAGAAAAGAACCATCTGGTGGCAGTACCATTTCTGTGCATTGGGACACCGTCTTGACATGCGTTTCCTACTCAGGAGCTCTTTGTAGCACAGGGATTCACATGGGGATGATCATGTCTATTTTACAGATATAGATCAAGAATCATAAAGTCTCAGAACATGTAAATTGTGGAACTGAGGCTCAGAGTTAGGCTAACTCCACAGGTCTGCTTTCCCACTCACCGCTGGCCTTCCTGTGTACATGTGTACCGATCCAGGCACCACGATCCACTCATCTCCCCACCGTAGCCACGAGCTAGGGATATGATTCTAACGAGATCTCTTTTTTAACAGCTGGCACACGCCCGAGGCACCAGCCTCCTTTAACGGAACAGAAAGAGGAAGGTGGCATCTTTATCTCTTGCACTTTACTTCCTGAAAAGCTCCGGTAGTTAAGGCTGTTAAACCCCTTACTAATTTTGTAGATCTGGGGCTCACAGCTCAACAAACTTCTGTCTCCAAAACACGTACATTACAATTCATCATAGCTGCAAAATGATGGCTATGAACTGGTGGTGAAATAGTTTTATGGCTGGGGTCACCACAACATGAGGACCTGGATTAAAGTGTCTCAGCATGAGGAAGGTTGAGAACCACTGATTTGAAGGGTTTGCTTATACATTTGGATTCGGTTTTTCTGAGAATGGCTTGAGGAACATGTACGCTTAATGAGTACCCCGAAAACTCCTTAACTAGTGCTGTAAAAAGGTAAGAAGAGAAGGCTCCCTCGGCGTTATTGTCTAGCATGATTGCTTTTAAATCTAAATCCGGTTCATCTTCTTATTTAGCTTCTCTAGGATCACGAATAATAGGCTCAAAGACCTTTAATTATGGTTAGAATCCACTTATGAGTGAATACATACCGTGTTCCTCTTTTTGGGTCTGGCTTACCTCACTCAGTAAAGCGTTTTCTATTTCCATCCATTTGCATGCAAAATTCAAGATGTCATTGTTTTTTACCGCTGAGTAAAACTCTAATGTGTATATGTTCCACACCTTTTTTAACCATTCTTCTATTGAGGGGCACCTAGGCTGTTTCCAGGTTCTGGCTATTACAAATAGTGCTGCTTTGAACATAGTAGAACAAATGCTTTTGTAGTATGTTAGGGAATCTCTAGGGTATATTCCCAAGAGTGGAATTGCTGGGTCCTGAGGGAGGTTGACTCCCAGTTTCCTGAGAAACTGCCACACTGATTTCCACAGTGGCTGCACAAGTTTGCATTCCCACCAACAATGGATGAGTGTTCCCCTCATTCCACATCCTCTCCAGCATAGGCTATCGTTGGTGTTTTTGACTTTAGCTATTCTGACAGGTGTAAGATGGTATCTCAAAGTGGTTTTGATTTGCATTTCCCTGATCGCTAAGGAGGTTGAACATGACCTTAAGTGTCTTCTGGCTCCTCTTGCCAGCAGCGATCTCTGAAAATCAAACCGAAAAAAAAACAATGTAGTGATATTTTGTTTGTATTTTAATAAATACACCTTGCCTGAAGTTCAGAGAATAAAACAGCCTCACTGACCTGCCTTACAGAGCACACTTTTAAAAGTGGTAACACACACCTTTAATCCCAGTAGCCACACTAGTTTGCCATAGAAATCGGGTGGTAGTGGTGCTCGCCTTTAATCCCAGCCCTAAGGAAGAATATAAAACGGGAGGAGACAGCCCTCACACAGACTCATTCTGAGATTCCTGGAGGTAGGATTGCCATTTTGGAAGGAGGTAGAGGTAAGAATCAGTTGCTGGCTGCTTTGCTTTTCTGACCTTCAGATTGAATCCCCATTTCTGTCTCTGGCTTTTAATTAATTGTGCTGCAGGGCAAGAAAAGTATAATCCACTCAGCATCCTCCATCCAGTAGCTAAGCTTCACCTGGGTATTGCACATAATAAAGAAACAGGAGTGAGTTGACCTGAGATTTGTATAAGGAGGAAAAAGCAGCTAAAAGCAGAACTTGCAGAAGAGGAAGAGGAGAAGGAAAAGAAAGAAGAGAAGAATAATTCTGCTAACTGGGCTTCTTCAGGGGCAAAACTAAAGATCTGAAAACGAGAGGTTCCTGCATATGACAAATATAAGCTGCAGAGAAGTGATGGTTTTTCAATCAGAACAAACGCAGACAGGAATATTTTTGGTCTGACTGCAACAGAAGATCAGAATCAGACCTGGGGGTCCGAGCTGAAGAAGCCTGCACCCCTAATCCGGGCACAATCTGTTTTTATGCGTTTATTTTCTTAGCAGCAGAGACAGACTTACCCTGCTCTGGAGAAGACTGGAGGGCACTGTCCAGACTGGGAAGTAGAACAGTCTAGGCAGTAGAAGGAGTTTAAGATAATGTCAAGGAAACAGTTTGCCAGAGCCATGGGAATCAAGAAACAGGTTGGCTTTTCTCTGAATGTGATAGCTCAGGCCTGTAATCTCAACACATGAGATCCTGAGGCAGCGAATTGCTGTGAATTTAAGGTCAACCTAGGCTACATAGCAAGTTCCAGGCCATCCTGTGCTATGTAGGTAGATCCTGTCTCAAAACAAACAAGATGGCAGCTTTTTGGAATAGGAAGCAAGGTCAGATGCAAGGGTGGCAACATATGATCTCCATACTTTGCTACATAGAGCAAGCTTTGGTAATTGATTCCAGAATGTTCCTGTTTTGTATACTCAGGATCCTTCAGAGACAGTGCACACTATTGGTGTAGGAAGTCCTTCTGTTTGTGTGTTACTTTCATTGGTTAATGAATAAAGAAACTGCCTTGGCCTAGTTGATAGGGCAGAACTTAGGTAGGCAGCAGAGACAGAACTGAATACTGGGAGGAAGAGAGGCAGAGTCAGAGAGACACCATGAAGCCGCCAGAGACAGACATGTCGAATTTTTCCCTGTAAGCCACTGTCACGTGACAATATACGATTAATAGAAATGGGTTAAATCAAGACGTGAGAATTAGCCAATAAGAGGCTAGAGATAATGGGCCAAGCAGTGATTTAATTAATATAATTTCTGTGTGGTTATTTCAGGGCTAAGCTAGCTGGGCAGCCGGGAAGAACAAGCGGGCCCCTCCCTACAACACACTATGATATTACTATTGGACTGTAGTTGGCAAATGATATGAGCTTAATCTACTGTATGAGAAATACTTAGGAGCAAGACTACATTGTAGAGAGAGTGTGCTATTCAGTCTGGATGGCACCAGTGAGCTGTTTCCAGTGCTGTGGGAGATACCTGAGGAAATATTCATTTCAGCTCTGGGTTTCAGAAGTTTCATCCATTACAGTGGGAAGCACCTGGTAGAGCAAATCGGCTTACCTCACGGTGGGAACAGAGCTGGTAGCTAGAGCAAATACTGGCATTAGTGTGCCTTCTCCTAGGTCTCCTGCATTTACTATATCTAGGTTCCTATACTATGGGCCGGTGCCTCCCACATTCAGGGTGGGGTTTTGCCCTGTGGTGGTTTGAATGAGAATGGCCCCCATAGGTCCATATGTTTGAATGTTTGGTACCCAGTTGGTGGACTGTTTAGGACGGATTAGAAGGTGTTGTCCTGCTGGAGGAGGTGTGTCTTGGGGTGGGTCTTTAAAAGCCAACACCTAGTTTGCCTCTCTCTCTCTTTCTCTCTCTCTCTCCTGCTTGTGGATCAGATGTGAGAGCTTAGCTATTGCCCCAGCACCATGACTGCCTGTCTGCCCCCTACGTCCCCAACATAATGGCTACGGACTCTCCCTTTGAACTGCAAGCAAACACCCATTAAGATGCTTCTTTGATAAGTTGCCTTGGTCATCTTGTCTCTTCACAGCAAAGGAAGAGTAACCAAGACACTTCCTTGGTGGTTCCTCTCTGGAAACACCTTACAGACACACCTGGGGTGCACTCTATTAATCTCCTAGGTGTCTCTCAATCCAGTCAAGATATCAGTCAAGATTAACCATCATAGGAATAGACTTCGGGCCTCAAGGATGCTTTGAAGGCATGATCCTTTACACTCGGTCTGTAGATCAGGCTGGCCTCGAACTCACAGAGATTCGCCTGCCTCTGCCTCCCGAGGGCTGGGATTAAAGGCGTGCGCCACCACCACCCAGCAAAATAAACCTTTAAGAAAATCAAATCAGATAAAAATATACCAGGGACCTGGGGCTGACGAGATGGACAGCTAGTGGTTAGGAGCTTGTATTGCTCTTCCAGTGGACTTGAAGTCAATTTCCAGTACCCGGGTCAGACAGCTGTTTGCTGTCTATAACTCCAGGTCGGGGAACCTGACATTCCTTCTGGAGTTTTCGAGCATCTGTACACACATGGCATACACACACATGAATAAAAAAATAAAATATTTTTTAAAAGTTAAAGATAGGTGTGGTGCGCATCGAAAACCTAGTTTACATCGTGAGTTCCAGGCCAGCCAGGGTCATGTAAAGTGAGTGACTTTGTCTCAAAAAATAAAATATGAACTAAAGATGATCATTTCTCATCCCTTTGAAGAACAAGAATAAAAATGTTCTATGGGAATCGGCACATGTGCACGCACATGTTTCTGTGTATCAGGTGCACCTATAACTCATACCACCACTGTCCATATGTGTACGAGCCATTAAAGATGGAAGAATGTGTGTTTTAATGGAAAATCACTTTAATCAAAACCAACACTGCTCTGGGGAAGAAATCCATAGGGTAAAATCCTTTCACCACACCAATATGGAAAATATACTAATAAAAATATCCAAAGCTTAAAAACTTTCCCAGGGCCTATACTGGATCTATTTTGTGTACATGTATATGTGTACCACGCCTGTGCCTGGTACCCGAAGAGGTCAGAAGAGGACATTAGATTACCTGAAACTGGAGTTACTGATGGTTGTGAGCCACCTGGTGGGTGCTGGGAGTTGAACCCAGGTCCTCTGTAAGACCAGTGAGTGCTATAGCCACTAAACCATCTCTCCAGGACCCTAGACAGTGTCTTAAATAGTCTACATTTATTATTTAGTCCTGTAGATACACATACATAGCAACAGACACACTTACTTGTTGGATGGACTAGTGCAAAACAGGGATACACTTTCCGTGTTTGATGTAGAAAGAAAGTACCAGTGAGGAAGCTTTTTTATTATTTGTTTATCTATTTATTTATTTGTGCGCATTGCGGGGTGAGGATGCTGCAATTCGTGTGTGGAGGAGACAACTTTCTGCTATCGGGACTCTCGTCCCAGCCTGTGGGTCCCGGGTGCTAACTCAGTGCTTTCCCGCTGAGCCAGCTCACCCACCTACCCCCAACCCCATGAGTGACTTTTGAGAACAGGACATTCTGATATCAGTCCCAGATGGAGCTGAAACAGCTGGATGAGAAGGTCCGAGTAAGCCTCGCTGGGAGCAGAAGTTTCCCATCAGCTTCGTCACCCACGTCCCGGCTCACTTATGAGTCACCTTGGTAACATTTGCCTCAGTGGCTTGCTCTTTCTTTTAGCCTGGAGACGAACACGCAGATCCTGGATCTCAGAACTCCTTAGGTGACCCTGACCTGTAGATTTGTTCACATCCTGTTTGGACTTCCTGTCTGAAATTCTTACGGTACATGCTATACCACCACCACGCCCCTGCCCTGCTTTCCCTTCTCTTCGTTCAGTCTTTACTCCTCTGCGCGGCCAGTGGCCCACTGCTGTTAGCTCTCTTCCATTTCAGTACACTTTGAATTGAAGCACAATGTAGAAACACAAAGTGCCGAAGTCATACGATGGCGGGATTTTCACAGAAATAACACTTCTTCTTGCAGACATGACTACATGGGGGAACTGAGGTATCCAGCAGCTCACAAGCTCCCTCAATCCCTGTGACCCCTCGTCCTCACAGCCTGGTCAGTGGGGGGTAGTTGATGGGATAGAACCTTTACTCACACCTAGTGAGTGGAGACCGGGATGCTGCTGAACAGCCCACAGTGCAGAGGGTAGCTCCGCACCCCCAGTTCCCAGCAATGCGTTATTTGTCCCAGTGGTGTCAAGGCAGAGAAGCTTTGATTTATACCTTGTCTTAGTTAGGGTCACTATGGCTGTGATGAGGCATTCAAAGGAAGTCAGGACAGGCACTTAAGCCGGGCAGGAACCCGCAGGCAGGAGCTGATGCAGAGGCCATGGAGGGGTGCTGCTTACTGGCTTGTTCCCTATGGTTTGCTCAGCCTGCTTCCTTATAGAACCCAACACCACCAGCGTAGGGATGGCACCACCCACCCTCTCCCATCAATCATTAATTAAGAAAATGCCTTACAGCTGGATCTTATGGAGGTCATCTCTCAAACGAAGTTCCCTCCTTTCATATAGTGTGGCGCGCTATCAGAATGCACTCTTAGGAGACATGGCCTTGTTGAAGTCGGTGTGGCCTTGTTGGAGGAAGTGTGTCACTGTGGGGGTGGGTTTTTGAGATCTCTTTTGCTGAAGCTCCCCTCAGTGTGACACTGAGACCACTTCCTGTCGCCTGCCAGATATGAGACTCTCAGCTACTTCTCCAGCACCATGTCTGCCTACACCGCACCAAAACAAAACAACAAAATGAACTCAAGCTTTTTACCAGGAAATGCAAGTCAGAAATTTGAGCATGTGCACAGAATACAAATTGTTACCTATGGAAATCTCTTGTTTAAAGGCAGACAATGTGTGACAGAGTGGCCAAAGCCTAAGACAGGATTTACCTTAGCTAGAACAGGCCTGCCTGCCTTTCTTTCTTTCTTTCTTTCTTTCTTTCTTTCTTTCTTTCTTTCTTTCTTTCTTTCTTTCTTTCTTTCTTTCTTTCTTTCTTTCCTTGATTGCTTTTCTCTCTCTCTTTCTTTCTTTCCTTCTTTCTTTCTTCCTTGATTGCTTTTTTTCTCTCTCTTTCTTTCTTTCCTTCTTTCTTTCTTTCTTTTTTTTCTTTTATAGAAAGGGTTTTTCTGTGTAGCCCTGGTTGTTCTAGAACTCACTCTGTAGACCAGGCTGGCCTTGAACTCAAGGAGATAAACCTGCTTCTGTCTCCTGAGTGCTGGGACTAAAGGTGCATGCCACCACTGCCTAGCAAACAGGCATTTATTAATAAAGGAGTGAAGAGAGCCTGGACAAATGGCTCAGCAATAGAGTACTGGATGCTCTTCCAGACGACCTGAACTCAAGTCCCAGCCTTGTGTCTTCAGACCATGTAGAACTCTAGTTCTAGGGGATCCAATATCTGGCCTCCATGGTGCACAGACATACACACAGGCAAAAACACTAATGCACATAAAAAGATTATAATTTAATTTAAAAAGATGATTAAATTTTTTTAAAAAAGAGTAAAGAGCATAAGTAACTAGAATATGATCAGAGAAGGCAGTGTGCTCCTGCGGGCCCAGTCACTCCAGTGGCTGGAGCTGAGGATGGCTGAAACCCTGGAATCCAAGGCAAGTTTAGGCAGCACAGCGAAGTTCCGCCTCTTTTTTATTTTTTTAATTTTGGTTTTTTTCAAGACAGGGTCTCACTATATAACTCTAGCTATCCTGGAACTCACTATGTAGACCAGGTTGGCTTCAAACCCACAGAGATCTGCCTACCTCTACCTTCTAAATGCTTGGATTAAAGGTGTGCACCAGCCACTACACCTGGCTAAAATCCTGACTCAGAGAAACTTCTCTAAGCCGGGCATGGTTCAGCCACGAAGAGCACTGGCTGTTCTTCCCTACTTACCTGGGTTCAATTCCCAGCACCCACATGGTGGCTCACAGCTGTCTGTAACTCCAGTTCCAGTTGATCTGATATCCTCTCACAGACATATATGCAGGCAAAAATACCAATACATATACAATAAAAAGAATAAAATTTTTAAATTAGGGTCAATTTTTAATGAGGAGACCCCCAGTTGTGAAGGAAAGCAATTTCTCCCGTGATGTGATGAAGCTCCCTCTCCTGTTTTCATGCCTAGGGAACGAGTGCCCATCTTGTTTGGAAGCAGTGCTGGTGAATATGCTCTTGCTAGAAATTAGCACCTAGAGGTCCAGTTGCTGCTCCCAAGAGTCTCGAGGGCAGAGCCTATCCAAGAAGCCAAGGGTCTAGTTTGTGTTCATATAGAACTTCCTATGGCTGGCTCTGGGCTTCAGATTGAAGGGTTGAAACTCTATTGGTTGATTGAGCCAGAGTTCAAGTCCTTTTCAGAGTCCTGGTTTGTCTGCAAGTCATTCCAAAGCTCTCTGTTCAAATCAGATTCCTTATTTAGGCAACAATTTATTTCCCCCAGATACAGATGTGGTCTATATTCTATTTCTTTCTTCATGTCTCTCTGGAGGTATTTGTCTCCTGTAGGAGCTTGGCAGAGATGTGTGCCTAAAACAAAGTGGGTACCTGCCTTTTTATATTTATAGAGACCCAAATCACACTCAGCACGCCTGCTCTCTATGGCTCCGGGAGGTCGGTCTTTATAAGTTTCCAGTGTATCTTCTGGGCTAGAGGAACCCGATCTTATGCACACCAAATCTTGTCAGGGCTCGGGATTGAACTGAAATGGTTTGTCAACTTGTCTGTCAAGCCCTATGGGATGAAGCTCACTCATTTGGTCCATGAAATCAGAAAATAGTTTATCCATTTTGCTATAAAACATCTGAAGAGCTGGGTGGTGAAGGCACATGCCTTAGGTGGATCTCTGAGTTCAAGGGCAGCCTGGTCTACAAAGTGAGTTCAGGACAGCCAAGGCAATGCTACACAGAGAAACCCTGCTCAAATAAATAAATAGATAGAGATAGATAGATAAATCTGAAGAGAGTTGGCCTGAGTGTTTTTGCTTTTTCAGTGAGCAGTCAGTTAAACAACTGAAAACGTTATTTGGTTGTGGCTGAGGAAAGTGTTTCTTTCAAAATACCAATGGCAAGGAACATGAAGAGGGCCTTCCCACCTTAGCAATTCTGTGACTTGCTTCAGGAGACAAAGAGAATATGGGACAGGAAGGCAGGAGAGTTCTGGGAGAACTTACTTCTGAGGCCTTCCAACCCCTTCACCCCAAAATACTCAGGACACTAACCTGTCATACTTTTGAGTATCACATTGTGAACCCTGACACCAGGTTAGTGGGTCTTGCATTCTTGGCTGAAGAGTTCTAAGGTGTAGGCAAGGGGAGACATTGAAAGACTGGGGGTTGAGCAAGGATGTGGTCAATGGTGCTTTATCCCACTGGACTGGTCCTGAAGGTAAGATTGATATCAGAGGGCCACAGTCCCTGAGGACCTGAATAGGTATGAAAGGTAAGAGGACAGATGGAACAGAAAATCAGGTGGAATCGGCAGGTCTTCGGAAACATAGTTCTTAGGCGGAGGGCAATAGAGGAAGTGACTCATCTAATGAATCACTTGGTAGATACATGGACGCGTTATACTGAACATAGCCATAATTATTCCGGGATCCCTGACTAAAATCTGTTAATTTAGTAGAGATCAAATGTCCTTTAATCATTTAGGTATGGTTCTGCCTAGTCATATATTCTTTTATTATGATTGAATATAAAATATGAATGACTCACAGCACAAATCATCGTCGCTACATTCTCTCCAGTCAGAATTAACACAGAGAGGCAGCAGATAAACAGGAAGGTTTCCTTACTGCTTGCTTGTTTCAGGGAGGAATTTGCCTTCTGTAGTCAGCATCTGCACATACCACTGAATGGGAAATTCAGCGTCAGCGTGGGACTTTGCGCCATGGTTGTCAAACTCGATGTGATTTAGAGTCACCTAGGAGATACCTCTGAGTGTGTCTCAGGGCATTGTCAGAGAGGACTGCCTAAGAAAACCTAACCGAATGTGAGCATTGCATGGGCTGGGTTCTGGGGCTGAATCAATAGGGGAAAAGGAGAAGTCACCTGAACACCAGTGTTCACCCCCTCTGCTTCTTGCCAATCATTCTCTTTGTTTGTTTTTGAGACAAGGGCTCACTATGAAGCCCTGGCTGTTCTGGAACTCGCTCTGTAGACCAGGCTGGCCTTGAACTCACAGAGATCTTCCCGACGCTGTCTTCCTAGTGCTGGGGTTAATTGTGTGTGCCACCATGCCTAGCTGAGCTTCTTGGTCTTGCTGCCACATGCTCACGCTTTGACCATGAGGATTACCTAATCACCTAATCAATGAGCCAAAAAAGTCTATTCCTGCAATAGATTTTATCAGATATTTTGTCACAGTGAATATAAAATAACTAACAGCATAATAAATGATATCTTATTTCAGGCATAAATAATAATCACTTTATATCAAGGCTGTTGAATGAAGAAGGTGTACTGGAAACCTGGGAAGTAAGACAACCACAGATCTGCTTCGGAAACACCCTTGGAATATTACAAAGCAACAGGCCAATATATTGTGGGCCATGGGTAAATGAGTCCTCTGCTCCATCCTAGCAAATTAGTAAAACTCAAGGAACGGGTCATGGGAGCTCCAATTTATAAAGGATTGGTCAGGGGCACAGATCAAACCTTGTGCTCACAATTAACCCCCAAAGTTAGAGCAGCCTTGAGAACGAACCCGAGACCTCAGCATCTGATATTATCTCCAGGTCAGGAGCGTCGGAACCAGGCTAGACCAGAGGTTGTCCAGCTGGTGACTGCTGTGGAATCTGGTGTCAACACTGACCAACTTGGTGTGTAGGATAAGAGCCCTGTGGGGCGTCAGAGTGCTGTGCTTGGTGAACTAGTGAGGAGACAGAATGCGGGGAAAACTTACTCCCGTGTCCTCTTATCACCCGTGTGCTCCACGTGGGTAGCCAGGGAGAGCGAGGCCTTTCTGACCCACTCTCAGGCCTGCTGTGAGGATGGAACAATGTGGGGGGAAGGATGTGGGGAAGGATGATGGATACCTCAGAGCTGTGTGGTCGCTTTTTTTTTTTTCAAACAGGCTCAGCAAGCTTTGAGAATAAGGATCCGTAGGTTGAGCAGTGAAGACTGAATCTCTGAGAAAAATTATTGAGACCGGTGTGTGCGACCCCAGGTACTGACTGGAGGGCTCCTTTAAAGGTCCCTGCCGTGTGTGTGCTGACAAGAACAGTAAATGCTTAGCTACACTGTAAGCATTTGTCTAGAATTTGACCTTGTCCAGAGTGGCTGCAAAGGTGGCTTCAGGTGGTGGCATCACCATCGGCTCACTGACTGTGCACTTCAGGGTCCTCATAGAGTTGTTAATAAATTAAACCGTTCAAATGCCCAAGCACAGTCTCTAGACACTTAAAAAGTGTCCAGTAAACTGGGTGGTGGTGGCACACACCTTTAATCCCAGCATTTGGGAGGCAGAGGCAGGTGGATCTCTGTGAGTTGGAGGTCAGCCTGGTCCTGGCCTACAAAAGGAGTTCCAGGACAGCCAAGGCTACACAGAGGAACCCTGTCTCATAAAACAACAACAACAACAAAGTTATTCAGAAAACATACTCGCCAACCCCGACCTTCTCTTTAGCGGAGGAGTGGGGGATGAAAAGCAATCAGAGCGAAAGGAAACCTAGGAAGTAGAAAGCACAGGCTTGACACGCAGGCTGCGAGCAGACTTCCCAGCCCGGGACACTGCACGGCTGCTGTCATTTAGGACATTTTCTGATGCAAGTCACAGGATATTAGGCAATTGAACAGTTTCAGGCACACCCAGCTTTTTTAGGATCTAAGCCCTCCTTGCGAAGGGTCCAGGGCCCTGCCCTGGGGCCTCTATTCTCCTTCATGTGAACCTTATCCCCCCTCAACTCCTTGTGCCCAGGGAGTGCCAACAGCTTGATACTTATCCTGTAGATTCTATGTGCCCAAGGCACGATTCTCACGTCTCGTGTATTTTGATGTGCACTTCTTAGAAGGATCCTTGATGGTAGACACTACCTTGGAGGCAGTAAAACTGAGTACATTAGCCCACGAGTCCATGGTTTATTAAGTCAGAGTCAGAGCTGGGATTTAGGCCCAGGGAGTCTGCTTTTCAACCACTTCTGTGCTGAAATGCTTCTTCTGGAAGAAGAAGAAAGAGTCCATCCCTTTGGGGAGCTAGCACACTGCAGGCAGGCTGTATTAGCCAGAGTTCCTAGGGGAACAGAATGGATAGAATGTTGTAGAATAGTAAAGATGTGTTACATCTGTTTATGTTGTGAAATATTACTATAACTATGTAAAGATATTTGTTTATGCTGCATTTGTTGCCTAAGGCACCTGATTGGTCTAATAAAATGCTGAATGGCCAATAGCTAGGCAGTAGAGGGATAGGTGGAGCTGGCGGGCAGAGAGAACGGGTGGGAGGAGGAATCGAGGTTCCAGGGGAAGAATGAGAGGACAAGGGAGAAAGAGAGGGAGACACATGGGGCCAGTCAGGCAGCTGCCAGGAAGCAAGACATGGAGTGAGGCATATAGAATGAAAGAGAGACAAAAAGCCCTGAGTCAAAACATAGATGGAGAGAAACAGGTTCACTGAAGTTAAGGAGCTAGCAAAAAGTGAACCTACGCTAAGGCTGAGCATTCATAACTCATAATCTGCATGTCAATGATTTGGGAGCTGGTTGGTAGCCCCAAGGGAAGCCTGCTACAATGGAACACACACACACGCCGACACACGCACACACACGCACACACACACACACACACACACACACGCACACTTATAGGACGACTATATTTTAGCTTTATGGGAATGGATTATAGGCTGTGGCTCAGCTCGTCCAACAGTGGCTGTCTACCAATGGAAAGTCCACAGAGAGTCCAGTAGTTGTTCAGTCAAGGATGCTGGGTGTCTCCGCTGGCCTGCAGCATGTGCCAGAATCCCAAAGAAGTAGGCTCTAACTAATGCCAGTGAAGGAATGAACTTCCATCAAGAGAGTAAGCTGGCAACAAGGAAAACTTTCTTCTTCCCTGTTCTTGATCTGGGCTACCAGCAGGAGTGGCCCGGATTAAAGGTGGGTCTTCCCCCTCAAAAGATCCGGATCTAAAGAGGGTCTTCCTACTTCAAATGATGTAATTTAGGAAAAAACATCCCTCACTGGTGTACCCAGCTCTTTGGGTTTAAGTTAATGACGATATAGTCAAGTTGATAACCAAAAAGAGCCTTAGAGAAAGGCGCCATCTGATTGACCAGGCAGAGTCACCTCTCCGCCTTTGGAGTGGGCATGAGGAAATGCCAGCAGCTGTGGGAAAGTCTGGCCTGAGAGAAGGAAGGGAAGGCACCCTGTTCAGAGCCTGGTGATGGCCGCTTCATCACAAAACCGCTTCCCACACAACTGAGAAGAAACAAAGATTTGGGAAGTGAATGACAAGCTCGGTGTTCAGTGTGTAAGTTTGACATGCTAGAAAAATATTAACGCAGAGATTTGCCTCGCCGGAAGCAATGGCTCTTCATACTCGAACCAAGATACCTTTACTAAAAAGCTGAAAATAAAAAGCCAGGCAGACAATATTAGGTGAACGACAGACAAGAGCAGGGCCGGCAGCGCTTGTGAGGTCAGGGCAAACGCAGTGTGCAAGGCAGCTTCAGTGCAAGGGGGCAAGTGTGGACTGACACAGCAGACCACGCCAAAGACTGCAGGACTGCATGGGGCGGCTGTGAGCACTAGCTGCTCTTCCAGAGGACCGGAGTTTGGGTCCCAGAAGTCACAACCGCTGGAAACTCCAGCTCCGAGGAATTTAATGCCTTCTGATCTCTGCAGGCACACATACATACATACATACATACACACATACACACATACACGCATACATGCATACACACATACATACACACATACACACATACATACACACAAGCATACATATACATGCACATACATACACTTAACGCGTACATGTATACACACATACATACACACATGCATACATACACACAAACACACAGACATACATATAGACACACAAAGACATATACATGCACACACACAGACACAAACATAGATATACACACTAGTGTTTAAATATGTAAATTCTGTAATCTCAGCCCTTAAAACAAACTTAAGGCAAGAAGAAATTCATAAGCATATAATTATACTGAAAAGTTTCAAATATCTTTCCAATGATTAGTCAGAATTAGTAGTTAAAAAAAAAGAAAGAAAATCCCTCAGGCTAACAGAATAATACATTTTGCTGGTCAAAATAATCATTCACGTGAACAAAATAATATAACTAAATGATTTAATATACAAAATATAAGGACTTCTTATGTTTCCACAAATAAAGAAAAGCATTTTTTTTCCTACAGAAATGAAAAAGTTGCCTGGGTACCATGATACTCGCCTATTAATGCAATATGCTGGAGCCCCAGAAGGAGGCTTGTTAGCTGGAGACCAGCTTCGGCTGTGCGGTCAGTTCAACACTAGCCTAGGCGATAAGCTAAGATCCTGCCTCAGACTTAAATAAGTAAATATTTGTCTTTAAATGTTCATATTTAATAGCCTGGTTCTTCCAAGAGCTTTAACAACATTAACAACAAATGCTTAGGTCACAATCTGAAAATTATAAATACACGATCTAAAAATCTTTCATAGTTCAAAGGAACAAACTAAACTCGTATGAATCATAGGTTACATGGAGATAAAAGAACTCTCACTGCCCAGAGGAAGCCACTGAGAACATGAAAAGTCTTCCCGATTCAAAACTAAAAACACCGACAGAGGAACTAAGCCATCACTTCAAACCATCCAAAGACGTGATATCCGAGTCAACGCCAGAAAAACTCGGAATAAATGAAACAGAGAAGGAAAGAAAGGGCTAAGGAAAGTCGGAGCAGTGGGACGGATTTGAAACAGCCTAAACACTTGCCAAACAGACTCCAAGTTTAAAGACGGAAGTAAAGGAGAGTGAGACAAAGCGCAGCCACGGGCATTTGGGAGATTTAAAGAATCAGGACACTCACGAGAGACAGTTAGATGCCAATGGCTATGAAGGCGGAGAGGAAATACAGGATAATTTCATAGCAAAATATGATTAACATTGACCCTAGAAGTGGGAAGAATCATGAGTGGACAAATCGTCGCAGAAAAAAAAGGCAAAAATGCAGTTGTAAAATAACAACGGGAACAATTCTGCAGTGGGAGGAACACTACAGCATGGAAAACCACAGGAAAGGGGAAAAGCATTAAATATGAACTAATGGTTTAAAATAGATCTCCTTGTTCAAGGTTTATTCAGACTTAAAAATGTATGTTTAGCCACCCTATCTTTGCTAACTTTGTTGCGTTTAAGCTATCTGGATAAACTGAGTTATAAGTCTTGTATTGCTACTAAGAGGTTTGGACCTCCTCTTCTGGGGAAAGAATGTTGTCTCGGTGTCAATCGCTCTGGGGTGATTAGAGATTCAATGGCCTTGTTAACCATAGAGAACAGAACTCTCACAGAGAAGCTGGATGACCAGCTCAACTGGTCTCCTTGGTTACCAACTGGTCTCCTTGGTTACCAACCTCACTTTCAGCTCTAACAGGCCCCTAATGATCTTCCTTCTTCTTATCAACAGACTTGATGGCTTTTGTTTGAGAACGGGTCAATACCGTTCAACTGATGGTACTGAGGTTTCAGTATCACCCCCTTGAGCCCCTGGACATCATTGTATTTATGAAGGAGGAAAAATGTAGGGCCCAGGGCAGCTTTCCCAGGGCAACTTGGTACACACCTGCCAAGATGGGTTCTATAGATCAGCAGGAAGGTAGACCTGAGTCTCAGTTTGCCCTAGGGCAATGCCAGCTCTTAGACTCCCTCCTGTTCCCATTTCACCCTGGGACCTGTTCCTTGCCTTTGCAGGAGACAGCATTAACAGCTAGATATAAATTTGTTCTGTGTTTACCCTTGGAATGACTAATTCAGTTTCTTTATTAGCTTTAATTCAAAATCAGTAGAGTGTGGAGTTCTAGTCTTGTGAAAGCTGGTAACTTATTAAAGACTGTTAGGAAATACAAGTCAATCATCTTTAAAACACTGATATAATTAGTTACAGGAATAAGCCTTATTTAGTTCCCTGTATATGTTTTCAAAGTCAAACTTAGAACAAATAATGAGAAACAAAGTTTGTCTAATCAGACATACCTAGGCAGCCCTCATACTTCAGAGATCTGCAGAATACGGCATTTAAAATAATGATTTAAAAGCTTATTATATTAGACAGAGACTTCAAGATCCTAGCAGAAACCCAAGGTCTCCAAAGAAGATTATGGGACACCATGATGTCTCCACCTAGGTTACGACAACGCTGACCACTAGGCAAGATGCCCCAGTGCAACACCAGCTGCCAGGACTCAGTCCAGACTGTGGGCAAACAGCAGGACCTTGGAGAATTGATTGCACCAATTTTGCCTAGACAAAATAAGGTCAGTCTTTTCCATGTCCCTCTTCCACAGAAAAATTATAAATTCACCTTATGGGCTTTCAACAGTAAGACTGCTGTTCTGGATATTTCTGCCTCCAATGCGATGGCGACCTGGGTATGACGGACTGTATATGGATGGACTCTGGTCCCTGTCATTTTTAGTAGATTCAGAAACTATTTGGTCTGTACCCAGATACACTTTATTTATCCTTCTAGGGTCTCTGATAGTATTGATGGCTAGGGCAGTTATAATGTCAGTTTAGCAGCAACATGTATCCAGATCCTTCCACAAAGGTATAGTCAACTTGTTAGCTCATCCTGAGGCTACCATACATGGTTCTCTGGACAGCAGAAAAATATACACGCTTCTAACCAAAATCTGGAGTTTTTGCTAGGACTCAAAGGTTTGAGTCTATTCCTTCTGTTTACAGATACCTGCTATCTGCTCTTTTTCTACAATATGGGTTTTTGTTTGAGTAAATAAACTTTAATTTCTGTTTCTAGTTTAAACTCATCTCAATAGGCTTCCACTTGGCTGGCAGATGCTATCTAAGCATCAGTTGCTGACTATAACCTGCTCTGAATGGTGGTGAACTCTGAACTTCCTGAAAGCTGATGTGGACCAGTCCAGCTGATATGAATGCTCCCTGTCCCTTTAATGGAGTCTGGTGAGTGCCACATTGTCTGAATTTCCTCCTTACCTTTGGCTGGCCTTTCAACATGCTTGGGCCTGGATAATAATGCCCCAATGTCAGCTTGAAGTAGTTGCAGAAAGGAACACGTTGTCCCATGCTCCCTGCACAGAATAGGTTGAAAGGCTGAGACAAGGGGGAACTCCCTAGCATGGGGACAAGATAACCACCTATAGTGCCTGTTGATATAGCAGAAAAATAGATTCAGAGTTCTCAATTAATGGATTTATTAA
The DNA here is from genome assembly GCF_982192425.1 of Myodes glareolus. Taxonomy (NCBI): domain Eukaryota; kingdom Metazoa; phylum Chordata; class Mammalia; order Rodentia; family Cricetidae; genus Myodes; species Myodes glareolus. The sequence goes on along the minus strand of NC_142033.1, from coordinate 9,207,044 downwards.
TTTAAGTAGTTCCATACCTTCTTAAAACCAGGGGCAAGCAAGCAGGACCCAAGATTGGGTCCTGTCATTGGTGCTTATGAAGGAGGAAATACAGGAGCCAGCCAGGATAAGCTAAATATGAACAGATCACCTGAAGGAAGTTCTTTACTTCCAACCATGATCACCTTCCAGAGTAGGACTCAGTCATTGATAAGTTTAATAGAGGCCTGAGTCTCAGTAGTTTACCCTAAAGTAATATCTGGTTGCAGGAAGTACCATAAACTAAGATTACCTGAGCACCACCCAAAAAGAGACCATCCAAATAAAATGCCTATTATTCCAACCGCTGTAGATAGGATCACCTGCCAGGACACACTCACCAGGACACCCCTAGACAAATGTCAGCCAATCAGGGGTCTGACTCTGAACTGGTAGTTGATAGTTATTCATTACAACTGTTGCAGGTCTTTCATCGACCTTTCATTGGGGCCGCCACCATCTCCCCAGTAATACCATGGAGACTTATTATCGGTTATGAGAGCTTGGCTTTCAGCTTAGGTTTGTTCCCAGCTAGCATTTATGACTTAAATTACCACTTCTATTCATCCACATTCTACAATGTGGGTTTTTTTTTTTTTTAAAACATTTCCTTCATTCCGCAAAGCCAACTCCCTCCTCTTTATCTACCTTCTAACCCTCTGAGTTCCTCTCTCCACCCGGAAGTCCCGTCTAACCTCTCATGCTTAGCCACTGGTAATTCCTCTCTTTATTAGACTAATCAGAAGGTGCTTTAGGCAGAGACACATCTTTACAGTGTGCAAAAAGATTATTCCAGTAAGAATACAAACTCGCTTTATGATTTTGGCTTGCTTCCTTGCAGGGGCTGAGAATCAGGCCTTGACTATGTTAAACGAGCACTCGACCATGGATCTACATCCCTAGTACACATGTGATTTCATGATCAAAATTGCAAATAGGACGTTGCCATCTTATAAGTGTCTTTATTCTAGTGAAAGAATATAAAGTAACGGACAGGCAAGGTTTATATGAGAACTGTGAGGGTGGTTTGGAATCAGAACCCCATTACTGAGGCCATCTTCCCATTAAACTAAAGAAGAGAAAATGCCAGTTGGACCCAGAATAAATCCCAGTGGTAGAGTGCTCGCTTAGCATGTGTAAGGCCTCGGGTTTGATCCCTCAGCACTGCTAATGTAAAATAATTAATAATAATAAAAAGCAAATAAGGACTGGAGGTGTGGCTCACTGGGTAATAATGCTTGCTTCACAAGCATGAGGAGCTGAATTCAGATCTCATACAAGGATCTGGGCGCCCACATGAGCACCTGCAACAGCAGTGTTCTGGGAGGGTAGAGATAAGAGCATCGCTGAGGATTCCCGTCTATCAACCTCGCTCTGACCTCAGGGGAGTCAAGTGGAGAGTGTGCTGGAGAAGGAAACCCAAGGTCCTGCTCTGGTTCTGAGTGCTTGCCTGGGTGTGTGCACCTGCACACACACACATGTATATACTGCGTGTGTACACACACACACACATATACAAATACAAGGTAAGATTGAAGGAAAATTGTTAAAATTCAGCAGTCATTCTTTAAGAACTTTTTTAAAAATTTGTTTATCAGGTCAGAGATGGTGACACAGGAGGCAGAGTTCAAGGCCAGCCTGGTCTGCGTATGGAGTTCCAGGACAGCTAGAGCTGCATAGCAGATAAATCCTACCTCAAACAAAGAAAATCATTTATTTGTGTGTGTGTAGATGCTATGGTACATTATCAGGCAGAGGACAACTTGCAGGAATTGATTCTTTCCTCTCATTGTGTGGGTTATGGGGATTGAACTCAGATGGTCAAGCTAGGCACTAAGTGCCTCTGCCCATGGAGCCCTCCGGATGGCCTTCAATGGCCATTGTTTTTTTATAGTTTTTAATTATGTGTAAACATGTGTGTCTACGTGTGAATATGTACACATGAGCTCAGGTGCCTGCAGAAGCCAGAGGCATAGGATCCCCTGGTACTGGAGTTACAGGCAAGCTCTAAACAATGACCAGTCTTAATAAAAAGTATAAGGAGGTATAGGAGGAAATGATTCAAATAGGCAAAAGCCCTACTTTCTCAAAACAGTAGTGAATACTATATTAGAGAAACAGGTAGATACATGCCAGTTTTAGTCAAGAATCAGATAACTGGGCCGCCATTATAATCCTGTATTATTTAGGATATTTTGTGAATGAAATATGATGACACTTGAAGTAATAAGCCTGAAGATTGGGAGTGAAGAAATATGTATCTTTTGATAGGGATATGTATTCAAAAAAACAAGATGATTCAGAAGGAAAACCAAACAGGCACATTCTGAGAGTGTGGTAAGGTGGAAACACACTGGGCAAACACACACAACAACAGTCTGTTCAACTTTAACAAGAACCAGCTAAAAACAGGAACGGGGCTGTATATTGTTTATAATATTCACCCAAAGAGTAAATACTAGGAAGAGTTGGACTAAGAAAGGAACACAACACTTACCTTGTTAGAAGACAGGGCTCAGCATCTGTCTGGGAAAGCCGTGTCTGAGGGTGAGAGATCCTATAGCACATAAAAAAGGCAAATCTCTCAAAATTGGGGCCATGCAATTCTTAAGACAATGAAAGAAAGTTTTGCTTTTTGTTTTTTTCTCTGCGGAGCTGACGAGAATGATCCAAGAATTCACCAAGGAGAAGGGACGCTCAATACCGGCTCAGGTGACCATGACAAGTGGTGGGGGTGATTTTTCTCTGCCACACAGTCAGAAACAAAGGCTCCAGCTATCAGATCAACTGAGATGGGAAACTTTCATTCAGAAGGAAAGGGATGGCCAACGTACTCAATAGCCTACAGAGAGGGGGAAAAACTTTGCCAGACAGACTTCAGAAATCGAACTGATACCTGGAATGTATAAAGGACTACAAAAATTAAACACCAAAAACTACACTGCCAATCACTAAAAGGTCCAATGAAATAAACAATTCTTAAAGAATAGTACAGATGACCATGAGATGTTTTCAAAGGTGTCCACCATCTTTGGCCCTCAGAAACATGTAAATTAAAACTACACTGAGACTGTCTCATCCCAGTCAGGATGACTGCCACCAAGAAACATGGACAAGGATATAGAAAAGAGACTTTATTCACCACAGCTGAGCGCAAACTGGGGCAGCCGCTATGGAAATCAGTGTAAAGCCTTCTCAAAAAACCAAAACCCGTGCTGCTGAGAGGGCTCACTGGGTCAAGCTCTTGCTGCACAAGCCTGGTGGCCTAAGTCTGATCCCTGCTGTCACATGAAGTCACACGGAAAGGACTCTCTCTCCTAAACCCAAATAATAATGATGATAATAAAGATGATGCTGATGTTGATAATGATGATGATGGTGGTGATGATGATGATGGTGATGATGATGATGATGGTGATAATGGTGGTGGTGATGGTGATGATGATAATGATGATGAGGAGGAGGAGGAGGATGGTGATGATGATGAGGATGGTGATGGTGGTGGTGGTGATGATGATGAGGATGATGATGGTGGTGATGATGATGGTGATAATGGTTGTGGTGATGATTGTAACATGAAGGGGCCTGCTTGTTCGGATTTCTGGCCTGCCCGGCCCCACAGCTGTTTAGTCCCAAAGTAAAATCACATTGGAGATCTCTATAAGTTATAATGCTGATTGGCCCATTAGGTCAGGCTACTTATTAGCTAACTCTCATATCTTGATTAACCCATTTTTCTGATCTATGTTAGCCATGTGGCTCAGTACCTTTTTCAGTGGGGCAGCTCACATCCTGCTGCTTCGGTGATCTGGGCAGGGGTGGGAGGAATCAGCTTCCTTCTTCCCAGAATTCTCCTGCTCTCCTTGCATTATTTCCACTTCCTGTCTGGTTTTCCCGCCTACACCTCCTGCCTGGCCAATCAGCATTTATTTAAAACATGATTGACAGATTACAGACAATTCTCCCACAGATGATGATAATGATGATGTGGAGGAGGAGGAGGATGGTGATGATGATGTGATAATGATGATAAAGATGATGATGAAATAAGTTATATTGTCCCTTGCTAAGCCATGAGAAAATGTTTTCATAGAAAACATTGAAAGGATTGTGAAGTATTTCAGCCTTTTGGGTAAAGAATATAATATTAATAACAAAATTAAAGTTTATGAAATGCTTGAAAATGTCACACATTTTCATTAAATATATTAGCTTTCTTTGGAAAAGGGAAAGTATCTCCCTATTAAATAAGAGATTCACTCTGTGGGATCAGGGTTGTTCTGCAGGCTGGAAACAGATCAGGAGCCCAGAGCTGCCTGCAGCCCCTACCTTCAGAGTTTACACGCCCAGATCCCTGCCTTTCTCAACAGTAAGCATGGACACATGTTTTCCTTCGGAAAGAAGCTGATATCTTAGACCTGGTTGGGGGTGACAGACACGTGCTGTCTGACCTGGGTGATAAACACTGGCACCAGTCACACGATTGGATGAAGCTGAAATCCAACAGTCACGTGTTCAGCTTTTGTGAACAGACACCCAGCGGACTTGGTGTCTCCCCAGAAGCCAGGGTGAAATGAGAAGAATTCAAGGCAGTGCTCCCAGCTGGCTGCCAGAACACCACCATTAGACTAACCAACGCATGCTTACAGCTGGACTGGCTTTAGCAGAAGACAGAGCTTCTGACATTTTATTTCCATGACAGTACTGGGAAGCCCAAGTGGTGAGGGGAAGAGACTGCCAAGAGTCTAGGGAGGTGGGTGCCAGGGCTTCCTGCTGGAGAGAGAATTAAGGTTGTGAAAGTGAGTGAGTCACTGAAGACAGACTCCCAGGACTTAGGACTCAGGCCCAGCAGTGGCATTCCTTACCGACCACGTGACTTTCTGTAAGCCTTTTAATGACACGCCTGTTGTTGCCACATGCGGTATCTGCATGAGGAAATGTGTGGCCAGCAGGCTCTAGGCAATGAGGGACTTTCATGAAGGAAGGAGCCGCCTGAGAATCCAACACTGGGGTTAGATTCACCTCCTCACCTTACCAACAGACATTTCAACACATCCCGTAGCTCAGCCCTTCCGTGACTTCCCTGCCGCCCAGAGGCTGCATATGCCACGCTCCTGCACAGGCGGCTGCCATTACAAGTTCACATGTGTTGTGGAGGTAATTCATGCACACCGGTGTCTACTTGTCATGATATTTAATGTCTCCTATGTGCCTGTTGAATATCCTTTCTTCTTCAAATCAACTGACTCTGGATAGCAGTTAGAGGCGGCCACACCTTGGACTGTTCATTGTGCGTTCTCCACCACTCGATCCATGCTACTGACAGTCTAAGTGAATTTGGTAGATGTGCACTGAGTATCCACCACGTACCCTAAGGAAGCAAGACACAGCCGTTTGACTCCCTGTTAAAAGTTGGTAGCTGGTACCCAGCGTACGCAAGTGGGAACAGCTGGCCTGGGCAGGGTATGGTCAAAGAGGAGGAAACAGAAAACCAAACCATGTTTAAAGGCAGAGCTGTAGAGAACTTTCACAAAAGGCTGGCAATGCCGAAGCTTTAGGGAGCAAAGTAAACACAGCGCTAGAAAACCCCCAGAGGAACTGTGTGTAACCAGTCACTGCCTAGAGCCACGGTTTAAATTAAGTGGCGGTGCTGTTAGATAAAAACATTCTCTAGGGTTCTAAAGATCTGAAGAGGGCAAATGTAAACATTTAAAACCCACCCGCCCTCTTTAAAGAACCCATCATTTGTGTCCATTGCCACTGAACCATCATTAAGCTGTTCATAGGCCAAAGAGAAAAGGCTGGGAATTTTCCCAGCAAGTAACCCAAACCCGGGAACCCAGCAGACAAAAACACCGGGCGTGGTTGGTGCCTGAGAGGCACTTCGTTCACAGGCTACACACACATACACACAGGCACACACGCACATACGCATACATGCACGCACACACATACACATGGCAGGTAGCATTCAGCAGTCACCTTGATTTGCCCTTGTAGAAAGCATGTCAAAGTCAACAGGGATCCCAGCATTTTGTCTCCCTGTTTAATAACTTACTCGCAAGGTTTCATGGTGCGGGCAGCCTTATCTTCTCTTTTCTCTGTTTTTTTTAGAGGCACGCTTTCTCTGTGTAGCCCTGGCTGTCCTGGAACTTGATCTGTAGACCAGGCTGGCCTCAGACTCACAGAGATCCCCCTGCCTCTACCTTCTGAGCACTGGGATTAAAGGTGTGCGCTGCCACTGCCCGGCATAGGCATTCATGCAAAGACCAGTCTTCAGCTTTGCTTTATGTAAGTTTGGAAGACATTCTGTTTCCATTTAATCATACAGATTTGTTCTGCGAAACTTCCAGAAGTGACACAGACACCACCAGTCTGTTATGGGATTTAAAAGCACTTCATCACACGGTGACTTTGTTGTCTTGTTCCAGTGTATGGTAGAGACTTCAACAAAATATCTCTCTTGCATAGTTTCCTGTTGATAATTTAATGGTGTCAGTCATATTCATGCTGTGCCTTTGTTAGTTCTCACTCCTGGGACAAACTGGCTAACTGAGGTACCGATTAGCATATCAACATGGACCCTGGCTGCCAGGTTCTCCCAGCATCCTTCAGTCCCTACCCGTTACCGGGTACTCCTGGCTGGCATGTTGGGTGCTGTATCCTGAACTCTCCAGCCCAGGGCCTGTGCTGCCCCTCCCCCAGCTGCTCTTCTTTATGTAGTCCAGCCATTTTGGCTATGACAACCTACTGGATCCTTCCACTCTCTCAGCCGGTTTCTTGGCCCAGGCCCCTCCTCTTGGTCGGCAGCTCCTCTCTCCCTCGGCCCAGTCTGGACTCTTCCAGAGGCCTCTGACTGTTCTCTCCTTCACATCTGCAGTAAAACCTCTCCCCCATGGAACTAGGAGCATCATGTCCTTCGCCGTCCATCTCTAGAACTTTTCTATTTTGCTAAACTGAAACTATGTCCCTTAACCAGCAGCTTCTCTAGGCCCAAGACAAGCGCTGGCGGTTACAGTTTCTAATGGGCTGTATTGTGTGGCATGAGTGACTTTAACACAGCCCTGGGAAGCCAGAGCCTGGAATCACTAAGCACACATGGAAATCAGGGTGGGCAGGCTGGTGGAAGTGCTCAGTGTGTGGAGTCATTCTTTCGCCAAGCCTGGCAGCCCGAGTTTTGTCTACCCATACCAACATGGCTGAAGTGTTGTTTGTAGGAGCCAGCCATGATAAACTAAATATGAACAGGTCACCCGAAGGAAGTGCTTAACTTCCAACCATCATCACCAGCCAGAGTAGGACTCAGCCATCAATAAGTTTATGGAGGCCTGAGTCTCAGTAGTTTACCCTGAAGCAATAGCTGGTTGCAGGAAGGACCATAAACTAAGATTACCTGAGCACCACCCAAGAACAGACCATCCAAAGGAAATACCTAACATTCCAACTGCTGTAGACAGGACACACTCACCAGGGCACCCCTAGACAAATGTCAGCCAATCAAGGACCCTGAATCCCAGAAACCCATCATTCCCACCTCTACTACTATAAAAACCCAACTCTAACTGAGCTAGGGTCTCTCTGTTTATACTAATACACTGGACATGCGGAGAGACTGAGTTTGAAAACTTGCATAAAATAAAGGTTCTTTGCTTTTACATACAGGACTTGGTCTCCTTGTCGGCTTTTGGAAGGACTTCATGGATTTGGGCATAACATTGTTTACCCACACCAGCATGGCTGAAGGGGAAAACTGACTCTCTTGCGGTTGTCTTTTGACCTCCCAATGTACAATAAATAAATAATAGAGAGACTGAGTAGATGACCACTTGATTAATCCACATAGTTAGGGACTTGATACAACCCTAAACAGAGAGAAAACAGTCACGGGGTGGCTTAGTCAACCCCTGAAGGCAGACAAGTTCAGACACAGGTAAAGCAATTTGGTTCTCTAGCGTCAGCTGGCCGCTTGCAGTTCAACAGCTAGAGGGAACGCGGAGGCGACTTAGGTCCTCACTCACTAGAGAAATGCTTGTGGAAGACACATGTGGCAATGGCTAGGATTTCACACTCATGCAAGAAAAGCTAAGGGCCAAGGCAATGGGCCCATGGGTGGCATGCTTGCTACCCAAGTATGAACACCTGAGTTTGGATCTCCAGCATCCACGTGAAGAGCTGGGCATGGGAGTGTGTGCCTGGACTCCCAGCAATGAACAGGTGAGGTGGAGACAGGACACCCTGGAGCTTCTCGGTCAACCAGTCTAGCTCAGCCAACTCCAGGTTCAGGGAAAGACATCTTGAAAAATAAGGTAGGGTGAGTAAGGAAAATCCACACATACATATGTGTACACACATGCATGCATGCACACACACACACTGAAGGGATGCCTTAGCGGACATTATCTTCATCTTTATTTTGTGATGAGGAAAGGCCGAGCGACCTTTCCAGAGTCACAAAGCTTGGAGGAGGACTCTGGGCAGACGTGACAATCCTTTACACTTCTTTGTGTGAGCATTGCAGCCAGAAGAGTGTCACCAGCCGCCCAAGCACACGTGGCTGAGCTCAGCACTAGGGAAGTTGTGCAGATGGAAGAGAAACCTGCCTGCATCTGGTCCCTGACTGCCAGCAAGCCAGACGCTGCAAAGGGAGGCTTTGTGACATTAAAATGCAGGAACCTCAGGGAGGTGACCTGGGTGGGGATGGTGGAGAACAACTTGGCTTCTGAAAACAAAGCTTCAGGACCGGCCCTTCCTTGCTGCTGGCTGCAAACAAGCACCCTGTTTGTCTCACTCTCTAGGAGGGGTGGGGTTATGTCACAGGTGGGTTCAATTGAACTGAGAGTAGACGGTCTGATCCCTGTGCAGACCAGCTGAAACCACTTCTGGTGTTTGTACAGCTGATGAAACAGTCTATGAATTTTCTGCTTAAACACAAATCAACGCCTTGGCAGATAGGTAAGGCTCGACCTGTCAAGGAGACTGCAACTCCTGGTGACCCTCCCGCCTCCACCTCCTGAACACCGGGGTGACAGGGGTGTGTCAACAAGCCTGGCCCTTTTAGTGCTAATTTTAGAAAAGGGGGAGGACTCACACTGTTATCTTTGTGAACAAGAACAAGAGTGGCGCTATATGATTTGGTGCAAATCCTGAGAAATGACTGACTTTGTTTTTTTTTCCCTAAATTGACACAATGGGAAAAATTAACAAGAAAGAGCTAGCAAGGCACCAGAGCTGAAGCTAACGTGAAGAGAAAGAGCAGATTTCATACAAGGATGAGGGACTAAAAGCTAAGCAGGTCAGACAGAACAGTGAAAGGGGCCACAGATAGAAGGATGGCAAACTTCTGGCCTTGTCCTCTCCTCCTGACCTGATAAAGGCCTGTGTGCTGGCCAGTCTGTAGCAACTTGATACCCCAACTAGAGTTATCTAGAAGGAGGGAAACTTAGCTGAGAAAATGCCTCCAGAAGATCTTGGTTGTAAGGCATTTTCTTAGTTATTGATGGGGGACAGTCTAGCACATTGTGGCTGGTTCCATCCCTGGGCTGGTGGTCTTTGGTTCTATAAGAAAGCAGGTTGAAGCTGGGTGCACACCTTTAATCCCAACGCTGGGGAGGCAGAGTCAGGGGGCCAGCCTGGCTTACAGAGCTGGTTCTAGGACAGTTAGGTTACATTGAGAAACCCTGTCTTGAAAAAAAAAAAAAAGTTCAGATGAATCAGTTTACTCATTTCTCTTCTTTGAAAGAATGTCCTGTTTGTAATTGAATGATTAAGTGGTTTTATGGGGTCATTGTTCAGGCTGATTCAGCTGAACAGTTGTGAACATTCTGGCCCTAGCACAGTTCATTTGTGGTTTTTAACATTCCTGTTTGAGATCTCTTGGAAAAGAAACATTGTCTTTAGGCAGACTTGTTTGCTGTGTTGAAAGCTTCTGACTCGGAGCCAACAGGAACCGTAACCAGACAGTGGAGCGAGGGGCTTCACTCACTTCCCACAGCCCCTCATTTTCCTCTGTCCTCTGTCCTCTGTCCTCTGTCTCTCTGTCCTGCCTTTGCTAGCACTGTTTTGAAACACTTCTGCCCCGACTCTGCAGCTAAGGGAATGGGAACCGCTCAGGGCAAGAATACACTTTCGGTTTTCTCTTGTAAATTGCTAGGAAATCAAAACCGAAGTATTCTCTAGTGGTGGCACAGTCTCAGCTGCGGCAACAGTTCTGCCTCCTTGGCAACAATCCTTGATGCTCTGGAGACCGGGACAGCTACAGCATCCCGGGAGGGACTCCTTGGTGTGACATTGGACACAGTTTCTGCCTGTGTTGAGCTTTCAGGTCAAGAGTGCACCCAGGGTGCTAGCCAGATGCCAGATGCCACATGCCTGGTCTCCACCCTCAGAACCAAAGGACTGGGGGTAGGGTGTGGTTCCTGCCTCTCTGGGGTTCCCAGTTGCCCCCACTTGTGTCTGGATTCCTCAACAATGCACATCCCATCTGAAAGGGCTACACAAACGCAGATCTCACAGTAGCTATGCAACATAGGCCCTTCTCTGCGAGTTACCATTTGTCCTGGAAAGGGACACCTGCCCAGAAACGTGTGGAGAAGGGATTTAGTCTTCCCTTACCCAAGCTTCCGTCAGTCCCTTCCCTATAGGTGTCCACTGACTGAAACGACAACCCTGTGGCTGGTGAGTGCCCTCTGTGAGCCCAGCAGGTCCTGTGTTCCTCCCTGTAGTTCTAATGCTAATATCAGTTCCAGTCAAGTCTAAATGCATTAGTGCTTGTATTTTTGTGGTTCTTTTGGTGAGAGAGCAGGAACGCGCATGCTGGGCTTCATCACACAAGTGACTTGAGAGATTTCGGCCTTATGACAAGGGGCGGGAATAGAACCCAGCCATTCAGAAACATGAGCCAGGGCTCCATAAATCTGGGACACAGAAAGCAAGAACACATGTGAGATTTAGGCATGTAGTCGTCCCGTCTGCCATTATTAACGCTATCTGCACAGAAAGTTAATGTTTCACAGGAATGATTCCATCTAACCCTGGCAGCCCCGTAGTACAGCCTGTTATCTCCCTTTTATTGCGGGGACAACAGACGGTTTTAAAGGTGTGGTTCTTCCCCAAGGTCCATCTGGCTGGTGGGCCAGGCAAGTCTGGACCCATATCTGTCTGCCATTAGTGGACTCTTAATTTATTTGTGCTATATATAGTGAGGGAAGCCTTTGGGCTCCCAAGAATAATGTTTGTGATTTTAGGTGTTGGGGATTTTGGGGTTTTTTTGTCTTTTTTTGTTTTTTTGAGACAGGGTTTCTTTGTAGCTTTGGAGCCTGTCCTGGAACTCACTCTGTACAGTCTGGCCTTGAACTCACAGAGATCCTCCTGTTTCTGCTTCCCGAGTGCTGGGATGAAAGGTGTGTGCCACCACTGCCTGTTTGGTTTTTTTTATTTGGGATCCTACTCAGGCCCTGTGCCAGTGTGTACTCTGCCACTGAGGTAGGTCCTCAGAAGCAGAACAAAATTTTTAAATGCAAACTACTCCAAAATCAAATCAAAACAAAACAGAAAAGAAGAAGGAAGAGGTGAGAATAAAGAAAGAAAAGGAAGGAAGGGAAGGAAAGGGCAGTTCTTGTGAAACAGCAAGCGTGCAGGGTGTTTTAAAGGGGGCCTCCCACACCTGTTACCCCACCATACACTTCTGCCTCTGCCTTGCTCGGTGCGGAAACGAAAGTGAAACTTAACTTCAGCTAGTTCTTTAAAACATCTGCTTTGAAGTAAACCAAAACTTAAAGCCAACCAGTTACATGCTGCCAACTGACTTGAAATTCCCCGCAGGATAACATAGATGAAGTGCCATAGAACTGTTCTCAGTCAAATATTTCCTTTGCTTCCCATGCAGATTCACCCCCTAGGAGCCTTCCTCTTGTGTTCTCTCAGGAGGGCTCCCCAAACCATCTTTGGTCTCCCTGATACACAAATTGCTGCTATTTTCTCAAATAGGCTCTTTACATTTTTATTGCATCTATGGGACCTCTGCAAGTGGTCAGCCATGCAGCCTCAGCCTGGCTCTCGGATAACTTCGTCATGAGTGAGCCATCCAAAGTGAAGGAAGGGAGAAGCAAAGGCGGCTCAGCAGTTAGAGCACCAGCCGCTCTTCCGGAAAATCTGGGTTTGATGCCCGGCAACCACATAATAGCTCTCAACCATCAGTAACTTCAGGAGACACAACACCATCTTCTGGCTCCTGTGGGCACCAGACAGGTGGTACACAGATAGACATGCAAGCAAAACATGAGTACACGCCAAATAAAAATCAATCTTAAAAAAATGGTGAAGAAAACGCACGTTCCTCTTGGAGGCCATTCACGCTCCCCACTGGAAGGCACAGGTAGTTCTCAGGACGGTACCTAGCAGGGATGTGTGCTCATCCTGGATCGGGTGGGGAAGCAGACCCAGAACCAGTATGTACCACAGTAAGGACCAGCTTGTGATGTAACAAGGACAGCAGGCTACCTCCCTGCACTATCTAGGAAACATAAAGAAATGGATAGGTGGTACTTAAGCATCAGACAGTGCGTCAAGAAAGACCCAGAACAGTGTGGAAACAGTAGGGGGTCTGCACACCCAGGCCAGGGCGTCTGATCAGGTCACAATGATCGCCTCACAAACACAGGGTCAGGAGGAGGAGGAAGAGAAGGTTGGAATGGCTTCCAAGAGAATGGGGGACCCCTTTAGGTACTCCAAAGGAGCCAGCCTCACTAGCTCCTCACAGCAGGGGGCAGATACGTGTCTGAGGCTCCTATGTCTGACACAGACTCTGAGAGGGAACAGAAAGTACTTCTGGGAGAGAGGAAGTGGTTCAGAGTCACCTAGCTGGAACTGTCTAAATTCAAAAGTTCCCTGAAGTCACATGCTTCATTTTAAAAGACACAGTTTTCTATTTTACCCCACAGTTGTATCAATGGAACATACACGAAACTATCATGTGAAGTTGTTCCTGTGAGATATGGGCTGTCATACTGGGGCTTAGGATTCCAATGTAGCAAGTGTGGAGGGATAGAAACACCCAGTCCATAACTACAGGCAAACACACGCATGTTCCGGGCATGGTGGAGAACACCATTAGTCTCAGCACTAGGGACTAAAGAGGCAGGCGGATCTCTGTGAGTTGGAGGCCAGGCTGGTCTACAGAGTGAGTTCCAGGACAGTCAGCACTACACAGAGAAACCCCGTCTCAACAAAACAAACAAACAAACCAAAGAAAACAGCAACAACATCTACACACATATACCACATCATCACACTGATATTAGATGTCACCAGATCTGGGTACCACTAATTCACTATGCAATGAAGACCTTTCATCCATAAGTACAGGCAGTGCCCTTGACGTGACACTTTCTTACAGGGGTTTATGGTAGCTTTATGATATGTTCACAGACACTTTGCACTCTTCCTTCTAAAGGGCGGGGCCCGATTCACCTTCCTATAGAGGACAGTGAGTGGACAGGCTAGGTCACGGCCACTTCCCTCTCATTCCCTTGACTGCATACTCTGGAGTGATTGAGCTACACTTGCCGCAGGACAATCTGGCAGCCTGCAAGCCACCAGGGGTGGAGGCTTTCTACAGGAAGCATAGGGGCAAGGCTTGGGTGCCAGCAGTCAACCTGAAGAGATATCACAAGCCAATTCAGGTGTGGTGTCAAAGGCCTATAATCCAAACCCTGAGGCAGGAGGATTGTGCAGGTTTGAGGTCAGCCGGGGCTACATAGCAAGACTTTGTCTCAAAAAAACAGAAAATGAAAAAGTAGGTCTTGGTTCTTGGTCAGGCCTTGAGATGACCACAGCCTGGCCAATTGTCAATAGATGTTTTATCGTTCCTAGGAGGGAAAGGTAGGCGAAGAAGGGAAGCGAGAGTTGTGACGGGCAGGCTGTCTGGCCTCTAATATCCAAGTTTAGTAGAGCTTTGGCCTTTCTGATCCTGGTTCAGGGGGTCAAATCTGCCAACCGAGCCAACTACACATTCATTTGTAACATGTACATGGCTTTAAATCATCATGGACACTGCGGGTTTCACAACAGCTGACCTATGGCACAAAGTAGATCTCAGAGAACTTGCTTTCCAGAACACCTCTGGGGCAAGATCATAGATGGAAGTCTAAATCCTTAAAAAAATAAAAGATTAAATAACACATGTTCCACATTTCTGTGCTTACATACCACCCCCACTTCCTTCTCTGAAGGACAGGGGCAAGGTGGGAAGTCTCAGACAGCATGAAGTTCCTCTGCAGATCACGGAAAGAGCCGACCCCTTACCATGTGTGCTGGGGGGGGGGGGGCCTGTCCTGTTACTGACTCTGTCCCTTCCCATCCAATACCTTACCACGTGTGCTGGGGGCCTGTCCTGTTACTGACTCTGTCCTTTCCCATGCTGCAGCTGACTCTGGGTGCACCGTGTGGGTAACCCATGCCCTCTCATCTCCACCTATCAAACCTGTGTCACTTAGAAATCCCAAGACGAGGGCCATGCTCTCCAGCTGTGCAGTCAGCCCTTGGAGGGACTGAACAAGGAGAGAGGAATCCGGGTTCTATGAATGGCTCAGGTCTGTGCAGGCAGAAACGTGTGGGGTCTCAGGCACCTAGAGCATGGTCTGGAAGAAAACAGTGCTGAGCCCATGAAACCACGGCTTTTAGCTGCAGGTTCCTTGCCTCAGCAGGAGGAGTGTGGTCGGATGAAATGAGACCCCTTAAACATACAGAGAGGACCCTCCTGCCCGGGTCAGAGGACAGTTGGCCTGCCTGCCACACAACAGAATCCTCTCTAGAAATCCTGAGTTACCAGTGTTTCCATTATTTCCCCTGGAAAGAGAGAAGAGAGACTTCTGAGTCATTGTTGGCACAAAACAAAAAAGCGGCATTCCATGTATATGAGGCTCAGGAGGAACTAGAGGTTGCAAATGACACTTGGTTCCAGTGGTTGTGTGTGTGCGTGCATGCATGTGCGTGTGTTGGAATGCACAAGTGACTGAGTGCAGGTGCCCACGGAGGCCAGAAGAGGGTGTCAGATGCCCTGGAGCTGGAGTTACACACAATTGTCAGGCACTCACTGTGTGTGCTGGGAATGGAACCTGGCTCCTTCCTCTGCAAGGGCACTGTGCTTTCTTAACCACTGAGCCATTTCTCCAGCCTAATGCAGTTTTTAAAACCTCGCAGTACTGACTAACAGAACTCAGATCCCCATGCTTGTGTGGTAAGAACTTCACAGACCCAGCCATTCCCTTTGCTCAGTTTCTAATTATTGATTGGGAAAGATGAATTCCTTCACGTGAGCAGTTCTTCCCTTCCTTTTCTCCAAGAGACTTGGGTTGGCTTGCTGTTTTCTCTCCCATGTCTCCTTTCTCTATGGTACCACAAGTTCATCTGTCTCTCATTGAGCTCAACTGTGAAGCCCCACGCTGGGTCTGTACTGTCAACTTCCCTGTTCCCTCAGACGAAAGGTTCTTGGAAGTGTACCTCCATGTTCGCATACCCTGCCATACTAGATTCAGCCTTTACTGACTGCCCCCCAAGCTCAGAGGACCCCTCTCGGTCCTTATCTCTGTCTCTGGCACCTGGTGCTCACAAGCTTCCCCTCTGGCTTCCAGGAACGCAGGGTACCGTTTACTTTCCGAGACCAGGACCAACCCCAGTTCCTAGACAGGCTCTTCTTCCTCTGACCAGCAACATCTGCTTTCTCGGATCGTTCCACTCCACGACCTGTCTTTGGCTGTTCTTTCAACGAAGATGGTCTCCAAACCTTGTTCCTTCAAATGACCATCTCTCTTTCTTTGAATTTCTAGGCTTTTGTTATAGTTTGGATCTGGAACGACTCCAGAGGCTGCCAGTAAAGTTTGTTCTTCAGTTGAGGGTACTACTGGGAGGTGGGGGACCTCTCAAGAAATAAGTGAGGGGCTCACATACTCTCTCCTTCCCCACCTGCCCACAGCGGGAGTGGGGGCAGCAGGTAACCAGGAGAACGGTCACTTGGTGGCTATCTTTGTCCACTCTCTCTCAGCTTGGTTTGCTTTTTTTGTAAGCTGTGGATCTAGTCGCTCTGTGGTTCTGGTTCTTGGAAAGCAAACCTAGTTTATAATTCACCACAGGACCTTGCCCTCACTTCCTACAGGGAGATAATTCCTGTCTCGTGGCCACCCAGCTCTCCACACTGGAACCTTGGTTATCCAGTTGCAGGCGGCATTTTGCTCTTTCTCACTGGGCTCTTGCAGTCCAGGCCCAGGGTCCTAACCCCTTAGTTACCCTGGCCCAAGCATCAGTCAGCCACAGCATTTCCCATGCCCTAAAGCAGGATAGGATTAGTCAAAATAGCTCATTTGTATTTTCCTGAGAGTAGCAGAGCCCCAGTTGATGAGAGAACTCATGGCATTCCTTCTGCCTCAACCTCCTGAGGGTCGGAGTTACGAGCCACCACACTGACTCAAATTCGCCAAATCATAACCTGTTTGGTCCGCTCACTTGGCCCTGACTTTACAAACCACAACAGCAGCTCACATCCTGCTCGTCACTCCCACCTCTGCCCCCTGGATGGCCTGCAGCCTGCACGCGCAGCTCCGGATGGAGGAAGTGAGAGGCAGGCATCCCTTATACTTGGAAACGTCGAGGGATAAGCTTGTCAGCGGCAGTTGCCCCACGTCGGGTAACATAAAGTGAAACATGGCTGTTGGGGGCCGGAGGCGATTTGTTAGTGTCACCCCAGTTCAAGTTCTTATGCCACTCTGGGGTCCAGTGTGGTCTCAGATCCAAACCTGCCGTAACTGTCAATATGAGGATGAGGGCAACCTACACTTACGAACTTGCTCAGCCCACCAGGCACCTGTCAGTCAGGGTAAGGCAAAGTAGCTATAGGGCAGACACCCAACAAGAAGGAATACACGTTTTTGTCAGGTGTGGTGGCACATGCATTTAATACAAGTGGGGGGGGGGGCAGAAGCAGACAGATCTGTTAGTTTGAGGCCAGTCTGGTTTGCAGAAGGAGTTCCAGGACAGCCAGGATTGTTACACGGAAAAATTCTGTCTCAACCCCTCCCCCACAAAAGAATATATTGCCTTTAAAAAATAGCCCAAGGTGAACATACTGATTTTAAATAGTAGTCCAGGCTGGCGGGTAGCTATGTGTCGAGCAATCTCTCAGGGACTCAGGATTCTTCTACCAACCTTTTACCCCCCAATCTTAGACGTTTTATTGCCTATACAGCATATGTTCTTGTAGTTCAGATGGCAAGAAGGCAGGAAACCCAAAGAGCAAATCTAGGCATCCTATTGTTGGGGAATCAGGGTTCCCTCTTCCAGATTCTCGGTCTCACCGATAAAAGAATTGTATTTATTTGCCTACTTATGTTTGTTTGTTTGTTTGTTTGTTTGTTTTAGACAGGGTCTCTCTACGCAGTCCTGGCTGTCTAGGAACTCCCTATGCAGGCCAGGCTGGCTGCGAACTCACAGAGGTCCACCCAGAGTGCTGGGATGAAAGGTGTGCGCATGCGCCACCATGCCCTGTTGCTAAAAGAATTTTCTAACGGACTCGGAAGGAAGCTTGAGGATCGCCATACTAGAGTTGGAAAGAAAAACCACAGGGAGAGCCAGTTGTGAATCCTGGTGGCCACTGCGGGGTGTAGTCGGGGTGTTGAGGGGTGGGATTGAGCGGTGGGGGCGGAAGAGGAAGAAAGCCAAGCCTTGTGCGTTACATGAAGGTCTACAGGAAGCTTTAGAGACGTCGAGAAGACTGAGAAACCCGAAGCGGCAGGGCAAGCGTGCTTTAGGATTTTGTTCAGGTTCCCAAGAAGAGATACAGAGGCGGGAGAGGAAAAGTTGTGCTCTTTTGAGTTGTAACTCAGAAAAGGGATGGCCTTAGCACTGAAGCCAGCAAGCAGCTGCTCCAGCGCGCTAGGCGCTCCTTCCCGGGGTCTTGGAAGGCTCTCCCTCACACTCTTTGGGGTGTCCACGGCCTGCGGCAGGTATCTATGGCACATGAAGTTTCTCTTTCACTTGACCCTGACTCAACACAGAGGCCTCAGTTATTGTGTCTTTCTCAACTCCTGCGGAGCAAATTATCTCCTTATCAAATTATCAAATTATGCAGGTGAGAGGACAATGTGACGATGGTGGCCCTCAGACTTTCGGTTCTCACACCTGAAGACCAATCCACTGATCTAGAAGGTGCCTAGATCAGCTTCTGACACTCACTGTGCGCTCCCCTGGTGCTGGTCTTATCACTGTTTGTCCCTCCTGCCCGGTCTGTAACTTATGGGACTTTGAATCTTTGCCTCTTGTCTTATAAGGAAATCGCTTGCACGGACTGCCCTGTCCCCAGGGATTGTCTTAAAACTTGGCTGAGTAAGTGGTGATGCCAGGATTGAATAAGATTCTTTTCCTCTTGCTTTAGTGTTTGTCTGCTTTCTAATCACTTGGCTAATTATCCGTTTTCTACGTGAGAGAGTTAAGAGAAAGGGAGGGGAGGGAGAGAGAAGGGGAGGGAGAAGGAGAGAAAACAAAGGCGTTTTTAAAGAGCAGAAGCTCTACAGACAGCTGCTCAGCTTCAGAGAAGTTCCTCACCCCTCGACTTAAATTTATCTACATAGCCACTCTCTGTTCCCCTTAAAAACTGTAGATTTTTTTAATAGTGTGTAACTGCCTTCCTGAAGCATGCTGAGATACAATACTAGGGATGGGTGCAGGGACTCTCTCTCTCTCTCTCTCTCTCTCTCTCTCTCTCTCTCTCTGTGTGTGTGTGTGTGTGTGTGTGGTGGGGTTTAAGGAGAATGAACAATCTATTCCAAGCAATTGACCAAGAGGTTATCAGGTTATCAGAGATACCAGTTCTCTGTCAGACTTGGGTCCTAGAGCAGAGTCCAGGCATAATTTGACTAGGGAATATTTAACATAAAGAACTATTAACGATTCTCAGGCAATGACCGAAGGAGATAGAAAAACTCAAGGATACTTAGGGCTGACGAAAGTGCACAGGGAAAAAGAAACCGGAGAAGAGTCCTCCTCAGGCTGAGCCTCACACCCTGGAGACGATGGTGCTGAGGGCCACTGGACAAGTTTGCTGGGTGACTGGGGCCTGCTTGCCTATAACATGTGAACAAGTAGATCACCCTTACGGGGAGCCTATAACATGTGAACAAGTAGATCACCCTTACGGGGAGCCTATAACATGTGAACAAGTAGATCACCCTTACGGGGAGCCTATAACATGTGAACAAGTAGAACACCCTTACGGGAGCTTGGGAACTGAGACTGGGTTAGTAAGCCACAGTCAGGACTGGAGAGGAAACATGCAGGCAAGGATGGCCAACTACTCCAGTACGCGGGAAGAACTCGGGTGGTGGATGGGCCTGTGTGGGGATTTCCGATGCCAGGATTCTGCCTGCCAATCAGGTGTCACGACGTAAAGGAGGGCTGTGGTCACAGAGTGGCCTGGGACTGTGGTATAGAAGGGCTATTCTTCTGGAACACAAGTTCATGTGCCCACAAAGCAGCAAGAGGATTTTAGTCTCAGAGTTCAGTGACAGCCTTATTCCATTTTGGTAACTTTCACCTAACTGGTGAAAGCGACTTCTTTCTACTCTATACATTTTTTTTTTTTTTGAGACAAGGTCTCACTGTGTGGCTTAGACTGGTTTTAAACTTGACATCCTCCTGCCTCAGCCTATGAGTTCTGAGATTATAGGTATATGCTACCACACCAATTTACTTAAAACAAAACAAACCTTGTATGATCAGCACAATGTCTCTCACTGGGACCTGGGGCTCATCAATTAGGCCAGGCTGGCCTGCCACAAAATACCATAAGTACACCGGTGCCTCATCCCGTCCCATCCTGTCTCTCCTTCTCCCCACCCCACACACCGGTCGTGATGGCACAAGTGTGCCTCACCACGTCCAACTTTCTAAATCGTGGATTCTGGGAACTGAATTCCAGCCCTTGCGCCATCTCTCCACGCTCCCCAACCCTGATGCTGCTGTTTTGATTTTACTATAGCACAGTGCACTTGAGAGTCATGCACATTGCTGCTTCTCTCATCGGTTCATTCTCTTTTAATGTTACAAAGCTTTCCATTTAGTCTGCACATGACTTGCCTATTCTTTCATCGGCTCAAGGGGATTTGTCTTATCCCGTCTGGGGTGATTGTGAATCAAGCTACTATTGATATCCAGTCACATCCTCCTCTCCGATGAGTACCTGGGAGTGATGCCAAGGGTCACAGAGTCCACACAGCTAACTGTGCGGGAAACTACCTAGCTCTTTTTCTGGGTGACAACCCCTGTGAGCGTTTCCATTAGTGATATGGAGAGTTCCAGTGGCCCCGCGACCCATACCACCCCATCATCTGTTACAGTCAGACGCTGTGAAGGACAATGGCATGAAGACCAGGAACTGGCCTTTTTGTTTCTTGATCACTATCTGTTCATCCCTCCCAAGGCTTCTGCGCTTGCACTTCCTTCTTCCTGGACCGGCTAGGGGGATAGAGTGGCTTCTGTTAGCATTTGATTCTGCAGGAGCATTTATTGACACACACATGAAGACCGGTCAAACCAGAATGGAGACAGAAACATGGATGTGTGGGTGGGGAAAATGGAAAACTGGGTATGGCTCTCCCATGTTCTTTCATGTAGCATAGGTCTTCATTTTCAATTAGTAACTAACGTCTGCCCAGAATCTCCATATCTGTGAGTTGATTTGCTTGAGATATCGACTCAAAGGTATGGACTTGCTCTGAATTCTTTAAAAATATATTTTAATGTTGGGGCTGCAGAGACAGTTCAGTGATCAGGAGCACTTACTGAGAATCCTTCCAGAGGACCAGAGTTCAGTTTCCGGCACCCACATCAGGTGGCCCCCACCGTGTGCAGCTCCAGTTTCAGAGGTCCAGTGCCACTGGCCTCAGCAGGCCCCTGTGCTCGCATGCGCACACCCACACACACATTCACACCTAGTAGGTAAACACGCTTTCTAAATTATCAGTAGTTGTGTGGAAGCATACTTGCCTAAGTGTGAGTGAGTGTGCATGTGTGTGCCAGTGCGTGTGTGGAAGATGACTTTGTGGAATAGGTTCTGGGGACCCCACCAGGTCTGCACGGCAAACACCTTTATCTGCTGTGCGCCATCTTGCCAGCCCGACTCTGGATTCCAGTTTGGTAGTGTTTTCTGTTTTCTGTCTTTGAAGACATAAGGAAAGCTGAAAGCAAGCCGTGCCTCTGAATGCTCCCAGCCCTGGTGCTGACCTCTACGGCTGTCCTCTCTACACAGTCTTTGTCTCTATTGCTTCAGCATGAAGGAAGTTTGGCCGTGATAATCTACATTTGTTATAGTAGTCCCAAAGGGGTGGTGGTGGAGAGAATTGCTGACTTTAATCTTTAAGAGAACGTTCTTGGGCCAGAACATGCGTGGTTCAATGGGCATAGGAGGCTGAGACAGGAGGTCCAAGGCCAACCCGGGCAGCTTAGTGAACCCTTCCTTCAAAATGAAAACGAGTGAAATGGGAGAGGGCTGTGGATAGAGTTCAGTGACAGAGACGCGCCTGGCACACATATGACTCTGGGTTCAGTCTGGACTGCGGCAGAACCAACAAAATAATAAAACAACAACAACAAACAAGCGCAGATGGCTTACTGTCGGGGTCCAGACCCAACATAAACTATCTCTCTGGACGGCATGGAGGCGTGGGATTAGACACAACTCACGTGGCTTTAATGGGAGGGGGATTCTCAGCGATCCCTCTTGAATCCTGAGTTCACATCCTGAAAATTCCTCTGTGTTTATTATCCAAACAGCCTTATATACCAAAATGTAAACTGAGGGGGAAATTCATTAGCATTCTGTTTCCTAGGTAACCAGGTGAATGGCTTTAGTCACGTCCACATCTACCTATGCCTGCTCTGTCAGGCTGAATTAACACCTCTTTTCAGGCATCCTCCAAATTAAAAAGGAGCAGAACAATATCCTAATCCTTTGTTATGGTAGCAACAGCCTGTCTGGAAGGCTACATGACCAACTACCCGCCCCCCCCCCCCACAGTCCGGCTTAGGCCATTTTATCAAGCAATTCTCAAAGCACCACCACGAGGATAGCATTATTTAAATGCTGTCGCCAACATAACCAAACTGAGGCTGGAGAAGTCTCAGTGGTCTGGTCTAAGCTGGTCTGTTAGAACTGTGTGGACTCGAAGGTTCGGTCTTCTTACACTGCCCATGTGGCCATAGCTTGTTCTATTTTTTTACAAGCTCTTGCTTTTCTACAGGGCTTTGTGAGCCCGAAAGACAAAGAAGGCAGGGGCAATGCCATCACTTAGCCAATGCAGCGTCTCAGCTTCAGTCTGCACTTACGTGCTGGAATCTGAAGAAAGGATGTATTTGGGAGTCAGGCATGGTGCTGTGAACCTGCAATCCCAGCTAAGACTACAGTCTGAGACAGGAAGGTCAGAGGTTCAAGCCCAGCCTGAGAAACTTAGAACTGGTTTGGAGGGTGGCAGGTCCTGTGGTGGCACACGCCTTTAATCCCAGCACTTGGGAGGCAGAGGCAGGTGGGAGGTCGTCTATATGTTGAATTCCAGGACAGCCAGAGCTATATAATAGGACCCGTCTCGAACACACACCCATACACACCCACACACACCCAAACACAATCAATATTTTTTTAAGTTAAAACAAGCAAACAAGAAAACCCATCCTGTGAATATGGGATCAGGGAAGAATATATCTCAACTAAGGGAGTCATTTTAGGGTTTACAAGAGACTTGATTATAAATGGGATCCCAGGTCCAAGGAGAGATCCCCAGATTGTTCTCTGGACAGAGGAGAGGGTGCCTGAACCGGCCTTGGCCTATAACCATACTGATGAAGATTTTGCTTATCACCATAGATCCTTCATCTGACGATGGATGGCGATACAGACGGAGACCCACATTGGAGCACCGGACTGAGCCCCCCATGGTCCAAATGAGGAGCAGAAGGAGGAAGAACATGAAAAAAAAAAAAAACTCAGGACCGCGAGGGGTGTGATCACCCACGGATACAAGGGGACTGATCTAATGAGAGTTCACCAAAGCCAGTTGGACTGGGACTGAACGAGCACGTGATCCAACCAGATTTTCTGAATGTGGCCGGATTCTCTGAATGTGGCTGGCCCGGAGCCTTTCTGAAAAGCCACTGACAATGACACTGGGACTTGTTTCCTCTGCATATACTGGATTTTTGGGATCCAGTCTGTTTGGATACTCACCTTCCTGGACCTGGAGGGAGGGGGGAGGAACTTGAACTTCCCACAGGGCTGGAAGCCCTGACTGCTCTTAGGGATGGAGAGGGAGGAGGAGGGGGGGGGGAGTGGGAGGGTGTAGGGAGGAGGGGCGGAAATGGAAACTTTCATAATTTAATAAACTTTGAAAAAAATATAAAAAAAAGATGTGAGAGTTAGCCAAGAAGAGGCTAGATATAAAGGGTCAGGCAGTGTTTAAATGAGAAAAAAAAAAAGAAAACCCATCCTGTTAGACTCAGTGCTGCTGTGATCGTGAACTCATGAACATTAAAAACGGTGGCCTACTGGTTAACTTTTCAAATCAAAGGACTAGAGAGAGAGAGAGACACCAACAGTCTGAGTTCTAATGTCACCTCCTTAGGAGAGGGACAGTCACAGTCCGCACTTTTGAAGACACCCCAAAGGGGTATCTGGAACTTTGGTCTGGAGAGGATTTGGTTCACTCTTCTGTTGGCTTTAGGACACTAAGGCACTTAAGTTGGCGGCTCAAACTCTCTACAGGGATGACGTGGTTTGGGAGTGACTGGTGTGGGTGCGGGCTTGAGCTCTTGATGACAGAAGTGCTTGGCTCTGGTTGTTGGTTGTTGACTGGGGTGAGAGGGCAAAAGCTGTTGAGTGAGGCTGTGGAAGCTGCTGTGTGTCCGGCTCATGAACCCTCAAGGCCAGCCCCCTTGCCTGGTGTGAATGCTGGTTTCCCTGGTGGCGGGTTCCGGGGCAGGCTGAGCAGGTTCTGTCATGTCCTCTGGGAGCAAAGAAAGTCTGGTAGTGCTTGGTGGGGATGCTCGGGCTCCCACCGCAGCTTCACCCCACCTGATCAAGTCCCTGTCTAGCTGTCGCTGTACCCAACCTGGCTTCCATGCAGCCCGACTACCTCCATGTGGGGCTATCAGAATAGGGGCTCAAGAGGCCAAAGTAATGTGCAGCCTGCTAATTGTCGGCCAAGTATGGAGAGGTCACTGATTGAGTTTTCAACCATATGCCATGAAATTAATTTCCGTTTTCCCTCCTTGCATTTGCAGACATACCCACGCAAGCTCTGAGTTTACTAACTAGACTGAGGTCACTCCGAAGGATCCCCATCCAGTTCTGACCCACTCCGAAGCCCTGGTGAGTATTCAGCTTGCATCTCAGTCGCAGGAGCTTCCTGTTCGCCAGACCAGCTTCAAAGTCTTCCATGAACTTGAGAACTTTACCCTTTAACATTGCAGTTTTATTGCTTTGACTATATATCACAAATTGCTTTCAAAAATGACACATGCATTGGAGGTATGAGATGTCTCTCCAGGTTCCTTGTCATTTTTGTTACAGGGCTTCACTAAGCCACCCGTGTTGGCCTTCAACTCTTGCTGTATCCTAGGCCTTGAACTCACAATCGCCTTGCTCAGATTCCCTAGTAGTCTGCGCCTTTCAGGCAAAGCTTTCATAGCTGCACTTTATACTTCCAGACCACTTGGGTTCAGAAGAGCCACGTTTCAGGGGTTCCAGCTTCAGGTGGCTGCCACACTGGATGGCACGGTGTTCTATACCACACTGTGGGCTTTTGGAGGATGGGAACGGCCTGGTTCATCTGTGCTCCGATAGTAGCCTGGGTCTCCCACATGGTGATTATATTTCAATTGTTCAATGACTAGCCGGGACACACTGATGAGGTCATCTATAGACATTAAACGTGCTCCCCTTACCACAGGACAGAGAGTTCTGTATAAAGTACAAAATCTAAAATCCTTCCAATACCAATAAAATGATGATCTTATCAATGAGAACTTGAGTCTGTTTAATGTCAGACCCTGGGTATTTACCATTCAACAAGGTACACGCACCCACAATAATGGTCACCCAAGGGGCAAAGGCACTCAGACAAGCCATAAGGAAGGAATATAAATTTCCTGAGAACACATTGCAAAATATTAAGTGCCACTGCTGGTGACAGGTTGTAAAAGAAACAGCTTATTCCTGCCTGGTTGCTGTTAAGAAATGAACGAGTTTATCTCCACGTAGACTACAGCCAGGAAATAGCTCCGTGCACTAGATAGAGATGTAGATCTTTCTGGAAGGCAGCTTGAGAAAATGTTTCTCAAGCCATAAAAATGTCCACAGTTCCACACCCAATCTTCTCTGGACTCTATGAGCCGGAAAGATGACAGCTAGGAACACAGGGCTGCCTCTGCCTCCTGACTGCTGGGTAAAGGTGTGTACAGCCCGGGTCGGCCTGGAGGTCTGTTTCTGAAGGCAAAGATTAAAAAGGACAGATGGCACGACAAACTAAGGGTTCTACTCACAGGTGCGTCTCAAACAAGAAACTAGAACTGATGGATTTCCAGTTTTTGTTAAGCAACATTGCAACAAGCTGCATGAGCCAGGACCTTTCTCATATCTCGTTAGTATTCATTGCGTGTTTTACCTAGTATCGCTTATGTGCACAGGAAGCGGAAGCATTCTATCCACGACACTGTCCTCACTGTCAACTGTAGTGTGTCTCTGACGGACACTAAGAATGCCTAATGCAGCTCTCAACGGCCAGCTCACCCATCACACAAGCAGTCACGTGTTTTCAGTGCAGTGCGCTGGGGATGGGGGGGGGTGGGGGGGAGACGGGGCTCTGAGTTTGTCTTTCTAACAGAGGAGATAGAAAAACATTCTCAACTCACGAGAAATGTACTTTAACACCCAGGCCTCAGAGAGATGAGGGAGTAGCTGATAGGTTTAGGGCAAGGATCCCAAACCACGCAAACCAGGCT
Source organism: Myodes glareolus (assembly GCF_982192425.1). NCBI lineage: Eukaryota > Metazoa > Chordata > Mammalia > Rodentia > Cricetidae > Myodes > Myodes glareolus. Next base: position 9,180,992 of record NC_142033.1, on the reverse strand, counting down.
GCTATGGCCATGTTCTTAGCACTGTTTCAGTGATACAGACCAGGTGCCCAGGGACGTCAGAAGCTAGGCTATGAGAGTTGGGATCATCTGCTCATTTCGTAGTCCTATATATGTGGTTTAAACAGATCAAATTCATGTGCTTATAGTTCTGGAAGTCACAAGCCTCAACTCTGCTTCACGAGGCCGAAGTCACGACGTTAGCAGGTGTGGTCAGGACGTGAACCCTCATCCTTGGCGGTTAGTTTGGAAAGGCCACTTGCATTCCTTGGTGCACGACCCCTCCCTCCCATCACTGCAATTCCTTGCTTTCTGTGATTGAATTTCTTACTACTTCCTTTGATCTCCTGCCTGTCTCCTAAAGCCCTGTGATTACCCGGGATTCTAGAGGCAACAGGATTATTTTCCTATCTCCAGGCCCTTAACTCAGGCATAGTAGCAGTGCCTTTACCGTATAAGGTATCATTAGTAAGTTCTGGGGTCTGTTTTTCAGCCTACGACAGTAGCAGGCACTAGAAGTGCCAGAACCTGAGCTGAGAGACAAAACAGAGCTGGAGTGGAGAGGGTATTGGAGATTATGAAGAGTGGTCTTGCTTCACCGGGTTCAGTAGCTTCCTAGGGCAAGAAAATCCATTTTCTCCGTTTTCTGGATGCTGGAAATGAGATCATAAGGCTTCCTGCTAGTCACCCTTTTGCTGTGTGCAGGGTTTTTCTCTTTTGAAATGGTCTGGTTTTGTAGCTCAGGCTGACTCCCCTGTCAAGGCTGGGGTGGCAGGTGTGAGCCACCTGCACACACTCGGTTCGCTTGTCTTGTGCTTCCATCTTCTCTGCTCTCCAGGACAGCAGCTCCTCTAGGATCTCGTTTGCAGTCAGTCATTTCCTCAAATGCAGACATGTGAGATACTCACGGCCAGGACTGCAATACACAAATGTGGTAGGTAGGGCTAAGCCTCTGCCTGTAATAGGCTCAGACTTAAGCCAGCTCAGCTAAATGCTGGCAGCTACTGCAGATGACAACACGGTGCCGACAGGCTCATACCTGGGTGTCTGAAGGATTCCCAGCAGCTCACCTGCATATAGCTGGGTCCTCTTCATCTTCTCTGCGGCAGCACTGCTAACAGAAGCTAGTAAAGCACTCATGCCCCCTGGGCCAAGAGGGGGTGTAGGGGATGGAGGTTAAGTTGGGATTAGCAGGGTACAGCATGTTCGTAGAGCCCTTTAAAGTCTGCTGGAGACACTGAATGCTTAGCGAAGTGCCACGGAGAGGGAGAGGAGGCTCTACAGTGCCGGACTGTAGCGATCCTGCGAGTCCCATCTCATCCCCGCCTCACTGTCATGTGGGAGACTGTCCATGCTGTACGGCTCTTTAACCTATTTCTGTGCCACCCACGGGCTCAGAAGTGGACTGGGGGCAAGGGTCTCTCTCCAACCAGCACATTTCTCAAGGCCAGACCAGCACCCTAACCTATCATATCAGCAAGCATCCTCACACCCGGACAGCCCTTGGATGGCTGCTGAACTCCCGTTGGCACGAACTTGGTTGACTCTGTCATTGTTGGAGCTTAAGGCCTACCCCATCTTTGTTCCCATCTCTTCAGCCTTTCTGCAGGAAGAAGTGGAAGAGTCTGAAAACAACTGAAGTCAAAGCATCTTTAGGAGGAGAATTTGTGACTCAAGCATCCTGTTTATCACAAATGCTGAGACTTTCATCAACTTTACGACTCGTTACTGTGAAACTCTCATCAGCTCACAGGGAAATGAGAAACAACTGACGTTCATCCCTTTCATCTCTGACTGAAGCCTCTGCTAATGGGTGGATGCCTAAGCATTTTAAGATTTCTGGGCTTTTTTTTCTTGCCATCAGTGTTTGGAGAAAGAAATCAACAGTGATTTAAATTCTATTCCAACACAGTCAAAATTAGATAAAAATCTAAGGAGACCACATTATCTTAAAAGTAGAAAGAAAGCCAACATTCCCATCCTGAGGGCTGGCTGTCCAGGTATCTGGGTTCTCCCCGGAGGCAAAGAACTGAAACCCAGGGACAAAGAAAGACAAGACTCAGGAGGTGAAGACAGGCAGTTTTCCAGCCTGAAGGACCTGGACTGGTCTTTCACAAAGTGCCCGGATCCCGTCCCCGCACCCCTTTTCTTTCTCTATCTTCCCATCACCTCATCTCCTGAGCCCAGATGTCCCCTTTGGCCCATGAGATAACAACCCAGCTGCAGAGTGGGCGTCTCTCCGCAGTCCAGCTGCTGGGTCTTCTCGCTCTGACCTCCCCCCCACCATGCTCCTGTTAACGTCTCCTTTGCTGCTGTGAGGCTCGCACAGCTGCTACTCTGTGACATCTGAACAGAGAGCTGCAGGAACTCCAGTCATGACTAGGACCCCCAGGCTCATCAGTGCCTTGTGCCGTCACTGCCGTCAGTCACGTTAACGCCAACTGCAGCCCGCAACCATGCGCTGTCATTGCTGTCAGTCACGTTAGCAGTCCCCTCACCATCACTAACAGTGGCTTACATCAAGTGACATCTATTTCAGTGTAATAATTAATAAAACAAAGGAAAAAGTCAAGAGCACAGATTGGAAGACATACTGGTGGGGGTGGAGAGATGGCTCAGCAGTTAAAAGCACTGGCTGTTCTTATAGAGGACAAGGATTCAATTCCTAGCACAGGGCAGCTAGTACTGTCTTTAACTCCAGAACCAGGGGAATCTGATGTCTTCTTCTGGCCTCGTGGGCCCTGCATGCATGTGGTACACAAACATGCCCGCCAACAAAACACCTATAAATATAAAATTTTAAAAATAGGAAAAAACGTATTATAACACACAAAAGCTGGACTGGAGAGGACTCAGTGCTAAACAACACTTGTTCTCGCAGAGGACCTGGGTTCAGGCCCAGCACCTACAAGGTGGCTCACACCCATCCTTAACTGCAGTTCCAGGAGATCTGACCTCTTTGGGCACCAGGCACACACATGGAACACACACACATGCACGCAAAACATTTATCCTGAGTGTCAGGGACCCAGAAAGGAATCCTGAGTGATGGGGGCGCTGGAGGGTGTCCTGAGTGACTGGGGCACTGGCGTCGGGCCTGGAAAATTATTTAACCTTACTCAGGTTTTCTGGTTGCTTCGACAGAAACATGAAAAAAGGGCAATATGGAGGAAAGAGTTCCTTTATGCAATATGTTACCATCCTATAAACTATGCCTGCCCAAGATAAGGAAGGAATAAACACACATCAAATTCCTATGTCAGGCTGATACCAGAGTCACATCCACAGATACACTAGGTAACAATTTTATTCACTTACATTCTTTTACATCCAGAACCAGGATGGCTTCTTGAATTCCAGCTTTGGCAGCGAGTAATGGTCACAATAAAAAATAATGTGCCCCAACTTAGCACTCTCAATGATAAATAAAGTAAAGCATATGGTCATTTTCTCAAGTCATTTAGACGAGTTAGTTACACATCGAGTCTTCTTCTAAAGTTTCTGAAACTTCAGGTGAGAATAAAGAGAGAGGCTGCACCAAATGAAGCAGGGTCTACCTAACCTCAGGAGCCCCTGGGTGCTGTGATGCGCGGGGGGGGGCATCTTGCTAGGTGACAGCTGCTCTAGAACCCAGCAAACACTCTACTCACACGCTTCTTGCTTCTTAAACAGATTGCTCAGACATATCTAATGATGTGGTCTCAAGCCCTGAGTGTTTTAGACATGATTTTCTTTGCTAGGATGGAACCTGGAGCCTTGGGTATGCCGCACAGTGGGTCAGCATCACTCTACCTCCGAGCTACAACCCAAGCCACTTTGTTTCTGTGAAACAGAGTCCCACTATGTCACTGAGTGGCTTTGACCTCGCGGTTCTCTTGCCTTTGCTTCCTGGGGGTACCACCAGGCTCAGTTTAATTTCCTACTCCAACATTTTCAATTTTTTTGTTTCTTCTGTCTTTTCTTTCCACAAATTCCCTAGGACGATCCCTAGGAACAAGAGTATTCCTAGGGCGCGGTTGGAGGTAAATTTGTCCCAGCAGTCCTCGGGTCTGTGGATGTCGACAGTGTATATCTGAAAGAGAGAGCACAGCGTGGGTGGTGCAGGCAATCTATTCAGGAGAAGACATAAGTTATAGGAAGCTGTATTCACCCTAACTATCTTCTAATGCAGAAAAATCAAAGCATTTCTTACTGGGGAATCGCTCGTGCTGTGTTCTAAATGCTCTGGCTGGGGTGTGAGAATGTTTTGAGAAGCAATCCATTGCTATGCTTGGTTCTAACCATAGGCTGGACTTCTCCAAACAAACAAACATGAAATACTCCAATGTCCAAAGCTGACACAGCAGCTGGAGACTGCACACAGCTTTCTGTGATGAATCAGGATACAGGTGCTCTGAAGTCATTGTACGCAAGCCCCTTCTGGCTATGTGACTAAGACAGACATGACACACATGGAAATTTCATGTTTCAGTTTGGGTCCCATTTCCAAGACATACATCATATACATGCAAATATTACAAACTTTTTTAAAAAGTATAAAACCAAAGCCTTCTGGGCCTATGCACTCAGGGAAGGGACCCTCCACCTGCCCGTGAGCACATGAACTCGTCGGCCTCTAAAGCACCCTTGGGTTCCAGCTTTATTTACCACAGCCGTTTCTCAAATGAGGAAAGTTTGATTTGAGCAGAACAACTCCATTCTGCAGGGTGATGAAATCTCTGCACATTCCTGGCTCTCACTCACTAAATGAGGAAGACATATCTAGGTTACTATGACAACCAAAGATGGTCTACCCAAAAGCTTCTGACTCCCTCCTGTGCTCACAAGGGATCCAGAGACCCAGATCTAAGGCCAGTCACCTAGATCACCCACGTTCTGTTCACCACGCCAGCCCTGTGGATGCAGCAAAAAGGCACATTCAACTTTCCGCCCTTCAGCACTTCCTTTCTGAACAAAGCCTCACTGTGTAGCTGAGGCTGGTCTTGGATTCTGTATCCTCTTGCATCCCTAGGATTATAAGAACCATAAACCACATTCCTGGCTGGCCTCAACTGTCTCTTTTCTATTGGGAAGTCCGCAAACTCAAAATCAGGACTTCCTTTCACAGAGCAAGTTTCAGGACAGCAAGGGCTACATAGACAGACTCTCTTAAAAAGGAAGGAAGGAAGAAGAGAGGGAAGGAGGGAGAGAGGGAGGGAGGGAAAAAAGTGTACTGAGGACTATAGATGCAATTTAAAATAAAATATCAAGTAGCCCACACACTTCTTATAATACTTATAGAGACTTGTATATTCCCCCTCCTTTACCATCTATTACTTTAAAGTATACTTCTATTTAAATCAATTAGTTGATGACTGCGGGCCTTGTAGAACCAAGTTCTCAGTTCCTGGGGATTCTGAGACTTTCTGTAGAAAAAAAGATGAAACCCTGAAGAACTACAAATGCTAGCATTTATAGTGAGGATCATGCAGTAGGTATATCTATGTCAGACCAATTCTGTTGTGCATGTCACTCAAGGCCTGCCTACATGACACATGGTTCCCATCTAAATACATGTTCATCATTACTTTTTCTATCTTATTCAAAGAAAGCTATGCAGCACTGTTACAGAAAGCACCCATTTTTTTAGTCACTGATCCAGTTAAACTTAGTTCTGGCCGATCATTTTACAAGTTCCTTATGGAGGTTTCGGCATAAGCCTGCAGCAGTGGAGGAGCTGGGATGCTGGGTGAGCAACGCAATCACAGCTGTTTTCTAGTGGACTCAGTCCGGTCACCTTAGCAACCAGTACCTGTTGGTTCTGTTGTTGGGGAGTCGGGTCTCGCTCAAAATAAGCAAACTCTCTAACACTGACCTGCATCTCCAGTCTGTTTTCATCTGGAGATCTGGTCCTATTCAGTGGGTTAGGCTGACCTTGAACTCATGCATCCTCCTGATTCAGCTTCCTCAGAAGCTGGGATTCCAGGCTACTGGGCCCATGCTTTATCTAGCTGGCAGTGGTCTCTACACTAATGGAACTCATGATTGTTATGTTTTAAATTACATTTGTGTGTGTGCACATGCACACACGCCTGTGAGTGTGCTAGCCCATTTGTGCACCACAGTGTGCGTGTAGGGGTCAGAGAACAACTGAAGGGAGCTGGTTCTCTCCTTCCACTGTTTGTGTCCTGGGGATCAAACTAAGTCCATCAGACTTGGTGGCAAGCACCTCATCAGATGAGTGACATGTCTGGCCCTATTTTATTATATTACTATTATTTTAAGTTTGCTTTTGGAGTAGTCAACTCAACTCACAAGGTTCAGCTACAGCTGGAAATTTCCCAGACAAATCAGAAGTAATTCCAGGAAAATCAAAGGAGAAAAAAAAATAGATTTATTTTTTTCTAAATTAACAAGGTTAATTTTATTTGCTTGGTTTATTTTGGTTGTTTTGAAATGGTCCTGGTTGTCCTAGGACTCACTACGTAGACCAGGCTGGCCTCAAACTCACAGAGATCTGCCTGCCTCTGCCTCCCAAGTGCTGGGATTAAAGGCAGGCACTATACGTATAAATGCTCATTTTCTGAAATTGAGGAGGGAGAAACAGTTCAAAGCAATACAAGTCAAGCAGTTTGTTTCAGGAAGTTCCTTGCCTATTTATCAGTGGTTATTTTGTTTAAATAATTTCCATAATTTATAGTAAGGAAAACAGAAGGGAAAGTAATGAAAAGATCAAACCTGGTGAGCCAGGTGGGCTCCTACTGCAGCCACGGCAGTGTAGTAGGGGAGGGTCTGACCGCTGTTGGCACCAGCCAGGCTCAGTGCTCCCAGCATGGCGATCCCAAAGCCACTGAGCCACTTTCTGGTGTTCTCCCTGAACAGCAGTGCCGTGGACTTCAGGCCAATCAGAGCGTCATCTCTTTTGTCCTAACACCAGGAATAGGAAAGCGTGTTTTGATATTTAATTCAGTAAGATGGAAATCGCAGTTCTTAAGTATTCAACTTAGTGTTTTTAAATATATTTACAAGGTCATACAGCTGATCCTGGTTTCTAACCAAAGAACACATGTGTTAAAGAACATATAGCTACACCACAAGCTATAGAAAATGAGAGACTCCCAGCACTCAGGAGGCAGAGGTAGGCGGACATGTGTGAGTTTGAGGCCAGCCTGGTCTCAGAGCGAGTTCCAGGACAGCCGGCTGGGCGCTGATATTTAAAGGCATGCACCACACCTGGGTTGATCTTTGTTCTTCCTGAGCTCCATCCCTCCAGAGCTCTCAGGTCTCAGTCTCAGTCTTGCTGGCGTCACAGATGCAGGAGATGCTAATCACTGCATAACCACACCCACCCACTCTACACTCAGTCCAGCTGACCCCTTCATGCGGCGCTGGGTGCTGTAACTGTCTCCCGTAACCAGCACCCACACATAAACACAGAATGAATAAATAAATCTCCTTTTAAAAAAGTTTGTAAGTATATTCTGACTAGACACACAAGTAGTAACTAACTGTGATAGGGAATGTACTAAGCATTTCATAATGTATACGTATGATACAACATTACTTCATACACACTGAATATAAACAATGTTTATCAACTGTGCTTCAGTGAAGTTACAGAAGTATAAACATAAAAGGTCAGGAATCAAGAAAAACAACAACAGGCATCCCAAACAAACCACACAAGGAAACACCAGGGAGCTGTAAGGACGTTGGTGCCTGAGTAAATACTCTTCTAAAAGAAGATTTATTTTCATTTATGTGTGCATGCTCGTGTCCATGTGCCTTCCATGTGTGTGGGTGCCATGGAGACCTGAAGGGGGGATCAGATCCCCAGGAGCTAAGGGTGCCACCGGGTGGGTGCTGGGAATCAAACCTTGGTTCTCTCCAAAAGCAGTAAGCGCTCTCACTTGTAGAACCATCTCTCCAGATCCCTCAAAACACTATTTTTGAAATTTTACTCATACACTCATTTGTATGAAGTGTTAATGATGATAAGATTATTTATAATTGTCAAAACTCAGTAACAGCTTAGTTTGCCAAAACAGACATATCATTATATTTCAAATTGTGATGCCATTCTAAATCAAGGGACTACTAGGTATATTCAAGTGACAATGACAATGAACAGATAAAAATATATGGGGATGGCCAGAGATGATGGCATATAACTGGGACCCAGCATCTGAGACTGTGGTGGAAAGGCCCAGGAGTTCAAGGACAGCCTTGTGCGAGACATGAGACCCTGCCTCAGAAAGAGTAAGAACCAAACTGAAAAAAGGGAATGTATTGCCTGCACAACTCACAGTCTGCCTGATGTGCTGACGAGAGACACAGACAGAGGTGAGAGAAACTGAAGTACAGAACTTGGACACCACCTGGGCTTATATTTCAGCTCTGTTCCCACTACCCAGGGAACCACGGGAAGTTACTTATCCATAAGATGGGGACAGACAAGAACCTTTCTGTGCAGGCTGTTAGATTAACTTAGTTTTTGTAAAATATTTAAAAGGGTGCCTGGAACATAGTAAATATTATTTAAATGCTTGTGAACAAAACAGAATAAAGCAGCTGAACTGCAGAGTAAACAAACGTAAAAATGAGCAGCAATGTTTTGTTGGATAAAGGGAGCTGGGCATGGTTTTCTTTTTAGGGAACCATTTCCTTTGTCTAATTTTAAATCACTGTGCAGATCTGTAATCCCATCTCAGAGTAGAGGCAAGGGAACCAGGAGCGCAAGGTCATCCTTGGCTACACAAGTTCAAGGCCAGCCTGGGTAACATGAAATGTTCTCTCAAAAAACCAAACCAAACTAGACAAACAAACAAAAACAGCTCTTAGAAACCACAGCAGTTAAACCAAAGTTCAGGAAAATATATCATTTCTTTACCTGATGGGCATAAATAGTATCATATATCAGTGTCCACATAACTCCAGAAAAATAAAGAGGCAGGCATACAGCTGGATCACAGGAACCCTTGACAGCTGACCATCCAAGTAATGCACCCCAATTAAAAGTCAGCCCTGCAATTGGGGGAAGCAGAATGTATGTCAGCACTCCATAGGAACATAAGGCGCAGCGCGGCACACGTCAAATGCTCACTCCAGTCAGGCCCTGCTACACTGCTCTGTGTCCTTCAACCTCCTGTGGCTGGTTCTTATTTGTACATCTTACCAAAAAAAAAAGTTTAACTAGTAATTAAAATGACATAGCTAATAAAGAGAATAATATCCTTTAATAAGGTACAAGAAGTTTGTGCCTGGCAGAGCCATCAAACTGTGAGTGCTGGAGTTGGAACACAGACATACCAGGCTCCCTCTACCTCCTGGTAAGCTATGGGAACAGACAACAGTCACTCACTCTGCTCCCTCAGCCTCAGTGAGGTCTGTACACACATCTGTGCACTGACAACGCCTACATCTACCTGCAAGGCTGATCACCTCCTAAGCTGCAGGCTAGAGGCTCAGCCCTCTGTGGACACCTCTGCCTACACAGCTCTCAAGTCATTTTACACAGCATCTGTTCCCACTCCGAGCACCCCTCCTCTCCCGAAAGCACCACATCCACGTCTGCCACACCCACACTCTACTGCCATGGCCTGCCTGTCTCTTGGCCTCCAGCTCCTTGGAAATGGTGACTGTGTTTTAGTCACATTTATCGTCTAAGTACCTGGTGCAATTCCTGCCTGGCGCAAAGTCCAAGTAGGGACTCAATGAATGTTTAGAGTAAGTATACTACTGGCTGCATTTGTGCCAGGCACAAACATTAGTTTGAAAATAGATTCTTAAACTTCTTCTACCAAAAGATTTCCAGACCCACTGGAACACTGTCTATCCTAAAGAGAAAGAGAGACTATCCATGAGGGGTAAACACTCCATCACAACTTTCTACAAGTCAAGTCCTCATCTCTTCATGAAATCTCCCTGATTCTTTTCATTTGCTGGAAAAATGGTTCATAGAAGTGGAATCAGCCTAGGAGTAGTTTAGAATATCCTAGAAAAGATAGAAAAGTCTGCAAGTAGTTTCTGACCTGCCCACCTAACTCCCCACCCACCCTCCATATCCCCCATTCACACACACACTTTCTAGAGCGCTTGTGCTCTGTAATGCCCACACTGGGCGGCAGGGAAAGATGCTCCTCAGTCGCTCACAGTTTACTAATGCAGAGCCAGAGAGCTGCAAATACATTCTTGCCAAAGTTTCATAGAGTGGGAGGGAGCTGTCGAAGCCATCAATTTTCAATATTCACCTTGGTTCGCCCAAAGAAGTGCATGCTACCTCACTCCCAAACTCCTTAGGATACCTTGATTAACCATCTTTTTATGGCATATCTAGGACTTTAAAGGCTCTTAAGGAAAACAGTAATCTTGATAATTTTAACAAACAGCTAAGATTTCCCAGTCAATGAAAATAACTAATTTCCTTTGAAGCATAAAAATTTATTCTTCAGAAAACTTGACGACTGGCCCGATAATCACTGACACACACACACCCATGCAGGATATAAAAACATGGCAGGCAGTGTGAAGGGAAATCTTTCGCTGTCTCAGTCTTACCCAAGGCTAACTGAGGCCAAAACGTGATTCTCTTCATCAGTGGGTAGGTGACGACAAGAAGTAAGGACGCCGCACCCAAGGCTATGCTGGAAACAGAAGCAACAGGATTAAGGGCATCGTTAGAAATCAGTAACCATTTTCAAGTCATTAGTATCCCTAATTGCAAGATATTTTTGTCTAAGTAAAAATTTTATGAAATTCTTTCCTAGAGTTTGCCTTTGCCTAGTAGAGACAATGATTCAAAAAGCATTTTAAACGTCACAAAAGAACCAAACAAAACAACAGCTAACACACACGGTACTTTCATGCATTAGGTACTATTGTAAGTGCTTCAGTTCTGTTCATTGTGAGCTTCACTAGGCAACAAGAGGTTCCTTTTGCAGAGGAAGCTGAAGCACAAAGAAATTAAGGAACAGATTGTTGGTCAGCTTATCTGTGGGAGACCAAGATTCAAACCTTAAAGCAATCTGGCTTCAGCATTCTGCCAATTTAAACAACCATGTATTATAGCCTGTTTGAAAACCATAAGATGTGCAGTAAACTATGTGTGCACGTGTGTGTGTATGTGTGGTGTGTGTGTGCGCACATGTGTGCTGTGTGCCCATGTGTGCACACACGAGGGATGAAGAAAGAGGCCAACTTAAGATGTGATCCTGAAGAGCCATACCTTGTTTTTTGACACAAGGTGTCTTATTGGAACCCCAGCACTCGTCAGTCAGGACAGCCTAGCTGGCCAGCAAGCCCCAGAGATCTGTGTGTTTCTGCCTCCATAGTGCTGGGGATGCACTTATACGGCAAGACCCCACCATGTGAGCCATCTCCCTAGCTCTCCATGTGTCCAACAGAGAGTTCATCTGACCAAGGAGAGTCCCTTTCATACATAGCATATGTTACTTCTTAAGAAAGAAAATAGGCCAGGTGGTGGTGGTGCAAGCCTTTAATTCCAGCACTTGGGAGGCAGAGGCAGGAGGATCTCTGTGAGTTCCAGACCAGTTTGGTTTGCAGAGTGAGTTCCAGCAGCCAGGATCATTCCGTGAAACCCTGTCTCAAAACAAACAAATGAAAAAGAAAGGATGGAAGGAAGGAGAGAGAGAGAGAGAGAGAGAGAGAGGACCTATCTCCACAGAGAGCAATACTGTAGCGGGCACGCTCTCTGTCGCCCTCTCCTTACTCAGGAGCACTCTGAGAACAGCAATCTGATGCTGCGCCTATTTAGACTGACCCAAGAAAGGGCCCTCACACTTTTCTCTTCTGCTACTTATATTAGTTACAGACTCTGGGAAAGACACAGTTCCTCTTTATGTTAACTGAGCCTAACCACTTTTGCTTCCGGTACTCAGCGGTTAGAGGTCGCAAAAGTAAAACTATACGCATACCTATTTGCTGTCTACACACAGAACTCGGGGATAGGCCTTGTGTCCCATCAGGAGCATCTAAAGCAAACACTTAAGGTGCTTTAGAACCAAGCTGGTCTCCTCATTCCTTCGCTGAAGCATCCCTGAATCTCATGGCACAGTGAGTTCCTTTACTCTTCTTAACCCATGGATGGATGCTTCACAAGAATCAACAAACAGATGTGTAATAGAGAGAATTCTACATTCCACATTTTCTGATCCAGAGGACATGGTTTACACATAACTGTGCAACCACATCTACTGTACCTGTAGTAGTTCAGACACAGGAGAACTCCCAGTGCCAAGGTCAGTTGTCCCCCAAGGAAGACGAAGGACTGGAAGATTGAAATGTCTCCAGCAGCGATTGGGCGATTTGCTGTTCTCATAACCTCAACAAAGGAAAGCAGACACCTTAACCTCATACACCAATTCAATTGTCTGTTTAAGCATTGATTAATAGAGGGGCCCATGAGCTGGCGAGAAGGTTCAGGGGCTGGGCACCCACCACCACGCCTCCTGACTGGAGACAGAGCCTCAGGATCGACATGACGGAAGGAGAGAGACCTCCTTCACTTTTCTCTGACTGCTCTCATGCAGTGCTTACTTAACCCAGAGAAGTACATGCTATTTTAAAACTAAAGTCAGAGCTGGAGAGACAGCTCAGCAGTTAATAACACTGGTTGCCCTTCTAGAAATCCTGAGTTCAATTTCCAGCAATCACATGGTGGCTCACAACCATCTATAATAGGATCCAACGCCCTCTTCTGGTGTACAAGAGTACACACAAAGCACTCATACATAAAATACCTAAGCAAATAAACCTTTGAAACACACACAAAGTCATTATTTATACACACACATACATACATATATGCATACATACACGCATACATACATACATTCGTAGTGATAGACCTGAGGCAGGCACTAAAGCACAAATATGAACAGAGTGAAGTCAAGATTTGAAGTACTATCGAGAACTAAAATCACGTGTTTAAATGTTTAATGTGGCTTTTAAAGGGCAGTGTTTGTCCCACCATCCCCACCACATCCCATCCTGAAACACAAAGTGTCTTCCTGATCTCAATGCTTAGCCACTGAGCTCAGCAAATACACAGGTCCTGCTTCCATAGGATGGTGGTAAAATGACCGGAGCTCTCAGGAGAGAGGGAACCTCAGCAGGTCGTGGATAAGGCCAGCGCCCTGTTCTAGGATGCTAAGCACTACATGAGATATGAAGAAAGATGAGCTGAGCTTGCACGTGGGCGTGGTTGGTTTTGTCACACTCCTGAATGGGTCTGTGCTATCGGACTGACTACGCTGAAATGATAAAGGTAAGTCTGCTGGAGGAATGTGGATAGCGCTGTTAAACACGGGGATCATGACTGCTGCTGATTCTCCCCCCTGAAATGTGACTATGTCAAATTCAAACACACATAAAGATTAGAAACTAAGAACTTTAGATATGGCATTAGAAAGTCTCACATTTGAGACTATGTTTTTAACCTATTGTTCGCCATACAATCACTTGGATGGTAAATTATCACCCCAGTATCAACGAGCACACAGAAGTGGTATTCCCCAACAGCAATCCGCTCATCATTTAGTTCATCAGCAAGTTACCAACTACTCAGTGCATTAGTGCATTAAGCAAATCCCGAGCCATAAACATGTCCTTAGGGATGGATAACACTTTAGGAAACTGGGGTAAAGACAGTAACTAGGCCTTTAAGAGACAGATGACGTATTAAATCCCCAGGTAGCAAACACCATCTCAATCGATGGGAAACACCTGTTCAACACCTGTGCTTTGAGAACGCCATTACACAACCAGACCCTTAGAGGAAACGGAAAAGGTTGGCTGGCTTGATTATCTCTTAATGAAGCTTTTTCTCTGAGATGACTGCATTCAAGAAATGGTTAAGAAATGGAGCTGGAGAGACAGCTCAGCAGTTAAGAGCACTGGCTGCTCTGCCAGGTTCAGTTCCCAGCACCCACACAGCAGCTCACAACTGCCTGGAACTCCAGTTCCAGAGGATCTGACACCTTCACACAGACATATATGCAGACAAAACATGAATGCACATGAAATAAAAATAGTTAAAAAAAGATTATGGAACTCCCATATACCTGTATCATCCATTCCATTAATGACATCCTGGGTAACTAGATGGAACCAGAATTTTGATGTCAAGACAGACAAAACCCACTAAGACTCCTGCTCCAAGGACCTCCATTTTCCCTGGACGTCACTCGCTCTTCCCTGTCACTCCTTGATTCCTACAACCGCACAGAGTGTGATCTGTTCAGGTTTTTCCTTTCTCGTGACATAATCCCAGGAAATCCACCCACACTGTTGCATGGATCAGTTTGCTGTTGCTGCAGTTTTCCAGAGCATAAATGCATCATGCATGGTCTACTCACACAGGAAAGGACAACTGGCTCGTTTCAGTTTGAAGCTATAGGTAAAGCCACTATATTCATATGCAAAATGTCATGCAAACATAAGCTTTGTTTCGGTGGAGGAATGCACAGGCACCCCTGAATGACAGCTGTGTGCCTACAGGAAAACAAGCCAGGTTCCCTCCCCACTGGCAATAGACAATATGTGAGCTGGTCTAGGCAGCATTTGGCACTGCCACTGTTTTCCATTTCAGCCATCCTGATAGGTTTGTAGTGATACTTTACTGTAGTTGAAATTTGTATTTAAATCAAAGCTAATGATGTTAAAACAAAAACGTGTATGTGATACTTGCAATCTTGGCATCTTTCTATTGGGATGGCTCTATTCACGGATTGATCAGATTTTTATTTAGTGCTTGGCTCTGAGAATTTTGTATATTGGTATCCAGGTAGGTATGTGGTTTCAAAATATTCACCAGTGCATAATTTAATCCTCTTAAAGGGCCTCCAACATATCTAAATTGACTCTGGTGAAATCCAATACAGCAAGATTCCTTTTTATGAGCTGTATTTTCGGCATTTCTCTTCCACTGTACTCAAGAGGTGCAGACTGACTGTGATACATCTTACTGTGGATTTGTTTACCATGTTGACAGCACTCACCTTCCTGAAAATGTACTCACACAATGTACATTTACACCCTTTGCCAAATTTGAGACATTCAGCTGTTATTTCTTCAGGTATTTTTCAGTATTTCTTACTTGAAACCCAAGCATTTTATGTGTCCCCAATCTTTTATTTTTATTTCATTATTTTATGTGTATGATGTTTTGCTTGTATGTATGTCTATGGATCACGTGAGTGCCTAGTGTTTACCAAGAGTCCTGGAAAGGGCTTCAGATCCTCTGAAACTGGAGTCACAAATGGTTGTGAGTTGTGATGGAGCTGGACAGAACCCAGGTCCTCTGGAAGAACATCCAGTGCTCTTAACCACTGAGCCATCTCTCCAGCCCTTCTAACCTCATTTTAAACTTGTTTTAGTGGGGTTATTGACACCACTTTGGTCAGAGGAAGGGGCTGTGGATGCTGCCTAATTATTTCCAGATGGAATTAGAAGCGCATACTTGCTCCTGAGAAATAGGCTTTTGTGGGTGCTTGGTTTGGTCTGTGCCCATTTATGTACCCAGCTTGCTGGCCTCTTCAGTTCCAAGATTGAGATATGTGAGACAAAAATCATACAGAAAACTAATTACCATGCTCCTCTGGGGTCCCGGGGCTCTGCCACCTTTTCCTCTCCAGTTGGTTTTGTTGTTTTCTATGTGACAGCTGGAATTTCGGGCGTACTTAGTGGGAAGGATAAAGGACAGCACATGCGGTCCCCTCCTGGAGCACAAGTCAGACTATGTGAGTGGTTACAGGATGGGGCTGCCGCATGCTTTCTAAGGCAGCTATAACTGCTCAGTCACATACTGTACCTTCTCATGTCTTCAATATGTACTTCCCAAGCTCAACAGCCTTAGACTAGTTCTGAGGGTAACTAAAAACAAAATCCTTTCTGAATATTTAATCTCAAATGTTCACTTTTATAAACAACACATGGTTCCTCACACATGTGCTAATTTCTAGCACTGGTTTTCATCTTCTATAAGCCTTACACTGAGCTTTAAAAAAGGAATGCTGGGGGGTTGGAGAGATGGCTCAGAGGTTAAGAGCATTGCCTGCTCTTCCAAAGGTCCTGAGTTCAATTCCCAGCAATCACACGGTGGCTCACAACCATCTGTAGTGGGGTCTGGTGCCCTCTTCTGGCCTGCAGGCATACACACAGACAGAACATAGTATACATAATAAATAAATAAATAAATAAATATTTAAAATAAAAATAAGAAAGGAATGCTTAACTACTTTAAGCACAAATCTGAAGTCTCATTATATAACAATATGCAGAACGAAAATGATCCAGGAAATATCAACATTAAAATCAGGTTTGCATTTGCTGGCCAATCAAATAGCCACAGCTGTCTGTATGGTGCCCATCACATGGTTTCTGTGCACTTCCATCCCATCCTGTTTTCCGGAAACACACACACGCACACACGGGGGGAGATAGAGACAACTGTCCATACAGTGCACTTCTGTCTCACAGTAAGAAACTAGAGTAAAACAGGCCACTTGTGAGAAGTGTATTTTAGTAGGTGAGCTCTTGTGATAACACTTGGTGTATAATTTAAAATTCACACACTCGGGGTCTGGTATTTTCCACTTCTTAGTTTTGGTCCATGGCCGACCGTGGGTAACTGGAACTTAAGAGCAAACTGAGGGCAGGGGCTTTGGGAGCCAATGCTAAAGCCTGCCTTAGTCATTTAAACTAAGACCTCAGAGGAAGGGATGACGTATCTTTAGACGTGGGTCGATTTCTAGCTGTCTCTCCTACCTCTAGCTTCTTTACCTTTGGCTCCTCCATTCTAAATTGCCTGTAAAACTCCAGTACACATCTGCCCTGCTCCACTCTTCTGCTGGGAGGAAAGTGAACTGCCCTTTGCAACAGTGGTGAGTTATGGTAGACTTCAGCAGTATCGTGTGATGTCATCATTGTGTTCTGCAGAAATGAGAGAAGCCTCCGTTCCTTCCCAGGGTGAAGCTACCTTTTTGTCGAAGTCACGGTCCCACATGTCATTAATAGTACAGCCCGCTCCACGCATCAGAATAGCTCCAGTGCCAAAAAGTGACAGCATGTACCAGTCAGGAAAACAGCCTGGTTCAGCGGCCAAACCAATGCTCCAGGTGCATGGCAAGTACAGCAGCCAGGTTCCTAAACAAAACCAGAACCACACGTAAAACAGAAACGGACACATTTAAATCAGAAAATTGCTTCATTTTCTTAATCACTGTTTTGGCTTCTGCTGCTGTGACAAATACCATGACCAGTCGCAACCAGGGAAAGGGTTTATTTGGTACGGCTATCCCCATCACCGTCCATCACTAAAGGAGTCAGGGCAGCAACTAAAGGAGTCCTGGAGGCAGGACTGATGCTCATTGGCTTATTCAACCCATTTTCTTCTACCACCCAGGACCATCTGACCAGAGTGGCACTGTCCCCAGTGGGTTAGGCCTTCCACATCATTAATCAAGAAAATGTCTTGGGCAATCAGATGGGCACATTTTCTCAGTTGAGGTTGCCTCTTCCCAGATGACTCTAGCTTGTGCCAAGTTGACAAAATACCCCCCCCCCGACACACACACAAATAAACCAAGTACACAGCACAATCACCACATCCCCCCAAAAAAAAGTATAATCAAAGTAAAACATAAGACAGGCCAATGCCTGGAATTATAGCACTGCAGAGGCTCAGGCAGGAGGACCAAGAATTCAAAATAATGGTTCCTAAGCTGCAGAATACCCAGAGCACAGTGTAGCCACAGACCCATATTGCGATTACGAGCTCACTTACTGAGAGCCTGTAGTGGTCTCTAAAGACAAGGCAGCTCTTGCAGACCAAAAAGTCAGGAGACTACCATTTTAAGGCGACAGATACAGACACTAAAGTATCTGAAGGCTCAAGTCTCAATTTCATCCAAAAACAAGAAAAAAGAGCATATACCTCACTGAGTTTTAAATGAGATAACAATATTAAGGCCGACAGCTATGAAATCAGAACTTGGGGCTAAGGTAAACTACAAGTATTCTACCAGTCTACAGGCAGAATGGATTAACCAATTTATATTAAGATACATACAAACCCGGGCAGTGGTGGCGCACACCTTTAATCCCAGCATTTGGGAGGCAGAGGCAGGCGGATCTCAGTGAGTTCAAGGCCAGACTGATCTACAAACAGAGTACCAGGGCAATTAGGAATGTTACACAGAGAAACCCTGTCTCAAAAAACAAAATAAAACTAAAAGAGATGTAACATACATAAGTATAGTCAGTTTTCTCTTATTTTTAACTCCTGAAGTAATAATATTAATATTCCTTGAGCCCCTGTCATGCGAAGGCACTGATCACAGCACAGAGAATGTTTAGGAACTCCAGGTACAGGTAGCAAGAGCTGTCACGAAGCACTTTTGGGTCTGAGGGAGAACATCCCCTACAGGCACTGACATTTAACAAGCGGCTTTAGTGGACAGTGCTGTGTGGGAAGTGTAGGAGCTGCAACCGTAGAGGATAAAGCGTGTCACTTTGCTTAAAGACGTGGCCCTTCTCAGTGTGCCCTCTGGAACCACAGCCCAAATAAACCCTTTCTTCCATAAGTCGTCTGATCATGGTGTTTTACCACAGCATAGAAAGGTAACTAATCCAGGGACTGGAAGACAGAGGGCAGGATTTACCCAAAGTCATGTTGGTTAACATGGAGCTCTAACCCAGCAGTCTGGCTGCAGCTTAGATCAAAAACTCTCAGTTCCAATACCTAAATCTCAGCGCACACGGACATTCTACTGCTTCAGCTCTACTGACTACTGGAACACTTTTGTCTGTCTCCTCTCTGACACCTTCGTTCCTATGGCTATTCTGTGAAGACAGGTACCGGGTAGTGAGAAGCCAAACAGGCTGCAGACAGAAATGTTTATTATGAAAGGGAAAAACTCTCTGGGAAATGAAATAAAATGGTCAAATTCTGACAGGGATGGGCAGAACAAAATGCCCATGTAGACTGGGCCTATGATTCTCTAATTATATATATTTCCTTAAGACGACAAAATCACCTATGGAGAAGGACAAATGACACTGCCAGTTTGGTGGAAAGAGCGCCACCTGGTGAAACTTGCTGCAGTAAGGCAGACTTTGTGGAGCTCAGCAGCATTGTGCTGGCCTAGCATACGGAAGGCCTTGAGTTCCATCCCTGTACTGGAAAACAACAAAACTTTTACTGCCTTCTCAAAAAAACAATGAAGCCTGATAGTGGTCTATGAAAGTAATAAAATATAATCCCACTACAGTAAAATAATAACTGTCTCACTGTCTTACAAGAAGAGAATTATAAATATTAAGCCAGAAATTCTACTGCCAATTATTGCTCCTGACACATGGTAGGGGCCCAAAACCATTTGTTGAGTGAATTCTATCCTGTATTCATCCTATTTAGCACGAAAACATGCAAGCCACTATTATAAGATACTTAACACATAAAACTATAAAACCAATTTTCTCTAATCCCCACTATTATTCTGAAGTAATAGTGGCTAATGCTAATAAAGGCACGAGTAGTGCCCTTATACGCGGCCATAATTCAAAGGATCTATCGTGGTGTAGACAGATGTTAAGAATAATTTTAAAAAGTCAACATCAGCACTTCCTTTTTATAGATAAAGAAATGAAAGTGTAGAGACATGAAGTAATCTAACCACACTCCCTCCACTGAATGGAGAAGGGCCAAAGATGTCTGGGTCTAAACTTGGCTCATGACCATTTTATAGAGTCCTGTTACATATACAGCGCTAGAATAATGTTTAATTGTGGAAGCAGGAACAATGGCAGCTGTTGATCTGTCCTGCATGCCTGTAAGTCTATCCTGTAGCTTTGTCATACAGAATCTAAGAACAGAATTATAAAGTGCTTGTGTAAACCCTGAGTTACATAACACGCTAACAATTGCAGGCCTACCTTCCATTTAGAGGCTTTTGTACTTTAATCTCTGATTGTTAAAATTCGGTGCCTGAATCCCAAACAGGAATGAACACATGTAAAGACTATCAAAAGCAAGGCCTTGCTGGGTGCGGTGCCACTCCAAAGACTGAGGCAAGCTCTGGAGTACAAAGCCAACACGCCCTTGTCTTAAACAAAATGAAATAAAACCCAGTATGGTGGTGCACGCCCACAATACAAGCAATTGGGAAATGGAGGCAGGACAGAATTCAAGGCTGGCCTCAGATACATAATGGGATCCGTTTGAAAACAAAACACCAAAACCCACACAAGGCCACTTTGGGGGGTCTGGATAGGAAAAGGTGGAATAAGCAATTTACACATTTGGATGTACTTTCAGACACTGAAACTGTATATAACCACTAGAATTCAGCCTTCACCTCTTCCTGTTACCACTTTCTTCTCTCCAGCCTGCAGGCAGGCTATTTCTATTTTCAAGACAGGGTTTCTCGGTAGATACAGCGTCAGTCTGGCACTGGCTCTTTGGACCAGGCTAAACTCACAGAGATCCAACTGCCTCTGCCTCCCGAGTGTTGGGATTAAATGTGCACGCCACCACCATCCAGCAGGTTAATACTCTTAATACATGACACGTTTTTCTTTTTTCAGAGTATATAGCTCACACTGCCTGCGACTTGAATCAGTCGTCCTACTTCAGCCTCTAGAATGCTGGATTACAGGTGTGAGTCACCACATCTGGATTTTGAAAATATTTCTCTAAGATCTCTTTACTCCTCTGCAGTAGAGTGTTTCCTTTGGAGTGCTATTTCTTCAGAGTTTTTCCAGTACTGGAGACCCTTAGTAAGTTCTTTTTCTTGTGCATGACCTATACCAGAG
This sequence comes from Myodes glareolus, assembly GCF_982192425.1. Lineage (NCBI taxonomy): Eukaryota > Metazoa > Chordata > Mammalia > Rodentia > Cricetidae > Myodes > Myodes glareolus. The sequence goes on along the minus strand of NC_142033.1, from coordinate 9,160,184 downwards.
ATTTGTTTCTATACTTTCCTAGGCCATCAACTCTTTTCCAACCAGAAACAAATTCTTGGAAAGTTGATAGTTTCCCTAGCTTTCTATCACTAGGGCCGAGTAAATTCCTTCAGTACTACTGGGCTGCGATTTAGGAACTCCGTGCATACGGAGCTGATGTTGTATCAACAGCTGTCAACAGCGCATACATTAGTAACCGATAAGCACTATGATGAGCAGGAGAAAAAAAGAAGGAGGTTGTAGTAAAAAGAGATGATTGTCTCAGTCTGACGTTTACAGGCAACCCGGAAGCGCGCGACACTGTCTGCATCAAATGCATTAAATCTCGGTAACCGGTGATGCAGGAAAAAAGCCTGGCGCCAACACTAGGTCCTCCTATAACGAGGAGCCTTGGTTTCTTCAATAGTTTTACTAATATGCCTTTGGGCCTTATAGGGTTGGCGGCAGAATCGAAAACTAAGGAATGCAGAAAAGCTCCAAGTCTGCAAATCGCCAAGCGTGGGTTTCGAGAAAGCCAAGGTGCGCTAGATCATCTCCGAAGGGCCTCCGTGGAATTCATGTTTACTGTTATCACTGTCCGCTCCCGGGGCTCAGAACAATCGGGGGTCCCTGGCTGAAGTCCTGACCACGTCCGGAAGTGACCGGTCGCTCGGCTGCTGCAGCGCCGCCCCGCCAGCCCGCCTCACTCACCGATGGGTTTGTCCAGGCGCATGAGGCGCAGGTAGGGCTGCAGGGGGCGCGGCGCCGAGTTCACCACGGCCGCAGCCGACAGGCTGAGTGCGCGCCCGCGCGGCGCCCCCGGGGCCGGTGCCCGCCAGTCCCGCGCGCCCCAAGCCCCTGCCGTGCGAGCCAGGGTCAGCGAGAGACCCCACGGACATCGCCGCCACGCCGGCGACACCGCGCTCAGGCCCCAAGCCAGCCCTGCGCCCCGCAAGCACAGCATGGCGCCGAGGCTCGACGCCGCTTGCTGACGTCATCCTGGGCGACCCGCCTCGGGAGGGCGAGCATGCGCAGTGGTGGCGAACGGCCGTTAGCTGGCTGAGTGGGGAACTCAACTGGCTTTAAGGTGTAGCTGGTGTGTGTGTGTGTGTGTGTGTGTGTGTGTGTGTGTGTGTGTGTGTGTGTGTGTGTGTGTGTCTGTGTGTCTGTGTGTCTGTGTGTCTGTGTGCGTGTCTGTTAGGTTGCCTGTATGTATGTAGAAGTGCATGTGTGTCAGGTTGTCTGCATGTATGTAGCAGAGTGTGTGTGTGTGTGTTTTAGGTTGCCTCCATATATGTGCATTGTGTGTATATGTGTTGTATATATGTATCAGGATGTCTTCATGTGTGTAGCAGTGTGTGTATTAGGTTGTATGTATGTGGAAGTGTGTCAGGTTGTCTGCGTGTATGTGCATCGTGTGTGTGTGTTATGTGTATGTGTCATGATGTAGGAAGTCCTTCTGTATGTGTTCCTTTATCAATTCTTGTTTAACCTACATAATCTGGTTTCCATACACCTCGTCTAACTCCGCTTGGAGCTGTGCTATTTTCCATTTTGTTTCGTTTTCCATTTTTTGCATTATACTGGGTTTCTGAAACGTTTTCTTCATTTTTCTTTTGGAGTTCTTTGATTGTCCCCATGAACTGTTTAATTTCTATGCAACATTGTTTCACTTTTTGCTTAGGACCAGCTAGTTCAAGGTTTAAGCTTTTGGTTTCTTGGTCTTTTTTGTTTTTTGTTTTGTTTTGTTTTTCGAGACAGGGTTTCTCTGTAGCATTGGAGCCTGTCCCGGAACTAGCTCTGTAGACCAGGCTGGCCTCGACTTCACAGAGATTCGCCTGCTCACAACCTGTAACTCCAGCTCCAGGGAGATGTGACGCTCCTGTCCTCTGAGGGCACCTGCTCACATGTGCATACCCTCCCCTCCTCCCACATAATTAAAAAATAACAAAAAATATCTAAAAGAGTTTGAGGCAAAGTCAGGGAGAATGAATGACTTAAATGTTGCTATCGCTGTTCCCAGATTACAACCCCCCAGAGAGACCACCAGAGAGGCCAAATTGTAATAAGGTTTATTTAGCATAATGCAAACTAGTTCGGAACTCATCTCCAACCCCTGTTGCAGTGAGGTAGAGAGGAGTCAGAGCTCCTCTGTGGGCTTAGCTTTTAAAGGCAAGAATCACAAGAAGGCCTTTTGAAGTTGCTTTGGCACGATTGCAAGGTCTTTTGCTCTTTCCCATCCTTCTATGTCAGCTAGTTCTTTGTTCTTAGAGCAAGGCCATACTGTTCCTGAGTCAGGCCATCTTTGTCAGCCTATACCAGGTGGCTGGGCGTAATTTCTCTGGTGGGAGGGGGGAAGGCCACTATCTTCCTGGGAACAAGCTAGTCTGGGTTTTTATTTTTAAAACATTTTGCTAGAAAATTCCTTCTCGTCCCTTGAGAATAAAGGGTGAGGGTCTCACAGCTATAATCATACAAGTGAAAAATTAGGCATTGCGTTTATTCAGTGGAAGAGGAACAAGGAAAATAAACAGGCAAGTCCAGACGTTATGACTGAAGTAGGAAATTATGTCCATGCCTGATGGTTCCTTTTCTTCAGAGTCAAGAACCTCAATGTTGGGAGGATGGGCTAATATAGGTAGGAGGTACACAGAAGAGAGTGAAGGAAAAGGCTTCCTTCCATCCACCCATCCACCCATCCATCCATCCATCCATCCATCCATCCATCCATCCATCCATCCAGAGCAGTGACGAGATCAAACTCAGGGCCCTTTGTCTGTTCTAGGCTAACATTTTCCCAGTGAGCCACAGCTTCCATCCATCCAAACCAGACATTCAAATGTAAAACCCTGTAACCTTTAGCTTTCTTAGAAGAATAAACATGCAAATTAAGGCTATAAAATTATTTTATTTCAAATGTGAAAATATAAAATCTGCTTGCATAAAAATTTGAGAGTATTGACACATCCAAACTTTAAGGTCTAGCTTGATCAATGTACTCAAACTCAGTTGAGATAATATTCATAGCAGACACACACATATAGAATTGTAATCCTTAAGAGGTTTATAATCCTTGAGGAAATAATTATATCTGTTACTTGATCAAAGCAGAGGACAGTAATGTCCAGTGCCGTGAACCTCACCAAACCTCTCTGCTCCAGAGTAAAACTGCTTGATGACAGTTACAGGCTTCGAATGGTCCTAGGTAGTGACTGGGGAAATGACCAGGGACCGATTCCTGGCCAGTAGGACTTGAGCCTTGAAGAAAGCCCTGCTGGGAGAACCCCAGGAAAGATGCCTTCAGGCCTGTAAGAAATTGCTCATCTTCTGATTGCTGCCAGATCTCTGAATCTGAGGACCAGTCACAGCCATCATGTGAGTAGACCAAGACCAGAGTAGTGCTACAGACTGGCGAAAGACGCTGCTTCCTGGTGATGTGCCCACGGGAACAAGTTCTTAGTGGGATTATAAATGTCCTCACCTAGAGGTTTCTGTTGCTCACAGGCCAAAGCTTCCCAAGAGAAGCAAGAACTAATGGTGTAGAAAAAGTAAACAATAGGATGATTATGACGTGTCGGGTGTTTCCAGAAACTTCTCGCAATCAACCACCCGTCTCCTTCACAGTCATTTCCAGGCTTATGCTGTCCCTTCCCTCTCAGGGGTCGGCACTGGTATTCTGTTTCTCATACTGCCCCACCCAGCCATCTGTCCTCTCACAGATGGTTTCTGCAAAACAAAGCGAAGAGGCACGGGGCCAGCTCTCCTCATTTTAGCTCCTCTCAGGTATGAGCAGGTGTTGGTCTTTTACAGCCAGTGTGAAGTTGTGGCAATGAACCTTTCCCTGCCGGAGCCACACCAAGGCTCCTGATGGAGAGATGTGACAGTCTTCTAACCAAAATGCTACTAATAAAAACAAGCTTTAAAAAGTCATGACATAACCTTCGCTTATTTACCTCTTGGTCATATCAGAGGCATTCCTATACATTTTTAATAACCCCCCAAATAGTGCATGCAAAATGCTAAGCATCATTTGGCACATGGTACTGTTAACTGTCATCAGCTCCAGGGTTCGACTTAGATGAAATCACCACCCTCCACCCAGCACTGGCCGTGCCCCAGTCGTCCTGAGGCTCCCGAGGTAGGCAACAAGTCGGCTTTCCTACACCCAGCTCGAATTTCGCTGGGCACACCCTTGTGAATAACACCCCTGGCCTCTCTCATCTCAGGGCTACTGTATGCCTTTTATTTTCATAAACAAGCAGCAATTTTAGCATTTCTTATGACAAAAAACCCATACGAAAAGGCAGGCATTCCTAGTGAGCTTCCCGGGCGGAGAGGTTTCTCTGTTAGAGCTGGCAGGGTCTGGTCATCCACCATCTTCAGGGTCTCACCGTTCAGTTGGACAGATCTGCAGGAAGGAGAGACACACTTGAGGTGGGCAGGATGTTCATGCACTGCGTCCTGACAAAAGTTGCAAAATAGTTTTAAACCAAGGAGGACTTCCGCGGCAGCTGGCGCTGTTATTTGTATCTCAGCAGTAGGTGAGACCAGGTGTTTGACAAACTTCAAACTTTGGTGGGAAAGTAACTGAACCAGAGAGCATCCGGCCCACTAAGCCTGCAGTATTGCCATCCGGCCCTTTAGAGAAACATGCACAAATGGTGCACCTATTTTCTATGCTTTTCCAAGACAGTGTCACATCCTATAGCTCAGGCTGGAACTTACTATACAACTCCCGCTTGACTGTCCTGCCTCCACTACACCTGGGTTCTTCATCTTTTCCTTAAATGTTGTTGTTATATATAATAATCGACAGGATTGATAACAGTTATTTTAATGCCATTCTTGGAATGCATGTGACGTATGTATAACAGTCATCAGTCTGCTTGTATACAATAAGCACTATGAAGATGTTAGATATCACCATTTTTCATACAAATAAACGTAACAAGCCAGGCCTGTGGTCCTAGCACCCAGGAGGTGGAGGCAGGAGTTCAGAACCAGCTTTGACTACACAGCTTATTCAAGGTTACAGGAGACCCTATCTCAAAAACTCCAAAAACAACAAAACCTAGCAAAAGTAATCTATTATATCATCTTACTTTTAATATCTCGACACTCATTCCATCTTTCTATGCATATAAACACATTTTACTTTAACTAAAATGGGTGTACTGTACATATTTTCTTTTTTTAGATTTATTTATTTCATGTGTAGGAGTGTTGTATCTACACACCAGAAGAGGGCATCAGATCCCATTATATCCATTGGTGTGAGCCATCATGTGCTTGCTGGGAATTGAACTCAAGACCTATGGAAGAGTGCTCTTAACCAATGAGTCCTCTCTCCAGTCTTGTATATATTTTCTTAAAACTTCCTTTTCATTTAATACATTCCAATGTTCATTCACATCAGATGGTACCCATCAACTATCTTAATGAACACATAGGATTCTATGATATGAATTCATTAGTACAATTACTTAATCCTCTACTTTTAAATACCTTGTTTCCATGTGGCATTATCATGTTTTTCTTTCTTTTTTGAGAGGTTATTTCTTTGTTGCTCTGGCTTGTCTGAAACTCACTATATAGATTAGGCTGGCCCCTCTCCTGTGGGCTATCCTCTTGTTTCTGCCTCCCAAGTGCCGGGATTACAGATATGCATCACCAGGCCTGGCTTGTACTTTTTGTATCCTGGTTCATGTTTTAAAGCTTCTCGCCTCTTCTGAAGGCTGAATCTCACTATGTAGCTCTGACTGGTCTGACACTCGTTTTGTAGACCGGGCTGCCTTTGAACTAACAGCTCCACCTGCCTCTGCCTCCAGAGTGCTGGGATTAAAAGTGTGCTCCACCACTTTCTGCCCCACCTCCCATCCTTACTAGGGTCAGAGGGTAGAAACTGGTTCCACATAACCTTCATTAGATGCTCAGCACCCAGTCCCACGACTCAAGACATCCTAACGTCATGCCTCAAGTGTGCCAGTGGCTACCACAACGTCTATTCTATGGTGGATTCAGTCCACAGGCTTTGGTTTTGTTTTTATGCCTGTCTATCGCGTCCATTTTATATGAGGAAGGGCAGGAACCATGACCATCTTCAGGAAACCCCGAGCAAAAATAGGTCTTGAAAAATATCTCCGAATGGTGGTAGTAAGAGTATTCAGATGAAAGGAAGGGCCATTTGAGAATGCCTACCAAAGCCGGGCGGTGGTGGCACAGGCCTTTAATCCCAGCACTAGGGAGGCAGAGGTGGGTGGATCTCTGAGTTTGAGGCCAGCCTGGTCTACAAGAGCTAGTTCCAGGACAGGCTCCAAAGCTACAGAGAAACCCTGTCTCCAAAAGACAAACAAACAAATACTTTCTTCAAGGCTGGTGCGTTGGCTCAGCAGTTAAAGCACTTGCTGCCAAGCCTGACAGCCTGAATCTGATTCCCAGAACCCACGTAGTAGGAGACAGAACTGACCCCTGCCTGCTGTCCTTTGGTCTCTGCGCTCAGGAACACACACACACACACACACACACACACACACACACACACACACACAATGTATTTAGAAACAATTGAAATAATTTACCTAAAAGCTCATTTCCAGCCATTTTTCTTACTCTATTCCACTCCCCCACCCTCTACCCCCAAATTGCTTCAATGCTGCAGGAGAACCCATTCAGCTCTGTGTGACATTTTGTCCCCCCCAACACACACAGGCCCTTCAGACGAGTGGTTCCGTGCCATTGACTGTCCAAGTATCTTTTCAGAACAAATACTCTAAATGCAGAAGTACTCTGCACCTGATAAACGCCAGCCACAAACCCCTTATCTATAATGGTGCATTGGCCACAAGATTGCTAGGGCAATGATGGCACCAAGCTTGTGGGAGGAACCAACCACTAACCGATCTGACCCACTCCACATGGAACCCACATCGAGACTGCTTGGGTGACTAGGTTCCTAGGGGACCTAGGGCAAAACCAAATATTACTGATCTAAACAAAGAAAAGAGTGTAGAGATAAAATGACTCCTTGTGATATCCTGATACACTCATTGATCAGCGCCTTCTTCAGACGTCATCAGAGAAGCTTCCTCCGACGTGGGAACACATAGAGACCCGTAGCCAGAAAGCATACAGAGAGGGAGCGACCTTGGAACACTCAGTCCCAAAGGGGATGTCTCCATCAAATCCCTCCCTTCAGGGCTCAGGGAACCCCACAGAAGAGCAAGGGCAAAGAGGGTGAGAGCCAGAGGGGGTGGAGACACCAAGGACAAGGTTTTCTGTCAACACAGCAAAGCTCAGGAGCCTCCCAGAGCCTGAAACGGCACACAGGGCCTGCACAGGTCTGTACCAGGTCCTCTGTGCATATACTATGGCTTCCAGTTGGGTGCTTGTATCTCCTGAGTGTGTGAACAATTGGCTCTCTGACTCTTGGGCCTTCTTTTCAGCTTTTTCTTCTGTTGGTTTGTCTGTCCAACTTTGATGTGATAGTTTTTGGTTTATCTTATAGTTTATTTAGTTATGTATTTTTTAAGATGAATGAATGAATGAATGAATGAATGAATGAAAGCCCAGCCACCAGGGTAAAGGTTAACAACTGAACTGTCACCTGCTGGGAGGGAGGAAATGAGTTTTCTGCCATAGGAGACACAGCAAGCTCTCCGGGGCAGGCCTCATGTCCAGGAGGAACTGACAACATAGTGAACTCTACGGCTGTTCTGTGTCCTTTTATTTGGTTACAGTGTGCTGGGCTTTGTTTGTTTTCTTTTTGGGGGATGGCTTTATTTTGTTTGTCTTGGGGGTTTGTTGTTATACTGGGTTTTGTTTTTTTGAGAAAGAACCTACAGTTGAGTAGGTGGGGAGACAATCTGGAAGGACTTGGATGGGGGGAGAATAGGATCACAAATTTAAAAATTGTTTTAAATAATAAAAAATATTTTTAAGACCACCTAAATACACTGAATGGATCTTGATATGTGAAGATATTTGGGACTTCAGATTTTCTTCTAAGGTAACTACTAGTTTGTGTCCATTTCTTTCTATGTTGACCTCTTCCACGAATTACACTTGTACAAATGAATATCCATATATAGAATATATAAAATAGTGTTAGAATGTAAAAGTTGCCCCTTTTTCTCTCCATTAAAAAAAACCCTCCCACTGGCAGTTGTGGTGCACACTTTTAATCCCCACATTCAGGAGGCAGAGACAGGAGGATATCTGTGAGTTCGAGGCCAGCCTGGTCAACGAGAGCTACTTCCAGGACAGGCTCCAAAGCAACAGAGAAACCCTGTTTCAGGGAAAAAAGCAAAACAAAACAAAAAATCCAAACCCTCTCTATCCTGATAAAAGTAAGTAAATGTACACAAAGTTTGCAATCAACAAGAAAGTAACTCACTTGGAAAGTAACCCCTCGGGTCCAGAAGGCTTTAGGAGGTACTTGTCCACTGGCTTGTTAAACAGCTGGTATGGCAGCTTCACGTGCTTGGTGACATTATGGAGGTTCAAGGCATACAGAGTTAAATCTCCATCCTGATATCTTGGGCTAAAAGCAAACAGGTTAATCTAGTTAATTATTTGCCCGACTTATACAATGGAGAACTTGAACATTGACGCAATCGGAGATCCTGAGTGACCGTTTTCATAACGGTGGTGGGACCTGTTAGCATCCTTTTCTAGGAGGGTGAGGAGGGTGTTAGACCGATCATGTGGTCCTGTTTTGAAAACAAGAGAAGGACTGTTCTTCACAGCCCCACCTCCTGAGCCAAAATACTAAGAGCTTTGCTTCTTTGCCACACTGAGCTCCAGACGGCCATAGCCAGACCACACACTTTTATATATAGAAAGGTTTAATGATAATAAGACCTATAGTGAATTCCAGTTATAAACTGTTTCAACAAGAGCTATTCCTGGTCTTATAAAAAGACTAAGCTAAGCCCGGGCTGCTCTTCTGGAGGATTCATTCCCATAACCCACAAGGCCTTTCACAACTGTTGGAACTCCAGTATCAGGAGATCCGATGCCCTCTGCTGACCTCCGGGGCACCAGGTACAAACAGGGTACACAAACATACACAGGAAAACACCTGTACATATTAAATAAAAATAATTTTTTAAAAAAAGAGGCTGAAACAGGGCTGGGGAGATGCGTAAGCTGCTAACATGCTCTCTCAATCTCCAGAAACCCGGTAAGAAGCTGGGTAAAGTGGCTCGTGCTGGTCCTTCTCGTGACAACGTCATGGGAAGGAGAGACATGTGACTCTCTGCATTGTGCTGGCCAGCTAGCCTAGCAAGCCTGCAAAGCTCCAGGCCAATGAGAGACCCTGTCTCTAACAAAAGGTCGACAGCACCTGAGGAAGGACCCTGAGGTTGTTGACTTCTTCATGCATACACATGTATGTACATGCACACACATGAATACCCAGTATACCCTGCATGTGAACATGTGATAATCACACAAAATGAAGACACTTAAACAAAGGCCAAGTGTGGTGGTGTACCCCCTTACTCAGATCTGAATTCTAGGGCCAGCCTGGTCTACGTAGCAAATTCCAGGCCAGTCAAGACTACCTAGTAAGATCCTATTTCAAACAAAACAAATGAACAAAAACTGAATCTGTGGAGTTTTTCAGAATTTACCTACTTAAGCCATTCCCTACTACATACCATGACCTTCACTATTCAGAGAGTCCCCAGTCACCAGGAATGGAGGACGCTAGGTGGCCTTTTGGGCTAGTATTACCTGGCTGCCATGATAGATTGAAACTCAGATAAGGAAAGCCCTTGGGTTTGAGAAACTTTACCTAGAGTCAGAGTACAGGACTAGGGACATCTGCATGGCTTCTGGCTCTAGAAACTGTGGTCGCAACTCAAAAATATGTTTTTTTTTTTTTTTTTGGTTTGGTTTACTTCTGGGAAGGACATATGCATGTCACATGAGTGGAGGTCAGAGGACAACTCATGTGGTGTCCAGCTCAGTCCCTGCAGGCCCTCGACCTGCTGAGCTGTCTGCTGGCCCGGTTACAGCTTAAAAAGGAATCTCTAAGTTAAAGATGTTAGGTTTATTTACTTGTGTGCATGTGCACACAGGGAGGGCAGAGAACAGTTTCCAGGGCCGGTTCTTTCCTTCCACCACGTGGGTCCCAGGGGTGGAGATGGGGCTGTCAGTCCTGACGGCGGGGCTTTTGCCACTGAGTCGTCTCCCCAGCCCTTTCCCAACAGTTTGAGACTGTTGTTATTGTTGATCCTTTTTCCTACCGTGGTAAATAAGGAGATCAACACAGCCACAGAATTGTATATTCATACTGATTCCGGATCACAGGTACTCATACTCCCTAAGGGGTCCGCTGTTCCTCTAAGTGTGGTGATTTAACTTGGTCGCCACCCCTAATGAAATTCAGGATAATATGTTTTCACTATAGACTCTAACAACTAACATCCTTATGTAAATCTTTGCTTGGTTGCAAATGCCTATACTGAAACAATTGTTTTGTTTCTTTAATCTTTAATTTATTTTTGTTTTTCAAATCGGGGTTTCTCTTTACCTTGGCTGCCTGGAACTTGCCCTGTAGCCCAGGCTGGTCTCCATCTCAAGGATCCGCCTGCCTCTGCCTCCCAAGTGCTGAGATTAAAGGTGTGTGCACCACGACCTGGCTTGATTTTTTTTATTTAAAAATCCTTTATTTATGTTTATGTTATATATATATATATATATATATATATATACATTTATATATACTATGTGTTGAATGCCCTAAAACTAGAGTTACAGACAATTGTGAGTCACTGTGTGGGTGCTGGGAATTGAACCTGGGTCCTCAGCCAGTGCGCATAACTGCTGAGCCATCTCTCCAGCCCCTATTTAAGCAACTGTGTGTGTGTGTTCTGGTGTATGTGTGCTCCTGTGCATGAGCACATATATGCAAAGGAGCTCATGTGTATGGTGGCTAGAGACGACATTAGATGCTTTCCTCAGTTGCTCTGCATCTTTTCTTCCTATTTTTCTTTTCTGAGAGAGGGTCTCTTGTTGGCTTGGAGCTCATGAATTCAGATAGACTGGCCAATCAGCCCACCCTGGGGCCCTTTTGTCTCTGCCCTGTGTCTCTTCCCAGTGTCATGACTACAGGCATACATTACCACATCCAGTTTTTTCTATATGGATGCTGGATATCGAACTCGGGTTCTCATGCTTCCTCTTCCACACAAGCACTTCCCTGGCTGAGCCACATCTACCTAGCCCTGCTTGAAGTCTTTGGAATTTAGATTCTGGTATCACGAAGACAAAAAAGAAAGGATAAGGAGAGGTGAGATCCATTACACTGCTAGAGGGCATCTGGGGTGTTGGACAGGAAGTTTCCCTGCTTACTAATCTAGACTTGCTTGGGGAAGGCTGTGTTTTGTACTTACTGGTGGGTGTTTGTGCAATGGAGATACACTCGAAGTTTGCTTCTGGCTGGGCCCTTCACTTGCACCGTTAGCACCCGCGGACCTACCAGTTTCTTGAACAGAAGAGATAGCCAGTAATCCTGTCATTCCGGGGGAGGGAGGGAAAACAGATCTCTGGTTATTTTCTTATTCCTACTTCAACAAGCCAGTGTTGAGTAAATAGCTACCCTACAAAAGTATGACAATTGTCCCAGAGATAGCACAATGAATGGGATAAGTTCTGATCTGAATAAATCAACTCTCATAATATTTTCAATAACAAAATTGAAATATTGACTAAATATATTTAAATCATTCCCTGAAAAATTATTCTTAGAGTCAGGTGGTGGTGGCACACGCCTTTAATCCCAGTACTTGGGAGGCAGAGGCAGGCTGATCTCTGAGTTTGAGGCCAGCCTGGTCTACAGAGTGAGTTCCAGGACAGGCTCCAAAGCTACACAAAGAAATCCTGTCTTGAAAAACCCAAACAAACAAAACAAAAAGAATTATTCTTAGAAGGGCTGGAGAAATGGCTCAGCAGTTACGTGCACTGGGTGCCCTTCCACAGGACTTGAGTTCGGATTCCTGAACCCACATGGTAGCTCACAACTGCTCGCAACTCCAGTTCCCAGAGAGGCAATCTGAAACCACTAGGTGTGAAGGTGGTGCCCATGCATAAATGCAGCAAAACACCCATGCATATAAAATAAAAATTTAAAAACATAAATGTACCATTAAAATATAATTAGAAAAACCGATCTTCAAATGTTATCTTATATGTTTACATATTTTCCATTTATAAAAGACAGGTTCATGTAACTCAAGCTAGCTTCAAACTCAATTTTAGCTTTAACTTGCTTTGCAAAACACCCATCCAAATGTTTAATAAAATGTATAGCATACTCTTAGTAGACTATATTTTATTTTTATTTATTTTATTATCATTATCAATTTTTTTGCTTTTTTTTTTTTGAGGCGGGGTTTCTCTGTACAACAGCTTTGGATGTCCCGGAACTAACTATGTAGCCCAGGCCGGCCTCAAACTCTCAGAGACCAGCTGGGATTAAAGGCGAGTGCATCACCATCACCTGGCAAGTGGACAATATTTTAAAAGTGATTCCTGATTCTTAATTTTTTCTTTTGAGTCATGTGCACACACACGCACACATGCCCATGCACTTATACATACACATATGCACACATGTGTACACATGCCCATGCACTCACATGCATATGCACACATAGTACATATGCACACGCACACACATAAGCATGCACACCCCCCAGGATGATCTGTAAGGGCCCTCTCAGCTAATTGTGCCACATGTGGCTCTTTTTTTTTTTTTTTTTAATTTTTCGAGACAGGGTTTCTCTGTAGCTTTGGAGCCTGTCCTGGAACTAGCTCTTGTAGACCAGGCTGGCCTCGAACTCATAGAGATCCACATGCCTCTGTCTCCCAAATGCTGGGATTAAAGGCGTGCGCCACCACTGCCCGGCTCACATGTGGCTCTTTACTGTGGGGACTGACTATTCCCGGGAGGTTAGCACAGGGCCTAGAGCAGACTCCCATCTGTTCACAGGCACAGGGAGGTGGGGTCACTTACAGGCAAGGGCTCGAAGTTCTCGTCCACCAAGTGGTAGTTGCCTGCTCCGAAGAACACCTGCCTCATCACCACTTCTATGCCCATCTGGGCCGAGACGCCCAGCTTATCCAGCCACCTGGGACAGAGTGACACACAGTTTCTTTAGACTGGAAAGCAACGTCATTCCACTCTAATTACACACAGATCTGTTCATGTGTGTGGGAGGAATCAACAGGAAACTGCAAGAATAGCATTAATTACAAATAAGTCGTTCAAATGAGATGGTGAACAAGGAAGCACACGCACACCCTCCCATATGACAATATGCTCTATCGAGAGAGACATTAATAATCCAGGCGAGTTGCCTCCAGGGCGAGACAACTTCTACAGAGCAGAACGAAGCTCCCACCCCTGTAGACAATTCCTTTCCTAGTTCCCGTGTCCTTGCCCCTCTGCCCCACAATGCATGCGGACACACACACACACACACATAAGCAAAGGCAGCTGTCAATAGAGGTCAAAATATGAGCCACACAGAACCACAACCAAACGGCTATGATCGTCTCCCTGACACCTTCAAGGAACGTCAGCTCTTCACTCTTTTCTCATCCCTTGCACCCTCATGAACACTGAAGGGTTTGTGTTTTATTCTAACTTGTAACAAGGAAGATGGTGGGAATGAAAGAGTAAGAATGGAAGAGGAAAAAGACCCCAGGAGGCTACAGGACAAAGAGCATGGGGACAGCGAGGCGCTGAATAAGCAAGCAACCCCTGGTCTAAAGCAACCACACTCGTGCAGTGGGCAACGAGGAGGCACAGCCAATCCTGACGTTCACAGGTCACCCTCAAGTGTGACGTAAGTGCTTTAGGGTTAAATGTCTTGAGAGAGCCGAAACTCTGGGTGACATCTTCCCCCATCCTCAACCTTTCTTTCCTCTCCTTGCCTGCCCTGTCTCTTCCCCACAGGGTTTCATCTGAATCCCCGATCCTCCTGCTGTAGTGTCTACGGGCCAGGATTACAGGCAAAGCCTCCACCCCTGGAAAGGGGCAAGCTTTCCTAGAGGGACCTTAAATGACCTCCAAAGGCTGCCGTGTTGGAGCCGGGCCTCAGCTGTGGTGCTTGTTTTAGGTACCACGGCCTAGTCGGAAGAGGCAGACCCTCCAAGGGTATCAGGCCTTCCTGGCTCCTCCTCTTTTCTCGTTGACTTCTCACCCATGAGGTGAGCAGTTCTCTGCACCCTGTGCCTCTGCCACAGACAAAAGGCAAGGGGATCCGGGGGCCAAAGGCTGAAACCTGTGAAACAAGTCACAGTCGGCATTTTCTCCTCTTAAATCGTGTATCTCGGGGGTTTTCATAGCCACAGAAAGCTAACTAACAAGGGTTCTTTGACCTGTTTTTAGAGTATAACTTTCCTCCCTTCGTCCTCCTGGTTACTGTTGTCGTTGTCTGACTGTGGGTGAAACCTTGGGCTCTGAGCATTCTAGGCAAGTGCTTCATCCCTGAGCTATAGCCTTAGGCCTCGTTTACTTTTTGTGTTTTAACACAAGATCTCAGTTGTCCAGTCTGGCCTTGAACGCACTCTGTAGCCCATCCAGTCAGATCTTGAACTTGCATTTCCCCTGCCCCAGCTTCCCAGAATTACAAATGTGTGCTGTCATGCCCACCCAAACTTCCTGAAACCATCCACGTGGGCAACAGTTGATAGCGACACAATTAAAGATGTCCAACAAGGTTTAGCAAACCATTTCAGACAAAAGCAGATGAGCGTTTTTGCCTGCTTCTATGTCAGTACACTGGGAGCATGCCTGGAGTCTGTGGAGGCTGTAAGAGGGCGTTGGATCTCCTGGGACTGGAGTTAGAGATGGTTGTGAGTGTGGGTGCTGGGACTCGCACCCCAGTTCCGTGGAGTGTAACCAATGTTTTTTTTTTTTTTTTGAAAACGGCTCATTTATTATTAGCAAGCAATGGGAAAAAGGGGAAAAACAAAAGGAAAGTTTTCACAAAGCAGCCTACTAATTATATTAGTTAGGTTTTGTGAAATACTGAACATCACAGACACACAACAAAAATATGCTATCATCTGTAACGTGCATTTTTAAAGAAGGAGATTACAAGATTGAGGATGTGGCTCAGTTGGTCCAGTGCTAGCCTAGCATGCACAAGGTTCTAGGTAGATGCCTAGTATGACATAAACCAGATGTGGTGACTCACACTAGTAATCTCCGCACTCGGGTGTAGGGGTCAGATTATACAGGCCAGGTGGTAGCAAAGGGGTGGGAGGCTGATAAGGAAGATTGAGATTTTCCTTGAGTGTCAGAATCATGAGAGGAAATTATAAGAAGTGTAGATTATCATATGAATAAAAGCCAAAAGGTAAGGATATTTTAATGCTGATGTCCACAGTTAATTTTGTGGTTACAAGTAATGAAATCCCCTAACACTATTTTTAATCTGTTTTCTTTTTGTATAGTTGGGATAATTTGAGATGTTTTGGGATTTTGTAAAAGAATATTCAAGTATATTTTCAATCAGTATGTGAATGGGAAAAATACTTGTATATTATAATTACTCAGGTGTTGTTTGTTTTTTGAGACAGGCTCTCACCATGTAGTTCTGACTAGCCCTGGAGCTCACTAAGGAGTCCAGACTGGCATGAATCCTAGAGATGCCTTCTTCTGAGTACTGGGGTTAAAGGCATACACTACCACACTGGGCATAGTTTCTCTCTCTCTTTGAGACAAGGTCTTATGTATCCCAGACTGGCCTCAGAATTGGTGTAACCAATTTTTTTAACCACTGAACCATCCCTCGAACCTGGAAAAATCCCTTTTTTGTAAGACCTAGCACAAAATTTTAGGGCTCTGTCCCAGAAGTTGTGTTTGACGCGGATTTCGGTTGACCTTAGAGGATGGGAAAGAGCCGGAATCCTAGCCCAAAGCCGGGCAGCATTCACTCACAGAAAGCCAGCAGCAAAGGTGTCGGACAGCGCGGGCGCTCCGCCGCCGTAGGCAGAGCTCGTTTCTCCCAACCAGACCTTTTTGCCGGGTCGCATTTCCTTAGTCACCTAGGGAACAAGGAGAGTTCCACAGTCACTGCGAACAAGCCAACCCCCTCGGTGCTGAATGTGCACAGCACACAAGCTGTGCTTCTCCAGACTGTTAGTTACAGGTGCATTTAGAACTGCTCAGGTCTTCGCCAGTATCTTTTATGAGCCTAGTAGGCTATAGAAGGAATATAAATAAATATGGTCTGTAGCAGTTCATTCTACTGAAAGGCCATTAAAAGCATTTTAATTTGTAATTACCGCAACTAAAAATGATCCACCACTAAAGAGGAAACCAGGGAATAAGATGCAGTGCTTACCCTTTGAAATTAAAATAAAAATATATGTCCACAGGCATCATTAGATTACAACCCAGAGACTGGTATGGGTGAAAAATTTAGTGAGACTATTACCTTTAGAATTTTTTGCACAGATAAAATAAACGTGTCCAGCACATCAGAGCTCAGAAAATCTTCTTTGGTGGCAATGCGTCCATTCAAGTAGTAGCTAAATTATTTAGGAAAAAAAAATGTGCAGTTTACTTTCTGCTGTTAAGCCACCAGGTCCGACCCTTGTTCTTCTTCCTACCCTTTCTCACTGCTGTTGTTTTTACAAAGGCAGAAGTCCTCCCAGAGAGGAGCTAACGTGGGGAGGGACCATTCTATCCAAGTAACTAGAAGGCAGCCGTCCCGCCTTGAGCAGAGACTGACAAAACTACAGGTGCCCAGTGTTACTTATTCTGTGGCCAGCATGGTTTTACCTGCTTTTGTGGCTCATGGCTTAGTTGGCCATGTGTCTTGATGTTTGTAGTAACCGCGACAGTATTTAAAACATTACTCCTTTGTTCTGTTAACATTTAAAACCCTGTGCAATGATGTTCAAGATGCAGCCCATTTATTACTTGAGCTTTTGAAAGTCAATCAGCAGCCAGGCAAAAATAACTTCTTGAAAACTGGCAGTAAGTGTGACTAGAATGGGCACTGCTGCTGCCTGGCAGTAAGTGTGACTAGAATGGGCACTGCTGCTGCCCGCCTTCAACTCCAGCACTCGGGAGGCGGAGACTCGTGGGTCTCTGAGATTGCAAGGCCAGTCTGGTCTAGAAGGAGAGGTCCAGGACAGTCAGGGATACATAGACTTTTGGCTCAAAAAAAGCAAAACAAAACCAAACAAACATCAAAAAGACAGGGTTTCTCTGTGTAGCTCTGGCTGTTCTGGAACTCACTGTGTAGATCAGGCTGACTTCCAACTCAGAGATACACCTGTCTCTGCCTCGTGAGTGCCACTCCCAAACCTCTAGAATTTTTGAAGTATTATTTGTTTATTTATTTAGAAAAAGAGTCTCACTCTGTAGCCCAGGCTATCCTGGAACTCATGATGTAGACAAGGCTGGCCACACACTCACAGAGGCCCACTGGCCTTTGTCTCCTGAAGGCCTAGACTAAAGATGTGCATCACCACACCCAACTGATTTTTAGTTTTTCTGTGTAAATGTATGCTTGCATGAGTTTATATGTACCATATGTATGTAGGGCCCTTGGAAGCCAGAAGAAGGTATTAGATCCCCTGGAAATGGAGTTTCAGGCTGTTGTGAATCCAGGTCCTCTGCAAGACCAGCAAATGCTGCTGAGACACCCTCCAGCCCCTTAGCTGCTGTCTGTCACCCCACGATATCCCAGAGTCATGCAGGGTTTAACAGCAGTCAGTAATGGGGACACTGCGCAGTGTGGGTACTTACTGATGCCACGTCATTGAGTCGATCGCTCCCCCGCCAGCCTTCAGGAAACTGGAAAGGAAGAGCCACAGTTGGGTCACTTACCTCAAACAAGCAGACGCCAGTTTCCAGAAGTGTCCCTGGAAATGACTGAGTGTGATGTGAGTCTCAGGCAACACAGACGCCCTAGTCATAGCCTTGGAATTTTCAGCCAATGTTTCCTCTTTCGGTAAACAATGTTAACTGCAAACTGTTTACTAATGTGGGCTACAGGGGATTTTCCACCAGGAAGGACAGTTTATCTCTAAGAAAAGTGGTTCTGCTTTCTTGCCAAGAGGGCACCAAAAGCAAAGAAGCCCCTGTCCCTCCCAGAGCTGAAGTCAAGGTCAAGTCCACTGAAAGCCAAGAAGCTAGCGCTGAAAGGCGTCCACAGCCACAAAAAGAGCTGCACACCACCCACCGTCCACGGCCCACGATCCTGCAGCTGCAGCGGCAGCTCAAATACCTCTACAAGAGCATCCCCAGGAGAAAGGAGCCTGACCCCTTAGGCTAGCATCCAGCTCTCCCTGACCACTTCGTGGGAAAAACTGAAGTCATCGACAAATTCCAGGTCATTGTTTGCCTCAAGACCAACAAGAGTGAAACCAAACCAGCTGAAAGGAATCTCTCGAACACCGTTACCCCGGCCAGGCCTGATAGAAGGCACGATGCTTAACTGCCCCCTCCAAAACGCTTTGAGTGCTGTCGACAAAATTGGGATCATCTAAACTGAGTTCAGAGGGCTAATTTTTAAGGTCACATTTTTTTTTTCACCATTAGAAAAATAAGACGCCAGGCAGTGGTGGCTCACACTTCTAATCCCAGCACTCGGGAGGCAAAGGCAGGCCAATCTCTGTGAGTTCAAGGTCAGCCTGGTGTACGGAGAGAGTTCCAGGACAGGCTCCAAAGCTACAGAAAGAAATCCCGTCTCAAAAAACAAAAACAGAAACAGTAGAAGGCACTGGAGTGTGGTAGCGTACACTTTTAATCCCAGCACTCAGGAGGCAGAGGCAGGTGGATAGGTGGATCTCTGAGTTCTAAGTCAGCCTGATCTACAGAGTTCTGAGACAGCCAGGATTACACACACACACACACACATACACACACACACACACACACACACACATACCAAAAAAAAAAAACCCAAAAACAAAACAAAACAAAAAACAACCCAGGGAGGAGGAGAAAATTGTACACCCCCCCCCCCCCAATTCCTACCTTCTCAGCAGCTTAACCGTCTTCCCTCGAGGCTGGCCAATGTCAGGACCATAGAGCTTTGCATTTTTGAAAGCTGACTTTCGCAGAAGCTTACGCAACTCAACAAAATCTTCTCCCAGTTGCAGCCCATCGATGAACACGTGAGCTTTCTTCCAGAAACTGTTGGGCTCTGGAAGACAGCAATGCTCACGCACACCTAGACATTCTTTATTAAATAGAGCGTACGCAAGCACACAGCCACAAACAGTTTTCAAACTACAAGCCCAGAATCAAAAGTCAAGAAAGGTCTGGAGAGACAGCTCAGCAGTTAAGAGCGCTGATTGTTCTTCCAGAGGACCTGCATTCAATTCCCAACACCCACAGGGTAGCTCATCTGATACCCATACATACATGCAGACAGAACACCAAAGCACACTAAAAAAAAAAAAGAGTCAAGAAAGGTAGAACCTCCCCTGCCACCCCATTAATAAAAAAGAGAGTTTAGAAACAAACATTTTAATTATGGCACAAGGAGGGAGCAAACTCATTGAAATTACTAATAGGTGTTAAACCAATGGGCTGTGGGAAGCAGTTTATAGACATTATTTAGTAGCCTGATTTATTATTTACCTACAAAGAACAAAAGAAAACAAAGGGCTAGAGAGACAGCTCAAGTAGTAAAATACCCGCCACCCGCCTCACAAGCAGGAGGACCGAGAATGATTCCCTAGAATCCATGTAAAAAAGCCAGACATGGTAACCTGCTTGTCAGACCTGGTGGCCCGCTTGTCAGACATGGTGGCCCACTTGTAAACCCAGCACTGGAGAAGCAGAGATGGGATGATCTCTGTGGCTTGCTCTCCAACTGGCCTTGTCTACAAGGTGAGTTCCAGGCCAATGAGAGACCATGTCTTTTTCACACACAAATAGGTAGAAGGCACCCAAGAAAGGACACGTTAGGGTATTCTCTGTCCTTTGCATGTACATGCATATGAACATCTGCACACAAGCATATACACACACACACATATATACTTGAGGAAAAAAATTAAACATGAAAGGAAAAGAGTGGGCAAGAAGAAGAATTTCCCGTGCAGAGCAGGGCCTGTCCTACACAGCTGTGCTCATTAAATGCCTGCATCTTATTTCTGTATGTCATATTTAGCTTTATTGCTTGATGTACACAAAATTCTTACATATTTTGAACAAATCTGACTAATCATTAGCATATTAGTCAGATAGTTTCCTTGAGACTGGAGAGATGGCTCAGCAGTTAAGAGCACTGGCTACTCTTCCACATGACCTGGACCCGCCTGGTCGCTCACAACTGCCTATAATCTATCGTGGCAGCTTCTAGACAGCTTGACCAGACAGTGGAGGCAGGAGTGGGGTTTGGAGTGAATGAGTTATTTTTATTGCAATAACTGAAAGCAACTCATGGAAGAAATAATTTCTTTTGTTGTTATGGTTCCAGAGGTGAGGCACGGCAGTAGGTGGCCAGCACAGGCAGCCAAGAAGTCACATCTTAGTCACACACGAGAGAGAGACTGAATGTGGGGTGCTTCCCTAGCAAGACTGCAATCCCTCCACAAGCAGTTCTTCCAACAGGGGATGAAGTTGCACACACATCACAGCCAGTGGGGGCATTTCTCATTCAAACCACCACACGGAGATTACCTGACAGACTAAGAAACAAAGGAAGAGAAGGAAAGAACCCAACCAACACCCTCAGTTTCGCTGAGTTCCGTTTGCTAAGCACAGTAAGCTCAAAAGACTGCAAAGCCCAGGGGATCGGGGAGCTGGGGAGTCCAGTGGCCCCAACTGTTTTTCTTACCTCAGAAATGACATAAGGGTGAGCTTGCAGAATGGCTCAGCTGGTCAAGCATGTACCACACGACCCTTGTAGAGGTGAAAGGAGAGAACCAACTCCATAGAATTGTCCTCTGAGCTATACAGGTGTGTGCTGTGGCCCATGACCTTCCCTGTCACACACTTAATAACAATATAAAAATGTGAAGAGGCAGTGTTGAGGATAGGGTTTCTCTGCGTAGCCCTGGCTGGCCTTGATCTCACAGAGATCTACCTGCCTCTGCCTCCTCAGTGCTGGGATAAAAGGTGTGAGCCATCACTGCCTGGCTCATGACACATTTTTTAAAAAAAGAAAAAGAAAACTTAATGACCAACATAAAGGCAGGGTGAGGGCACTGGAAGCACGGTGCTGGCTGTGCGCATAACACACGAACTTGTATACACATGTACACACACACACATGCACTTGTGTGCACATGCATGCACGCACATGCACTTGCATACACATGCACACAAACACACATACACACATACACTTGCATACAAACGCACACACTTGCATACACATGCATACACATGCATTTGCATACACACATGCACACATACGCGCACACTTGCATATACGCGCGCGCGCGCACACACACACACACACACACACACACACACTCAACACACGCACAAACTGGAATTATGCATAGGTTCCAGGATTCAGAGGCTCTTTCTGCTGGTGTGGTTCCTTCCATTGCTGAGCACTTGCATGAATGTGTCTAGGGAGAAGTTTGTTTACTAACACGGGAAAGAATATCAGAACAGGACAAATAACAGCGAGGAAATTCCTTCATGAATGAAATGGTCCCGGGTACATACCATTGCCCAGTTCCCAGGAGATGTTGTAGCCCTTGGAAGCGCAGTAGCCCAGGAGCAGCTGAGCGTTGGAGCTGTTCCATCGCAGGTCTGGAGTTCTTAGTAAAGCGTTGAGACCAAAGATCAGGTCTAACCCCGAACACTTAGCAAAACTGTACAGCATGTCCACTGTGCTCCCTGGGAGACAAATGGTGGTGTTTAGCTGTGTTGGCACCGTGATGAAGACGACCCCAGACTTGCTCTTCATGAGTTCTCATTCCTAGTAAATGGCTGCCATCGTGCCTGAGCAAGGACACAAGTGGACGCGCAGATCAAGAAAGAAAAGCCTGTGCTAGGGATCTAGCCCAGCTGGTAGAGCAGCTGACTACCACGGAGGAGACCTGGGTTCTGTTCAGGCCTCAGACTCACCACACAGCATAGGATGACCTTGAACTTCAGTCCTTTGGCCTCCATCTCTTAAGTGTTGGGATTGCAGCTTTTAACTTGTGCTCTGAGAATGTCAGCAATACAATTTTAAGATTTTAAACTTTTTATTTTATGTGTATAAGCAACCACGCACACATGCCTGCATGTATGTCTGTGTACCACCACACACATGCAGAGTCTTCAGAGGCCAGAAAAGGATGTTGATTTCCTGGGACTGGAGTTACAGGTGTTTGTGAGCTGCCATGTGGGTGCTGGGAATTGGACCCAGGTCTTCCGGAAAAGCAGTCAGTGCTGTTAACCACTGAGCCATCTATCTCTCCAGTCTCAACAATACAGTTTAAGTGTGGTCTCTGAATTGGGTATTATAGGTGTTTTTCATATGAATTCTCCAATCGTTATTCAGCAGAAATCCCCTTAGGGACTCTTCTAGTTTGGAAACAAACACCTCTCTATCCGGTAAGTGTCAAAACTTCCTCCTTAAAAGCAGCTTTGCTCTGTTTGGCTGCGATGTCTTTGGCTCGAATGACCTTCATAATCACCATGGCGAAGCCTCACATCCAACGCTGCTGATGAAGGCTGCTGAGGGGCACAACTCCAGTGAGCATTAGGTGTGGCATTTGCGGTGTCACTTCCACGGCCAATCAGCAAGGAGTGACACACTGGGATTTGAGACACTCTGGAGTGCAGCCACTAGCACTCCACTCAGTCTTAGAGCCTCAGCTTGGGATCACAGAGCACACACAAACCTCCACACTCGCTTTCCTATGAGGTCCAAACGGCACCAGTGTTGCCTAACCGCACACTGGGTTTGTGGTGGCTGTTCCCCCACAGTTCTTAGTAATGCACATAGACCAAAGAGCCAATGCAGCCCTAAGCACTTAGCAAAAGTGTAGAGCCGACTCTAGAGCCTGCTGCAAACTGTAGCTTGGTTGCTGCAGTTACACCCATGACTGCCTGCCTGTTGCAAAAGTGTGACGTAGAAAGTTCTCCAGATCAGAAATCTGCCAAGTGAATCAGATAGGCTCACCTCTCTCACTCACAGACAAGAATGGGAGTGCTGTGGAACAGGCAACATATATTGCTCTCATTGTTTAACAAAAAAACTAATTGACCAATGACTAGGCAGGATTTCCAGGACAGAGAGAATTCTGGGGAGAAGAAGGGCGGAGACAGACAGACAGAAAGGAAGCAGGACATGTAAGAGAGGTAAAAGCCATGAGTCTTGGGGCAGCACAAAGATTAATAGAAATGGGTTAATATAAATTGTAAGAGCTGGTTAGTAATAAGCCTGAGCTATCAGGCTTATATATAATTATATTTATAATAGTTATATAATTATTACTTATAATTAATAAGTCACTGAGCGGTTATTTGGGAGCACCTCGCCAAGACACAGAGAGACTCCACCTACATAGGAGCAACATGTCTACCCTCCAGGGTGTAGATCTACAGTCCTCAAACAAGGACCAGACACATTTACAACAAAGACCAAGGCTGAGAGTCATGCTTAGTGGCACGAGCCTGTGATCCCAGTACCTGGAGGTCTAAGGCAGAAGAATCAAGAGTTTGAGGCTAGCCTGGGCTACAAAGTGAAACACTATCTCAAAGACCAACAACAGAACAAACATGAAAACTTTTGAAACCACCCACCCACCCACCTTTTACAGGTGGAAGCACTGCCCTGTCTTTCCCTCGTCATTCCCAAGAGGTCTCGCATGATTGCTGAGCAGAGTTTATTCCACTCATGTCTCTCTCTGCCTCTGCTTCTGTATTCTTCCAAATGGACTGGGAGCTTATGGATGCGATGCATCCCCTGATAACACAGTAAACAGTAATAGCGCCTAGCACAAAGGTAATATACTTCTGAGTTCAAATACAGGCTTAAAAATCAATATAAGGGGGGCAGAGATACAGGCACAGCAGGTAAAGGAACTTGCTACCAAGCTGACGACCTGAGTTTGATTCCCCAGGATCCACAAGGCAGAAGGAGAGAACCAACCTCTGTAAGCTGTCCCCTGACTGCCACAATGAGAATTCTCTCTCTCTCTCTCTCTCTCAAAGTAGAGAGATCTTTGGGATGATCATAAGGCAGAAGACACATTAAAGAAACAAAACGGGATCTTTCCCTTTAGTTTACAATATAAGTGGACATAAAGGCATTCAGCATGGGGCTGCATGTTGAGGGGGATGGGAAGAAAGGAAAGGAAGTGGAATGCTGGCTCTTTAAATCGAATCAGTATAAAAGAGTGACTGTCCCCTGTAGTTTGTCCTGAACTGGATCTGCAACTTTTGCCTAAACAGGTTTACAATTCAAATGCTGTTCTCTTTTACTTAAGACAGTAATTCTCAACCTGTGGGTCATGACCCACTTGGAGTCTAACAATCTTTTCACAGGGGTCATGCAAGACCATCAGAAAACACAGATATTTACATCACAATTCATAACAGTAGCAAAATTACAGTTATGAAATAGCAACGAAAATAATTTTATGGATGGGGGTCACCACAACATGTATTAAGGGGTAACTGTATTAAGGGGTCAGAGCACTAGGAAGGTTGTGAATCACTGACTTAAGCAGATTCAAGAAGACCTGGGTCGAGAAAGCTACCTGTATTTTCTAGAACACCCCGTGTGTGTGTATGCGTGTGTGTGCGTGCATTTTAGCACCGCCAACATAGTGACCGACAGTGTTATGCCAGTTACATGATGGGAAGAGGAGGACATCTTTGCAGAGGCGGCAAAGATACTGCAAACCTTTAACCTTGGTAACATATGATACGTCCTAGATAATCTGTTTCAGAAACTAAAGATGCTTAATATGACCCCTCAAAATGGAAGTTCACTCATTACCCGACACCATGTGGTCTCCTCACATACCCATACCATGATTTCTTACAAATAAGCCCATACCACTGCGGCTTTCTAGTTCTTTCTGCCTTTCCTGTAGTGGAATTGAGATGGCCGAATTTAACTCAACAATAAATCAAGCTTACTGACATGTCTGAGTAGTTTCCGCTCCATTTAAGAAGGCCAGAGTTGGGGCTGGAAAGGTGGCTCAGCAGTTAAGAGTACTGACTGCTCTTCCAAAGGACCCAGGCTCTATCTATTCTTAGCAGCCACAAGGCAACTCTCACCTGTCTGTAACTACAATTCCAGGAGTCAGATGCCTCTTCTGGCCTCTGCAGGCACTGCATACACGTGGTACACAGACACACATGCAATCAAGCATAAATAAATAAAGAATGCCAGAGTTTAGGGAACTATATTACTTGCTAGCACATAATTCATTTTTGCTTTGTGTTTGTTTTTTTTTTCATTTTGTTTTTTGTAGGGTTTTTTGTTTTATGAGTTAGGATTTCTCTGTGTAGCCTTGATTGTACTGGAATTCACCCTGCAGAACAGGCTGACCTCAAACTCAGTGATCCACCTGCCTTTATTTCATGAGTTCTGGGAGTAAAAGTATGTACCACCATACCCAGCTCATTTTTGGCTTCTTATATATCACACTTTCCTTTAATTTATATATAAAAATATATAAAACTAAACATTGATCTGATATACTGAAATCCAGGTGGTATACAGCAAACCTTACAAAGATAAGTAAATTAGTTTCTGTACTAAATAAACATGACTAGGAGATACTGTGAGTTTGGTTTCAGATGCAATAAAGCACAAAATCATAAGGAAGTTCATCATACAATTTGATTTCTGAGTACTACTAGAAGTCATATTTATACTATACCACAGTCTATTTAGTATACAGTAGACTATGTCTGACATGCACATACCTTAATTTAAACGTTTTGGGGGCTAGAGAGATGGCTCAACAGTTAAGAGCACTGGCTGTTCTTCCAGAGGACCCGGGTTTGATTCCCGGCACCCACATGACAGCTCATAACTGTCTGTAACTCCAGCTCCAGGGGATCTGACACCATCTCACTTACCTATGTGCAGGCAAAACACCAATGCACATAAAAGTAAATATATCTTTTTAAAAGAAAAGAACATACTGCTTTAAAATGATAATTATCTGGCCTCCAGGCAGCAACATTTTGGCTGGTGGCAGAGGGTCTTGTCTTGATTTGGGGTGGCTGTTAGCTGATGGGGTTTGTGAGTGCTGAAGTTGAGATGTTTACGGCCATTTCTTAAGAGGACAAAGAAGTTTGTCTCATCAAGTGATGACCTCTCTGTACCGTGCGATGCGGTTTGATGGCCTCTCACCTGGAGAGGAGGCTTCTGCAAAGTGAGTCCCAAGTTCAGACCCTGTCACTGTTTGGTCAGCTGTTTGTGTAGTAACCAAGTTTGACCCTGCCATTTCCACTGCCTCTTCCCCAGGAGCTGATCCCATCTCAGAGAATCTCATCTTCGCTCATCCTAAGGCACAGCTCCTCAGCTGCGACAAGTTTTGTTGTCAGAGCAAATGAAACCGAGTCACTTCTCTCACTAGTTTAACGCCATCTGCAGTTACTTCCTCCCAAGCCTTCCCTGAGGGTCGGAAGGACCTCCTTCCAAACTCCTACCATCCATCATGAACGCCACTAACGGTATCCACAGTGGTGCTGTGATAGCAGACATGAAGACTGCTTTAGCCTGCTTGCACATCGCCAGGAGAGCTCTGGGTGCCCTGGTGTGCAGTGAGTTTTTGAAAGGAATCTCCCTCACCCTCCTGATCAATAGTTCTCAATGGCGGTCCTGAATATCAATCGAGCACATTATACACAGATAAGCTGTGACTGGATTTTGTTACATTTACAGAGCCTATAGATCAGCACAAAGATTGAAGAAGAGCTTTTAAACTAGTTAGTGAGCTAGGGCTTCCACTTAAGATCACCAGCTGTATTGGTCCCTAACGTTAAGAAAGCCAGGCACCCACTGAAGGTTTGAAGCTAGTGTTGTTGTCTCCTCTTCAGCTACGGAAGTCCTAGATGGTATCTTCCAGAATAAGACTGCTTTGCCTACACTGAAATTCTGATAATTCTTCACCAATCACCTTATTAGACCTTCTGGATAATTTGCTGCAGTTTATAGCATACATTGTTGCCCTGAGGTACCCCTCAGCTCCCTTAACCTCTTGTGTAGCATTCTTTCTTTTTTCCCTTCACAGAACTGAGGAGCACTAGGGCTTGCTCTACCTTAGACTTTGGGCGAAGGGAATGCTGTGGTCTTTGATCTTCCATCCCGACCACTAACACCTCCCCGATAAAGCTGTCTGGCTTTTCTATCTTCCACATGATCACTGGAGTAGAACTTCCAATTTTCTTAAAGAACCTTTCTTTTGCATTCAGGGAATGGCTAATTATTTGGTGCCAGAGGCCCAGGGTTCAGTCTGCCTCAGTGTTCGATAAGCCGTCCTCACTGTTTAACCTAGATTTTGACCAAGAGTGAGCAATGTGTGACTCCCGTTTTTTCCGTTTGAGTAATCAGAGGCCACTGTGAGCTATAACTCACACCCCAATATGCCTGTGTCTTAGGAAAGAGGAGGGAAAGAGAGAAGGGCCAGGAAACGGTGAGTGGGTGAACCAGCCAACATACACACATTTATCAATTAAGTTCATTGTCTTCTTTGGATGCACCTCAAAACAGTGCCAATAATAACATTAAAGATTGCTGGGTGTGGTGGCACATGCCTTTAATCTCAACACTCGTGAGGCAGAGTCAGATGGTCTTCCTGAGTTTGAGGTCAGCCTAGTCAACATAGTGAGCGCCAGGACAGACAGGGCTACATAGAGAGACACTGATTCGAAACAGACAAACAAGAAGCATCTGGTTATGACAGCTCACACTCGTCATCTCAGAGTGCCCCAAGCAAGAGCATCAGACATCATTATTAGATGAAAACATTCCATAGCCAGTGATGAATGCTTGCCTGCTTCATTTAAAGTCTTGTAAGACAGTGCCATCCTACACTGAATGGCTAGAGAGGAAAAAAAAAAGAGAGAGAGAGACAGCAAAGGCTGGTATGGATGTGGGAGAAAAAGGGACACTTAGTTTTTGTCCACTGCTGGTGACAGTGTAAACAGGTGCAGGAACTATGGAAAGCAGTGTGCAGGCACTTAAAAAAAAAAAACCTAGAGATACCACATGATCCAACTCGACGGCTCTCAGGCTTATAGTCAGAGAACTCTATGTCCTCCTACAGATACCCTCCTCATCCACATCTGTGGAACTCTGTCCCTCCTCATCCACATCCATCGAACTCTATGTCCTCCTGTAGATATCCTCTTCATCCACATTCATTGCTGTTCTACTTACAACAGCCAGGAACTAGAAATAGCCCAGATGTCCGTCAACAATGAATATAATGAAAATGAGCTACGCTGACATAATGGAATATTATTCAGTTGTGAAAAATGAAATTTGTAGCTAAACGGATGGGTCTGAAAGCAATCATTATGAGTGAAGTGACCCAGACACAGAAAGACAAATATCACATATTTCCTCATTTCTGGACTTCAGTTTTGACTCCTTCTTCATTGAGAATACCCATTGAGAAAGAGGCCAAAGGGAAGGTCTTCCTAGGGCCGGCGGGGGTGTTTGGACACCGTGGTATGTATAAAGAGGTAAAGAGGAATAATGGAACAGAAAGGGTTAAACTGGGGTGGGAGATGGGGACAAGGTAGCAGAGGGTTACATGAAGGGTAATGAGCAATAAGGGTATTTTAAAAAGTCCTAAGATTAGGGTGTGATGGTGCATGACTTTAATCCCTGCACTCGGGAGGCAGAAGCAGGCAGATCTCTGTGAGTTCGAGGCCAGCCTGGTCTACAGAGTGAGTTCCAGGACAACCGACGCTACACAGAGAAACCCTGTCTCATAAAACAAAAAACAAACAAGTCATATGGTAGGTCAAATATTTAGCTCCCATGCTTGGATCTGAAGCATTTCACAATGCATGTGTGCATGGATTTGGAGTGGTCTAACCTTTACCAACTGCGTGTCTCTTATTCAACTGAGACTCAGAACAATGGACTGTGGAGGATTTCAAATTTTGGATTTTCACATTCAGGATTTTCAACCCATAGGGGTTTTCCATCCTTCTGAGAGGAGAAAAGGAAGAACAAGGAAGTGTGCGTAAGCTTTCAGTGCTACACTTCCACATTTTCCTTCTGCAGGAAGACTATCTTTCTAACTCGACTCCCATGGCTGGCTTCTGAATCCCACTCTGTGGCCAACAGACAAAGTCAGCAGTCAAGGAAAAAGCCAGACAAACTTTGGGTTCCAGGTCTTCCACGAATTGTTTCTTCTTTTCTAGATGCTGGTTACTGAAGTCAGAGCCTTACGCATGCTCAGTGTGCTGCAGCACTGAGCTGTATGCCAGCCTCTCTCATTAACTCTGTGTGTGTGCACATGCATGTGTGTTCATGTGTGTTGTGTATGTGTATGCACATGCTTATGAAGGGCAGAGGTCAACACTGAGTGTCTTTCTGTTTTTCATCTGTTGTTATAAATTACAACCACCCATCACAAATAACTTTTAACAAATGACTTAATGCGTATAGGTGTCTTGTTTAAATGCATGTCTGTGTCCCACATGGGTGCCTGGTGCACACAGAAAGTAGAAGAGGATGTCAGAGCCCCTGGAACTGGAGTAACAAGCAGTAGTGAGTCAGTCACTCATGTGGGTGCTGGCAACCAGACCCCAGTTCTCTGGAAGAGTAGTCCGTGCCCTGAAGCACTGAGCCACCTTCCTGCTCTCAACCACACCAGGGTCTCTCGCTGAACCTGAACGTCACTAACTGACTACGGTAGCTGGCCAGTTAGTTCAGAGAATCCACTTGCCTCCGTACTGGCGTTACACATAAAAAAAAAAAAAAAAAAAAAAAAAAAAAAAAAAAAAAAAACAACCAGTTTTTCTGTGAATGCCGGGGATCCTCGTGCTTGTGTGGCAGGCATCTTACCACTGAGCCACCTCCCCCAACTCCTCATTAGCTCTTGATGGCATTGAAGTACTGCCCAACTTTCTATATATTGCTGTAGGGTATTACAGACCAAAGGCAGCCCCTCCAAACACGCCTGTGGCTGGAACACCCGCAGGTGCTTGTGCTTCTTACTCGAGTAGGTGCTGTTCTTGAACTGCCTGTGGTGCTGTTCTCTCAGCAGAAACAGCTCGAAGAAGGGCCATTCTGCCTGGAGTTTCCTCACCACGTTGGCAGAGACAGGCTCAGATCGGCAAATATCTGCAGGTGGAAGAGAGAAGAGCTAAGAGCCACCATCTTCACAGTGACGAGGCTGAAACCCAACCTGGATGTTTAGTCAACAATTCCATAGTTAAGAAAGGTGATTAGGTTTCTGGTTATTAAGTACAAAATCAGGGAAAGTTACATTATTACATGTGCCACATCTGTTGACTGACGACGGCCAAGAAAACAACCCGCGGGCAGTTTCCCTAGGAAACGTTGGGCGAGCACTGACGGGGAACACCAGACGTGATTTCAGATGGTTTACTAACTCAGAAATCCCCTCAGCAGCTTGGACGTGTCAGATAGCTGGGTGGGGAGGTCGGAATTCAGCTCGAAAGTGAAAGCTCATTTTCAAAATACAGCTGGCTGTGGTGACACACCTGTCATCTCGGCACATGGTAGGAGGACCGCATGAATTTGAGGCCAGCTTTGACTAAATAGCAAGACTCTGCCTTAGAAACAAAACAAAAACTGTTGGAGATATGTCTTAGCAGTTAAGAGCACTTGGTGCTCTTGTGGAAGACCTGGGTTTAAGTTCAGGTGGATTTGAACTTAGTGGCTCACAATTGCCTGTAACTCCATTTCCAGAGAATCCAGTCCCATCTCTGACCTCAGGCACCAGGCACGCATGTGGTGAACCTGCATATATGTAGGCAAAATGCCCATACACATAAAAAAGAAAAAACAATCAAAACACATAGAAAGCTGCTGTACCTGGACGGTATTTGTTTTGTAGTGGTTTCTTCTCTAATGAATTGGAGCTAAAGGACCCAAACTGGTAAGTTACCAACTGTTCTCCGTGGAAAGCTGGTACCAGCAGAGCTTCCGGAACCACGGGGTGTGCACGGGAGCCCCATTCTCCTCCCAGGAAGCTGGCACTGTTTAATCACAAGACACCAGAGGTGCCAGCGCTTGCTGGCAGAACCAGTTGAGACTGGCTGGTGACTTCCTTTCTGGGAAGCTGCCCTGGGACCGGCTGACACAGTCCCTTTTCTATCCCATTGCTCACAAAGGGTGTTTCAGAGGCACTTTGGGGCTCTCGGGGAGCTCGTCACCTGCCCCAGGATGAGGAAAAGTGAGGTGTGAAGATTGGGAATTGGGGTCTCATCTAAACTTAGATTGGAAATGCAGAAAAGTCAAAAGGCCAAAAAAGAGGACCAGGGCATCTAGGACTGGTGGACAAGAGCCAGACTGAGTAAACTCTTGGAACTTATCATTAAAGCAGGCCCTGGAGGCTGCTTTCTGCTCCTTCCTAATCACCACTCTTCCGGTTTGGGACTGACCGCTCTGAACACTTTCTCACTGGAGAGAGTGAGTAGAAAGGACTATGTAATATAGGAACTAACTAATGCTACTCATTAACAGACAAAACACACACTCTTAAGGTGGAAGACATACAATGTATCTCACAATTGTTCAGATAATGATTTGACAGACATCCGGGGCCTCACAGGAGTTCTGATGGTCACAGACAAATCTTCAGGTCCCCAAGGGCAGGTGACTTACGTGTTACAACTGTTTGAAAAGCCTGCTAAAGACAGAGGCTAAGGTTGGGGTCCCAAGACCCCACCGCTCAGACTCAGCAAGGGCAGTCAGGGCAGTCAGTGAATTCGAGACCCAGCATCCAGTAAATCAAATCATGCTTAGGCAAAAGTTTTCTCCTGGGTTTCTTTGTTGACCTCCCTTCCACTCTCCGTACATAATAACGAGCTTCTGTGTACTGCTATGCCGTTACCTCTAAACACTCTCCAGTCTGACCCTGTTTCCACTCATGTGTTCCCTCGAACCAGCTATTTTCACGTACAGTCACTGTTTGCCTGTTTTTAACCCCCGGTCATGCCCAGCACGCCCCATCATGTAGGCATCCGGGGAGGAAAGCCGCCCACGGCTTCCTCATTCCCCTGGGGTCCTCTGCTTGTCTAATAGCTAGGTCTGAGCACAATCTTTTCCCTAAGCAATCTCACGACCGGCACAGGTTAACTAAAATATATAATCTTTTCTAAGTTTCACCGTGATTGGCTTGAGAGTGCCAGTAACTTCTTTCTTCAAAAGTTGGTTCCTTCTTGGGATCGAAAATCAGGAAGTCAGTCTTGGTACCACCAAATCTCAAGAACGCAGGAGATAAACCTCTGGCTAACGTGCGGAGCCTTGGAGAGCTGTTATGAAGACAAGCAGGAGAGTATAATAATAATTATTATTATTTCAGTTTTTTTTGAGACATCTTACTATGTAGCCCTCTACAAGTTGCCTCAAACTTGGGATCCCTCTGCCTTTGCACCAGAGTGCTGGGATTATAGGCATGCGCCACCATTCTGACTTGTAATTATTATTTTCTGAGAAATTCCAGTTAAATATTTTCACTTCCTTCTCTCTTGGTGGGCCTACTCCTTAACTTCTAGCCGCTCTCCGCCCCAGGGTGGTCAAGAGAGGTGAACAGTTCAAGCCATATTTATCCGCAGAACCAAAGATTTAGTGATCAAGTGGGTCAGAAGAGTCAAGGGTGAGTTTGGGGACGTGCCTTGGAAGACGGCGCTGTCATCTGCTGGGATGAGGTCATAAAATGGAATGGGGGAAAAGCAAGGGGCAGAAGAATCTGTAGAAACTGAGATGCCAACTGTGGTGGCTAATACTTCAGTGCCAACTTGCCTGTATGTATCTCTAGGTATGTCTGTGAGTGCATTTCCAGAAAAGTTAAACAGAGGGAAGAGTTACCCTCAATGTTGGTGACACCATCCCGTGGGCTGGGGTCCCAGATTGAATAAAAGGGAGAAAGTGAACATTTGTTTCTCTTCTCTTTGTGCAGACGCCGCCGTGTGACCGGCTGCCTTGGGCTCCTGCCAGCGTGACCTCCGTGAGGTGGTGAAGAACACACTGAAACAAATCTTTCCATCCCTAAATGGCGCTGTCAGGCATCTTGCCCCAGCAGTTGACAAAACTAATACATAAATGGACACTGAGCCCCCAGATCCACAGGCCACATGTGAATGGAACTTAAGAAACACATCCGGGCTTGGCGGTGTGTCCTGGAGACTGCTCGGTGCAGTCAATGATCAGTCACATTTCACCTGCAGACCTGATGCCCTCTAGGAACTCTGCAGCCACTAACGACATGTGCTCTCCTTCCCCTCCTCTCTCTATCCTGATGTTGCTAGAGTACCCCTAGTACCACCACTGTTACCCACATCACCCCCATTCCCAGTCCATCTGTATCCCTTTGGGACTCCCATCCATCCTGGCTGACCCAAGATATCCCTAGCTCTGGTTCTGCTCCCTCTGGTGGAGTCAGACCTCAGACCCCACTGAGGGGATCTAGGTCCCACTGATACCCTACCACCCATCCCACCCTCCTCACCGGTCTGGGACTGCTTGGGGTGTAAACTCAGAGTCCCAACCAGAACTTCAGATCTGGGGCCAGATAGAGTCTGGACACAGAAACCCAGAGTGACTTCCAGCTGAAAGCCAAGTGTCGTTCTGCTGGTTCACAACCTGTCAGAGTTGAGTGACAGCAACCAAAGCACCAGACACCCAAGCAGCAAAGAAGACCAGACATCTAGGTAAAGAAACACACAAATGTCATATCCAGATGCCTAGAGCCCAGTTCAGAAACACAAACATAAACCACCAAGACAACATGCTTCCTCCAGAAACCAGCACCCTACTGTTATATGTGCTGAATAAAGCAATTTAGCTGACATGCAAGACAAGCATTTCAGTATAGCAATTATGAATATGTTTAAGGATCTTGAAGATATGAATAAATGTTTCAACGAAAACAAAACATAATAGCCACATAGCCCATGAATGCCAATACAAAGCCCAAAAAGTTCACGCGAAGGACTTGCTCAGAGTCACTCGGGCCTTAAACCACCCCACTGACTTTAGCCGGGCATTGGCTCTGGTCCTTGGCATTTTATTTTGTTTGATGACGAGGAAACCCATTTAGATTTATGTAGCTACTATCTGTGAGCAATTGAGGCTGGGCAAGTGTGGTGTCCTTTGAGAATGGAGGGGAAAGGAGTTGTAGCACCAAATGATGGCCTGCGTCAGACACACATGGACCAATCCTGATCCCCAGAGATGGACTGCAGCATCATGGGTCACCCTCCATCAACCCAATCGGCCTCGTGTCCTGTGGAGGATTTCCCACTCTTTGAAACCGGCTTCCTCGTGTGTCTCACTGCTCTGCCTCTCCCAGCTGCTGCCCCTGGTACTGGTTCCCTGAGAGCAGGGACCTTGTCTGGTCTATAGGATTCTTCCCAGGGCCTGGATGCACTGCTGGCACTCAGCAGTGCTTGGCCAATATTTGTTAAGTGAAACAACAAAGAAAGCTAGCCTGAGAAAGGGCAAGGGGAGGCCAGCCAATGACTAGTTTTTGAACAAGAAGACATTAAAACTCATTGCTACGGCCATTGCCACATAAAGCAAGTCATTTGTCTCGGGGTTTTGCTAGTAAGGACCTTTGGTTCGTCTCCTCTGCAGCAAAGTATCTTTTGTGGTTTTAGAATACAATATTGATGCCTTCTGGAAAAAAACAGATTTAACACAGCTGCAAAACTTGCCATAAAAACAAAATTGATCAAAGGCACAGTATTTCAGTCATATGCAGGAAAAAAAGGGGGGAAATACCCATCACATGGTGCCATGGAAATCAAAGAATGTGTAAGGCAGCTGCAGCTGTTCCCTTTCCAGTGGAGGCTGTCAAGGAAAAAAACAAAAACAAAACACAAAACAGCCTGCAGGTGTTTTTATTTTACCTTTAGGGTAAAAATATATTGCTTATCTTTGACACAGAGAAAAGGTGCCTTATTAACATGCACTAAACGTTATTATATTTCCATTTCCAGATTTAAGGGCCACCCCAGAGATTCTAAAAGAAGGATCCAGGATGGACTGAGTGACAGCTGGTGTTTCAGCGAGAGCAGTGAGGCAGAGGTTATCAGCACAGGACGGTGCGGACGGCGAATCAAGAAGTTCAACTATGGACGAGACAGAGAGAGGAGGCAGCTGCTCAGGGAGGTGCTTTTTTGAAAAGCAGGAGATTGAGAATTTACTTTTGCTACAATGTAAAGGAGCTGAGAAGGCACGGAGTTGGGATCCAAGAGCACCACGTTGGAATTTTACGTTTCACATATAGAAGTGATGTTACTGAAGCTGAAGAGAATCAAGACAAGCTCGCGGTGTTTGCATGCTGAAATGGAGTCAAGCAGCATGAACTAACAGCCAACCGTCAGCAAAAAAGCACCCTGGTTCTCGGTGCTCGCCAGTTTCTAGGGGTTGAGAAGAAATGTCACATTTTATGATGTGATGCAAACTGGCCTGACGCTGAGGAGCTGTTTTCTGAGAGGACGAGGATGGAGAAATCGAGAGACTCGTGTTTTCACCTTAGTGTCACCTAAGAAGATAGTGGGACTCAGGACTGAGAACAGTGACAGATTTTAATCAATATGGAGACTAGGGAATCAGGGGGATTACAAGGACTGAATGAGAGCTGGAGGGAAACCCCACACTGGGGTCACAACAACCATCTCTAACACACAGCGGTTTCATCCAGCGCTTTAGGCAGCTTGGACATCACAGTGACGTGGGCATCGTTATCATTCTGACTTTATAAATATGGAGCCTAAAGAAAAAGGAGCTAGGCTAACTCACCAGTGGTAACAAGCCAAGAGTGATCTCAATTACAGTCTACATGAGGACTCATGAACCATTGTCTAGAAGGAGTTGCAGGCACACGAACGGAGTATGAAAAAAATGTACAACTCATACTAAACAGGTCTACAGGGGCAAAGAAGTTTCAGGAAGTATTCAGTTAGCTAGGGCATCGGGTAAAGGAATGCTCTATGAAAATGACAGCAGGCTACAGGGAGCGTGGTGGAATGGCTTGGGAGGGAAGGAGGCACCAACAGGGAACAGAACAGGGATCAGGCTTGTGGTTCCTCTCAGTTTGTTGTCTCTCTTCAATCAAAACCACTTCTCTCAGTAATAGACAAGGGCCCTGTGGCCCTGTGCGATGCGGGTCTGGTGATTTGAATGAGAAACGTCCCACATAGGTGCACTTATTTGAACACATGGTCCCCAGGCAATGGTGTTCTTTGAAGAGTTTTTAGATAAGGCCTAAGGGAGATGGTTCAATGGTTAAGAGCAAAGGATGCTCTTCTAAAGGACCCAGGGTTCAATTCCCAGCACTGGTAGCTCCGGTTCCAGGGGATCTGACACCCTCACACAGACACACATGCAGGAAAAACACCAATGTGCATAAAGCAAAAAATAAATAATTCTTTTTAAAAAAAATGGGGCTGGAGAGGTGGCTCAGAGGTTAAGAGCACTGGCTGCTCTTCCAGAGGTCCTGAGTTCAATTCCCAGCACCCAGATGGTGACTCACACCATCTATAATGCAATCTGGTGCCCTCTTCTGGCCTGCAGGCAGAACACTGCATACATAATAAATAAATAAATAAATAAATAAGTCTTAAAAAGAAAGAGGGATTATTTTTAAAAGGAGGGTTGAGGATTTAACTCAGTGGTAGAGCATTTGCCTAGTTCTTTTACTTTGTGTTACTCGGGTTCTGGCCACTGGCTGCCATTCCTCCCTGCCAAGCCCAAACAAAGCTTCCTTCCTCTGCGTTTGACTGATGTCTGAGTTAGGGTTTCTATTGCTTTGATGAGACATCATGACCACGGCAACTCTTATAAAGGAAAACATTTAATTGAGGTGGCAGCTTACAGTTCAGAGGTTTAATCCATTATCTTCATGGTGGGGAACATGGCGGCATGCAGGCAGACATGGTGCTGGCTACATCTTGACCAGAAGACAACAGGAAGTGGACTGTCTTACTTGGAGTAGCTTGAGCATAGAAAACCTCTGACAAGACCTTACCTACTCCAACAAGAACACACTTTCTAATAGTGCCATTCCCTTTGGGGGCTGTTTTCTTTCAAACCACCACCAACATTGTTAAAATGGCAAAAAATAATGTTTACTGAAGAAAAAAGCAAATTACTATACAAAGCAAGCAAAACCTACATTTTTGCTTTGTGGGTGTACAGACTGGTTTTGTGTCAACTTGATACAAGCTAGAGTCATCAGAGAGGAAGGAGCCTCAACTGAGGAAATGCCTCCATGAGATCCAGCTGTAAGGCGTTTTTTCAATTAGTGATGGCGGGGGGGGGGGGACCCAGCATACTGTGGATGGTGCCATCGCTAGGCTGGTCCTGGGTGCTATAAGAAAGCAGGCTGAGCAAGACACAGGGAGCAAGCCAGTAAGTAGCACTCCTCCATGGTCTCTGCATCAGCTCCTGTCTCTAGGATCCTGCCATGCCTGTTCTGACTCCCTCCAATGATGGACTACCATCTGGAAGTATAAGCCAAATAACCCCTTTCCCTCCCTGTCTTCATTAGGGCTTTTATTGCTGGGAAGAGACACCATGACCACGGCAGCTCTTATAAATGAAAACATTTAATTGGGGACTGGCTTTACAGTTTCAGAGGCTCAGTCCATTATCATCATGACAGGGAGCACGGCAGCACACAGACAGACATGGTGCTGGAGTAGCTGAGAGTCCTATATCTTACAGGCAACAGGAAGTTGACTGAGACAATGGGCAGTATCCTGAGCATAAGAAAGCTCAAAGCCTGCCCCCAGTGACACACTTCCTCCAACAGGCCACAAGCATTCCAACATGTCACACCTCCTAATAGTGCCACACCTATGAGATTATGGGGGCCAATTACATTTAAACTACCATGCTACCCAACTTGATTTTTGGTCTCATTGTTGTGTTACAGCAACAGAAACTCTGTAGAACTCATGACTTCTACCCATCCTCAGCACTATATCATCTCATCTCCATGAGGAAATTACAGCCATGTATGCATATGCCTTGTTACAAATAGACCTGTGCCCTCTAATACAGTAGCCGTGAACTGCTGGGGGGCTGAACTGAGAGATGACATGAACATAAATCCCAAGATTTTAGAGGCATGAGTTAGAAAGAGAATGTGAACTACCTCATTACTGTTTTTATATTGGTCTGGGGGTGCAGCTCAGTGGCAGAAAGGGCTGTGTAGTGTGCAAGACCCTGGATTCTGTCACCAGCACTGGCAAATGTTAGCGGCCACACGCTTCTTCCTAATGTCTATATTCACTTTTTGTTGTTTTGCTACTTGAGACAGGGCCTCACTATGTATCCCAGGCTAGCCTTGAACATGTAATCTTTTTATCTCTGCTTCCTAAGTGCTAGAAATATAGCTAACAATCATGTTTAGCTTTTTTTTGCTTTTTGTAAAATGTTTAAAAATTCCATTTGTGCCTTGCATATGGGGCTGACATTATAATTCATGTTGTTTCTGGGACCTGGGTCTCTTTGGTATTCCACACTAATCCAGGCTGAGGATATATTCTGACTAATTTCCCCAGGGAAAAGAAATTTAACAGATGTTCCTCTTCAATTCTAGAGTCTTCTAAGATTAACGTTTAAATTTTTCGTACTGTCTGTTCTCTGGTTACAAATGTGAGAGACCTGTTTCCGTTCTTCTAGTACCTGTAACAGAATCACGCCAGCCGAGTTCATTTGTTCATCCCTCCTTGGAGGCACCGCTGAGGTTTGGGCACCAAGTCTCCTATCTATCTGTATGTTAATGGCAGTTTTTTCTTTAAATCACTCTATCAATTTGTTTCTAGACAATCTTTTCCTAACATACTCTGCTGTGTTTCCTTTAGAAAATAATCGCTTGCTTGTTTTCTTCTGTGTGCCTTTATTTCTGTGATAGGAGTCTGACTCCAAATACTGCCTTTATTTGCTAGCTGATTGACCATGGGTGAGTTATTTAATCTCCCATAACCTCAACTTCTTCATTGTTGCCTCCCAACAACATTGTTGCTGGGATTATAGGTCTTCACCATCACACTTAGCCCTTAAATTAATTTATTTCTTTCTTTCCTTCCTTCCTTCCTTCCTTCCTTCCTTCCTTCCTTCCTTCCTTCCTTCCTTCCTTCCTCCCTTTTTTTCTTTCAAGAAAAAGTCTAATGTAGCCCAGGCTAGCCTTGCCAAGTAGCTGAGGATGACCTTGAACTTCTGATCCTCCTCCCTTTAGCTCCTGAGTGCTAGGAGAAGAGTCGTGAGCTGCCACGCCTAGTTGTACTTAGTGTTGAGGATTGAACCCAGGACTTGGTGTGCACTAGGCAAGAAGAAACAGTGAGCTTAACCTTCAGACCCTGTAGTGAGTACTTATTATCTCGTCAAATCATCCTACAAATCCCATGAGTCACAGTTGTGAAAACCAGAGTGGCTGGACTGTCGGACTCAACCGTGAGACTCCATGTGAAGTCAGCGGGGACACCTGAGAGCGTGGGTGCAGGGTGTGCCATCAGTGTCACCTTGGACAATAGTGACATAAAGGACTGGTGAGGATGTAGTAAGTGTGGTGGCATTCAAGAGGCCGAGGCAGGAAGATCACGAGTCCACGGCTAGTCTGAGCTAATGGTTACGCAATGTCTCAAAACCACAAAAGATGTGGTTATCTCTGGAGCCTTCCATGGCTTAGATGGCCTCGAGAATGCCTGGTGTCTTTCACCTTGGGGACAGGCTGCACTCATGGAGGAGGAGCAGTAGATGTGTTTCCTCAGGAGAAGGGAAAACCCTGCGCTGATGAAGCAACATCCAGTCTGCACCCTAATCTTGGAGAAACATAAGCTTTTTAAAAAGTTTATTAGCACATATTAATTATAGATAATAATGGCTTTCATCATGACTCATTAGAAAGTGTATAAAATGTGTTTTGATTATATTTGCCCCCATTGCCCTCTCTTGTCCCATCCCACTGATCCCCAATTTTCTCAATTAGTCTCAGGCTTCTCTCTCTTCCCTATCTCCCCCTCCTCCTCCAATTTAGTCCAGCCTGGCCTCACACTTGCTGTGTTGCCAAAGGTGGCCTGCAACTCCTGGTCCTCCTACGTCCCAAGTGCTGGGCTTACAAGCACCATACAGTCCGAGGCATGGTGGTATACTCTTGTCTCTCTTCTCTCCCACTCCCCCTCCCCCACCCGTTTGGTTCATTCTGGCCTCAAACTTGCACGTTACTCACACACTCCATCAAACTGAGGTACACCCAGCGCCCTTATAGCTAAATGATTTAAAAAGCAGCAAGATGAGCGATGGATGTTCTCCATAGGAGTTTTTCTATCTTACTTTTCTTTCGTGGCTTTTTTTTTTTTTAAATCTAAATGTCCTAAGAGAGTTTAAAGAACACCAGCTTACTGTCCTCTACTGAGGCAAATTCAAAGGCTCCAGCTGAAGTGCTGGGACGTGTGACAGCTTGGGGTTTTATCCTCCAAACCTCCTCTCAACCTGGGCTTGGCTGGTGCCCAGGCAACAAGCGCTGAGTAAATCAAACAGGAAAAAGCTTTTGGGGCTTGGCTGTACATGGGAGGCAGGCTCGGTAGACCGAACGCAAAGTTGTTTCAGCCAAGAGAGTGGCTGGCCCTCGTGAGTGTGAGAGGCGACCAGGGGACAGGCGCGGTGGAAGTAGGGGCTGCACTTACCCCAGGAAGGTGAGGAACCGCGGGTCGGTGGCCAGGTTGGCGTCAATGGTGACAGACAGGAACGAGGGACTCACGAGATGGAGTGGCTGCTCGGTGGAAAACTCCAAGTCCACCACGTCCTCGGCCAGAGCGGTCCTGGCTGGGGCGCCCTGGGCCAGGGCACCGAGCGGTCCCCAGAGCCCCCAGAGCCCCAGCAGCAGTAGCAGCAGCCGCATCTCACCTGGCTGGACCGCCAACAGCTGTGGGAGCTCCCGCCCCCGGCACCCGGACCTGCTTTGCCTCTGGCGCCAGGGCTCGGTACCCTCCCGTGGTGCTCCATCCTCCCACTCCTCCCCTGCGTCCCTCCCCTGACGCCCTTCTCTCCCCGCCCTCCCATCCGAGCGCTCTCCAATTTCCGCGCTGGCTTCTTCCTCAGCGGCAGCGGTCACGTCCTCTTTTGAAATCATCCACACCCATTCCAAGGGTGCGGAGGTGGCCAAAATCCAAGATCCTGGGAGGCCTGGGGAGGGAACGCCCGGAACCTCAAGGGGGTGGGACCCAGCTTCCTGGTGTCCTGTGCACACTATCTTCTCTTCTAGGTCCTTTCCACTTAGCGCCAGGACTCGCCCCCGAATTAAAAACACTAGTTGAGGACTCATTTAGCCCTTACTCTGACTCCCATCTGCCTTCAAACGCTTGTCACTTGAGCCTTCCAAAGTCTGACTAACCTGGAGAGTGTCTTCTGCCTAGGATCTGCTTCTCAGGTATCTCACTGTCTCTTCGAAATCTAATCCAAGCATCCGCTAAAACGCAGCTAAAAATCAACCCTCAAAATTCTTCTTCCTCTCCCCCACCCCAAACAGCTCTTGAAAAGAGTACTTGGGAGAGTCTAAGAGTCTTCTAGGCAGTCTAAGATGCTTCTAGGCAGTCGACGGTTAAAACACCTTGGAATTCGGAGCAAATTCCTCTTGCTGTTGCCTCAACTTTATAACGATGGCAAACGCCAAGTGCTTAAGCTTGGTGTGCATGTGCGTGTGCCTGTGTGTATGTGTGTGTGTCTGATACCGTGAGAGAAGCTTTCACCGCGCTACCTCTCTTTTCCCCAGCATGTGATCAATTGCAAATTTTTCTTTTTACAGGAAGGCACAGGTATAGACAGGGCACCCTGTCCAAGAGTCAGAACTCCATGACTGCAGGCGCACAAGCCCAGTTGACGGCTGTCTGACTCCACAGCCATGCAGTCTCCGGGAAGAAGCTTTCCTGCGCTTTTAGGCAACTGAGGCCCCTGGAAAACACCCTCAGAGCACCCTAACATGCTAGACTTGACTGCTTTTGTCAGCACTGTGATGTCAGCCAGTACTCACCTCACTTGTGGGTCTATAAGGCTCTGGAAAGCAGAGATGGAGGTTGTGGTATACCTACGAAGTGTTCACGAAGGGTAAGGTGCCAGGCCTTTAGTGGGCAATCAGTTCGTACTTATTCAGGAAGCAAATGATATCAGAGACCTTAGAATTTTCTGTCAGATTGCACCACCAAAAAAAGCAATAAATAAAAATGGGTTGGTATGGAATGTTTATCTGTCCATCTGTCCATCCCTAGGCCATTTAAAAATTACATCACAGTTAATGCTGTGACCTGTATTGTGTTGGTATGCTATAGCTATGGGATACAAAAGGAAAAAAAAATTCCTGTTAGCAGCAAGCTGTCTGGAGTGTGTAACCCCATTTAAGTGGGAAGCAGAAGATGGGGCCCTTTTCCACCTCTGTCATGACACAGATACCACATCTCACATCCCTTGTAGTGTCATGGGCTGAAGTCACACCAATTCCTTTGGAGTGGTTGGGTGTTTTGGAAAGGAGGTCATTGCAAGCTTTCCATGTCCTGCACTGTGACATCCTGAGATGCCGGCAAGTAGGATCTACAGACATATTGCTAATAGGGAACTGGGAAACAAACAGGAAATGGAGGACTACTGGCATGTGGTGAGCTCTTGGCCGAGTTCAGTTCCGGCTCCAGGCTCTAAGTTGATTTGTCCTGTTGTAGCAGAGGAAGATATGGTCATGTCCGGAGAAATTGTCACTTCAGAGACACTTTGTAACAGGACTCTTCCCCTAAGTGTAACAAGGTCCACATCACCTGGGTTTTGATAAAGTTCCTACTAGCGTTCTAGTCCTCAGTAGGGTGTGGAATCTTGGACCATTTGTCAATTATTTGGGGTTGTTTGTTTGGCTGATTGGTTGGGTTTTCGAGACAGGGTTTCTCTGTATAGCTCTGGAACTAGCTCTGTAGACCAGGCTAGGCATGTGCCACCACTGCCTGACAATTATTTTTGATTTTGAGACAGAGTTGTCTTGTTGTCATAGGCCTGAAGCTTACTACATGACAAGGCTGGCCTGGGACTCACACACTTGTCTGCCTCTGCCTCTGTCTCCTGAGTGCTGGGATTAAAGGTGTGCGCTGCCTGGTTAGGCTTTGTCTTAGACAAGTTTGTTTTTTGTGGGGTTTTTTGTTGTTGTTGTTTGTTTTTTGTTTTTTTAGCTTTGAAGAGCTTCAAGTTCATCTGTGAGATGGAGGTATCAGGCATTCAAAGTTCATTTCTCTTTTTAATTAACTGAATTAATGACACACCTAGCTTCCCTCACAGCCTAAAATGTGTCTTCAGATGAAAGAATTAAACACTGTTTCCTTACTGATTTGAATTTTGAGAGACAGGATTTGCCCTACAGCTAAGGCTAGCCTTGAACTTGTACTGATTTTCCTACCTCTGCTCTGGAGAACTGAGATTACAGATGTGTGCCTCTTTGCCCACGTCTCTGTGTCCAATCTACCCCCAGGTAATCTTCACAGTGGCTTTATAAACCAGTTAAGATCCAGGTTCCAATTCCTAATTCTAAGTTTTCCTACCATCCCACCTAGATTTGGTGACTTGATTTCACAGATCTTGGCTAGGCAGTAGTGGCACATGCCTTTAG
This sequence comes from Myodes glareolus, assembly GCF_982192425.1. Classification (NCBI taxonomy): domain Eukaryota; kingdom Metazoa; phylum Chordata; class Mammalia; order Rodentia; family Cricetidae; genus Myodes; species Myodes glareolus. The sequence goes on along the minus strand of NC_142033.1, from coordinate 9,116,444 downwards.
TCCCAGCACTCAGGAGGCATGCTGGTGGATCTCTGTGAGTTTGAGGCCAGCCTGGTCTACAGAGAGAGCTCAAGGACACCCAGGGTTACACAGAGAAACCCTGTCTTAAAAACAAACAAACAAACAAAGATTTCATAGATCTGTACTTCTCTGTAAACATAGCCAGAATCTCTGGATCACTCGCTGTTGCTTGTCTTTTTCGATGGTTCAAACTGGTCTTGAACACTCTTTGTAGCTGAAGATGACCTTGAACTTTTGGATTTTGTTTTGAAACAGGGTCTCACTGTCTGAGTATAGCTGGCCTGGAACTTGCCATATAGGGTGGTCTCAGATTCATGCACCTGACTCTGCCTCCCCAGTAACAGAATTGAAAATGTGTACCTGCCCAGCAACCTTAAACGTCTGACCCTCCTATATCCACCTCCCAAGTGATGGGATTACGGCGGTCTGCCACCAAGTCTGGCTTCTGTGGTGCTGGGATCAAACCTAGCAAGCATTCTACCAACTAAGCCACATCTCCAGCCTCTTTGAGTGCTTTTGTTAAGCTTCTACATGTACACATTGCTATAATGTATATTTTAGACTATTTAAAGATTCTCTCTGTGTGTCTGTAAGGAAAATGGGTGCTAGAACCAGAAAATGAGCAAAACCTGTGGAGTGAATACATTATTAAGAAGAAATCAGCCACATACAATAAACAAGTAGATTTTTATATTGTAATCTAGGAAACCATTCAAAAGTCCCATGAAATAAGCTGAGTGGTTAAATTTGGACACCTGTCTCTGGAATGATAAAGGCTCTGGGAGATCCTACTAATTATACTCACGTCAAAAAAAAAAAGTATGATTTGGTTTACTGGGTGGTACATTATTTATGGCAACACAAAGGCTCTGTAAACAGTGTGAAAGAAATAAAAGTGGGGCAGAAAGAGCCCAGAAAATGCATCAGGTGGGAGAAAGCAGACTCACAGATGGCATACTTAATCTGGGCTCTCTACTATGTTTGGGTATTTTGGACTTTTTGGACCAAGGTCAGGTTGTTTTGGGTAGGCGTGAGCCATAAACTGAATGTGTAAGGTCCTGGTTCTGAATCCTGATAGCTGAAGTGTAGACACACACACACACACACACACACACACACACACACACTCACACACGTGCACACTCACACACCATACACACACCCTCCCACACACATGCACACACTCACACATACCTTTCACATGCACACACTCACACTCACACACCACACTCACACATATACACACCCTCACACAACACATGCACACACTCACACAAACTTCTCACATGCACACACTCACACACATATACACACACCCTCACACACATATACACATACATGCACACAAACATACACACACCCATACACACACATACCACTCACATGCACACACACCACACTCATGACAAAAGAAAGCAAGAAGGAAGAAAAGGATAAGGGAAGGAAGAATAATACTCTGAAGGTTGGCAAAAAGATTTTGTGATTTGTTGGTTTCAGATTCTGAGTTACCTGAGGAGTTACTTGAGGCTGTGCGGTGAACAGTGCTTGGCTGGAACTCAGTCCGCTGAGGAGGTCTTGTACTGACTGATGTTTGCACTGCAATTTTGGATGGAGGGAATGTTGGAGAGGTCACTAGTCAGGTAAGCGATTGAATAGGCCTTGAATGTGTTAATTTTTTAACATGTTGATTTTATTTATTTATGAGTGAGATGAGATAAGGTTTCTCTGTGTAGCTCTGACTGTCCTAGAAGTCACTATATAGACTAGGCTGGCCTCAAAATCACAGAGATCCACCTATCTCTGAATGCTGGGATTAAAGGCATGCACCAGTACCTTCCCACTCTGCCTCTCACCGTGTAGGCACGCTGACATTATAGACACGCTGTACCTGTGCCTGGAGTTCTATGAGTTCTGGAGGTCTGACCTCTATTCTGCTTCTTAAGTGGTGAGAGCTTTACCCACTAAGTCACCTTCCAGGCCTGGTGGGGTTTAATCACCACTTACGACGAGGCAGGGTCTTTAAGAGGTGGCTGTGGAGGAATGGGGAGATGGTTCCACTGCTCAAGTGTGAAAATCTGGGTTTGACCCCAGAACTCACATAAAATATCCAAAGTGCAAGCTCCAGCACTAGGAGGCAGAGGCAGGGGGAATCTCTGAGTTTGAGGCCAGCTGATTTATAGAGAAAGTTCCAGGACAGTCAGAGGTGTACAGAGAAACCATGTCTCGAAAAACAGATGAAAAGGCATGGCAAGATGGGAAGATGGCTTGTTAGCCAGCAGTTTGGAGTGCTTGGCAAACCTGGCCTCAGAACAATTGAACAAAAGACAAGTTGCTTGAGGAGCCACACCAGAGGTTATCTTCCTGTGCACACACATGAACAGGCGCACACACACACAGAATCTTCCTGTGCACACACATGAACAGGCGCACACACACAGAATCTTCATGTGCACACACATGAGCAGGCGCACACACACAGAATCTTCCTGTGCACACACATGAGCAGGCACACACACAAAGAATCTTCGTGTGCACACACATGAGCAGGCACACACACACAGAATCTTCGTGTACACACACATGAGCAGGCACACACACACAGAAGTAGTGGCTGCTGTGATAAACGCCATGACCGAAAGCAGTTTCTAAAAGAGTGCATTTTAGTTTGCAGCTCTAGAGGCTAGAGGGCCATCGTGGTGGGGAAGACGCTGCTGCGGGAGGCCTGCGAACAGGAAACTGAGGGAGCACAACTCAGCTGTACACAGGAAACAGAGAGGGCAGGTGGGAAAGGGGTCGAAGCTGTTGCCCTTCAAAGTCCACCTCTTTCTCCAGCAAGGCTGAGCCACCCTCACGTTTTCTCTGTGGTGAATAGGAGTTATTGCTGGGTGAAGAATTGCTAAGGAACCGTCAAAAACTTTTGCTGTTGTTGGCTTGAGACAGGGTCTCCCTGCTTAGCCCTGCCTGTCCTGGAACTCACTCTGTAGACCAGGATGAAATCACAGAGATTCCCTTAGCGCTGGGATTAAAGGCCTGCGCCACCACACCTAGCCCCAAAACAGCTCTTAAAGCATTACAGTTTTGTGTTTTGTTAGTTGGAAACATTTCAGCTATTCTGAGAGGTGCACAATCCTGCAGCACTGTGGTTTTAGCTTCCATCTCTCTGGTGACTAATGATGGCTCTGGGTGCTTGCTTACCATTTGAATGGGCGCCTTCAGAGCATGTTTGACTATTCAATTTTTTGTTGTTGTTGTTCATTGAACAGCATTTTAATGTGTGAAAGAATTATACATCCTTCAAGATTGAAAAAAATACTAAATTCTATGAATTCAGATGAGAAAAAAGAGACAAAGAAATGCAAAATATATTGGCTTGGTGACTCATTCTAGGTAGGTGTCAGAGTACTGTGAGCTGACTTAAAAATTAGGTCCCAGCGAGGGGTCACCGTCCCTGCTAATAACCCTAACACTCCAGGGGCTAAAGCTAAAGGATCGAGCTACATAATGAGTCCGGGTCACAACGAACTGGACTGGGTTTGTAGCTCAGTGAGAGAGGGCTTACGTAGTCTAAATCCCCAAGTTCCACCCCAACACTATAGAAGAAAAAAGTGAGGAAGAAGATGAACAGGAGGAGGGGAAATAAAAGAAAGACCAAATTAGGCTCGGAATGTGGACTAGGGAGACCGGTGACACAGTTGACTTTCCTGCCCCCAGGCAGCCCCTCCCATGGGAAAAGCACTGAGGTCATAGTTTACTGCTGCATCACAATGCAAGTGATGCGACACCAGCTGAGGGCTACTGTGGAGTGTTTGCCTTTCATGCACGAATTTCTAGATTCCGTCTCAGGCCCTGTCATGCTCAGGATTTTCCCCTTTTGGCTTTTTGAGACAGTTTCTCTGTGTAGCCCTGGCTGTTTTGGAACTCACCATGTAGACCAGGCTGGCCTAGAACTCACAGAAATCCACCTACCTTTGCCTCCCGAGTCCTGGGATTAAAGGCATGCGCCACCACCACCTGGCAACAGCTCATACTTTTTTTCTGAAGGTCTCTGAAAGATTTGAAGAATGCCTATCTAACTGAAATATATCTTTATACATCTAGAAAACCTAACTAAGATGACTACAAGCTTGACTATTACAGATGATTATCTATCAACTTATATTTCTTAATTATACATTACTTTTTTTTTTTTGGTTTTTCGAGACAGGGTTTCTCTGTAGCTTTGGAGCTGTCCTAGAACTAGCTCTTGTAGACCAGGCTGGCCTCGAACTCACAGAGATCTGCCTGCCTCTGCCTCCCAAGTTCTGGGATTAAAGGTATGTGCTACCATCACCTGGCAAAAGCTCATATTTTTATGTTGAAACATTACCAGTTTGTTAGATTTTAAGATATCCATGAACATAGGAAGGTTTTGTTTGTTTACATAGTAATGGTGAAGAAAATCAAATATAATGAATGTATTAGTCTACCCGGAAATAGCCAAGGGGATATACGTAGTCAATTAAAATTTTTAAAATGTTGACATTGTCTGGACTTCTAAAGTACTTACAAGTATGTAACATGGCTTTTTAAGAGCATAAGAAATAATTAGGATTTGAACAATTTGAACACTATTTTATTTATTATGGTAGTGTGTATGGTCTGTGTCTGAGTGTGGGCCGTGCCATGTGAGTGGAGGTCAGAGGACAACTGGGGGACTGTGTTTCCTCCAACTGAGGTCGTCAGGCCATGGGACAAGGGTTTTTACCCACTGAGGCATCTCATTGTCCCCAACACTACCTTCTAAAGAGAAAATAACATTCCCTCTGTGAACAAAGACTACCCAAGAAGACACAGAAAAACAGTTCTGTGCTGGGTCAACGGCGAGGGGAGCAGGCGTGTAAGGTAGGGACGCCAGGAGGGGCGTGTTTTACACACCTTCACACACTTCCTTCTGAGCGTCAGGCTTGTCACTGTCGGGGTCTCCATCCTCAGCTCAGCCCTGACCTGAGCTAGGGATATAGACATGAATTCATTTGCACACTTGCCCTGCTGACACCCTGGCGTCAGAGCTGACCAATATGCCATGGTCACCTTCCTGTAACATACATTTGAAATGCCCGTCAGCACCCGCTCTCTCCACTCCGGCTCCAATCTTGGCCCAGGCGCTGCTTTTGCATTATTTATCTGGCTATTTATTCCATCCAGATTTCTCTCCATAATCCCCGGGTGCAAATCAGAACTTTTGAAAACAGCCTCAAGTTTTCCAGTCACTGGGGTCCTATTTAGCCTCACTTACTGGAGTAAGACTCCCTTCAATGGTGCCCTGGTGGCTCGAGAAAATGGATGCCCCCTTTCAACTGCCTAATTGCATCCAGAGCACGACTTGGCCATTGGACAACTTCCAGAGTTCTATTTTTATTTATCTCATTATTATCTTGGTAGTTACTTTGATAACTTCTCAGAGTAACCAGATGGTATATTTGGATAAGCCACCGAGCCTCGGCTGTGAGCTATTCCAGGGGCCTGTATGGGGATACGTATCATATGCGGAGAGTACCTGCTTTAAATGGGAAGGTCATGATGTTCTGTGCAGGCACAGCCGTCACATTGTCTTCCTATTAGAGTCACAAAGTCTTGTGAGAAAAGGGAAGGTAGGGATAGGAGAATATGTACAATGTATCCTTGCATGAAAAGGGAGGTCTTTACACTTACAAAGTCTTTGTTCCCTGAAGCATTGTTACCTCCTCGACACAGTGTCTACCTTCTCTCAGGCCTCCAAAAACTGCGTGCCCCCCCCCCCTTACAGAACGGATTCTGGTAAGTTTGTTCTTTGAGCCCCGGTTGGATGTGTACACCAGGGTCGTAATGAGGATTTGGGGGTCGCTGCTGAGAGGACCCCCACCCACAGCATCACATCTGTTGAGTCTGAGGAGCCCCTCTGCAGAAACAGAAACAGACATGCTCAACGAAGCAAAGACAGATTAAGTTTGGGTTGTGGCAGAGAGACAATGGCTCATTTTTGACAGCTTTCTGGCTGCTTGGTCCAACCCCTGTGAGCCTGCGTGGATATCTGCGTGGATAGCTTGCGTTCACAGCAAGGCCCATGCTTTGTCCCAGTTACGCTGCTTAGCTCTCACTTATTACAAACCAAACACCTTTGACTGGGAAGTAAAGGTCTTTCAGTGGGGAGCTGGCGAAATGGAGCCATAGTTAAGAGCACTTGCTGCTTTTGCAGAAGACCTGACTTCAGTTCTCAGCACCCATATTAGACAGTTCACAACCATCCAAAGCTCCATTTCCAGGGCATCCTACAACTTCTTCTGGCCTCTGTGGGTACCAAGCACTCATGTGGTACACACATATCCATGCAGGGAAATACATATACACAGGCAAAAACCGAAAGGAAAAACAACTGAGTTGCCACTTGATCAAATGCACAGCTAATCTAGGTCAATGAAGGGCTCTGGCAGCGGGAGCATAGCGACCATGCCAACGACGGATGTTGTTTTTACCCTCCTCCCCATTCCTTCTGCCTTGCTAAACCATTAGATTACATCCCTAAAGCTGGCCACCAAGGTCCATTCACTTATTTGAGCACTTCTTCCTCCTGAGATTGACTACCAAGGTCCAGCAATGGAAGTATTGGAGCGTAGCAATCCAAAGCCTCCTTTTGGCTACCCTAATTTAGCTGTCCAATCAAATGTAACCAACTCACCCTAACATGGTTTTCCCCTTTACCTTTATAGACTGCCATTTGCCTCTGGGTATCGTAACATGAAATGAATATGGAAGACATTCCATACAACACAAAAGTGAATAAAATAAAATAAAGCAAATGAATAAAATAAAATAAAGCAAATAATGGAAATACTACACGAAACATGCTAGAGATCAGTGCATTGTAATTTCTCCTTGATTATCTCAGGAACTTTTGTTTTTCAGTGGAGATTTATAAATCCCGTCATACATTGAGTTTTACAGCCTAGGCATTTGATAAGTCTATGGCAGACTGTGCTACCTGGAGGTACAGATCAGTCTCTGGCATCTCAAGAGCATGCCATCAAATAGAGAACACCACTGCCATCTACTAAATGCTTGTATCCAAAATTCACACAAGGAACCCAAGCACTCAAAGTCATCTAGAGGCAGAGGCTTCAGAAGGTGGGTAGGCCACGGAGGCAGAGTCCTCAGAAATGAGATTAGTGTTCTTACAAAATATACCCTAGGAGGGCTCTCCTCTCGTGAAAAACAAAGTCCCCTGCCATGATGGTCATGGACTCGCCCTCAGAAGCTGTAAGCAATGCCTTGGCCATGATGTCTCTTCACAGCAATAGGACAGTAACTAAGACACGAATTCACTGGGTAGAGTGCTGAGGATTTATTTGCAGTAGATGAGCCCCACCCATGTGTCTTAAGGAGGGGGGCTGCCTGTGCTCATGGAGGTCAGAAGAGGACATCAGTGTCCTATCCCATCACTCTCCCCTATATTCTTTAGGCAGACACTAACAAGCCCCACAGAAATAACAAGTGGGTTCAGTCATGGTTGGGTTTTTGAATGGGTCCTTGGGATTTGAACTCAGATCCTCATGTTTGCACAACAAGTTCTCTTACCCACTGAGTCATCTTTCCAACCCCTGAAAGAAACTTCTTATAGTGCTAACTAGGTACTTTCAAAATTGCTCAGGGAGCTAGAAAAGAGGCTCAAAATTAGACCTCTGGGATGGTTCTGAGGAACATGGCAGACTTGGGCCTCTAGGGAATCATCCGGGAAGGCGGCCTCTTCCTCACTGCCGCTGTGAAACACAGTGACATTGAGAATGGCTCTAACAAAGCTAAGGCTTACAGAGATCACTCACCCAGCAAAGCAATTGTACAGATGATTTGGTTTGTGAATAACCAAGGCAGACGCTGTTATTGTGAGGTCTCAGAAACCCAGGACAAAAGGCTGAGGTGCCTATGAATGTACCAAAGCAGACATTGGCCAGCTCTCCCAGCATCCCTGGGTACCTGTGGCTACTCCCAGCTCTCCCAGCATCCCTCGGTACCTGTGACTCCTTCCAGCTCTCCCAGCAGCCCTCCATACCTCTGGTTACTCCCACCACCTCTCACCCCACCCATGACTCTAAACCTCTCCCTTCCAAGGGCTGGGTTTTTTCTTCCTGTCCCCAAGGCCCCCCAACCTGATCTCTATATAACTCAGCCATTTTGGGGCTACACTGATCTCTTGGCTGGCCGCACTTCTTGGTTGGCGGCTTCTCTCTTGCTCTCCCCGCCCCCTCGCCCCTTATGGCCCATGTTCATTCTGGATTCTTCCCTCTGCCTGCTATCAACACTAAAAATCTCTGCATACTTTAGGCGTAGTCATGTCCTCCTCCGTTTATTTCATTTCTTCGTTCAGTTATTAACCTCATTGTACAGACAAGGAAACGGAGGTAGGAGAGCAGTCAGAAAGTCACATGGGGAGGAGCAGAAGAAGAGATGACACACATCCCCATGGTGTCTGCTACCTTACTATTAACAATGTAGGGATTTGTTGTTATTGTTCTTCTCAGACATAGTCTTTGTGGGGGGGGGGCGTGCTCGAGACAGGGTCACTCTGTAGCTTTGGAGCCTGTTCTGGAACTATCTCTTGTAGACCAGGCTGGCCTCGAACTCACAGAGATCCACCTGCCTCTGCCTCCCAAGTGCTGGGATTGAAAGCGTGTGTCACTACCACCAGGCTCAGACACAGTCGTGTTGTGTCTTCCTGGTTGGCCTGAAATTTGTAGACCAAGCTGGCTTGGAAGAACTCACAGAGATCCTCCTGCCTCTGTTTCCGAAGTAAATACTGGAATTAAAGACATGCACCAGCACACTCAACCTTAAAGTATGGGATTTGGATTTTCCTGACTTTGTGACTCACGAGCACACTAGACAGGGATCATGGCAGCAACTGTGTGGCTGTCCACACTATTGATCAATTAGCAGCAACTGCGGAGCCAGGGTTGCCACAGCAACAGTCAAGGATCAAAGTGTCTAATCTGCTTGCCATCTGTTGCCCTAAGATAAACTCACTACAGGCCCCTATCACAGCAGTTCACCAGGTCTGGATTGTAGCTGGCGTAAATTTCTGTCTGGATAAGGCAAGTCTAAGCCCAGAATGGTGACACACACCTGTAACCTCAGCACCAGTAGGGTGAGGGCAGAAGACAGGAGTTCAAGACCGATCTCACCTACACAAGTTTGAGGTCGGTTCCTATCTCAGAAGCCCCCAGTAATAAAGAAAAGGAGGAAGAAGAGGAGGAGGAAGAGGAGGCTGAAACTAGCTTGTTGCCTGCTTTTATTTTGTGGGCAGAAATTAAAATTTTAACATTAATTTTGATGTTTAAGCGTCATTGATTTTTGGCACAATAAGAAATATTTTCTTTAAAAAAATAAGCCAACCATCCTATACAAGAGCTCGGTGGATTTCTGTCGGTCTCCTTCATATTTGAGAACGAGCTCACTGTCCCCGCCTCGTAAAGACCGTTGCAGCTCTCAAAGGAGTAAGAAATAACTTCGGGGCTGCAGAAAGGAGGTCACCGCTCGATGGGGGTGTCTCAGCACCGCCAAACTTCGCTCTTGATCAAGAGGGAGACCTCGGAAGGGGGAACAGGAAGTCTCTGGTTTGTACTCTAACACAGGTGGTGAGTGTGTCTTTTCCCCCCGTTGGCTGGGATTGAGTGCAAAGGAAATGAAACAGGGAGGGGCAAACCACTTTAATGGAGAATGGAGCAGGACCTTTGTGTAAACAAAGGCTTTACTGAGCGAGGGGGGAGGACCACGGGTAAGGAAGATAAAAATACTTGAATTCCTTGTCGTAAACACAGGTTTTATAATATTTGATAGAAAAGACTCATTAATAGTTAATGTTTCTTACAAAGAGATAGTTTACTCTGAAGCCTAATTTAAGTGACCAGGAAACAGGGAGCTAGGTTACCCCAGGTTCCACGTTCTACCATGGAAGCAGTTTCATGAAGTTTTTCAGTAGCTTGAACAAAGCTGTAAATCAAGGCAGTTTAGAAATCCATCAGTGGGTACATCTGTTGCGGAGCATTCCTTTGTATGGTGTGAAGATGTTACACTGTGATCAGTTTAATAAGAACTGAATGGCCATTAGATAGGCCACACCTCCTAATCTTTTCAAATAGTGCCACTTCCTGGTGACCAAGTATTCAAATCTGTGAGCCACTGAAGAGAGGCTATGCTCATTCAAGCGCCACCCCCGGGACAGGTCTCTCTCCTCTCATTTTGGATTGGTTAACTCAGACAAAGAACGGGCAGCTGAGAGACCTGTCTAGAACATATCTGACCAGCCTGGCCCATTCAACATGCCTCCTTGTGTTTCAAGAGTATGCGTGCGCGCGCGCGCGCCTGCGCGCGCGCTCGCAGTGCCTGTGAAGGTCAGAGACCAACCTCGCCTGTCCAACCTCAGGATCGGCCCGCCTTTGGTTTCTCACCAAGGCAGCCGCTCCCTCTTTTCAGCTCTCGTCAAGCCGACAGTGAAAACATGAAAGCGTAGCCGCTCTGCCACACACAGAAAGGTGTGAAACTGCTGCTCTCACGAGCTTCTGGCGACTGCCGCACTCTAAACCACAGATGCCACACTGACCTTGCTCCCTCATGCAGGCCCCATAATATGAGCACAGTCGAGTGCATTGTAAAAATGCATGTGTGTGAAGCAAACACAGAAAGACCGCACGCTGGTGTCAGCATGAATTATTTCTGGATGGCGAAATTTTTAATGTTCTCTATGTTCTAAATTTTTAATGGGTGAGCCTTTTTCTCATCATAGTAACGCTTTTCTTCCATAATAATATTAAGTAAATGACAAAAGTCATTAAAGGAATAAGATAGGCAGTATCTAACACAGTCTGGGTCACCCCCATTCGCTGTATCCATTGTCTTTTTCTGATACCTTTGGTCTGTGTTTGCCACCACTTTGCAAGCGCGACTGGACACTCAGCATTCCTGTTCTCTGGTCGAGTGTAAGCAAAAGGAAAGGTAGTCTTCCCTTGGGGATTCTGGGTCTCTGCAAGGGGTCAACGCTTGCCTCCTCACCTGGAACTCATTTTTCTTGACTTGTTTGGCAGATGAAGAGTTAATCACTACTTCATATAGCTATGGGAATTATTTTATTAAGCAAAGCTGCTGCTAATGAAAGATAAAAGACTATTTTTTTTCTTTTTTAGGAAAATTGATTGTGTTAGTTAGCTTTCCATTCCTGTAGCAAATACTTGGGACAATCAACTTACAAAAGTAACCGGACAGGCGCGCATCAGTGCCAGCTACTTAGCCGCGTGTCTCCCACACGCTAGGAACATACTGTTTCGCCGATGTCATCCCTTTGAGAGCTTGTTCCTTCCTTTCCTATTCATTGAGATAGACGGCCTTGTGTTGTAGTCTAGGCTGACTTCTCCTGAGGAGCTGCTGTGTCTGGCCAGAGTTTGTTTTGAGTCATGGTTTTGGAGAGTTTGGGCCCTGAATGACTGATGATTGCCCCATTCCTTTGGGTCCTGTAGCACACTCTCCTGTCATGGCTACACCTGGTACAGTAAAATCTCTCCTCTCAAGGCTACAAAGTCAAAGAGAATGAGGAAAGGATCAGAGTTCTATGGCTTCCTTTGAGGACAGACCTCCAGTGACCCAAACACCCCCCACTAGGTACTACTTCCCAATGGCTCCGTTACCTTCTAACTTTAACACATGGGCCATTGGGGAACATTTAGGATCCTAACTCTGCAGTTAGGAGCAGCAGAAGTATCTTCCCCTCAGCTGTCACAACGTTCGCAGCTGGCACTCCAATGACAAAAAGCAGATAGAAAAGAGAAAAGCGTGGCAGATATTTTGGGCACAGTTACTGTCACAGACAAAAGGGGGCCTCCTCTCCTACAGTTCTTCTGAGGAGATATGTAAGTTCTTATGATGCCACTTCACCATCAGAAAAGCAATCCCAAAGAAAGCAGACTTGAGGTCAAAGAGCTCCGATCCCACAGGCATGGTACCTGCACCTGCATGCACATGCCCCGACCCCACATACAACATATAGCTAAAATTAAAAATAAGTCTTAAAAAAAAATAAAAGGAGTTAGGCTGGGGTTGTATCTTAATCGACTTGCCGAGCAGAGACAAGGCTCTGTGTTTGAAACCAGACATAGTGCAAAAAACAAAACCAGCCGGGTGAAAGTGACACAGGCCTTTACTTCCCAACACTCGGGAAGCAAAGACAGGCAGACTCTGAGTTCTGAGTTCAAGACCAGCCTGGTCTACAGAGTGAATTCCAGGGCTGCACGGATAAACCCTGTCTTGGAAAACAAATAAAACAAAACACGCCCCAAACAAACAAACAAACAAACAAACAAAAACTTTCGCCTAAATCAAAACAATAAAGACCTTAAAAAAAAAAAGTGTCATCACCGGGTAGTGGTGGTGCTCACCTTCAATCCCTGCACTCAGGAGGCAGAGACAGGTGAACCTGGGCTACATGGTGAGTGGCAGAGCAGCCAGGGCTATTTAGCAAAATCCTATCTTAAATAAATAAACAAACAAACAAATAAATAAATAAATCAAAGACCAGAAAACAAAGAAAAGTTAAGTCTCTTGGTAACAAAATTTGAGTCCTCAACTGCTTAATGAACAGGATGAAGCAGGGATTTTCCTTAAGCCCCCAGGGAATGGAGACCCTCAATCAGATGCCTGACCTTGGGAAAGAACTCTGGGGACCAGGCACTACACTATAGTTTTGTTTTCCCATTACACTGTACCATTCTGATTTCTCTGTATTTAACAATTGACCTCTTGCCTTTCATGGCCTCCGGTTCTGGATCTGGATTGTAGGTTTTCATCCTTGGAGTCAGGGGTGTCTAGAAAATCTCTAACTTTCCTGTTCTTGGTGTAATTAGGAGGGCACAATGGAATTCCTGGTTCCACCGGGGTGGTAATGTTTTTTCTAAAGAATTACATTGTTTAGAGAGGATACCATTGTATGCATTTTCATCCTTTACAAGGGTATAAACAATCCCACACAAAATTTCCCCAACGGAAAGGCATTAATAATGAGAATCGTTAAAAATGAAAGCAAAATGGGGGCTGGAGAAGTGTGGTCTGCAATGCTGAAATGCTGTACCATTGTCAAACGGCAAGGGTCGCAGTTGTGAGCTGCTATGTGGGTATTGGGAATTGAACCTGGGTCCTAAAAAGAGAAGCTGGTGCTCTCAATTGCCAAGTCATCTCTGCAGACCCAGGTCAGGGTTTTTGAGAGTAACTGAGTCCTTCACAGCTCAATCATGCATGACCCAAGGACTTAAGGTGCTGGACACTCGTGGTCATCACAGATCCATCCGGGATGGTGGTTCTGAGTTTATTATCTCAGGACAATGAAAGTTAATGACATAGACTCACAGGAGTCTGCAAAGTGGGAACAGGCGATATTAAGAATTGTTATAAGATAGTGAGAGATTGCAGGAAAAGTGAGGAAAACACCTAAGGGAGGAGGGATTTCCAAGAGAGAAAAAAAGCCATCAGATTTCCTATGTCTAGGGGTTGTAAAAGTCATTTAAATTACATTCTATTCGTGTGTGTGTGTGTGTGTGTGTGTGTGTTGTGTGTACTTTGTATGTGCGGGTACACAAAGGCCAAGACATTTGCGAGGAAGTGTTAATCCCACTGGGCAAGAATAAGGGAAAACAGGAGTCTGGGACACAGTGTGCGGTGTGTGTCACCTGTCTACTGCCTGCCTGTGATGATGTCCCAGAAAGGAAATCTACAGAGGTTTCTCCTGGCTCAGGGAGGTCTGAAGTACTTCATTTCTTAAGTCTCTCCTTACGACTAGATAAGAGAAACTCCTAGAAGACTTCTTCCAGCATCTGCTGGATTTCATGTGTCTTCCAATTAAAATATCTTTTTTTTTATCAACTCTGAGATTCAAGGAGGGGGGTCTACATCAGCCAACCTTGAACGCCATTTGGAGAAGAGATCCTGGAGACCGCAAATGTTCAGACACCAGGCCATGCACTTTGGAGAAGCTCGAAGCTGGGGTGGGTATGAGAACTAACAGCCCATTTAGTCTTCTTATAAATATGTATTTACGGTGTGTGTGTCTGTGTGTGGGATGTACAGGCGTACGGGTGCTGTGAGAGGCACAGGAGGACATTGGATACCCTGGAGCTGAAATTATGTGTTCTAGGCAGTTGTGAGACTCTGGATGGAAGTGGGTAGGAACTGAGCCTGGGTCCTCAGGAACTGAGCCTGGGTCCTCCACAGGAGCATCAAGTCCTCTTAACGATTGAATCATCTTTCCAGTCAAAAAAGAGTTAAGTTTTCATTGCTTTAGACAGGGTCTCATAATGTAGCCCTGGCTGACCTGGAACTTACTATGTAGATAGGCTAGCCTCAAACTCAAAGGCCACCATGACCCCAGTCCATCTCTTTTTCACGAGTCCCTTGTGACTGTTTTTCCACGTGCCACTTGTAAGAGCCTCACTCAGAAGGACTCAGTGCCTACCACAAACAGCAAAGCCCACCGTTCACTCCTGACTCTACTCAACTTGAGTGGTTATCATTGCCTGAAAAGCAAGAACAGCTGCTGCTACTTCCTCTTCTCTCCTCCTCCTCCCTCTCCTCTTTCTTCTTTTTAAATCTGCGAGATCTCCGCTGCCCCCAGTAACCACACATGGGAAATTCTCATGTTGATTTAAGAGCTGTGCGTTAGGGCTCATTCCTCCAAGGCCACTTGACTTACCAAGGAAACAACCACACAGAAGATCCAGGGTTTGTTCCAAGGCTGGGGGACCAATGCTCCTCACACAACAGACACCGTTCTGGAGGAGTGGAAACCTGGAATGGTGTCGGTGGTCTCAGCTTTCTCTGTGGCCTATATCAGACACGAGAATCCAGCCGGCCATTATGAATGAAACCATGATTCCTGAAGGATCCCATAGCCTGCGGCGATGCATTCGGAATAAATGATGGGCAAGAGTGCCTCGGCACTCAATGGGCAAGAACGTTGCAGAGTGTTGGGATATTTCGTTCTATAGGAAAGGACAACAAACGTGTCCATGATAGGCCTGTGGGGAAGCCGGCCATCCCTGAAGCAAAGGCTGGTCACAGCAGCTGCAGGGCAGCTTCAGCAGCTGCCTGGGAATGACATTATTTTGGGGGAGCATAGGACCATTCTGCTTTTTAATGTCTGATTTCTGTGTATCAATACCCTCCCCTGTGTTTCTCTTAAGGACCTTCAGTCTCTGCAGGAACACACTCCTCCAGTCCGACCTCTCGACGAAGGTGAGTAGTTCACACAACATGACCATTATTAGGTGTTGGTGTAAATCCTGAGAGCCCAGGCTCAGGGGGAGGCAGTGGCCTAATTACTGACAGCTGTTAGAGCCTTGTTTCTCTGCATTTTAGTTTCCCCAGCAGAGGGGCACAGACATTGCCAGCATTAACATTTAATTTTGATTTAGTAAGCCTGCACAGGCTGGGCCAGCAAAACACAGCCTGTTGCCTATAAAGGCTCAACCGCTCTTGAGGTTATTCTAAACTGCACCCGCTCTGGCCCAAGCGATGGGCAGAGGAAGGTTTTCAGGGTCACCCCAGTTTCTGAATGCTTCTGCGGAATTCTTGAAAGTGGAACCAAAGAGCTATGCTAGCCCCTGGAATAATTTCCAAATACAGCTTCCCTGAGGTTGTACAGAGAGAAGAGCAAACCCTAAGTTAGCTATCCGGGCTATGACAGTGGTCTAAGCAGAACATCTGGCGCTCTATTGGAAGATGGCAAAGACTCTCCTGACAAACTTTGGACAGACCCTTTCCCAGTCTGTCTCAACTTGGGTCTAAAAGTGACACATGATTTTACACACCCGCATTCCCACTCACGGAAACACTTACTTAACACAGTTTCTAAGCTCCTCCTCTTTTTTTTTTTTTAAACTTATTTCCTTCTTTGGTTAAGTTTTCTTTATTTATTTGTGTTTTATATACGAGTGCGCCAGAAGAGGGCACCAGATCTCATAACAGATGGTTGTGAGCCACCATGTGGTTGCCAGGAATCGAACTCAGGACCTCTGGAAGAGCAGCCAGTGCTCTTAACTGCTGAGCCACTTCTCCAGCTCCCAGCTCCTCTTAAAATGTCTGTATGACAAAGACTTCTGTAATTCTATTCCAGCTAAACCCGGTAGGAGATGAGCCTTAGAATGAATGGCTCCTTTAGAAAAACTTGCAGTTGTACATCCCTTTCTTCCACTCTGAGAGGATGATCTTCACACACACACACACAGACACACACACGCACACACGCACACACACACACACTCGTGTATGGACTCTCTCGCACATGTACATGCAAACACACAGGCTCGCGATGTTGTTTTTAGGACCTTGGCGACTTTAGAAGTGCCAGCATGCAGGGAACCAGCTCCTGCTCTCAGCTTCCAGTGTGTGGTTCCAGCTTCCCCAGTCACCTCCTGTCCACAGGGCCTGACGGGGCTGCTTTTCCCCCAGGGAAGTACCAGTTAACACACTGTTAGCTGGGCCCAAGCCTCCACTTGTGCCTTACCTGACTCCCTCAGGTCCCCGCACACAGAGGGGCTGAGTTGAGTCCCCTGCTGTTTTTTATCCTTTGCAATGGGGTTAGCACAGAGCCCACTGTTTGGTTCACATACAGTGCTTTCACTAGTGCCCAGCTTTCCCCGACAGATGGGTTCATCTAGAGAGACCATGACTTTAAGAAGGCCGAGGTTATGAACTTAATCTCCATATGGTCCTGCCTGTATTGTGCTCATAAGTGCCGCCTCTCAGCTGTTTCGCAGATGACTTTCATCGATCACTGGGACAGCAGAGGAAAGGACAGAGGTGGCTCGGCACAAACCACGTTCCTTTCGGGTTTCTCGTGACTGTTTAAGAATCCAGTGCACAGATGGTGCATCATTGCCCCTTTTATGTACCTCAGCTGGGAGAGCACCTAGGCTCTCTCTGCAGACACCTTTCTCGTGATTCGTCACAAATGCTCGACGTTCTCCTGCTTTTTCAGCATCTCTGTCGTGATCCAGCTCTTCCACAGTCCCTTTCCAGACACTCTGCCCTTCTCTGCACGCAGTCTGCCTCACAAAGAATTTGTCTTCCACGCCCTGGCTTACTTTGTTCACACCACAGCTTGCCGTTCATGGACTTGTGTTTTACGACATCCCAAGGAAATGAGGACAAGATAGCCCCCCTCTTTTGTTTGATGCTGTGGCTAGTATCAGGCTAACTGTACTGTGACTATCATATTCAGTAAGATGCACTTAAATGTTTTCATTGAGTTCCAAGTGACCTTGACAAATTTCAGCAAAATTATGTCGAATTCCTTCATCAATTCAAGGGCAGACTCTAGACGTTTATTATAATCTTCAAAATTCTTACCAGTTTAAACACTCAAATTAGTATGTGATTGTACTTTTTATAGGGATGTCTATTGCCTGTGAATTTCCCCCCGTTTATGTAATCATAAGAGTAACACATTTAACCACAAAACCTCCAGTTAATAAAGTTCATTTCGGCCTCTCCTTCCTTCCTTCCTTCCTTCCTTCCTTCCTTCCTTCCTTCCTTCCTTCCTTCCTTCCTTCTTTCCTTCCTTCTTTTCTTCCTTCCTTTTTCCTTCCTCTTTCCTCCTTCCTCCTCTTCCTTCTTCTTTTTTTTGTTTTTGTTTGTGACAGGGTTTCTCTGTAGCTTTGTAGCCTGAACTGGAGCTCACTCTGTAGACCAGACTGGTCTCAAACTCACAGAGATCTTCCTGTCTCTACCTCCCAAGTACTGAGATTAAAGGCAAGCTCCACTACGATCCAGCTCGTTCCTTTTCTCAAGGGTCTCACAATGTTGCCTTAGCTGACCTGGAACTTGCTAATGTAGACCAAGCTGGCCTCAAACCACAGAAATCCTCCTGCCTCTGTCACCTGAGTTATAGTATTAATAGCACCACACCTGGCATTATTTTTATTTTTAAATTTTATGTGTGTGGGTATTCTGCCTGCATGTATGTCTGTGTAGCCCATGTATGCCTGGAGCCCATGTAGGACATAGAGGGCATTGGATCTGCTGAAACTGGAGTTACTAACGGGTGTGAGCTGCCATGTGGATGCTGGGGTTTGAACCCCAGTTCTCGGGAAAAGCAGCCAGTGCTCTTAACCACTGAGTCATCTTTTAGGACAACATTGGGTTCTTTACATGTAAGCTTCTGTTAGATTACTTTTCATAACTTTATGAATACCTTTTTAATAATAATGTACTTTCTGCCCATTTTAAAGAAGGGAAAATATCTTTGAGGAGATGTCCTGTACCAGATGGCTCCTAAAACCCCAAGGAAACCAGCCACTCAAGAGACCTGAAGAATTCCCTGCTTCAGGAGAGCAGCGCCATAACAAAAGCTGCTGAGAATGTGGTGGGGTGAGGTGTGCCAAGCTGGTAGTCAGATTGGCAGTGTCATCCATGGGTATCAGCTTTGGAGGCATGAAAGATTCAAGGGTGAAGGGGTTGTAGATCTGTCCTTCATGGTTTCAGAAAGCTTCTGAGGCCAGGCAACATGTAACAGGGATGAAATTCCTGCAAGGTTGTGAGAGGCCATGTGTGAAGCGGGGTTGGGGTAAGGATCCCAAGACACTAGAGATAGCAGAGCTATGAGAGAGCTGCATATAGCCAAGGAGAGTTTTATATAGCCAAGGAGAGCTACATATAGCCAAGGAGAGCTGCATATAGCCAAGGAGAGGTACATATAGCCAAGGAGAGCTATATATAGCCAAGGAGAACTGCATATAGCCAAGGAGAGCTACATATAGCCAAAGAGAGGTACATATAGCCAAGGAGAGTTATATATAGCCAAGGAGAGGTACATATAGCCAAGGAGAGCTATATATAGCCAAGGAGAGCTGCATATAGCCAAGGAGAGGTACATATAGCCAAGAAGAGCTATATATAGCCAAGGAGAGCTACATATAGGGAGTGGAGCTAGCTCAGGAGAGAAGCTGTGTATATAGAAAGCAATACATAAATAACTAAAAAGACTGAACATAAAGAAAACAACCCAATTAAAGGTGGGGACTAAGCAGGAATTTCTCCAATGATGAAACGCAATGGCTGAGAAACACTTAAAGAAACACTCCTCCATTGTCGGCGTTACTGTAACTATATAACCACTATGGACGTCAGTGTGGCAGTTCCTTAGGAATCTAGTGTAAAAGGAAACTGTGCTTTCATTTCCCGGCTGTCCAGACTCAAATAATCACACAAAACTATATTAATTACAACACTGTTTGGCCAAAGGCTCAGGCATATTTCTTGCTAGCTCCTATATCTTAAATTAACCCATTTCTATTATTTTTTATTTTACCATGAGGCTTATGGTTTGTTACCTCACAACTTGCTTCTTGGGTGGTTGCATGGCATCTGTCTAACTCTGCCTTCTTTCTCCCTGCATTCATTCTAGCTATATTCTGCCCTACCATAGGCCAAAGCAGCTTCTTCATTAACCAATGGCAATAAAACATATTCACAGCATACAAAGGGGAATCTCATATCAACCTAGGGATAGATCTACCTCAAGATTCCGCTGTGCCACTCTTGGACATACACCCAAAGGCCCCTGAACCTTACCACAGAGGTGCTTACTCAGCCATGTTCAATACTGCTCTATTCATAATTGCCAGGGATTGGAAGCTGCCTAGATTCCCATTAACTGATGAATGGATAATGAAGTGTGATACATTTCATTGTGACAATGTGATAATTCATACAACAGCATACTATTCAGGTATAGAAAAATGAAATTATGAGGGAGGAACTGAGTTCATTTCCCAGCACCCACATTAGGCAGCTCACAACTACCTGGAACTCTAATTCTAGGGACATAAAATGCACTGATCTCCGTGAGCACCTGCATGCACATGCAAGTACACACATGCACATAAGTAATGACAAAAATATATCTTCAAAAATGAAATTATAAATTCATAGGTAAATGGATGGAACTAGAAAAAAATCATTCCGCTTGAGGTAACCCAGATCCAATAGACAAATATTGTATGTTTTCTCTTATGCATAGATGTTGAATTTTAAGGTTTTGATATGTATACCATAATCTGAATAACCACAGAGGTTAGGTACCTAATAAGGGAAGAGGGTGAAGGAGAGAATCTCCCAAGGAAGGGGAAATAGAATTCTTCATTATGGAGAGACAAAGGGGGAAACTACAATAGATTAAATAGGGAGGGGCAGAAGAGAAAGGGAAAGGAGGAATATGGGAGGGTGTTTGAAAAGCCAGTGGAAACCTACTACTGTAGAAGCTTCCTAAAATATGTTATTTGTGAAAGGAATATAAATGGAGTCACCATTTATAGGGAGAAAATGCCCCCAACTAAATATCATAAGACACCAAGTAAAATCTCCAGTGCCAGGAGTGGGTCACATCTTGTTGAGTCATTTGCGAGAAGGATCCTGTCAAACCTCCTAAACATTACAGGCTATTGACAGAGCTATTGATTGCTCTAACATTTTCCCCCACCATGAGGGGTCACCCGTTTAATCATTTGCCCTACCTACCACCCACATCCCTGTCTTCTGAAAACTCAAACTCAAACCCTGGCAAGGGGGTAGGGTGGGGTAGGACAGGGCTACACGCTGGACTGCTAAGAACACTCCGAGGGATTGTTTTACTTGAGTAGGCAGTGGGGACCGCCATGCTTTGATCCTGAAGCTACAAATGACGCCAGTCTAAGCGCAGTCTGACACAGGGGAGGCGGCCAGCACTGATGAGAAGCAGCCCTGCTTACAGCTGCCCTGAGGCATGTCTGTGGCTGCCAACAGTCCCAGGATCTGGTCAGTGAAGGACTCTGGCCAGCTTGAGCCGGGCAAGTGTGGCTCTGACAGGCTTTCCTTGCCCTTCTTGCCCATCCCCTCTGCCTTGCTAAAGCTGTTGGATTACATTTTTAAAGCTCTCCACTAAGACCTATTCCCTTCTTTAGCCACCTTCTCCTCCTGAGGCTGACTACCACAATCAAAAACCCGCTTTCGGCTCACCTAATTCACCTGTCCAATCAGAATGAAACACTTCATCCTAACATGGGGTTTTCCTTTGCACCTTTATAAACTGCCCTTTGCCTCTGTGCCACGTCGGTCTCCTCTCTAGCCAGCCCTGTGTCCCCGTGGGACGAATATCCCTTCCCCATCTCCCTCGTTCCCTTCTCCTTCTCCCTCCTCTACCTCCTGTCTTTGTCTCTGACTCCTTGCCCTCGGTCCTTTTGGGGCAAATAAATCTCTGTGCTGAGAACTTGGTCTCGGGAGTCTTGTGCCGGTCCTTTGAACAGTGTTCTATAATAAGTGCGCGGGCACCATTGTACTACACGGATCTGGATCTCTGTTTAGCAATTAGCAGTCAAGGGCCTTGGAAGGGGCTTTAACCCTTGCTCACCCTGCCACGGGGACAACAGCCGTACCTGTGTTACCGTTCTGGGATGTTGCTGGTTACTTTACATGAGCAGCCGTTACTGGCACACAGTAAGTGCTCTGTAAGTACAATGCTGCTCTCTACTGTGCTAGGACACAGAACATGGCTGTGAACCCCTCTGAAAAGCGTTCCAATGCAAGTCACCCAGGTGATCAGAGCTGACCCAAACCATCCAGTGTTTGCAATGCTGGCTGCATTTCCCTTACCCTGAGCTTAGCTGCTAAAACCATTTCTAATCTTTATTTTTATTTTATGTGTGTGGGTGTTTTGCCTGCAGATATGCCATGCATATGCAGTGCCCATGGAGACCAGAAGGGGCATCAGATCCCCTGGGGTCAGAGTTATGGATGGTTGTGAGCTGCCATGTGGGTGCTAGGAACCCAAGCCCAGTCCTCTGCAGGGACAGCCAGTGCTCTTAGGCACCGAGTCCCTCTGCAACCCCAGGTTAGTTATTTTTCACTACAATTCTGATAAAGGAAAGTTGTATTTAAAGTTATTCTTGGAAAAAAAATCATTTCTGGTTAATCTTGGTGTGTGGCTTTTTTAAAAAGTTATTTGCAGGTTTTTTTAAATAATAAAGTTTATAAAATTAGAAAACAGGTCCTTCGAATTGTTAATGCAGTTCTTTCCCACAGACATTCTTATTCTGTGAGCTGTGGTGGATGCTGTGTGGTGCACACACATGATCAGTAAGAGGGTCATATGCTCTTAAAGCGGTAGCAAAGAAGAAAAAACAAAAGCCTGTAATACTTAGAGCAGAGGGCATCCTGTGGATGAGTATGGAGTACTTTCATAGAGATCGGATTTGAAAGCTTCCAGCTGGCACTAGAAGCATACTACTATTTTCATATAGTGGAAATAACACACGCCAGCTAGGACACACGGGGTGGGGGGTGACAAGGCAAGCTCTGGTGACTGTGGTCCAATGTGACGAGATGAGAGAGACGGCTGGGCACACAACTCCCATCAGAGCGTGTTGACTGAGTTTTCTGTCCCAAAGAAATCACACAGAGGTCTACATTAACTATAAACTGATTGACTCATTAGTTCAGGCTTCTTATTAACTCTTATAACTTATATTAGCCCATTATTCTTGTCTATGTTAGCTACGTGGCTTGGTATTCAGCAAGGCAGTCACATCTTACTTCTTCTGTGGCTGGGTGACGACTGCAGACTAGAATTCTTACCAGAATTCTCCTGTTCTTATTGACCCACCTCTACTTCCTGTCTGGTTGTCCCGTCTATACTTCCTGCCTAGCTACTGGCCAATCAGTGTTTATTTAAAATATAATTGACAGAATACAGATCATTGTCCCACACCAAGAGCGTGTGGTTAGCTGGCACAAAACACTGGGTTAAAGGTAGAAAAACAGTGAAAGATATGACCAGAATGCTAGGCTGGGTGTGTAGAGGACACAGTGCACAGAAAGCTAGGCTGGGTGTGTAGAGAAGACACAGTGCACAGAAAGCTAGGCTGGGTGTGTAGAGAAGACACAGTGCACAGAAAGCTAGGCTGGGTGTGTAGAGGAGACACGGTGCACAGAAAGCTAGGCTGGGTGTGTAGAGGACACAGTGCACAGAAAGCTAGGCTGGGTGTGTAGAGGACACAGTGCACAGAAAGCTAGGCTGGGTGTGTAGAGGACACAGTGCACAGAAAGCTAGGCTGGGTGTGTAGAGGACACAGTGCACAGAAATGGAGAAACTGGGTTATTAGTGGGCTGTTCCAGCAGTTACTGGTTGAATCAGTCATCCAGAGCCCACTCTTAGAGTTCATCCAGTCTTTAATGTATAAATTTATATATTTCATTTATAGAGAGAATCTTCAATAATAAGACATATATATAATAAATAACTCAAATTTGAAAACATATGTCAGACAGCTTCATGGTTTTTTTGTTTTGTTTTGTTTTTCTGAGCTCAGGCTGGCCTCCAGCTCTACATGTAGTTGAAGGTGACTTTTAATGTTCAGTCTCCTGCTCTATCTCCCAAGAGCAGGAATTACATGTGTTCACCACTGTGTCTTTGGCTTTTTCTTCTTTCTTTACGGTTCTGAGGGTTTAACCCAGGACCTTGGCCATGTGAGGCAATCGCCCTACCACAGAGCGGTATCCCCAGCATGGCGTCACACCTCCTCGGTGTCAGAACCCTCCAGCCCAGGGAGGTCAGCGGGCAATCTCAGCAGTTCTTCAGCTTCTTCTTGCAAAGTCTCCACCTTCTCGTGCAGCAGCATCTGCAGTAAAAACCCGGTCGTGAGGCCAAATGTCCTTGGCTAGAGAGCTGCCAACATTTTATGTCTGCTAAACCCTGAGCTTGGCACATCAGTATCTAATGTCAGAGCTGAAACAGTGGGACTGAAAAACAGCCACTTAAGAACAAGCAATTTCAGTAAATGAAGCTGAGGAATTCTGTGAAAAACCATTTTAGCTGATCAGTGTTCAGTGTACCGAAAAGAATGGAGCTTTCCTACACTCAGAGATTTGCTTCACATAAGACCTGGGCACTTAAAACTTAATTTATAATCTATAAAATTTCAGAGAATTTTGCAAAAATTTAATTACCTCTTGAAACTGCCATCCTTTCATATATGTTCAATTAGCTCTGGAAACTGTTATCTTACATATATATTTTACTCTCATAATTTAGTGTGCTTTTAGAAGCCCATCAGTATTAAAGAACAGAATTTTTCCTAAAGCTTCTCAAGTACACAAAGTCTGATCTATCTTCCCTTCATCTCTTTCCTCCCTCCTGTCATTTTTCCCTCATGTATTTTTTGATTAATTACTTAGCTATTGCATGTGCATACACCATGTGTCCCTGGAGCCCAGAAGAGTGGGGTGGATCCCTGGGACTGCAATCACAGATGGCTGTGGTGGCCACGTGGGCACTAGAAACATGAACCCAGGTCCCCTGCAGGAGCAGTCAGTGCTCTGAACCACTGTGCCACTTCTATACCCCACCACCATCACTTTATACTTTCGAGCTAGGATTTCACAATGTAGTCTAGGTTGGCCTCATATTTGTGATCTTCCTGCTTCAGGGCTCAGAACGTGCATGCTGCCATGTCTGGAAATAGATAATTTAAAAACAGTGTGCAGGGAAGAGAGTATCCCAAGCACAGCGAAGAGGATATGTGCTGGTTTGCCTTAGTTCCCACACACAGGAGGCAGAGGCAGGGGGATCGCTCCTTTAGTTTCCACATACAGGAGGCAGAGGCAGGGGGATCGCTCAGTTTCAAATCCAGCCAAAGTCACTGAGTCAAACAGCAAAACAAAATGGCATTTAGAATATTTCAATAAAAATTTGATGAACAGTGACTTTTTTTCTATTTTCTAAACATGAGAAATAAAATGCTGGTAGCTGCGGGTGGGTTGTCTAGAGAGCAGAGAAACTGATCTGTAACACTGCTTATAATAAAAAGCTTAGCAAAATCTTCACAAAGGGAAAATCCTAAGAAACAAAGTGGAAATGAAAAAAAGAACAATGCTCTCTAATTAGATAAGGCATAGCATTGCACAAGGGAAATCAAAATATAAGCCAGGCTTTCCAGTATCTGAGGTAATGGTAACCATATAAACGTCCTATCATATCCTCTAAAAACTACACAGAACATCGGTAGTGGTGGTGGCACACACCTTTAATCCCAGCACTCTGGAGACAGGCAGGCAGGTCTCTGTGAGTTCAAGGCCAACCTGGCTCACAAAGCAAGTTCCAGGACAGCTAGGACTACACAGAGACTCCCATCTCAGAAAACAAAACACAACACAACAAAACAAAACAAAATACAACAAAAAAAGAAAGAAAGAAAGAAAGAAAGAGAGAGAGAGAGAGAGAGAGAGAGTGAAAGGAAGGAAGGGAGGGAAAACTACACAGACCATAAACTGGGAGCGGTGGTGCACGCCTTTAATCCTAGCACTCAGAGGATCTCCATCAGTTGGAGGCCAGCCTGCCTGGTCAATATAGAGTTCCTGGCCAGCCAGGGCTACACAGTGAGACCCTGTCTTAAAAACAACAACGAACAAAACAAAACCCTACATAGATCAGCAACAATGATACAAAATCCACAGTATCACGAGATACAGAATATTGCCAGCCTCACCCTGTGTCAGGAAGTAGAATAAGCTGGCTGGAAGGTGGGAGAGTCAGACTGAGTACTGGGGTGAGATGGGGCCGTGTCCTGAGAACTCAGGGTGCTGAAGGCAAGAGTACAGCCCCTGCAGACACCACTGGCTTCCTGGGAAACGGTCGGCCCCACAGTTCTGGCTAAATAAACCACTGCATCTCTTTGGGTCGTGTTTATTTCTTCCTGCAAACACTTGGTGCACAGGTACTATCTGACTGTGTGCTGGGCAACATGAAGGAGATGACTGCAGGCTGCCCCTGCCCATTCAGGGACACCTAGTTACTGATACAGTCCGTCCGGGAGGCTGCATCTGTAAACACCGAAACCATGGCTCTCACACCGCTGCAAATATTACTTGAGGCAATGCTCACATGTGAGCACCATTCAAAAACTTGAGAAAGAGATGTATTTTTAAAACAGTTCTCTTTCATATAATGATAGTAACTGTCTTAGTTAGGGCTTCTATTGCTGACCAAACACCATGACCAAAAAGCAAGTTGTGGAGGAAAGGGCTTGTGATAGTTTGAAAGAAAATGTCCTCTAAAGGGAGTGGCACCATAGAAGGTGTGGCCTTGTTGGAGGAAGTGCGTCACTGTACAGGTGGGCTTTGAGGTCTCCTTGGTCCAAGCTATGCTCAGTGCAACACACAGCTGCTTCTGCTGCCTTCAGACCAAGATGTAGAACTCTCAGTTCCTTTTCCAGAACCATGCATGCCTGCGTGCTGCCAGGCCAATAACAGACTAAACCTCTGAACTGTAAGCTAGCCCCGGCTAAATGTTCCGTGTAAGAGTTGCTGCGGTCACGGTGTCTCGGCGGCAGGAACACTAACTAAGCCAGAGCTTATTCAGCTTACACGTCACATCACTGCTCATCACTGAAGGAAGTTAGGACAGGAACTCAAACAGGGCAGGAATCTGAAAGCAGGAGTCAGGGTGCTGATTGCTGGCTTGCTCCCCCTGGCTTGCTCAGCCTGTTTTTCTATAGAATCCGGGACCAACAGCCCAGGGATAAGACCATCCACAATAGGCTGGGCTCTCCCCACCACAAATCACTAGTTAAGAAAATGTGTTACAGCTGGATCTTATGGAGGCATTTTCTCAATTGAGGTTCCCTCCTTTCAGATAACTCTAGTATGTGTGTCAAGCTGACATAAGACCACTCAGCACAATAATGCAACAATGAAGTTTTAAAAAGCCAAGCAATTTATATATTTGTGACCAAGAAGGACATAATCCCAAATTGCTGTGTGATGGCTTCACCCACACAAACAGAAGTACAATGGCAGTCTTGAAAAGGGAACTGAAGACCGTGAATGGGTTAAAGAACTTAATATGGGAAAGAGAAAGAGAAAGTCTTGCTTCAAAGGAAGGGCTGGCCTGGCTCTGAGGGGCAGACCGCCAGACACAATGAGAGAAACGTAAAGAGACAAATCAACCCCAACATATCGTGACTTTGGTAACGCTAAAAGCACCAAAACCAACGAGAACCGATTCTTGCCAGCGAAGGAGTCTACAAGCTGAGAGACTGGATGCTGGGCACCCGAGGAGGACACTTCTGTGAGGAGGCTGTGTGGCTACCAGATCCCTGGTTTCAGGGAACCCTTGAAACGGTGTGAATTCTTAGGTTGTTTCTCTGCTCTACTCAGCACTCCGGTGTCAGCAACAGGTACGGTATCTGTACCTACCAATTCTGAGTACGTGAATTTTTTTTTTTTAATTTAGATTTGATGTGTCTGGATGTTTGTCTGTGCACCGCATGTGTGCAGTGCTCCTAGAGATCAGAAGGCATCGGATCCCCTAGAACTAGAGTTACCAAGTGTAAGTTACCCTGTGGGTTCTGGGAGTCGAGCCTGCAGTCCTCTGGAAGAGCAGCAAGTGCTCTTAACCACTGAGCCATCTCTCCAGCCCCCAGTACGGTTTTGGAACTATGAACTACTCTATGACATGCAGTGCTTTGCTCTGACATTGGAAGCGTCAGGACAGTATGCTGTGACACACTCTCAAAGCTTGCTCACCTTTGCTGAGGAAACAATCTGCTTGGCCTGGCGTCTGGACAGATGCTCAATTGTCCTCACTAGCACGTCTGGATTGGCATTGGCTAAGTGCATTATACTCTTGTAACCTGCACTGTATAACTGTTTTGCTCGACCCTAAGGTATTAAAGAAAAAAATTAATACTATGAGTATTTGTGACAATAAAAAATACACATGCAGCAGACAACTGACGCAGATACTAGTGTACATATGAAGAGACGACATGGCAGAGTACTGCAGAGTTTTAAGGATGTGTCTGGGAGTCTGATTTGACTTGCGAATTTTCCACACCGTGCAAGTCAGCAGGCGTGCTAAAAGTCTACTCTCCGAGGCTGAGTGCATCTAAGCTGCCACCACCATTCCTCACTGATAAGAAGTCCAGCTTCTTCAACCTTCCCCCATGAAGCCCAGCAGTGCTCCAGGAATCCCCAGGCTTCCATACCAGACTGGGACCGCTGCGCATTCAGTCTCAGGGACCGAGCGACCTCTCCACTGTGGAGACCCCTGCCGCAGGACTACCCAGCGATGTCAGCCGATGTAACAAGTCCCCTTTGTTGATATATATTGAGTCTTTCAGTTCTGTTTCTCTATAGACCCCAGAGCGACAAGGCTCTTTCTATTCCCCATTCTGCAGCAGCACTTAATAAAATGGTAAGACCTAATCTTCCCGTCAGTAAAAACAACCTGAGCTGGGGAACCAGAGCAAGGCTGACCTCTAAGACCCCGGTCACTTCCATGAGCGGGATTAGCTCCGCCTTCACGCAGTACGTCAGTTTCTTGGTAAGTTCTACTAACAGGGCTCTGTAAACCCAAAACTCCTCCAGCTCCTAAGAAAAGAAAGATACATCCAATGTTAAACTAAGCAAGTTACCTCTAAGTTTTTTCTGAAGTTTGGGTGTAGCGAGGGGGAGGCCGATCCCAAGCACAATGACAAGGAGGCATGGTGGGCACCCTGGCAGCTTGATGAACTAGCTTTTGGGGGAGGAAAAAGATTGAAAATAAAAAAACAAGTTATTTCTAATCAAAATCACAGGAAATGGGTGTACGACTTTGTCTGTCAAGTGACTACAGTTTTTACCTCTGGGAATTATTCCAGAGACAGAGTATTAAATTAGGAAAGATCCGAATGCAGCATAATAGTCAACAGAACATTGTCTAAGCTAATAAAAATAAGAAATACGAATCGTGAGCATTAAACATGGCTTAGAGGCATTCATATCAATTGGTCTTCTCCAGATGTACACTCAAGGGCTGGGGGCTGGCTCTGAGGGAGGTGCCTGCTGCACACTCGAGGGCGGGGAGCGACTCTGAGTGAGGGGCCTGCTGCACAAGTGTGATCGCTCTTAGCACCCACGTGAAACTCATGTGCAGTGGCGGAGGCCTGTGACCCCAGCACCAGATGTCTGTGTGGGTGTGTAGCCAAAATGGGGAGCTCCAGGCTCAGTGAGAGACCCATTTTTTTGTATTTTTCTATTACCCATTCTGTGTAATTTTTCTGCTAGTAGAAGTAACCTGAGCTGGGGAACAAGGACAAGAAGGAAGAAGAAGCAATTGAGAAGGACACCTCTGATGTTGACCTCTGACCTCCACATGCAACTGTGGCAAGTGCATACATGTGCACCCAAACAGGCACGCATGCACATGCTCACACATAGTGTGCACCCCCCAACACGTTCAGTTTAGTATACTGCAAACTCATACACTAAATATGTTTGAAATGGTAATTTTAAAAGGCCCCTTTCTAGGCTGTGGGTATCACCATAAGAACATGTAATGTCACCCTGACGTCACCGAGCAAGCAGCTGCTGCACTAACAGCAGAGTTAAAGGATGCCGGCGGAACTGCCAGACAACCAGTGCCGAGCTGCCTGGGGTGGGCCTTCCCGCTACACCGCTACACCGCTACACCGGAGGGTCTTCCTGCTACACCACTACACCAGAGGGCCTTCCCGCTACACTGCTACACCAGAGGGATTTCCCGCTACACCGCTACACCGGAGGGTCTTCCTGCTACACCGCTACACCGCTACACCAGAGGGCCTTCCCGCTACACAGCTACACCGCTACACCAGAGGGTCTTCCTGCTACACCACTACACCGGAGGGCCTTCCCGCTACACCGCTACACCGGAAGGCCTTCCCGCTACACAGCTACACTGCTACACCAGAGGGCTTTCCTGTTACACCGCTACACCAGAGGGCCTTCCTGCTACACCACTACACCAGAGGGCTTTCCTGCTACACCGCTACACCAGAGGGCCTTCCCGCTACACCAGAGAACCGTCACTAAGTTTTCATGATTATCTGTGGTTAAAAGCTGCCTTCACTAAAACAGCCGCCGTGCTACCTCACGCCGCTGACGGCTTCCTCAAGGGAACAGAGTCACATATTAAAGGACACTAATCACCCTTCATTATTCTACACAGGCATAGACTAGAAGTTGAAGCTAGGAAAGCAAGGAAGCTGAAATTAAAACCTGACAAAAACAGCTTGTATGATATGTCAATTAAAGATTATTTAGGTAGCTAAGTCTGGTAAGACTTGCTGTGTTATTTAAGGAAATTCTACAGTTTTCCAGTTTTAAACTCATCTACTTCAAATGCATATATAAATAAAGCTTATTTATATACATATACTAAGTATATGTATATGTAAAGCCCCTATACTTGATGTGGATTCCTAGCCTGCCTGCCAGGCACTAGGACTGGCATATCACTGTGGCTGTCCAGAAAACCCGGCACCGAGTAATCCCACGGCAGCTAATGGTCATGGCTCACTCAACCCGCTCATCACTCATGAGTCACCACATGGAAGCCGTGGGTTGTGACAGACACCTTGGAACTATTAGCAGTGGTCCTGGGAACGGGCCAGCTCTGCACCTTCTACCGACTTAAGTGTTCTAGTAGACTGGGTAATTTCTGCATTTATCCCATAAGCTCACAGGTAGTAATCTTGTAAACAGGCAGAAACAAAGAAATGCTTTCAATAATCCGCATGCTTTGAAATAACATAGTAACTCAGCAGAGAGAAAAGACGGACACCTGCTTTATAACAGCGGAAATGAAAAGACCAGAAGGACATGTCACACATTGAAGTGAATTACCTCACAGAAATGTAACACACAGGACGAGAATGAGGCGGCTCCCGTGAGCAGGTTTTGTACGTGTCCTCGGGGCATATTAAATTTCTCAGACACACTCCAAACGTTGGTCTCTTTCAGCAAGGAATAAAGGACAAAAGACAGATAGAGCCTGTTGACAATGTTCTTGTCCACCTTCTAGAAAAACACAATCAAATAAACTCAGTTGGTAGCTGGGCAAAAGGCAAAGTGAATGAAACTATTCAGGTCAGCAGGGACAGCATGAGCTCACAAAAGCAGCCTGCCCTCTACCTCAGCTCTTCGATTTTTCTAGTCCTAAGGCAATAAGGTAAGCTGTTTCCAGTGTAAGGTCCACTTGGCAGGGAGGGGAGTGGACTGAAATGCGCATGCCGTAGCCCCTGGAGCCATGACTGTGGCAGTCGGGAAGAGGACCTTTGCAGACATTGTTAGCTCGGGACGGTACGGGATGGGACGCCATCCAGGATTTACCACGGGCCCTGAACTCACGGACTGGAATCCTTATAAAATGAGGAAAGAACAGAGACACAGAGGCCAATGAAGAGCGAGGCTAGGGTCAGAAATGTGCCCGTAAGCCTAGCAGCTGCCTTGCCCAAGCCTTGCGGCTGGGAGAGAGCAGGTGAGGATTCTTGCAGCCTACCCAGGAAGTCAGCATTGCCCGTACCTTGATTTCAGATCTGGGGTCCTGAACTGCGAGGAACCGAGCCACAGGCCTCACATATGCAAAGGCGGGGCTCTATCGCTGAAGCCAGCCGCTTTCTGTTGTTTAAGTCGCCCAGTGGCCTTAGAAAATGAACACGAGAAGGGAGGCAGGAGTGTGGGAGGCACGGGGGGGGGGGGATCCCTGTGCTCACAGAAAAGCACTAGGGGAACCAGGAATGTTCCAGACAACCTGCTCTGTGTATAACCCATTTGACACACAGAAGGCTGGGAGCAGATGTGCCTAATAGCCTGCTGACCTTTGTCATGCTTATCAGTCGACGGAACCCATCTTTATGGGAGATGTCACATGTACTTTACAAGGAGCTTAATGTTGTCATGTTGTGCATGCAGGATTGAGTTATGTATCACGAGAAACATTTTCACCAAATTGAACTGTACTTAATTAAATATGACCCAAATAAACCACTCGGGGTCAGACTCTCAAAGTTTGAACCAGTACTGGCTGCATGTGGAGCCAAACTCCCTTCTGCTGGAAAGTGGGGTGACCTCCACACTGACCGCGCTGTTTGCGTGTGGATGGGAGTAGACAAAGACGCTGGCTAAACAGTGAGCTTGTCTATACTATGGACTGCAAGGAGATAGACCATGGCTTCCACGTGGCCGTGACAGTCAGTGTCCCAAAGCAGAACCAGAGACAGAAAACGACTTCTGTCTGAGATTCTACTTTTGCCATTGGTGTTAGAGATCTGATTGTTTGTGCAAACAATTTCATCACTGGTATCAAGTTAACTTGCTGGGCAGTAGTGACGCACACCTTTAATCCCAGCACTTGGGAGGCAGAGACAGGTGGATCTCTACGAGTCTGAGGTCAGCCTGGTCTATAGAGTGAGTTCCAGGACAGGCACCAAAGCTGCAGAGAAACCTTGTCTCAAAAAAAAAAAAAAAAAAAAAAAAAAAAAAAAAAAGTAAAATAAAATACGCTAGTTGGGAATGATGGTATGCCTATAATCCTAGCACTTGGAGCCCAAGGTAGGAGGGGTCAAGACCTGAGTTACATAGCAAGTCCCTGTCCAAAAAGAAAAACAAATAAGATACAGAAGCGAATTTTGAGATAAATGCTACTGATCAGTGGATTTTGAGTTACAGATTCAGCATGTATATAATGGGCCATCCTTTTAAAAGCATTAAGCTGAAAAAGTATATACAATACTAGGTAGGCAAAGATAGCCTTTAAATTTGTCGTTTTTAATGTACTTTTACCATTAACTATAAATTGAGTAAATGGAGACTTTGCTTAGAATGTAATTCCAAAGCCAGGAAAAACGACAGAATTATTAAATGGCTGGACAGATGCTCTAATGACAGTTCCAAGTGTTTGCAAGAAATGTCAACGATAAGGGGTAGGGGTCGCTGAGATAGATCGGTGCACAAAGCACTTGTCGTACAAGCCTGACTTCATGAGCCCAAGTGCTGGGGGCCACAGAAAGGGGAAAGGGAACCAACTCCACACACACACACACACACACACACACACACACACACACACATGCGCACACACGCTAAGAGACAATAAAGTTTTAAAGGAGTTGGTGAGGTATGGAACTTTGGTTTTTTCTTTTTTTCAAATTGTATTTATTTGTGTATGTGACTGGGTGCATGTGTGCCTTGGTGCACACGAGGAAGCCAGAGGACAGCTTTTGGGAGTGGTTCTCTTCTCCCACCTAGTGGAAGCTCTGCGGCTCTTGTTTCTGGCACGCTGTGTAGTCTAGGTTAAGGCTTTTTAGGGGATCCTGAGGATAGAACTCAGGCCTTGAGGCCAGTGTAGCAAGAATATTTTCCATTTCCCACTGAGCTGTTTTGCCTGCTCTACTTTCTTCTTCAATATGGAGAAATAAATTAGGTTTTAAGTAAATAGTTTTTTCTTGGCTTTTGAGACTAGGTTTCTCTATAGCCTTTGGCTGTCCTGGAACTTGCTCTGTAAACAAGGTTGGCTTCGAACTCACTCACAGAGATCCATCTGCCTCTGTTCCCTACTGCTGGGATTAAAGACATGTGCCACCCCTCACCCATAAATACCATTTTCTTTAGAATTTGAAATAGTTATATGTCTAAACTATTAAGCAAGTAAATAAATTATTAAATATTTAATTATCACACAACAAACATTGACTATATATGAAAATGTAACAAAATTAAATTCTAGATTCAAATTTTCAAAGATGCCTTATTCTAAGAAGATTTTGTATGTGGTATTATTTAGTAGTTAGTCTCAAATTAGTATGATTTTGATTTTACTTTACATTTTAGAGGTTAATATAAAAGGCCTTTTTAAATGTAGGATTATTCTTTTTTTTAATTTATTTAACTTTATTTTATGTGCATTGATGTGAACATACACATACACATAAATGAACATTTAAAAGAACCCAAAAATATATGTGTGTGTGCATGCACAAATATCCTAAGAGCTATAGTTTTGCATAATTTTCCTTAGTTACGACAAAAGATAAAATAGATGTAAATGTTGTAACTGTAATTCTTGCTTGATAACTGTTTTTCTATATGTAATTTTACTATGTTAAAGTTAGAGCCTTCCTTTTTGTTTCAACAGAAAGGGGGAAATGGTGTGGGAGGTCCTTCTGTCTATGTGTTGCTTTTATTGATTAATGAATAAAGAAACTGGCTTGGCCTGATAGGGTAGAACTTAGGTAGGCAGGGGAAGACTAAACTGAATGCTGGGAGAAAGAAGGGCAGAGTAGAGAGAAGCCATGGAGCTGCCTGAGATAGGTGCTGGGAACTTTACCTGGTAAGCCACAGCCACGTGACGATATACAGATTAATAGAAATGGGTTAAATTAATATAAGAGTTAGCCAATAAGAAGCTAGAGCTAATGGGCCAAGCAGTAATTTAATTAATACAGTTTCTGTGTGATTATTTCGAGTCTAAGCTAGCCAGGCGGCCGGGAACCAACAACTGGCCCTCTCCTACTACAATATATTACAAAACATTCATTTCAAACTGAACTTACATGTACAGTTATATGATATTGTGAAAGCATTTTATAATATAAGCCTAACAGACTAATAATTTTTGTTTTTATTTAAACACGGGGGTCTCACTGTGTAGATCTAGCTTGCCTGGAATGCATTGTGAAGACCAGGCTGGCCTCGAATTCACAGAGATCTACCTACCTCTACCTCCCGCATGATGGGGAACAAAAGGATCAGGTTAGTAAAGGGGGTGATGCATTAATTTTGTTATGGGATTTAGCCCATTATTAGGAGACAAGAGACACCGCACCTTTCTGATGGCTTGTCCCGATGCCTTCTTCCCAATGAAGCTTTCTGAGACTCCGAGGAGAGCAGCTACATTTTGCTCTGCTGGACTGAGCTGACTAAACTACACAGAAAAGGAATAAACACACGGAAAAAAAAAATGTAGCTTTACAAGTCTGTCATCTGAGCCAAATCCAGTAATAATTCTGAAGTCACGTTTTCATAATTGTAATAGACAAGAAAAAAAGATGCTTATTTACAAATATTACAAGCTTTAAAAATATAGGATCAGAAGACAACATACTTTATAGAATTATCATCATAAGCAGAACACTATTTCATCAACACCAGACTATACATGATGGTGGTTCCATAGAATTGCACAGCCTAAAGATGTCACAGCTATTTTGGTGTGTAAGCATGCTCTAATGACCCTGTCTTTCTGCATTCCTCAGAACACATCTCCATCACTCGGTGCTGGAGATGGCAAAGCATAGCCCCCTTCCATGTGCAGTTCCTGAGATGCAGGAAGCAATTCCCTCCAGGCCACTCAGTGGCAGCTAAATGAGCATGTTACTTGAGGGCCAAGGAGAAAACAGCTACGTGCCCCAAGGACTGCTTCTATGGCGTCTGCATATGCATTTGGCAATGTTACAGATGATTCTGGTTATAGCAATTCTACCAGTGCACTTGTTCTTCATGTTCTTTCCTCCTTCCACACCAGGGGCTTCTGACAATATGGATGTGTTGTATGATAATC
The DNA here is from genome assembly GCF_982192425.1 of Myodes glareolus. NCBI lineage: Eukaryota > Metazoa > Chordata > Mammalia > Rodentia > Cricetidae > Myodes > Myodes glareolus. The sequence goes on along the minus strand of NC_142033.1, from coordinate 9,080,989 downwards.
TGAGTCTTCCTGATCTGATAGAGCGGGCTGGCATTGAAGCTGTATAGCAGATTATAGAGGGAAACCTGACTGATGAAAGAATTGGGGAAATTTGAGAAAATGCAGAAATTGTTTTTTCCTGATTATAAAACTTGGCAAAAGAATTATACTGAAACAGAAAAGAACTTGGCTATGATGAATAAAGTTTCTGAGGAACCTAGGGCTTTAGGGCTGACTGACTATGGCCTTATAAATCAAAACTGGAATCATGAGGACCAACAATGGGAAGGATACAACAATGGAGTAAAACCCACTGAACCATGATTCTGTTAACTGCAGGTAGTCTGCCTCTGAGGTGAAAGCCTCACAAGTTGTTGGATAATTAACTCAGCTAAGAATTAAGAATATAGTGGCTGGCATGGGGCTTGGGAACTGGGAAAATGTCATAATGAATGATGTTCTGATTTCAAAGAATCTTTGTACTTCTTATGAACTGCTTTGCCCAGGTAATGATTAACCTGTGGAAAGAAAAAACATTTTCCTTGTGTAAAATTCACAATAAAAGACTGAGGATTGAAGCTCGGGGTGGGAGGAAGAGGAGAAGAAAGAAGAAGGAGGAGGAGGAGAAGGAAGAGGAAGAAGAAGAGGAAGGGGAGGAGGAGGAAGAGGAAGAAGAAGAAGAGGAGGAGGAGCAGGAGGAGGAGCAGGAACAGGAGGAAGAGGAAGAAGAGGAAGAGGAGGAGGAGGAAGAGGAAGAAGAGGAGGAGGAGGAAGAGGAGAAAGAAGAAGAAGAAGAGGAGGAGGAGCAGGAGGAAGAAAAAGAAGAAGAGGAGGAGGAGGAGGAGCAGGAGGAGGAGCAGGAGCAGGAGGAAGAGGAAGAAGGAACTTGCTCTGCAGCTGTCAGCCTGTTAGTTCGAGACCTGTGTCTCTGCTGAGGCTGGTTCCCGGCAACTCGGTAGCAAATGACTGGGCATGAAGACATGGTCACAGCACTTTTGAGGGACTGTGATTATGTTTAATATTAGAGTGAGTTCAAGAGGAAGAACAGGCACAGAGGCTTTGAAAAACCTGCATCATACAGTACCGCTTCAAAACTCATGTAATGTCATACAGTACCGCTTCAAAACTCATGTAATGTCATACAGTACTACTTCAAAATGCATGTAATGACTAAAGACGATACTATAGAAGTTAACTTCCTAAGATTAAAACGCTGAGGGTGGGGCTTGGGGCTGTAGTTTCATGGAAGACACACACTTATTATACACAAGGCTTTGGGTTCAGTCTTTAAATGAGGGTAGAGGGGAGTCAGCCACCATCTTTGCCTACTGTAATCCTGTGTGTTCATTCAGCCAGTCTGTCCACAGAAAAAAATCATAACAAACACCTTACCTTACCAATTGATTTTATTACACATAGAGCCAGTTCTCCTGTGTTACTGGTTATAAAATAAATACTTTTTGTGAAGCTGGGAGAGGGTTCAGTTAGTACAGTTTTTGCCACACAAGCATGAGGGCCCAGGTTCAACCTCCAAAGCCCATGTAAAAAGACAGGTGTGGTGGCTCCTGAGCTCATCTGACAGTCAGCCTAGACTAAGTGGGGAACCCCAGGTCCTAGTGAGGGATCTGTGCATAAAAACAAGGTGGATGGCTTCTGAAGAATGCACAAACATCCACACCTCCTGAACACACACGTACACACAAATAAATATTTAAAAGAACCCCAAAGACATATGTGTGTATGCACGAATGTTGTAAGAGCCAGTTTTGCATAATTGATATGCGATAGTCCAAATGAAGAGAGGAAGAAGCCTTGAAAGATGAAAGGTCCAATCCCAACACTTCAATCGAGAAGAGGCAGTAGCTAAGCATTCGACAAAAGTCCAAAGTGGCCTCAGCTGAAAAGTCCCGTTTCTTACCTGCCTGAAGTACACCATCCAGTCAGGTTCAGACTGAGCAGCAAGGTCGTACGGGGTTGTTAGGTAGACCAGATGGAGAAGACTTTCCAGTACAAGTCCTTCAAGACCTTTCTTCAGGTCTCTATACAGAATGTCACAGTAGGCCAAATCAATGGCCCCTAAAGAAATACAAACACATTCAGGAATGACTGAATCTACTCTTAGCCACGTGTGTTGTGCCTGTTTGTCCCAGCACTCAAATGGCAGACTTGGATGGTGCGGCCAGGGGCAGACCAACCATAGCTACCCAGCAGTCTGACTCCAGACTGCCTCGTGTGAGACGCAGTACCAAAAGTCAGTTTAGATTAGTTTGAATTTGAAAAAATATAGTCAATGTCTCAAGAGTTTTAGTTTGCTCAACTTTTACAAACAACAAAAGATAACTGAGTCATAAACAAGAATACATTGAAGCTTTATAAATTGGAATAATTCCTACATAAATAACATGAATGGATATGAAACATATACAGATATCTATGATATTGGTCTGTTTGTGCCTGTAGTATGTAATGAAATAAAAACAAACACTTTGAAAGACTAAAAATAACAAATACAAAGACTTATTATTCTTGTTGGCTGAAGAAAAAGAATATAGAGAATAAAGTTAATGCCTTTAAAAAAAGGGTAAAGTCTTTAAAGAGACAGAATAAAGTAAAGAGATAGAGTAAAAATAAGCCACGTAAAAATGGAAAATTCACAGAGAGTTTGGATTCTGTATATTGTGTTTGTTTACATTTAAAGGGGAATACACTACAGAGATGGATACTTTGCATTGGTATGGATCTTGGTCTATTGATACAAATTTAAGATTAATTTTGTTATGTATATTTCTGCTCTTGATTAAGGTATTGTGTTTGTGCAGCTCATTTGAAAATGTAATGTATAATTAAAGAATACAAATTAATCAATAGTCATCTATAATAGTCAAGCTTATAGTTATGTTAGTTAGGTTTTCTAGATATATAGAGATAAAGTTCAGTTAGTTCAGTATTCTTCAAATCTTTTAGAGACCTTCAGAATATGGCATTTAAAATGTTTAATAACTTAGACTTTCATGACAATGAGACACATCTATCTATTCCTGGCAGCACCAATTACTTCAAGAGGAAGATGGGCCCTGAAGAGGCTCCTTATGGAGTTTGCTAGCCACTTGGGCAAGAAACTGTTCTTAGCTGGACTGCCTGATGTTATGCTGTATGAACTGGACATGCAGGACCCACAGAGAAATAACTGCTGAACTTGCCTAAAAGTGAGATGGTCCTTTGGGATTTCTGCTTCATGAAAGAGTCTGCCAGACATTCTGCAGGACACAGAAGAAAAGCAACTGATAGACTGCCATTACAAGGAAGAACAGATCTTCAAATTTCCTGCTTCATGGAAAAGTCTGCCAGACACTAAGGGCCTATAGGCTGAAGATGGATGCCCCAATGATACAGAACTTTGGGTAACTGTCCAGGCAGCAAGGTGTCTCTGTCAATTCTAGAGTTTTGGAAGTTGCTTACAACGAACTTCCTGTTTTCTTAGGTTATATTATATTCTTCTGGAGTCTTTGATGAAGTTGAAGAATATATAGTTATAGTTACAATAAAAAAATAAAGTATATATAAATACTGTAACTGTAATTCTTGCTTGATACCTGTTATGTTATATGTAATTTTACCATGTTAAATTAAAAACCCTTCTTTTTATTTAAACAGAAAAGGGGAGATGGTGTGGGAGGTCCTTCTGTCTATGTGTTGTTTTATTGGTTAATGAATAAAGAAGCTGCTTTCAGCCAATGGCTTAGCAGAATATAGCCAGGTTGGAAGAGATATATATAGAGAGAGTGGGCAGAGTCAAGGAGATGCCATGTAGCTGCTGCCGGGAACAGACAAGCTGGAACCTTGCCGGTATGCCACACCCACATGGTGATACACAGATTAATAGAAATGGGTTAAATTAAAGAGCTAGCCAGTAAGAAGCTAGAGCTAACAGACCAAGCAGTGATTTAATTAATACAGTTTCTGTGTGGTTATTTCGGGGCTGAGCAGTCAGGACCCAACAAGCGGCCTCTTACAACACTGTCTAACATGTGTGATCCCTGTCTAATAAGTGTGCTGCCTTGGCTTCACTGTATTTTATAAGCACAATTCCATTAAAAAGTGAACGATGTACATATATACACATATTTATGTAGAAAAATACAGCCAGGTGCCACCTGCCAGGGACACACTGCCCTTGTCTTGCGTAAATATCCAAGAGATGGATAACACCACCATTAAGTGTTGTGATCTTTTTGGACCACTGTGATGTATGTGGCCAGTGTAGGCTGATGTGTTATGTGGTGGGTGAATGTGTTTGGAAGAGTAAATGTTGAATTGGGAACAGTGGGAGTTCCTGAGGAGTGGAAATGGGACGGGAGTATGGGACTTCTGATAATATAATCCTGACTTCTTAGGATGGTTTCCATGTGTGTGTACATGTGTGTGTGTGTGTGTGTGTGTGTGTGTGTGTGTGTGTGTGTGTGTGTATACATGTGTTCCAGAGGATGAAGGAAGGTTCTTCAGTCATGCCCCACCTTACTGTATAAGACAGACTCTCTCACTGAGTCAAGAGCTCACTGATTGGCTGGGCCAGTTTCCTTGGAAGTTCTAAGGACCTGCCTGCCTCTGCCTCCCTATCGCTGAGATTGCAGCCCCACGCCACCATGCCTGGCTGTTTATGTGGGAATTTGAACTCAGGTCAGGTTTAATGCTTGCACAGCAAAGATGCTACCGACTGAGTCATCTTACTAACCTCAGATATTTTTTAAAACAGAAGACATGTGTTATTTTTCAATAAGTAAATTACAATATACTCATTAAGAAATAAATTCTTTATTCAGATATAATCTATATATCATGCAAAGAGCAAGTTCCAGAACAACAAACATTATTTATTTAAAAGCAAAATCTTAAACCTGTGTGTAGCATATACTGAAAACTGAAGTAAAACACACAGAAAGGCATTATTTGTGGCAGGGTTCAAGCGGTGTGCTGCTGAGGGAGGAGACATGGCCATCTCCTTCTCTATACACTTGCAATTACTTACAAGTCAAAATATTTCCTCATCTTCTGAAAGCTGAAGTAGTTTGAAAGATTAATGTTTCTAATATGAAATCACAAATTCAACTTAAAGAAAGAAAATAACATAATTTCTGTTGTTTCCAGTAGATTCCTAGATTAGGTAAACTTACCCTTAAAAGCAGCGTGGCCCAGTTTTGTGATGTGGAAGCAGCACTGTGCTTCCTCCGAGGTCCCGCAGCTGTCTCTTTGGAGAAGGCCTTTCTCTGTCAGGTAGCTAAGTGAGTCAACGGTTATTTCCCAGAGACTCTTTTCTTTCAATAAAATCTTTTGCTGAACACCGAAAAATGTACCATTCATAAACTGATATAAGTCACCAAGACTTGTTGCAATCTGAAAGAGTTCAGGACATCATTGGAAATTTTCCTTAGTTCAAGGAACGAGATTATTCACTATTCTTAAAGCTACTGGAAGAAAAAATTAGCACAAAATCTATACAAAATCTACACCATTCAAAATTAACAAGGAAAACAACAAAGGAAAAATACGTCATCATGTTCACACTTTGTACACACATTTCTCAACTAATGCTTTTTCTAAAAAGAATTGTTGTTATTATTTTTTTACTATTATTACTACTACTACTACTATATGTTTTGCTTTGTTTTGAGACAGGGTTTTTATTACTATTACTATTACTTTATATGTTTTGCTTTGTTCTGAGACAGGGTTTCTCTGTGTAGCCTTGGCTGTCCTGGAACTCACTATGTAGACAGGTTGGTCTTGAACTCAAGAGATCTGCCTGCCTCTGTGTCCTGAGTGCACAAGGTATGCACTACCACACCTGGCTCCTATTTCAGTATTTTCAGTTGCTGCCTATGTGTGGTGAGGTCCGTGTGCATGGGTACAGGTGCCTGTGGAAGCAGAGGTGCTGGATCCCCTGGAGCTGGAGTTACTGGTGCTTACAAATTGCCCAATGTGCTGGGAACTGGACTTGGGTCCTCTGTATGAACAGTATTGGCTCGTAACCTCGGCACCGTCCTCCAGCCCCCAAATGCTGCTGTTTTTATATTACCTCTGAAATGTGCTCTGTTTGCCCTCCCCAGCCAGTTCCCCCATTCCACTCAGACCCGTTCTGGAAGCCTCTCTTCAGCCACTTCTGCCTACTCAAGGAAGCATCCTTCAGCTCTCAACACTGCCCTGCCCTGCCCTTGGGCGCCTTGTCCTCTCCACTCCTGTTTGTCATTCACAACTTACAGCAGTGACCCTAACACCCTGCACTTGGTATTAGGACATGAAACTCACTCTGAACTAGGATATACTTTAATTAGCCATTTTCAACAAAATCACGCAAATCAGCATATTATAGTAAGATATGATCAATCAATAGCTCTCTCTTACAAATCTGATGCTATCTCAATGAGAATATTTAAGTAGTCATCTTATATTAAACCAATATAAAGGATAATAAAAATGTTATGGGCATTCATTTTTGTATTGCTTCTCTCCTTCCTTTTATTAGTCATCCCTGGTAATGTCCGATCAAGCTCTAGTGCACTTGGATATCTATCCTAGAACTGTGTCCAGTTTGTGACCACCAAAGTGCTTAAGCTCTGGTGTTTTGAATAAGATGCTCCCCATTGCCTCAGGTGTTTGGATACGTGGTCTCCAGCTGGTAGTGCGGCTTGGGTGGGGCCTCGCTGGAGGAAGTATATCACTGAGCATGTGCTAGGATGGTTTAAGAGCCACACCCATTCCCATTCGGAGCCCTCTGTCTGCTGCTTGTTATTTAAGATATGAGCTCGCAGCTTCCAGCTCCACGGACATGTCTGCCACCTGCTGTATCCTATCCCTACTATTACGAACCCTAACCGTCTATAGAGTGTTTTTTAAAAAAAATGATTCATTTATTTTTATTTTAATTGCACTGGTGTTTGCTTGCATATATTTCTGTGTGAGGGTGTTGGATACCCTAGAAATGGAATTATAGATAGTTGTGAGTCAACATGTGGGTTCTGGGAATTGAAGCCAGGTCCTCCGGGAGAACAGCCTGCTCTTACTCACTGAGCCATCTCTCCAGTCCCAGATCCAGATTTTTTTATGTCACAGATTGCTCCTTTTCACAATATATTAGAAGTTAATATTTTTTAAAAATATTTTATAATTTGCCTGAACTTTTAAAAACTTCTGTTATCTCAGGTAATAGCTTTCATATTTAAGACCTTTAAAAATACCTTCAAGGGGCTGGGAGCATGGCTCAGTGGTTAAGAGCACTGGCTGTTCTTCTCAAGGACCTGGGTTCAACTCCCAGCACTCACAAGGCAGCTCACAACTGTCTGTTACTCCAGTTCCAGGGGATATGGTGCCTTCACATAGGTATATATACAGGCAAAATATCAATATACATAAAAATAAATCTTAAAGAAAAAAGAAAAATGGAGAGAAAATATTTCTTGAAAAAAAATACCTTCAAACTAATTAAAGACAGAAACAAACTCTGGATTCCCCTGGTGAGCTCCTCAACAAGATGGCTGTAGCAGTTTTCCAGGGGTCCGTTTATCAGCTCCAGGACCTACAAAGGTAAAGCAGGCGCATGTCTGTCTGTTACTAACGCTGAGCAATGGTCCACATCAGGCCGCATGCTTCACACAGGTTCCAGGAAGCCCCAGACCGCTCCAAAGCCAAAACAAAACCATATACAAGAAACAAAATAAGAATAAATAGAAAAATGTTTCATTGTCTGAAGTATAAAAATATTTGGACCACTCTAAGTCTTAATCATACAGGAGGATATATCATTTAGGAACACTGTAATTAGTTTTTAAGAGATGGTTTCATGCAAGGGCTAAGCCAATGACCAAGAAAGAAAAGGAAGAAAGCCAGGGCAGCAGCGGAAGTTGGTCGGGCGGGACGCTACCTGCTGCTTGTCTTTTTCTTGCAATAGAAGAATACTCTCACCAACTGTGTCGATCCCAGCACGGCCAGCCCTGCCAATCATCTGCTTATACTGATTCCTCCTTAAGAATTCTCTCGCCACGTAGGGGGCTCTTAAGATGACTCTATGGATGGCACAAAATTAAAGGAATCCTCTATGTCAATCACACCGCTTTTTAAACACAATTCCTTTTTATCTATCTGTAATTAAATGTAATGACATGTCAGCTTTAAACAAAGCTGCATTTAAGTAGATCTTTGATGTCCTAGGGTCTCGAGTATATCTTCTGCAATCCTTACAAAATATTTAACAACATCCTTATTTTCTTTTCTAATGAAAGAATCAGTTGAAGTTCAGTGAGTGGCTAATCTTACGCCACAGGTTAGTACAAACCACAGCCATCACTTGCACTCAAGTCTCTGGAGCTGTGAGGTCTGTGAGCAGTTGATAGCAGTGCTCTCCGTAGTTTCTGGATTTTACACCCAGAACTGAAAGATCTGGCACAGACCGGTGCCACACGCTACCATTTTATGAATTGACATTGTCTTTAACTGTATGGCGTTACAGATTTCAACTGGATTTAGTCTACAAAAGCAGCAATTTCAGTCTCGCTTAGGTCTGTAGTCAGCTTTCTTCTTCAAAGGGAACTGAAGAATCTATCGTTGCTTATAAATCATCAACCTCTTTAAAGTCTCAACAGGCTGTTAGGATTGATGAACGCTTAAAGAAAACAAACATACAAGAAGTAAGGAGAACACAGAATCAGTGACTAAATGTCCACAGAAAACCCCAGAGGGAATCACAGCCACTGATTAGAGCAAACTGCTACAAGAAGTACAACACAAGAGAATACTTGGAAACTCACTTAAAATCTAAAGAGATAACGAACGATATCTAAAGAGATAATTAAAAGAACAGTAGAAACTAACTTTGTATCTTCTGACAATTCCATACATGTACACAATGTATCGCCATCGTCCATCATCCATTTCCACAGCCTCCTATCCCCTCCCAGGTGGGCTAACCTCCTACTCCTGTGTCTTGAAAAATCTGGATTTTGGGTGGTACTGGGGTTTGAACGCAGGGTTTTCTTGGTGTTAGGCAAGCACTCTGCCACTGACCTGCCCACCAGTCGATCAGGAAACCTGGATTTTACACAGAAGGTAGAACAGGAATAGAAGTATGCAGATGAGAGCCAATAGCTCGAGGAACCAGCTTTGCCCCAACAAGTCAGAGTCATAGGAGAAGACAATAAAAATGGAAGGGTGAAATGCAGACGCGACTACCAACAGCTCTAAGATGGAGAGGATCACAACACTCAAGATGGAGCCGCTCAGCAGGTGCCACGCCCTCACTAAGAGACAGGTAAGCCAGCATTGTTGGGATCACACAGTCAGGCTGCTTGGGTTCCAACCTTGGCTTTGAAACTCATTTATCTGATGGGACAATAAACTAGTTAATTATTTTATAGATTTTAATTCCATAAAATGTCAGTCATAAATTGTGAGGATTGAATAAATAAATGCATGTTTAGCAGTTCGGTGTGGGGAAGAAGGGGGTAGTGATGTGGGACTAGGAGGAAATGATGTTGTGACTATGATTAGGGGAATTACACACCATGAGGATTAGGCTACAGGGAAAGCCTAGGAGCTGTTGGAGGGGCTAGCTCCTGGACAAAGGTCCTTGTCTGGTCTGACAACCAGAGTCCTATCCCCAGGTCCGGACCCACATGGCGGAAAGAGAGAACTGACTCCTGACTCGTCAAGGCTGTAAAAAAACTATTGCATTTAGGCTGGGCAGTGGTGGCATATGACTTTAATCCCAGAACTCAGGAGACAGAGGAGAATCTCCAGGACAGAGAAACCCTGTCTCAAAAAAAAAAAAACAAAACAAAACAACAAAGCTGTCGAATTCAGCCCCTCCCCTGCGGACTGGACGCAGGGCCTCATTCAGTCAGGCAGGGTTCTAACCACTAAACTGGCTTCCCAAACCAAGTCATGCCTCTAATTCCAGCACTAGGAAGAAGATGAGGGTGGAAGGATTCCCTTCAGTTAGAGGCCTAGGCTACAGAGACCCTACCTCACAAGATCAAGACACAAACAGAAAAACTCCTGAAAGAGAGCGGGCACAAGAGGGAGGGATCTAATACCAGGACATCCATTTTTTCATTGAAATGTTGAAGGAAACAAACCAAGCGGAGGAACGTGTTTGGTGAATTCCCCACCGTCAGTGACACCCTACCTGCGAGCTGGTAGATTGACCCCCGCTGCCAGCGTGGATGTGCAGGTGAGAAGGCAGAGCACGCCTGTGGAGTAGGCCTCTTCCAGAAGCTTCCGTTCGTCACTCGTTAGACCACTGTGGTGATAGGCCACTCCGAAAGGGATGGTGCGCTTCAGGACAGGGCACATTTTACCGCTGCCCACATCCCTCAAGTTTTTAATCACTTCAGACTTTTCCTTCTCTCTGTGGCTTAGAAAGTCCCTAGAAAAAGAATCCGTTAGACATAAGAGCCTGGAACTGGAGAGAGGGCTCAGCAGTTAAGAACATTGACTGCTTTTCCAGAGGACCCAGGTTCAGTTCCCAGCACCTACAAAGCAGCTCACAACCACCTGCAACTCTGGTTCCATGGGATCTGACACCTTTTTGTGACCTCTGAAGGCATCAGGTATGTGACGAGTACACATGTGGATATGCAAAGCACCCATAATCATAAAATAAATAAATCTTTAAAACGGAGAACTATGAGTCCTTGAATTACAGTTAGGAAGTGCTTACCACTTTCTTCTAATACACCACGCTAATGTCCCTTCTAGCTATCAACTCCTTTTATCAGTATAGGACAGAAACTGTCTTTCCTGTGGACAGGGTGGAGACACTGTCTCCACAAGGAGGCCGGAGTTGATGTCTGTCTTCTTCTCACCATTTTCACCTTGGTTTTTAGACAGAATCTCTCACTGAACCTGGAGTCCATCCAGCAAGATTAGCCAGTGGGCTTGAGGAAGTCTCCTGCGTGAGCTCCAGAGAACCTGTGTGTGCTCCAGGGAGCCTCCTGCGTGTGCTCCAGGGAGCCTCCTGCGTGTGCTCCAGGGAGTGAGCCTCCTGTGTGTGCTCCGGGGAGTGAGCCTCCTACGTGTGCTCCGGGGAGTGAGCCTCCTGTGTGTGCTCCAGGGAGTGAGCCTCCTGTGTGTGCTCCAGGGAGTCTCCTGTGGGTGCTCCAGGGAGTCTCCTGTGTGTGCTCCAGGGAGTGAGCCTCCTGTGTGTGCTCCAGGGAGTCTCCTGTGTGTGCTCCAGGGAGTGAGCCTCCTGTGTGTGCTCCAGGGAGTCTCCTGTGGGTGCTCCAGGGAGTGAGCCTCCTGCGTGTGCTCCAGGGAGCCTCCTGTGTGTGCTCCAGGGAGTGAGCCTCCTAAGTGTGCTCCAGGGAGTGAGCCTCCTGTGTGTGCTCCAGGGAGCCCCCTATGTCTCCCCATACTGGGCTGCAGGTGTGTGCCACCATGCCTGGCATTCACAAGGGTGCTAGAAATCCAAACTTGGGTTTTCTGAGCCATCTCCCCAGCCGCATAAAAGGTTCCTTTAATTCTTACTTTGTCAACCATTAGGAACCTCTCCAAGTCTTTCTTCGGATCACAGAACCCAACAGAAACCGATTAAAACTAAGGGAAAGTCAACTATCTATGCAAACACAACACCTTAGAGACAAGTAAGAAGCTCCGTGGACTTCCTGGATTTTGGTCCTACACTTCTTATGAATCCATGGAATGGATGCTGGTGTTAGGCCCCTGCTCTAGACACTAGAACTATTTCCTCTACAATATATGTCTTTATGGGAGATGGCTTATCTTAAAGCATAAATTTTTGCTCTGAAAATGGAAACATACCATATGACAAGATAATATCTAAACACTAATACTTCAGAAACTTCAACAACAAAATTTTTTTAGCGTGTATGTGCTTGCGTGTGCATGCCTCCACATGAGTGCAGGTGGGCATGGGGAACACAGGTGCTGAATCCTCTAGGAGCTGGAGTTACAGGCAGCTATGAGCCCTGGAGATGGGTGTTGGAATGGAACTTGGGTCCTCCGGGAGAACAGGAGGTGCTCTTAACCAACGAGACATCATCTCTGCAGCCCGGTGCCCTGCGCTCTTCTGTTTGTTGTCTGTCACTACACAGCCCTGGCTGTCCTGGAACTCACTATGTAGACTAAAATGGACTCAGACTCACACAGGTCCTCCTGCCTCTGCCTTCTGAGTGCTGGGATTAAAGGCATGAGCTATCATGCCTGACCTTTTTCCCTTTAAATATTGAAAACCATCACTGTAGAGGCAGACTATCAATCACTGAGATTCAACTTCTTGACTGTACCCTAAGCATTTCAGCATTGTACTACCCAGTAAAGTTAACCCTAATGCAGACAGCCCGTGCTGGTCAGATTGAGAGAGACGGTAGAAAACGAGCGGATGAAAAATTCATGTCAGTGGTCTATGCCATAGCCTCAGGCCAGGCCCAAACAGGTGTAGAAACTACACAACAAACGTGTGCGGGAAACAGAACTATCAGCACCTACAGCTGCCTTACACTTTCTCTGTGGATACAGCAGAGCTCATATGAAAACAGCTCAAATTCCCAAACTAATACATTTCTAAAATTCATAGGAAATTATTTCTAGTGCCCACACAAGTTAAGGAAACAAGGACAGTAGTTATTAAAGAGAAGCTTCAGATGTAGACATGACCCGGCCTCGGAGCAATGGCGGTGGTTATCCTGCCTGTGCTGCATGCAGCCGCCTGGGTCCATTCCCAGACGTGCAGAGTGGTCTAAGATGTGGCTGAACCCTAGGTCACTGCTCAGTCAAAGCTTCAAATCTAAGCCTCTGGGGGCGCGGGGGGGGGGGGTCACTCTCCTGTAACTGTAGAACATTTTACTTTAATATGAATTTCAGTTGAACTTTCTTTAAGGTCAATTCCTTCAGAATCTAATAAAACATACATGCTCTCTGAAGAGAATCATGATCAGCAACAAACAGTGCGTCCTTTAGTCTGTGACCTATGGCAAACAGAGCAGAGATTTTTGTGTAAATTAACGTACTTGCTTAGAAATTTGCATAGCATTTCTGCTACGTTCTCACAGTTCTTCTTGCTCGGGCAGAAAACCAGGCAGGAGTAGTTGGGGATAACTTCTGTCACCAACGCCACCAAGTGATCGGGATCCATCTTTTTCAGGGCATCAGAATACTGCAAAACAGGGAACCACTCAGATCACAGTCACAAAAGAATATCTGTTTTCCTGTGTGACTTTTAAACTTCTCGATGTCTCATTATTAAAACAAGAAATAAAAGCTCTATAAAGCATCAAGTGTTCTATTTTCTTCTTAGATAATTAGTTAGGGACTTGGTTTGGGGGTGCACATTTAGTCTAAAAAGAGGGTTAAACAATTAAGAATGAAGGAAGTGAAAACAGTTCATGTTACTAATAACTCTGTTGTGTGCCCACCTCCACCCGAGCAGAACAAACACCCGAGGGAAATGAAGGTTGACGCTGCCGACTGTCACAAGCTGCACAAGTGCCTTCTATTATGAATTGGATCCCACAGCACTTTCAGAAGTGAAAATATTGCAGTGAATTATGATAATTTGTAACATCATGTGGAACAAAAAGGACAAGAAATAAAAGGTTGGTCATTTAAAATCTCCTTAGTCCCTTTGACTTTACTGAAGACCAAGGGTTTAGAATGTATCTCACAAAATTCTAAAGCTGTGATAAAACATGACCCTTTGAAATATTCCTCATACCAGTTGTGAGCCCTTAGCATGCAAACATGAACGCTTCTATACACCACTGTGATAGTTAGACTATAAATTATCCTTCTGTTGTTGCTGCATGGATGACCTATCTACTAGATATGCCTCCAAATTTTCATGGTTCAGGAGCCAAGAAACATCTTACCAGTTCATTAGTCAGGTGCAAACAATCTAATAAGTACTTCCTCAAAAATTCAGCAGTCATTTGAATAAAAAGTATTCCAGTTCTTAACTAACACAAGAGCTCACTAACAGGATGTGTGCACAATGTATTGTCTTTCAAACTGGTGTAGGATTGCACACAGTCCTGTTCTATGAGTTTTCACACAGTATCACATACAACAACTATAAAATACCCAACTTCACAAACATATGCCAAAGGAAGAAGCCCAGTATGATCTAATGCTAAAATCGGACTAGGTGGAGCTCAGTGGGAGTGTGTGCCTTGCATGTACAGGAGAGGCCCTGGCTTGATCCCCAGCACTGCAAACAAACGAAGAGGAAACTAGCTGCATTCAATCAGGAGCTGTTATCCATGACAAATCAAGTACCAGACACCTCCGCAAACACAAACCAGCTAGACCCCCATGAACCGAGGCACAAAGGAGGGGCGCCTGGACTGAAGGGTTCTGAGGGAACCAGCACACCTTGTAGTTAAGGAGGCGAGAGAAGGTCATGCCATGCTCGGCTCCGCTGTCCACCTCATAGATTGTGTCACTCACTTTCAGGTATTCTTTCAGCTCAACCTTGAATTAAAAAGAAATACACAATTAATATAAAATTTGTAGTTTGGAATTTAATAAAATATTTTAACAAAGGACACTATACAAAGGCCGCAGCTTTCCTAGGAGAGCGAAGACATGCTTCAACTTAGAAGTTCTGACTTTGTCCTTTCCCTTTGCCTGTTTTCCTTTACATAAAAACAGGAATTAAAAACCGGGTGGTGGTGGCGCACACCTTTAATCCCAGCACTCAGGAGGCAGAGGCAGGAGGATCTCTGTGGGTTCGAGACCAGCCTGGTCTATAAGACCTAGTTTCAGAACAGGCTCTAAAGCTACAGAGAAACCCTGTCTCGAAAAACCAAAAAAAAAAAAAAAAAAAAAAGGAATTAAGATCCCTGAAAAATTACTTTTGAATTAAATAGTGTATACTACCTAATAATGTACAGATAAAAAGTAACCATCTGAAGGAAACCAGATCCTTCTGTATTTGCTGCAAGAAGTAGGAATGAGGGGCTGGAGGGACGTCTCAGGGGTGAGTTCAGTTCTCAGCACCCACACAGAGCAGAGCTGACTGTAACTCCCGCTCCAGGGTCTGATGCCCCTTTCCGGTCTCCACAAACACATGGGAGACAGTTACTCAGAATATACACATAAGTAAAAATTAAGCAACTATTTAAGAACAAAAGTAGGAATAAGTCATAGTGCTGGCATTTTCTCTTTGTGTTGTTTCTTAAGATCTACGACTTTCCGTGTTAGCCAGCAGTTCCAATGTGGAATGTCGCTGAAGGACGTGAGGACAGAAACAGTTTGCAAACACTGGGAAGATGTGTTGTGAGTGCATACACACGTGTGCATGCGCATGCGTGAGTGCGCCCACACACAGGTGCACGTGCATACGTGTGTACAAGTTAAGTGCTCACACATGTGGGCGTACGCATGAGAGGAGAGGACAGACCTCAGGGGCTGCTCCTCAGGCACTGCCCACCTTATTTAAGACAGGGTCTCCCCCTGCCCTGAAGCTTACCAACTAGGCCAGGCCGGCCATGGAACCTCAGTGACACTCCTGGTCCTGGGGTCCCCATCCTGGCAAGGCAAACACTTTATCACCTAGCTATCTCCCCAGCCTCGGTTTACCGGTTCTTAAAAGAGCATTCTTAACTGTTTTTTAAAAAGGGGGTTCTTAATTTGACATCTAAGGTCGGAAAATACTCCCCGGAAATTTCTATATTTGATACAAATGTAAAAACAACAAATTTAAAAATAATATTCAGTGACCCTCAAAAGTTTCTTTCTAAAAACCTCGACACAGGGCATCACACTAGTACTGCAGGCACAGCGTGTGGACGTGTGGATGTTACACGCTATCTAAATCCAGGAAGCCACGGATGGCAGCATTGCCTGTGATATAGTACTTGGGGGGTGGAGGCAGGAGGATAAGAGTTCAAGGTCATCCTTTGCTAGATAACTAGTTCAAGGTCAGTCTAGGTTACATCTTGTTTCAAAACCAAGAAATTAAAAAAAATGTTTTTAATTAAATTATTTCAATTCTTAACTTACTTTTAAAAGTGCCTAAAGGTTAGGCACTTGAAAATAGTTTTAGAGCTTTTTTCCTTTCCAGGGTCTTGGCCAGGTCAGCTCTGAGCTCAGCATGTAGCTCTGGTTCCTCTAAAACTCAAGGTGCTCCTACCTCAGCCTCCTGAGTGCTGGGATTACATGTCTGTACCATCAAATCTGACTAAGGTAATTCCTTTCTTTAAATTAAAAAGAATTATTTTAGAATCCATACAAAGGTACTCTATTTACATCACTGCCACCCTTCTCTCCTTGTTTTTCTCAAATTCATGACCTCTTTTCTTTTTCAATTATTGTTGTTCACACACACACTACTGAGCTCACTCAGTGTTACTGACATGCACACGTATTTAGGGCTCAGCGCTCGGGACTGGACCCCGTCAGGGTGCTCACCCTGAGAAGACTGGCCCTGTGTGGGTGTTTTGTCCGCATGTTCTCTGTGCGCCACACGTGTGCAGTGTCTTTGGAGGCCAGAGGTGGCAGTGGGTTCCATGGAACTGGACTTCATGAGCGTCAAGTGGGTGCTGAAAATTGAACCCAGGTCCCTGGAAGAGTATCCAGTACTCTTAACTGTTAGGTCATCTCTCCAGCCCCGATTTTCCCTTTCAACAGCCATTACTGGCAGAGGTTCTTCATCTAGGGGTGGGGCCTTGTGAGACTAAAATTATAGAACATTTACCCAATTTTCGTGTCATCCTTGCATGGGGGCCATGGTAATCACCTGTACTGTTCTGATCTTAATACATGTGTTGCTGAAGGGGGAACTAAGGTAAATTTCTTAATGTTGACAGTAGGAACAAACATATCTCATGAAATCTTATCCAGTTAAAAAGATGACTTCAGATACCAAGATGTGAAACATAAAATGAGTTCTGGGAAAACTCATTCAATAAATGTTCATCGAGGGCCGCTGTCCAGTCACTATTCCAGGTGCTCTAGCTGCATTAGTGATGCAAGCCAAGATCCCTAGCAGCACAGCCGACATTCTCCATAAGTAAACATTCTCTATACATAAATCTGGCGAGTTGGATTATGTACCTTAAAGCACACTATGTTCACTTTATTCCTTTATCTTTTCTTTTCTTCGTCGTCTTCTTCTTTTTTTTTTTTTTTTTTTTTTTGGTTTGTTTGTTTGTTTGAGACAGGGTTTTGGTGTAGGAGGTTTTTCTATGTGTTGCTTTCATTGGTTGAATAAAGAAACTGCCTTGGCCTTTTGATATGGCAGGAATTTAGGTAGGTGGGGAAGACAGAACTGGATGCTGGGAAGAAGGGCAGACAGGCAGATGCCATAGTTCTCCTGACCGAGATGGACGCTGGTTAGACTCATGTTGGTAAGCCAGTCAAGTGGCGATACACATTAATGGAGATGGGTTAAACTAATATGTGAGAGTTAGCCAATAAGAGGTAGAGATAATGGGCTAGGCAGTGATTTAATTAATACAATTTCTGTGTGATTATTTCGGGGGTTAAGCTAGTCAGGCAGCCGGGATGAAAAGCAGGCCCTCCCTCCATCAACAGGGTTTCTCTGTGAAGACCTAATTCACAGAGATCTGACTGCTTCTGTCTCCTGAGTCCTGGCATTAAAGGTGTGCGTCACCACCCCACCCCCACCCCAGCCTGCCACCCTAATTTCCAAGGGGAATACAGATTAACCAATACCGTGCAAACCTTGGGTACATACTGGTCTGAACTGACTGCTGTAATACTCAGCTTTAAGGAACTTCTGCAGGTCTTGGACATTGTTTAACGTTGCACTCATTCCAATAATCTGAGTTGTTTCTAAAAAAACAAAATATTAAGAGTAAAGTGTCATTTATGTCCTAAAATAATTTTAGCCCACTTCACTGCCATTCTGCCTGAGTGTCTGGAAACGGGGATCAGGGAAATGAGGGGATGTTATTGGAGGCCACTTGTTCATTCCTGGCAGCTCAGACCCGAAATAATCACACAGAAATCTATATTAATTAATTAACTGCTTGGCCAATCACTTAAGCGTATTGCTAGCTAGCTCTTACATCTAGAATTAACACATTTCCATTATTTTATATTTTACCATGAGGCTTGTGACCTACCAGCAAGGTTCCAGCTAGCAGCTCTGTGTCTTTCCCCTCTGGAGGCTCCATGGTGGCTCCTGACTCTGCTTACTCTCTCTCTCTAAATATCTCTTTCAGCCTGGCTATGTTCTGTTAAGCCACTGGCCGAGAGCAGCTTCTTTATTCATTAACCAATAAAAGCAACACATATACAGAAGGACTTCCCACACCAAGGGTACAACTTGAGTGTCCTCTAACCAAAACATTTGGACCAGAAATGTTTCAGATTTGGGACTTTTGTCAGATTCTGGAACATTTGGTATGCATAAGGAAGAATCTTGGCGTGACCTAGGTCCAACCACATGGCTTACTTGCTTCATGTACACCTCACACCAAGGTGACTTTTCATGTTACTTCCCGTGCACCTGCATTTTGACTCTGCCCCATCAAATGAGGGCAATAAAATTTCCACTTGTGGTGTTATAACAGCAGTCAAAAAGTTTTAGACCATTCTGGGTTTCTGATCTTCAGACTGCCAAACGGTATATTGTCACAGTAAATAATCTGATGCTCAAGGAAAGAGACCTTTCAGGCAGCATGAACGGACACTGTGTAAGACTTGTAAACCAGACAGTGGGTACAGCACTCTGTGATGCACATCTGACAGCTGTAGAGGACACAGGGCTCAATGAGTGCCAAACGCCTTTTAAAACGACACCAGAGTTTGATCAAATACTGCTGGCTGGTCTGGAACTCACTCTGTAAACCAAGCTGGCTTCAAACTCATGAGAATCCTCCTGCCTCAGTCTCCCAAGTGCTAGGACTTCCAGTGTAAACTACTGTGCTCAGCTAGTCTCAAACTTTTGTGTCATATGAAAAGTCTCTTATGTTGTCAACATAAAAAAAAAATTCTAAAAACCAGGCCTGGTGGTGCTGACCATAATCCCAGCCCCTGAGAATAGAAATAGGAGGACCAAGTGGTCAGGGCCAGCCTGAGCTACAGGAGACCATGTCTGAAAAATAAAACCACAAGGAAATAAATTAGAGTGACAGGAAGCTCATAAAGTTAAATGACTTTCTGGACTTGGCTATTGAGCTAAAAACTAAAGCTAAGCCTTCTTAGCATGCCTCTTCATTGATTCTACCTTATACCATGAAATGATCATCCAGGTACTGTCCAAAGAGGACAAGATAGGCTAGAAGCTGAATAAGCAAGCAGGGGAATGACCAAGAAAGGCTGTGCTATGCTGGACGGTGTGGAATGTACCTTTAATCCCAGCACTTGGTAGGAAGAGCCAGGCACTGTGAGTTCAAGGTCATCCTGGTCTACATAGTGACTTTCAGGACAGCCAAGGCTACACAGAAAAACCCTGTCTCAAAAAAAAAAAAACTAACAAAGAAAAGAAGGAAGGAAGGAAGGAAGAAAGAAAGAAAGAAAGAAAGAAAAGAGAAAAGAAGGAAAAAGGAAAGAAAGAAAGGCTGTGCTAGAAATAATGGGGTATAAGCAAACTGTAATTGGGTTTGTATTTGCAAGATCTTTTTGTCTACAGTAGTTAAGTCAGGCTGAGAGGGGGAAGAGATGGAAAATCAAGATACACGCAGAGTCAGATAGAACTTAGTGCTTTCTGTGGCAATTTGGCAGAAAGGGTGAGTATTCCACTAAAGAGTCAGTGAAAGGGAGCAAGGAGAGAGCTCCAAACAGGTCCTCAGGGTACACAGAGAGGCACCGGGTGCTGACAGACGTTTATAGTGAAGGTTAGTGTCCCAGGGCTTGGGGCACTGGGACAGCAGGACCACTTGACCCTGGAAGTTTTAGGACACTCCAGGCAACACAGCCGGTAAGACGCGGGTTTAGCTATCTGCCAGGGAACAGTGATGGCAAGTCAAACTAAAGGAAGGGTTTAAGAAAATAAACTTCAGGTGAGCTCAGCTGCTCATAAACATTCACGTAGCAGATTCTACTTGGACAGGAAATATAACCTGGAAATACAGACCGAGTTCCGAGCACATGGCAAGTCCTCGAACCCTGGAGGAAGGATGCCAGGCAGCAGCGTACCCCTCCCGGCAGGATGGAGATATTCTAAGGGGACTCCCACGCTCCTCTTTCTTGTCACACTACGGATGTGACGGACTTGAGGAAAGGTAACTTCCCTAGGGTTCTCATGCCGACGTAAAGAAAAGGCCAGGGCCCTGGTACCCTGGACAGAAGCCTGTCTCCTAGAAAGAGATTCCACATTTCTGACAGCTTGTCAGGGTGCCCTTAGGAAAGACTGAAGCCGAGACAACGGTAAGCCAGTGACAGGCAGGACTACACGCTGGCCAGGACTGCTGGCTATGCCAAACCTCTGGCCTTTCTAACTGCCCGAGTTCGGTCCTGTCACTTTCGCTGAAGTCTGATGGCGGCCGGAACTGTATCTGCTCACCCCGGGACCTCAGGCATTGGGAAAAGTGACAGGAAAGCGGCAGCTGTTGGATAACTTAAGGAAGACTGCAATCACTTTCACAATCTAAAAACCTCTGCATGGGGGCCAGAGGGGTTTCTCGGTATTTGAGTATGTGATCAGCAGAGACACACTGGGCTCAAGCCCTGGCACTGGCCAACAAAACCTTATGAGATGACACTTACAACTTTCCACATACAAGGTAAACACTGCAACACCACATCAATAAACAGAGAGGCATTTAAAGACCACTGGATGTTGCAAAATGGTTCCTTAAAATCTTCTCAACTATATTTTTCCAGGTGTGGTGGTGCACACCCTAGTATCAGCACTCAGAAGGCCAAGGCAGGCTCTCTGTGACTGGGAGGCCACCTGGTCTACACAGCAGGTTCCAGGCCAGCTAGAGCTACACAGTGAGACCCTGTCTTACCAACAAATAGACAAGGTGGGAAGCTGCCAACAATGGTGCTGAGGGCAATGGCGGCAGCAAATCCTATCCAGGGCTATGTGACGCCACAGTGAAGGTTCCACACGTTTGCAAGGAACCCTCACAACCACCCACCAGGCAGGCGCCATCTCAATCTCCATTTTACAGACAGAAGCGTGGAGGTTGCTGCTGTGGCTGAATGCAGAGCAGGCAGTTTGGAAAACAGGTCTGCTTCCAACACCTTCGCAAGCCTCGCCCAGCTATTCTCACAACAGAAATGCATAAGCTGACACGCTAAGGCATAAGCCTCAAGTGCCTTGCTCTGGGTTATAGAATCGAGTGATAGAATTAAGTCACTTACACACAGAACTCATCTAAGGCAATACTTACTGCTAGTGTAGAGCACTTTCGCTAGGGTCATCTCCAGTATGGCGCCACGGCTCCCTTCACCGATCATGTGCAACTGACATTTAAAGAGGTGGGGAGGAAAGCAGTCAATGTTCACATACTGTTCATAAAAAGCATGGCTATTTTGTGCAGAATGAATAGGTATTGGATATTACAACTAATACACATTTAGTGCTTTAGGTTATTCAAATGTGGACTGGCATCCTGACACGTTTGAGATTTGATAAGTACCACTATAAAATGTCTCTGCAGACCCACCCTCACAGTTCAAGATACATTTGCCTGAGACCAGATTTAAGACTGTCCAGCAGGGCACATCTCCTCTTGTGTTCTCAGTATATTAATTACTGAGAAGATGCAAACCGCAACTGGGATAAAGGGTGCAGGATGTCGGTATAATAAATATGTCAACCAACCTCATCGACGACAACCAGACCCAGGGAGCTGATCCGTCCGGTTTCAATCAAGGCGTTCACCAGGCTATGCCCTTTCTCGATAGTGGCGATGTACAGCGATTTCTTTTCCCTCCTTTTAGTCGGAGGAAATTTTCCTTTGCTTCCAGCATACTCTTCAACAAAGAAACCAAGTTCTACACCAAAACTTGATAAACTAGAAATCTAGAATCGTAATTAAATAAACGAAAACACAAATCAGAGATGGAGTTGAAAGTACTCAGGGGAACTCCCTTGATGTAAAGTCGTCCCCCTTGGTGGGCCCGGTCTAGAAATGGCTGTCTAGAAACTGTTGCAGAATGAGGCAGTGATCTTTACAAAATAAACACATAACAACTTTTTATTTAGTCTATGTGTATGGGCGTTTGGTCTACATGTAAATCTGTGCCAGAGGCCAAAGAGGGTGATGGATTCCCTGGTACCAGAGTTACAGATGGTTCTGAGTCACCATGTGGGTGCCCAGAATCAAACCCTGGACCTCGGGAAGAGTAGTCAGGGCTTTTAACCATCTTTCTAGCCTTAGTATTTACAACTTTTAAAGTATATAATGCAAAAATAATTTCACTTGTCTCCTTTTATATTCAAAAAAACCCATCAGACTGACTCATTTATTCTGATAAGGTAATGAGTTAGTTTCTGCTTGGAAAAGCAGGCTAAAAATTGGTGGGGCATTTAAGGTACAGTTCAAACCACCAACTTGGCAAAAAAAAAAAAAACTACATACAATTAATAGTTTAAAGTAATTAAGCACTGTGTTACTCCTGTACATCCTAAAAAAATAATTAGTAATAGTTAATATATTTATGCTAGTTTTTTAGATCTTAAAATGTCATATTAGAAAATAACAATTGTTTAAACACACACACCTTTTCTTGGACAATTGCCACATATGGAAGAATCATTAAAACATCTTTCTGTCGGCAGAGCAGTTCTTGAAGCATTAAAATCTCAGCCACAAGGGTTTTTCCACCACTTGTTGGCAAGGAATATATTAAATTTTTTCTTTTTTGCACAGAACTTAATGTGAGACAAGTATGCTGCCAGTCTGTAGAATTCAAAGAAAAATAGCAGAGATTATTGTCCCTTTCAATATTCTCAAGAATTTTTCTGAGACAAAATCATTATGGCAGTCTTCATGAGGATAAATACAATTCTCATAGAGGGCAAAAGGCCAATCCTGAATGAACCCAGCAGGTCTGAGTTCAGTCCTTGCCACCCTACAGATACAGGTATCAAATTCCAGCAGAGCAGACAGCTGCTTGGGGACCAGGGACCAACATGGATAGAGAAGGGCAGCCTAAGAACCTGTGTTCTACAAGAGCATGCAGGCTTCCCTCCCTCACTTACTCAAGAGTTTCTTAGGCAGAAATACAGGGGAAAGAAAAGAAAATCCACAAGATCTTGCCCAAACCAGAAAAGCCTGCAATTAGCACTTCTGGACTTGATCTTTGAGTGGTCATTTTAAATAGGACTGCTTGAATCATAAAAGGCTTTAGTTACTGACTGGTGCACCCAGGGTCGCTCCACCCTCAACTGAGCAGGAAATAACTGATGAAAGGCGGGCAATGTGTGAGACATTACATTACTTTCTAGCCTAGAGGTTGAGGATGCAGTTCAGTTGGCAGAGTGCTCACCACCAAGCACCGAGCATGTATGGAGGCCTGGGTTTGATCCCCAGCACCCCATGAAAGGGGTCTGGTGGCTCATGCCTGCGATCCTAGCACCTGAGCCGTGGAGATAGGAAGATCATAAGTACAAGTTTATCCTCAACTACAGAGCTAGCCTGCGTTCCAGGAAGCACTGGATCAAAACCATAATAATAATGGAAATAAGTAATTTGACAACGTGCATCAACAATCTTCAAAATGTATACGAGTACTGTTTGTGAGTCTATGTTTAGCCTACTCACACACACACACACGCATGCGCAAGTGTGTGTGTACCACTTATATATACCCTGGTGCTGGGACCCCTGGAAGAGCAGTCAGTGAGCATTCTTTACTACTGAACCATCTTTTTATCACTACAGGCAAACAAAGTAATAGACACATAGAAAGAAGCTCAACTGTAATCTACAGGATCGGCAAAACCAACAGAAAGGACAAAAAAATCCCACAGTCATAAAACACAGAGACTACGGAGAGAAGTCGCTGCGGGGCAGTCTGTGGGAAAGGCCATGTGGCAGTATGGACCAGAAAACTACACGTTGCCGTCAGCAGCATTTTGTCCGTGATTCTCCATCGGACAAAGGAGGGTGCAAACTGTACACGCAGGAGAGCTACCGCATCCCTGGCTAACAGGTACTGTTGGGTAGGGTAGGGTAAGTTAAGTGAGTTTTGCACATATGTAATTCACAGCTTGAAAATGGAAATCTAGGGCCAGTGAGAAAGTCATTTGTTGCCAAGCCTGACAGCCTGAGTTTGATACCAAGGACCCCACAGCCAAAGGAGAGAATCAAATCCCACAAGTTGCCCTCTGACCTCCAGATGCATGCCAGGGCACACATATCTACATACATACACATCCAAGCATATAGAACAAACAAATGGAAAAAAGTTAAAATTATTTGCACAGTTAATATACAATTTAAGAAAACTCATCCCAAATTTAATTTAAAGGGCTTGAATATACTGTTTTAAGAAATATGGCCCGGCGGTGGTGTCGCATGCCTTTAATCACAGCACTGGGGAGGCAGAGGCAAGCGGATCTTTGTGAGTTTGAGCCTTGTCTACAAAGCGAGTTCCAGGACAGCCAGGGCTGTTACAGAGAAACCTTGTCTCAAACAAACAAACAAACAAACAAACAAACAAACAAACAGAATGAGAGAAGCTGAGAGTGGTCGTGTGCATTTAATCCCTGTATTTGGGAGGCAAGAGCAGGCAAATTGCAGTGAATTCCAGGCCAGCCTCGTCAAAATAGACTTCCAAGACAGCCAGGGCTACACAGTGAGGCCTCACCTCAAAATAAGACATTAAAACATTTAAGATTCTGAGTAGTCAAAGGAATCTAAACCACTAAATTCTGCTAGAGAATTCAGGTGCAGCCAATACCGACGAAACAATAAAAGAATGAATCGGAGAAGAAAAAAGCAAGAAGCAGAGCGGGAAGGATAAAAACTCAGTGGTGTGGTCACAGCAGAACATGAGGCTGCTCTGGAATCATGTCTGGGCTTGGATTCCTTGTCTCTGCAACTTAAGTGAAGGCACAGATGTGCCAAAAACTACCTAGGCAAGAGGCATAGAAGGACGCCTGGCTTGAGGAAGGAAGGAAGGAAGGTAGTCCGCCACAGCAGGCTCAACACAACTGTCATTCTGGTCATTCCAGATGAGAAACAGAACCAAGGAATCACCTGCTTTCACTGGTTTGAATTAATGTTATAATATAATTTGAATTATAAATTTGGCTTTCATTTTATAAAAAGCATTACCATATAGTTTTTTGATTCCTTTCAACTGAGCATAAAGGTCTCTCACTTTGCTGGGTAGAGAATAAAAAGGACCAAGATCATCCGACGGAGACTCCATTGCTTTCCTAGCAACACTGATCTCCTCAGATAGGCGAGTCTCTTTGAGGTGTTTACTCCTGGAAAACACCGGTGTTCGGGCGGTGGCATTCCCAGCCAGGGCACTTTTCAGGTGGTCTGCAATACTCTTCCTCCTGCTCGTCTCTGAAGAAGCTTTGGCTTCGGAGATGTCATCATTTGGCTGCGGTAGCTCTTGATGGCTACAGATTGGCTCATCATTCGGTGATTTATGTGAGTTCCCATCTCTTTCCTTAGCAGATTGCTCAGCCAAATCATTTGATGAGTTCTGTATACGTTCAAAGTATAAAACCTGAGAAGAAGGCACATCAAACAAAAGATCACTGTCAGGTTCAGGCCCAGCAGGGCCATCTGCAGCACTCTGGTTCTTTATGTGTTGGTTAGTTTCAGGGTCGGTAGAGCTGCTCACAGTGAAGACAGGGAGTTTGTTTTCCATGCTCTCTGAACAAAGACCTTTGGTGGCCGAGTCTGTGACAAGCTCCCTATGTTCAGGCAGTTGTGTATATTTCTGTTCCAGGTCCTCAACTTGAGCTAAAAAGGAATTTTCTGTAAAGCTATCATAGTCATTAAACATGTCCTCGTCACTGTCGTTCTCCTGAAAGGGAAACAAAAATACATAAAGAGTTCCATCTTCATAAAGAATAAAAAGTGTTCCAGTAAATGATTATCAAATATATCACTATATGCAAATTATCCTCTGAATACATTATCACCAGATAAAAGAAACAAACTAGCCCAGAGACTTGAACTGACTTGCCTAAGAGTATTGCTGGATTATTACGGGATATCAGGATGCCAGGACAGGATCTCACATAACAGAGGTACAAAGTCTTGAAACTCCCGCCTCTGCCTCCTGAGTATATCGCCATACCTGGATTTATGCGGTGCTGGGACTCAAACCCAGGGCTTTGTGCACGCTAGGTAAGCATTCTACCAACTCAGCTATGCCCCCAGCTCAGCCCAAGGGGTGATACTATAATTTTAAATTATTTAGGTACTGACGTGTGAGCCCAGGGCCTGCCCCTTGCTCCACTGCTGAGCCCAAACTCCCAGTCTTGGAATTTAAAAATTTTTATTTTATTTTATACGCTTTGCCTCCATGTATGTCTGTATAAGTGTTGGGTTCCCAGGAATTGGAGTTATAGACAGTTGTGAACTGTCATGTGGGTGCTCGGAATTGAACCCAGGTACTCTGGAAGAGCAGCCAGTGCTCTTAAACACTGAGCCATCTCTCCAGTCCCAGGGATTTTAATTCCTAAACCCGTGCTAAAGCATTGAGGAATGAAAGAATGGTAGACATCTATAAGGTTGTGAGTTCAATAGATGCTTTGGAAATCCCCACCCAGACACTAAAGGAGAGGTTGGCCTGTTACAAAGTCATGGTTGTACCACTAGAGACTACAAGCAAATTCTTTTCTGAACTTGGAATTGTGACAAGAGAGTGCACTCTCATGTGGGGTGGCTTGTTGGTCAGAAAAGATATCAACTGGGAGGTAATCCTGGGAGGTAATAATTATTTATTAGAGCTAGAACTTTGGCTTCTCAACATCCCGGGGCCCGGTTACTGTTATAAATTCTAGTTAATATGGCTGGTTTAATAAAGTAACCAGCATGTCAGAGGTCACCAATAAAAAGTTTTACTGGTAAAGTAGAAATGAGTCATTTTGAAGGCTAGCCTGGTCTGTCAGGGCAGTTAACTGCCCCGTGAATATTTTTTATGACAGGGATAGTGTATTTGTATGTGTGTGTATGACAGGGATGGGGGGTGTGTGAGTGTGTGTGACAGGGATGGGGTCTGTGTGTGTGTATGTGTGTATGACAAGGATGGGGTGTGCATGTGTTTGTATGACAGGGATGGGGTGTGTGTGAGAGAGTGTATGTCTCACATCCACTTAAAGGTTTAAGGCAGTGTCTTCCCAAGTGTAAATAAGGATGACGATGAGAAGCGCACAGGAAGGCTGCTCATCTAACCGGTCAACCGTGTGCACCTGGGAAGTTTCGATCCCCCGCTTCCCCGCAGCTGTGCCCGGTGTAGGGGTCGGTCCTGCAGCCCTCGGTGATGACGGGACCGGGCTCTAAGGGGAATCAGCGGGGCTGTACCTGGGCGGGCCCCGGGCTCCCGGTTTTGCGCCGCCGGCTCCCGGCTGCCCCTTCGTCCTCCAGGTCCTCGGGAGGCTGGAGATCGGCCGGGGCGGGGGCGACGCAGAGGCTCTCTATGCTGCCGCGGTTTCTTTTGCGAACAGACACCCGCCGGCGGATGCGGGGACCGCCGTTCTCCATGGCTAGAGCGGAAAGCCGGGCCGCCCGGGGTGCAGACTCAAGCTGATGCCACCGCTCGGACGCGCTCCATCTCAGGCGCGGTCTGATATCACGTGACATCCGGCCCGCGGAGGGCGGGAACAGAAAGGTGCCCTGTAGTCGCGCTGAAATCCCGGGCGCGCCCGCACCCGGAACCTTTGCAAAGAAGCCCCGGGGCCCCTGGGGGAAGACTACCGGGAAGGACCTGTCGGGCCGATTAGGAAAAGGAAAGGAAGAGGAAAGGCGAAGAATCATGACGGCTCTGGTTGCGGTGTGCAGTGGTGTAGGGAGGAAAAGCTTGACCACGGCTGCAGTCGGCCTCGCGGACCGCGGAGCTCACGCGGGTAAAGTCTGCAGCGGAGCCTTGCAGCCGCAGTCTGCTTCTGGTTGTCGATGGTGTCTTTGCTCTTAGCGACATGACTTTCCTACACGACCAACTTTAAGATGGGTGGGAAGCTCGAGTCGCCTGGTTTCTTAGAGCTGAGCAGTCCTTTGAGGTGTAGTCAACTAAGTTACTTTTGATTTTTGCTTCTGTTCTTCTCTATCAGTGACTTGAACTGTTTTCTTGTATTCCCTTTGGGAAGGCAGTGCCTTTCTGTTGCTCCTGGGCATACTTGCATTGCAAGCTGGTAACTGTAGAAAGGGGGAAGGTTTTATAGGAGAGGAAATATGTATGCCCTTTAGTTCAAAGCCTTGGGAATCATTTTAAGCCCTCTTGTGCCCCAAATCTAACAGGATGTTAACCAATCACTGAGTAAAAAGAATATGAAACCTTTATTTTATATTATACGGGTGTTTTGTTTGTTTGCTTATTTGTTTGTTTGAGACAGTATCTCCTCACTGTTATGTAGCTTTGGCTGTCCTGGAACTCACAGTATGTAGACCAGGCTGCCTTGAACTCACAGAGATTCACCTGCCTCTGTCTACCAACTGCTGAGATTAAAGGTGTGACAACCATGCCCAGCACTTTATCGTGCATTTTGATTCTGTAGCCCATTTAAAAACGTAAGTCTTTGTTAGCTGTTAAGTGAATGAAAATAATTGGGTCATTGCATTTCTGTTTAATTACAGTGCTGTGGAGAAGAGGTTGTGCACAGTATAAACAGGTAGCCAGCAATGAGGACCTGGTAAGATTTCTTTTTAATTTTTTAAAGAGAACATTTATTTTATTGTTTTTATTACATTGGGGAGTGGGGGCTGTGGAAGCCAGAGAGGGCATTAGATCCCCTGGAGCTAGAATTAGAGGTGGTTGTGAGCCCCTGGATGTGGGTGCTGGGATCCTAAGCCCTGTCCTCAGAACAGCAAGTGTGTTTAACCACAGACACCCCCCCAGCCCCAGATTTCTTCCCCCTTATATTACTAAGCCATTTCCAAATTTGGCCTAGTTTTTTATATTTTAGCTATTTGGAATTCAATTATAGGACAAAACAAAATAATGTTTACTTTGAGTTTGGGAAGTCTAACTTACTGACTACGATCACTTGGGTTTTAAGGGAATCCTAGATTCTGAGGGACTTCTGTTATACTGTATTTTTCTTTGTAGCTATTAAAGGATATGATTGAGAATTTCTAAAGATAGCTTGGGTAGATAGAATGATTGTAGATAATAAAATTATGGGACAGCACTATTTTTGTCTAATTTATCAGTTTTGACAGGCTACCTTGATAAAAGATACAATTAAAGCTGTTTTGTTTTGTTTTCTTCGAGACTGGTTTTCTTTGTGTAGCCCTGGCTGTCTTGGAACTAACTTTGTAGACCAGGCTGGTCTTGAACTCATAGAGACCCACCTACCTCTGCCTCACCCCAGATTAGTTTAGGACATTTAATCAGCTGCTTCTAAACTGTAGGTGTATTTTTATGGGTTTAAAGTATGAACATGGATGTGGGCGCCCAATCATACCATCCAAGTACTTAGCTAGAGTTGAGGAGGAATATAGCTTATATCTCAACTGATTATAAATTGGATTAAGAAAACTCAAGGCAAACTAGACATGGTGCACACATATTGTACTAGCACTTAGAATGCTGAAGTAGAAGGATCTTTTGAGTTCAAGGTTACCCTGGGTTACATCAACAACAATAAAACCTTTTTGGCCTTTTGGCTAAGATCAAATGTTAAAAAAGAAAAACAGCAAGAAAACAAAAAAAAAATGTTAAGGAACAGTAAACACCAAGGAATGTGTCAAAGCAAATGTGTGTCTGCCTTAGTCATCTAATTCATACATCATGCTTTAAAAATAATAAAGGAAATTTACTCTTGTCTTTAGGTCATAAATTCCACTGTGACTAATGCAAAGTATGTATCTTTTCCACAGAAAACACAAACAGTTACACTCATTTGTCACAGTTAAGGAAGGTTATAGATTTCAGAGCCATTTCAAAATTAAGACTCCGTGCCGGATGTTGTCATGCAAACTGTAATTTTAGCACTTGGAAGGCTGATACGGAAGGTGGGGAGCGCGAGGCCACCATGTGCTGCACAGCAGGTTGTAGGACAGCTGAGGCTACAGAACCACAGCAGCAAAAAACCATGGAACAGGAGCAGAAAAGGCACTGTGACAAGGAAGGAAGGGTGTGGAAGGACAGAGACAAAAAGAGGGTCGCGGGACACACATGTTGTATTAGTCCTATTTTAGGAGCAGGAAAAGATTGTTGGGAACAAAGAAGCGACCAGCAAGCGGGAGAGGCAGCTTGAGTGAGAGCTGTAGAAGGTAAATAAGGACAAAGTATAAATCATACATGCACACGCATATATACAGAAATGTGATCATAAGTACACACGCATATATACAGAAATGTGATCACAAGCACACATGCATATATGCAGAAATATCACATGATGAATTCTGGTTTTTTATATGCTAACCAAACATTTTTTATAAAGTTTTAAATGGGGGCTGGAGAGGTGGCTCAGTGGTTAAGAGCACTGCCTGCTCATCTAAAGGTCCTGAGTTCAATTCCCAGCAACTACATGGTGGCTCATAACTATCTGTAATGGGATCTGGTGCTCTCTTCTAGCCCACAGGGATACATGCAGACAGAATATTGTATATATAGTAAATAAATAAATAAATAAATCTGAAAGAAAATGATGAAATTATATGTATAACAAAGAATTATCTTGTAATAAAAATTTTTAATTGAATTAACTTTAAATAAGCTACAATATTTTGGTCATCTGCACTCCAAACAGAATTTGTGTACAGAATCCTTTTATCAGCGTGCTGGTCTTTGACGTCCTCTTCTGCAGAATGATTCTTCCTTGTGGTAATCCCTCTTTAGCCAGGTTGACCCAAAATAAAGTATCTGTGTAAAAAAATTCCGAGTGTAGCTGTAGCTTTATCTTTTCTGTCTGTCTTAACACATTTTCATCATGAGACTGTTCTTTATCCTAGCCAATCCCGATGGAAAACCCCTATAAGGAACCCCTCAAGAGGTGTATCCTGTGTGAGAAACGTGTGGATTATAAGAATGTACAGGTGAGTGTTGGTTGCCTCTGTGGTACTTGGCTAGGATTCTATTTGGTTCATTTGGTCAGAGGATCTCATCACTGTCATCAGGCATCTGTAGACCGGATTGAGCCAGCTCATGATATCCCATCTGGTTATCTGTGTTATCTCTGTTCAGCTCAGAGCCCCTTGCTCCCCTCAGTCGTGTGATTTGGCTAAGTCTCCTTTGCTCCGTTGTGCACAGTGGCTCACTGCACTTTGATAGAGGGCTTTGGGGAGAGCTGACCTGTGAAACTGACCTTTGCAGTTCACTATCATATTATATTGCTTTAAATATTGTTTCTCCCTACGCTTTCAGCAAATTAGAAGTAATAAATTGGGGGGACGTGAATGAAATGAGAGTTAAGTATTTTCACAGTAGTGTAAAATGATAGTTGCCTTAGGAGGAGAAAATGCAAGAAATTATAAAAACTACAATGCAGCAGATGGTTGAGGGGAGAGTCAAGGCCAGTGCCTTGCATCTAGAAAGTGTTATTAAACTGTTCAAGAAGAAGAAGTACCCTAGTCTGTGTGTCCCGAAGAGTTCACTTGATTGCCTGTCATGAAAGGCGAAGTATCCAGTCCTGGCTGTGAGCAGCAGTGTTACGTGCCTGTGGGAGTCGGTCACCATGGTACCTAACAGAAAGGCTGACTCCTGTGCCTTCAAAAGATGCCTTGTTGCTACAAGGTATTTTAGTTCATGTTATTAACTTTGTCTGAAACAATTAAATGTTTACATAACTTGAAGGTCGTTCCTAAAACCTTTTTAAATTTACATATTCAGGGCTGAATAACAAATACACTAACATTTTTCCCTTTCAAATATACCCGAGCAGCTTTTGTCCCAGTTTATCTCTCCGTTTACCGGATGCATTTACGGAAGGTACATAACAGGTACGTTCTTAATCTTAGAAATGTAAATGTAGATAGGAATCACACTGATCGCTTCTGTTACTTTAGGAGACTGGCAAGTTTCCAGTCATGCTGAGTCAGTGTTAGGCCAGCTCCACAGGGACTGGGGTGGAATCCTTAGGGAAGGATTTACCTTCAAGTGCAAGTGACTATTGCCTCCTTTACTCCCAGTTAACTTCAGGATGACAACATACAGAAATTTGGGCTTAGGCGAGAACTGTATCTTTGTCTAGACAGGCGGCCCAGCAGTTAAGAATGCATACAGTTCTTGCAGAGGACTGGAGTTAAATTCCCAGCACCCACATCAGGTGTCTCATAACATCTGTGACTCAGCTCCAGGGAATGCAGCATGTCTTGCTTCTGTAGGCACCAGAACTCCTGTGCACATATCCCACCACCATTAAAGATAGTAAAACTAGCTGGGCGGTGGTGGCGCACGCCTTTAATCCCAGCACTCAGGACGCAGAGGCAGGGGGATCTCTGTGAGTTCGAGGTCAGCCTGGTCTACAAGAGCTAGTTCCAGGACAGGCTCCAAAGCTACAGAGAAACCCTGTCTCGAAAAATCAAAAAGAAAAAAAAAAGATAGTAAAACTAAATCTCTCTTAAAATTACCATTCCTAGACTAAAGCAGTGTCAGCAGCTGATGGTGCTATCCAGACCGTCACTTGCTCTTTGTTTGTTTACATAGGGCCACATGGTTGTCATTGAGTTACAGTAGCAGAACCAAGTGTATGACAGAACAAATGATTCACAAAAGATTTTTTTACTTTCTTAACAGAAAAAAACTTACCAGTATTCATCTTAGAAAACTGTTGTAAATGTAGTACGAGCATTTTCTGATGTGTAAGGAAGTGCCTGTTCTATTTCACAGGTCTTTGTGGGAAGAAACAGAAAGAAATAACAAAAGCCATTAAGAGAGCTCAGAAAATGGGTAAGTCCACCTGCACAAATGAACAGAACTAGTTAAGACTTTACTCATTGACTTTGTGAAGAACTTTAATATCTCTTTACAGGGTTTATGCCAGTTACATACAAGGATCCGGCATATCTCAAAGACCCTAAAGTGTGTAACATCAGGTACCGGGAATAAACTGTGAAGTTACTGCCAATAAAGCTGGAAGTGAACATGTCAGCACTGACGGAGCTGCTTTGAGTAAAAGTGTCTTTCAGGGGATTAGGAGGGATGAACCCTTCCACACCATGAGTGTGCTCCAGACACACTGCTTGAGATTTTTGATGTTACCTTGTACACTTTGATAAAGTGGTACCTCATGGTGTCGCACCTTCTTTATATAGTACCTTTGATTATGGAAGGGGCGGGCTTCTATTACCGAGCCCAGATTCCGTACTTACAAATGGGATGGTTTTAGGGGATTGGTTATAGAGAGGTAGTGTTTATGAATCCCACTTAACTGGCTGTGGAATTCAACTTGCTTTGGAGCCATTCTGTGCTTTTGTGTGCACATGTGCATGGGAGTGTATGGAGGCTAGAAGTTGATATCATGTTTTTTTCTCAATGTAACGCCACTTTTTTTTTCGTAAAACAATTATTCACTGATAATGACATGTGGAGGCCAAAGGTCATTGTACAGGCATTAGTTCTGTCCTTCCAGCCAGGAGTTCTGGTGACAGAACCCAGGTCTCCGGGCTTAGCACAAGTATTTTTAACCCACCAAGCCACTGTGTTGGCCCATTTACCTCATGGTCTGAGACCAGGTCTCACTGGAGTTCACTTAGGCTGACCAGCTGACTCCCAAGCCCCAGGGAGCCTCTTCCCTCCAAATTCTCAGTGCTGGGACTCCACGTGCACACCACTGTGCCAGGCTTAACCAAAACCGTGCTCTTGGCTCTTCAGTCACTCGTCTCCTTTGACCACACACATGCACATGCCCTTTATTTTAATGGAATTGTTGGGGTTCCAAACACAAGTCCTCCTGCTTATTGGCACCTTTGCTGACCTGTCTCCTAGAGTCGTTTGCTAACTAGTCGGTGTTGATTGCACCTGACTGTCAGAGTTCTCATTGCAGAGGTGCACACAGGGAATGATAGTAGGCTAGTCCCTGCGAGACAAACTGTTCCTGGACTGCTGTTCCGTACACGGACGGATGACGCGTAGTCTGCTTTCAGTAGGCTGTGATGAGAGAAGGATCTGTTGACAACTACGGCTCCTTTCCTGTGCTGTACAGTACAGCTTACTACATCACCAGAAAAACACTCCAGCAGTTGTACAAATCATCCTCTGGGTAATGGGTAGCTTCAGAACAACCCCGTGTAATTAATGCATATCAACACCCAAGTCAAAGTGCTGCTGCTACATAAAATCATGTCTTAAGTAGTTTCTCCAGGCAGCAACAAGTGGAGAACAAGGGTAAAGTGTGTTCAGTGTTAACGTGCATTGAGTAGAACATGAAGGTAACGTGTGTGCACTTCACCGAATAGGTGGAAAAGACGGAACACATCTGCAAGGACAGTTTTGTTTGCCCCTTCTGAGATGAAGGCAGAGTTACCAGTTCCTGGGCTCACGCAGTCATCTGGCCTGAGGGGGGAACTGCATGAAGATGCAGAGGTTTATTTCGATTTTTCTGTTTCTCTGTGTACCCCGGTTGTCCTGAAACTCACACTTTAGACCAGGCTGGCCTTGAACTCAAAGAGGTCAGCCTGCCTCTGGCAGTGTATGCTGTCACCACCACCCAGCAGGGCAGATTTATGTTAATTTATGTTTATTTCTGTGTGTATGCTGTATGTGTGTGTGTGTGTGAGAGAGAGAGAGAGAGAGACAGAGAACACATTCTTGGAAACTGGAAGGGCATCGGATCCCCTGGAGCTGGAGTTACAGGTGGTTGTGAGCTACCTAATGTAGGTGCTGAGAACCAAATTCCAGTCCTCTGAAGTGCTTCAAGCACTCTTAATTGCTGGGCTCTCTTCAGTAAGAATCTTAATGAAGTAGATAAAAAACAAGATTTAAAAACTTTAGAATTTTATTAAATTTATTTGTGGGGGTTTCATGATTATGCCACAGTGATGGTATGTGTGGAAGTCAGAAGAACTTGTGGAAGACGACTCGTTTCTTCCATTGAGGGAGTCTCAAGAATCCAATTCAGGTTGTCGGTCTTCACTGCAGATGTCTGTGCCAGCTGAGCCAGCTCCCAGTCCTGATTTTGCAAACTTCTGTGCTCTTTTCTGTGTTGTGAAACAAGGCTACTTTCTCTTTTCCAATTTGAAGAATGTTGTAGTTTAAAAAAATGCATCTTTAAGTCTCCCTTGATAACTCGGGGAAGCTGAAAGGTCGTGGCTCTGAAATAAAAGCATCTTAGCTGGGTGTGGTGGCATGTTCTTAATCCCAACACTTGGGAGGCAGAGGCAGGCAGATATTTGTTAGTTTGAGGATAGCCAGAACTACATAAAGACCTTGTCTCAACAAACAAACCAAAAACCCATCTGGACTATAGCTCAGTGGTAAAGAAGATGCCTACCATTCATATGGCCCTGCATCGATTCCTGCACCACAAAGGTTTCTAAAAGGTACTTTAGATGTGGATGGACAGAGGCCAGGCCACTAGAAAAGGGTCAGGAGACGGGAGAAAAAGAATCTGCAGGGTCAAGGAAGGCAACAGAACATGGGATATAAAGGGGAAGGGAGAATTCCTGCAGGGAAGGCACAGTGAGAAGAGGCTGGGAAGCGAGGGAGGTTGCAGCTGAGTGGGACATGTACACATTCACAGAGCATTTGCAATGTATGAAATATAAATGGGAATTTCTAGAATACTTTATAAAACATTTTCATATTGTAAACGGTTGAGTAGTAAAAAATACCGTATTCCCCTACAGGGAAGTGAGACATGAACTTCTCATGTGTTACCCCAGTAGCAGACAGTAAAATAGCGTCTGGACCTCAGTTAAGTAAAAATATCATCTAGCAAGAATCAAAATGTGGGAGAGCGAGGGTATTCACTGTCCTCTTCCGTGCTTCCCATCTCTGTGTCTATATCTGGGCTGCTTGAGGATGTCCTGTTTTGGTGACTGCTTTGGGAATCTGTCACAGGTCTGCTTTCTGTCTCCTGCAGCCGTGGTTTCTTCCCAGGCCACTGGTCTTGCATGTCTACATCTTTACGCTTAGTTAGCTGGGCTTCGGGCAGAGGACTAGCGTCAGGGCTGTGAATATACTCCACCATTAAAGTCAGCTTAGCCACATCAAGATGATGCTTCATGTTACATCCACTTTGAGAAATATGTCTATTTTTCAAAGAAATAACACAAGAATGAAGAACCTCAGACTCTGGAAAAAAGGTTCGTAAAGCTTGACAAAGAAGAATGTTCTCCTGGGGGTTGTTTTGGACAGTCTTCTCTCCTAAAAAAAATAAGAAAGAGCTTAATGTTAGTTTTACAAACTTTTATGATTAGCTGTAAAGTAAAAACTATTCTAAAAGACAGATTATTCAGAATAAGAATGACATAACACAGATTCCTGTCCATGTGCCACTCTATTCTAAGAGAAAAGCAGTCTTGTACTTTTTATCTGATACAACACACCCACCACAGTACCGTGGTCACCGTTTGGGAAGATTACGAGCACAGTGTCATCACTACTTGTAATCCCAATACCTCGGGTCATTGGTCAGGACCATGGCTCATGCGAATGTGAAGCTAGTGTCATCTGCTTACCTGCTGCTTTAATCCGGGCTTGCTGCTCTTTTCTAACTTCTTTTAATCGGTTTACATCCATCATTAATTTCTCTACTTCTCGTTCACTTTGTTCAACTTTGTGGCATATGCTCTACACAATAAAACAGTGCACAGATGAAAACATTCCAGGTTTTATACTAATGAGGCTTTACAATATAACATTCTCAGACTGTAGAATACCATTAACCTTTCGTGTAAGCCACCTCCATAACAAGCATTTGATGATAACAGCATACACTGTGGATGTATTAGCTTTCCATTTATTTATGGACCAGCTATTTCCTTGATAAAATTCATTTTGAAATATAAAAAAAAAGTATTGGGCTGAGGATAGAGCTCATTACCTAGAATGTGTGTAGCCTGGGGTTCAAGTCCCAACATGTGCCCCACCCCAAAAGCTGAAATACATTAACTGATTCTCACGTTTATGACGTGGAAGTAGGATTAGCAGTTAAAGGTTATCCTTATCTATAGGGAGCTCAAGGCCAACCTGGGCAACACAAGAACTTGTGTCATAATACCAAAAAAACAAACGATAAAATAAAAAGTGGCTATGTTTTAAGGAAATTATGGAAGATTATAATTCCTGTAAGACAAACTACATTTGAAGAGCAAACTGACATTATATGTCTCAGTTTTAAAAGAATTAGTAATTTTGTTTTGGAACTAGACTAATAAAAGTTTATATAGGATAATGTTTGGATAATGTTTCTTACTGTTAAATATTGTTAATTTCAAAATATAGGTCAGAATTTAAGTATAGCCAGTTGTAGTGGGTACTTTTCATGGTATTTGTCCAGAACTATTCAAATAATCAAGACATAGAATCATTATATGTCCGCTGAAATACAACTGGGTGAAGACATATAGTAGAGAGAAAAGCTAAGAATGATCTACTTGGAAAATGTAGAGCGGATGCTAAGTGTTCCCACCACAAAAATGCTGACACAAGGCACAAGGCAGTTGTTACTTTCCTAGATATAACCTTCTATCACACACACACACACACACACACACGTTTCCCCTTTCTTACAGACAGGGTCTCATGTAGCCCAGGCCAGCCTCAAACTTACTGTGTTGCTGAGGATGACATTGAACTCCTGATCCTCTGGCTTCCACCTCCACAGTGCTAGAGTGGCAGGTGTGCATTACACGTGGCTTTACGTGACAGTTTTACCTGTCGATTTAGAATTTAAAAACATACTCCATTAAAATAAAAATAAAAGATTGTGTGGCAAAGTGAAAATGTTTAATGATACATTTTGAAGAAAAAAAAAATCAATACAAATTCTGTTGTCGTCACTGTCAAGTATGTCCAAGTATTTGTGTGTTGGGGAAAAACTTGAAAAATGGCAAAATAAAAATAAATAATCACTTGAAAATGGTGACATTCTTGGCTGGGCATGATAGCAAATGCCTTTAACCCAAGCACCTAGGATGCAAAGGAGGGGACTTCTAGTCCAGCCTGATCCACTTAGTTCCAGGCTAGCCATGGCTACACAGTGAGACCCTGTCAACAGACAAACACAAAGCCACTTGGCTTCTTCCTGCAGCAGAAGGGAATAGGAGACTCAGTCAGACATTATGCATAGTGAGAAACCTTGGAGCACCCAGCCGCTAATGAGAAGTCTATCAAATCCCTCCCCAGGGAGCCTGTGGAGGAGGCAGTAAAGAATGTCAGAGTCAGAGGGATGGAGGACACCAAGAACACAAGTCCTCTGAATCAGCGGGATCAAAGCTCGTGTGAACTCAGAGGCAGCATACAGAGGGCCTGGGCCCGCCCGGGTGTGCTAGCTCCTCTGCATAAATATTACTGCTTCCACTTTGGTGTGTTTATGGGATTCCTCAGTGTGAGAATGAGTGGGGTTTCTCTTTCTTGTTTCTTCTCTTGGGCCCATTTCCTTCTGTTTTTTTTGTCCAACTCTGATGTGTTATTGTTTTATTATATTTTATTATCCTTTAGAAGCCTGCCAATTGACCTAGAACTTCAAGGATGGCCTTGAATTCTGATAACTGCCTGCATCTGCCTCCCAAATGCTGACATTGAGGATGCGTGACACCAAGGCTTGCCTGTTTGTTTTCTAATGAGACAAAAAGGGAGTAGATTTGGATGGAAGGGGAGATAAGGAGGTACTGGGATGAGTAAGATGAGGGGAAACTATAATCAGGATATGAGAGAAATTTTTATTTTTAATAAAGGGGAAATGGTGACATTCTCAGAGCTATTTTCAAAGTTTCTGTGTTATTTATTCACTAAATAAACTAGTATGTAGGGGATCAGAGAGATAACTCAGCAATTAAGAGTGCCTGAGTTAGGTTTCTAACACCCACATGGCAGCTCATAACTCTTTGTAACTCTAGATATAGGGGAACAAATGCTCTCTGCAGGTCTCCAAGGGCACTGGACACACACTGTACACAAAGACATGAAGGAAAAAAAATGAATCACATCAAAATAAGTAAATCTTTAAAAATTAGTATAGCCAGGTAGTGGTGGCGCACGCTTTTAATCCCAGCGGTCGGGAAACAGAGACGGGGATCTCTGAGTTTGAGGCAGCCTGGTCTACAGAGCTAGTTCCAGAACAGCCAGGGCTGTTACACAGAGAAACCTTGTCTCAAAAAACATATATATGTCAGTAGTGTACGAAGTGTGTTAACCTTTTTTCCCCTTACTATGTTCTACTAACAAGTATGGCTACCATAAAAATAGATTTTAGATATCCAATTGAGAAAAACAACTGACCGATGTTCCAATTTTGGACTCGTGATTTTGTGATTTATTAGAGAAAGCCTCGTGTGTGTTCCAGGCTGGCCTCAGACTTAGTATGCAGCCAAGGATGACCCTGAAGATCTTCCTGCCTTTACCTCCCCAGTTCTGCAATTACAGATGTACACCATTGTAGTGCTGGGGATCAAACTCGGAGCTCTGACTTCTAGGCAAGTGTTCTGCCAGCTGAGCTACATCCTTCGCCCTGCAGTGCTTGCTTTAAGCAGTACTCACTAAGGACTGTCCCAGCAGTGACGGAGCATGGTGAGGACGTTAGTGCATGCCTTTGGAACAATAGGTAATAATTCTGGGTCACTTTGTTCAATTAAGGATTTAACTTTTTTCTTCCTTTAAGAAAGGCAGGCACAGTGATGCCTTCCTGTAATCATCATGCTAAGGTAGAGCAGGATCCCGGGTCAGGGCTATGCTCAGGTAAACTCTCATAGAACGGTACAACCTGAGGCTCCTTCTGACCAGCCATTCTCTTCATCTCTCTGGGGTCAGATTCTGCTACAGTCCTCAATCCCCTCTGATTTTACACTGCTCCAATGACTCTCTTGCACTTGGGATCCATCTTATGACTCTACAGTGACCTACACTGATGCCGTAAGACTATAATGCTGTAGTGATGGTTGTGCTTCTAAATCTGCATCCTTCTTCATCTTCAAGAAGACTACGGGGGCTGGGCCTCATGGCACATGCCTTTAATCCCAGCATTTGGAGGACAGAGACAGGAGAATCTCTGTAAATTCAAGGACTGCTTGGCCTACTACATAGTAAGTCCCAGAACAGCCAGGGCTCTATAGTGAGATCATTTTTGAAAGAAAAAGAAGAAAAGAAATAGCTATAACCATGTATAATGAGAGCAAACTTAAGCTTGCATCCCATCCCCAGAGTCTCTATTATGGAAGTCAAAGGAATACAACATATACTCAAAAAATGTTAGCTTTTCTAGGAAACAATTCATGCAGTCTACTGACGTGAACGAACTCTGGAGTGGTCCAGAAGTAGTTACCTTTAATTCCTCTTGTATCGCAGCGTACATTTCATTTATCTTATGCACCTCCTTTAGCGATCCATCTTCATTAAAAAACTGAGAACTGTGAAAGCAAAGATGATTTCCTTGAGTAAGAGTATAGAACTATGGAAGGAAAGGGGAATCCTCCAGTTCCACAGGGTTCCCTTAGTATCTACTGCCTGGATGAAACTCACCTGTGTGTTCTCACGGCTCTGCTAAAGCCAGGGGATGTACAGGAAGCAGATTCTGTTTTATAACCCAGTTGATCGGACATTCCCAGATTGGCAACCACCAAAGGCACCCTATGAAAAAGCCTGAGGGGAAAGTTTAAAACAGGATTTAAAACAGAAAGACAACACCTGCCATCAGAGCAGGCTGTTGTCCCAACAGTGTCAGTAAAAACAGCCCCATCATTAGTTAGCAAGATAGAATTTTCCCAGATGAGCTAAGTTGAAGCAACTAGATTTTTGTTTTTTAATATTAGGTGTATGGATGTTTTGCCCACATGTATATCCACGTGCCACTAGTGTCCTCGGAGGCCAGAAAAGTGTCCATCTGCCTGAACTGGAGCTACAGGTGGTTGGTTATGAGCGGCCATGTGGGAACTGGAGTCCTCTGGAGAGCAGTGTTCTTAACTGCTGAGCCCTCTCCAGCTCCTGAAGCACCTAGCTTCTAAAAACGGTCACTCAGAAGTAGCGTTAAAGGCTGATGAGGTCTACAGAGGGAGCTCCAGGACAATCAGGGCTGCACAGAGAAACCCTTTCTCAAAAAACAAAACAAAAAGTCAAGATGTACACAGCATACATATAACATACATACATACATACATACAACATACATACGTACATACATACATAAGCTGCATGGGGGCTGGAGAGATGGCTCAGTGGTTAAGAGCACTGACTGTTCTTCTAGACGTCCTGAGTTCAATTTCCAGCACATGGTGGCTCACAGCCACCTGGCGCCCCCTTCTGGCATGTGGGCACACATGGAAAGAATGCTGTACACATAATAAATCTTTAAAAAAAAAAAAAAAGCTGCATGGACTTAGTTTAATGGCCATCTCACCTGTTCGTGAGCATGAAAATAAGGAATTGAAGCTGAGGAGAACGGTGAGCTGAAAGGCCATGGGAGGCAACACAGGTGACGATGTATGATTGTATGTATGTTTATAATGTCCGTGTGTTCAGAGAACAGTGTCAGAAGTTGGTTCTTTTCCTCTAATGAAGGTTCTGGGATAGAACCCAGGTCTTCAGGCTTGTGGGACCAGCTGGGTCATTTTGCTGGTCTTTTTTCTTTTTTTTATTCACTGTTTTAAGTAGTTCAACTTCCTTTCAAGCTCTATGTAGCTGAACATAACCTTGAACTCATAATCTTAATCTCACTGGAGCACAGGGATTATGGAGATTCACCATCATGCCTGCCTGCCTGCCTGCCTGGTGTCAATCTCGCACTGTGCCTCTGTGTCTCCTCAGCTCACCAAAAAGGCAGAGCAGGTTAACATCCCTAGTCCAAAGTTTGAAATGTGAGATAGGATCTTATTATGTAACCTAAACTGACTCAAACTCTCAGTCCTCCTGCTTCACTTACTTGGACTATAAGGTTGCATCACCACAGACAGTAAAATGTGAATGCTTCTAAACACTGTCACACAGAAATTGTCTGGAAATGCTAAGACTGTAGGTTCAAAGCTAGACGGGCTCATCTACCCATTTCTTTTCTTTTTCTTTTTTTTTTTTTTTTTTTTTTTTTTTGGTTTTTCAAGACAGGGTTTCTCTGTGGCTTTGGAGCCTGTCCTGGGGCTCTCTTTATAGACCAGACTGGCCTCAAATTCACAGAGATCCACCTGCCTCTGCCTCCTGAGTGTTGGGATTAAAGGTGTGTGCCACCACCGCCCAGCTTAACTTAATTCTTATATTCCCAGAGAATGTAGTTTATAATACCCAAGCAGACTGTTTGAGCTCACTGTGGCAAGCCAGCAAGAAGTGCTGTCTCTCAAGAAGCTGTACCAGTCCACACTACGTCCATACGACAGCGACAGCTCCAGTCCCAGCACAGACGTCCAAACCATCACTGCACCCTGGCTTCCACTTCCTTGCCTAGCCTTTGTTTTCTCACATATTACTAATAGTAAGACTTACTTTGTTGTTACTGTGACACCTTATGCAACACTATATGAAAACACTTAGAGCCACAAAACACTACAAAAAAATTTAAAAATTTAGCTTAAAATAGTCAGGACCAACCAATGCTTACCCCTTTTGAGGTTTATATAAGGCGTGTTCCAGGCAGTGAGTGGAGCAGCTTTCTGTTGTTATACTTGGTGTCAACAGCAGAAAAACAAGCTCTGGGCTTGAAAGATGCATCTGTAAGTTTCTGTGCAACAACTGCTCTCTAAACGTCATTGTCTGATCCGAGTGACGACGGAATTTGTACCAGCCAACCACTGTCTGGGGAGAATACAGGAAATTAATGTATGTTGGTTACAATAACTACATGTCTTCCTGCAGCTTAGCAATGAAACCATGGTCTTAAGCAGTAGCTGCAGTTGTACCCAGTGGCTCCAGCACACACGGGACTGCGGTTAGCCTGGGCACACAACAAACAAAACTAAACAAAAACCCTGCCACAGCCTTTTTGTTTTATGGAAGCAGTGTTTCTCTGTGTAGCCCTGGCTGTCCTAGAACTCGCTCTGTAAACCAGGCCTGCCTAAACTGGGATTAAAGATATCACCACTAAGCCTGGCAAAACCTACAGGACTTAAAATGGCTTTTCCAACTGTTGGTAAAGTTTGGGTTATACATAAAATAAGTCAAGAATATACTTAGTTATAAACTTTAATTTTGTAAAGTAAACAAACTGACATAGTTACTTTATATTTAGCATAAAGGAAAAAAAAAAGACCCAACACATTTAATGCAGGAAAGACAAAACAAGAACCTCCTTGCCAGGGAGTGGTGGCACACACCTTTGATCCCAGTACAGCCACGGCTACACAGAGAAGAAACCCTGTCTTGAAAACCAAAAGAACAACAACAACGAAAAACAAAACAAAAAAACCCCACCAAGACCACCCCGCCCCCCAAAAAACTTCTTGACTCGACTGGTTTTTTTGTAGACTGGGTCTTATGTACCCCAGGCTGGCCCCAAGCTCCATATGTAGACAGGGATGACCCTG
Organism: Myodes glareolus; assembly: GCF_982192425.1. Lineage (NCBI taxonomy): Eukaryota > Metazoa > Chordata > Mammalia > Rodentia > Cricetidae > Myodes > Myodes glareolus. The sequence goes on along the minus strand of NC_142033.1, from coordinate 9,037,340 downwards.
AACTCTGGTTCTCCTGCTTCCTTCTCTAGTACTGGGATTATATGTATGTGCTATGTGCTCAACATTTTTAAAATAAGTTTACATAAGTACTTTTAAGTAAGTTTACATAAGTACTGTACTAATGGAGCTACATCCCCAGTTCATACTCTGCATAAACAACAAAGTAAAACATTTGCTATCTTATATTCACTATTGTAGGGCCCGGTCTACCCTTGCTCCTTGGGGTGCATCTTGAGGACAATTCCTGGTCAGCTAGCTAACATCCTGCTTGCTCCTGTGCTTCCTCTGCCCTAGCCGGTGATTAGCTGAAGGGCATTGTTTCATCTTTGGTATGGTAATTTCCCACCTGCCTGGGAGGAAATCCTTATGCAGCAGCCAAATCCCACCTGCCTGGGAGGATATCCTTATGCAGCAACCAGGTATATAGGTTTTTCCCTAAATTGAATAAAGTGGCATTCGGCTGATCTCCTTTCGAATGGCCCAGGTCTCTTGTGTGTTTCTTTCAATCTCCAGGCCTTTGCCCGGACTCGTGTAAGGTACAGAGACGCGAACTGTACCAAGGGGGTAACGCAGAATCGGGTGTTACACACTATCTTCTGTTAGAATGATGGCTCAGTGGTTAAGAGCACTGGCTCTTCTTCCAGAGGACTGGCGTCCAATTCCCAGCACCCACATGGCATCTTACAACTGCCTATAATTCTACCTCAAGGAGATCCTATACCCTCACACAGACATAATGCAGGCAAAACACCAATGTACATAGAATAAAAATAAATCATTCTTAGAAAAAGAATTTATGTGAAGGAAACACCCATGTCATTGTCTCACATAACAGGAATCGAGGCCTGTAGTCACACTCATGTCCTATGCACACACTTGGTTTATAAAGGTTAAGCTGTTTCAAATTATCTTAACAGGGCTGGAGAGATGACTGAGTGGTTCAGAACACTGACTGCTCTTCCAGAGAACCTGGGTTCAATTCCCAGTACCCACATGGCAGCTCAGAAATGTATGTAAATCCAGTCCCTAGGCGATCTGACACCTTTACAACATTAAACATAAAATAAGTTTTAAAAATAAATAAATAGCGGCTGGAGAGATGGCTCTGAGGTTAAGAGTGCTGAGTGTTCTTCAAAATGGACCCAGTTTCAATTCCCAGCACCCACATGGCAGCCACAATTGTCTGCAACTCCAGTTCCATGAGACCCGACACCCTCGCACAAACATACAGGCAAACGAAAAACTATGTTCAGAAAATAAAAATAAATAAATAAATAAATAAAATTATTTTAAGATCATTTGAAAGGATCTTGTAATCTGCAGCATGCACAAAAATTCATGATTAACAGTAATAACTGTTTTAAACTAGAAAATAATTCTCATTACCTTATAGTAATTATAATAAAAAAATAACCAGTATATATTCATTTGTACATTAAGATTAAGACATTAGAAATGGCTCCTGTAATTCAGCATTTGAGAGTCTGAGGAGGATAGCAAGTTCAAAGACATAGTGGGCTACACAGTGAGACTATGTCTCAAAAATAAAACACATTCTTTTTAAAGGAAAATGTTCCTATAGGTATGCTCCCTAAATAATCCAATTAAGAAATGTATAGACTGTGCTGTGTGTGCGCACAAGTAGACATGGTGTGTGGTGGTCAGAGGACAGCTTGTGAGGCTCAGTTCTCTCCCTCTTTCTATCATATGAGTCAAAGGGATTGAACTCACTCAACCAGATTAAAAGCAGGTGCCTTTTATTGCTAGCAACAAATATAATTTTTTAAAGTCCAACCATTTCCTTTTAAAACATTTTTACACTATGTATTTGTGTGTGCATGCGCACATGTATGTACGTAAGTGTTCTACCCATGGGGAGACCAGAGGACAGCACATTGTTCTCTCCTTCCCCCCACCATCTATGGTTTCCACAGACTGATCTCAGATTGCCAGGCCTTGTGCTTTAGAGCCAGGGGATTGAATCCAAGATTGAGGCAGGCAATCACCAGAGCTACATCCACAGCCTGTGTCAGGATCTCACTGGTTCCTAGGTGGGTCTCAAACTTGAAATCCTCCCATCTTGGCTTTCATACACTTAGCATAACATGTACACACCCAGTATCTAAAAGAAACTTCTATTATTAAATCTACTTTCATTCTAAAATCAGAGACGTGTGCCAACATCCCCAGTAACCAAAACTTTTCAAGAAATCTAATTTTATACTCACAAACATAAAATTTTAAAGACAAAATGCATATCTTGGAAAAAGTTGGACATTCTGACTGTTCAATAACTTTTATCTGAATATCAAGTACCCAGAGGTTTTAAATGTAATTCAGTATAGGTAACTGTCTCTGCATTTATATAAAATAGTAACTGCAGGGGCTGGAGAGATGGCTCAGAGGTTAAGAGCATTGCCTGCTCTTCCAAAGGTCCTGAGTTCAATTCCCAGCAATCACATGGTGGCTCACAACCATCTGTAATGGGGTCTGGTGCCCTCTTCTGGCCTGCAGGCATACACACAGACAGAATATTGTATACATAATAAATAAATAAATATTTAAAAAAAAAAAACTGCAAAGCCAGGCTGTATGACATATTTGCATTTATATAAAATAATAACTGCAAAGCCAGGCTCTATGACATATACCTGAAGTCCCAGTCCCTTACTACAGCACTTTGAGACCAGAAGACAAAACAAAGAGTGCAGCTATGTGAAAATAAAAAAACATATTTCTATTATGTTTTAGAATATAATATAGGTAGATAGATAGATATAGATATAGATATTATAATCAGACTGGAAAAAGCTGTAGTTAAACAATGTTCCACAGAAGTCGGTGTAAATCCAAATAGTCAAGGACATAGTAAGATGGGTACTTTTTTCCATTTCAGATATGCATGAGTGTTCTGCCAGCTTGTATGTCTGTGTACCATGTGCATGCATGTGTTCACACAGGGCATCAGAAGAGATCAGATCTCCTGGGACTAGATTTACATCTGGTTAAGACTCCATGTGGGTGCTGGGAACTGAACCCAAGTCCTCTGCCGAACTTCCTGGGAAGAGTAAGTCTCCTACATGCTCTACTGAACACCACTACGGCTTCTGTAAAAGTCTATGTTTTTAGGAGTGTAAAACAGTGCAAACAGTGCCGATAAAGAAAAGGTGATACCTTTTTGACATTTGAAAGAATTTTCTTCAGTGCGTGTTCGTTTACTTCACCTGAAGAATTATAAAAGCTATAAAAATCAAAAAGAGATTTCAATAAGCTAGAACTCTGATCAGCTTTACTAACACTTTAAATTTTAGTCACCCCAACCCACACTATATAACCAAAATGCACATCTACGTCCCTAAAAGAAATAGTAGAGAAAATTAAAAATTAAATTGTAGAAACATTAGATCCAAAAGCAAAAACAACATAAAATAGAAAAACTTCTAGGTATGAGTTTGTCTATCATACTTTTAACTAAACAGAACAGTAAACTATTCATTAAATACAAGTGTCAAAAAGTTCATATTGCCAATTTACAGTTCACTTATTAATAACTAGTAAGCCCTAATAGACTATATAATGAGTAACAAAGGATAGTAAGAAAAGGACAACTTATTCATCGCTAATTCCAAAAGCTGTGTGTTTAGGGTGTCTGGGAGACTGAGGAGGGGAGGATAAATCTGGGTTATGGGTTGTCCAGTGGTTTTTGTAGTTGGACTTCCAAGATAAAGAAAAAATAATTCTAAACAATCTAAACATTTACTTCTATCTTTGCTTTCTCTCATGTAAGGGAGACTCCAAGTCATAGTGCCTTCCCTGTAGGTGCAGTTTATGTGTGTGCACACAGGTAAGCAGGTGCATGAGCACATAAAAGCCAGAGGTTGATGCTGTTGTCCTTGGTCACTCTTCCCCTGATTACTTGACAAGGTCTCTCTCACTGAACCTGGAGCTCATAGATTCGGCTAGTTGGTGGCCAGTGACCTCTAGGGATCTTCCTGTCAGTGCTCCCTGCCCCACTCCCTGACACTAGGGTTATATGCCTGGAGCGTTTACACAGTTGCTGGGGATCCAAAGCCAGGTCTTCATTATTGCGTGGCAGCTAGTTTAGCAATGGAGCCATCTCCTCAATCCTAGCCCTTCCTTTTATCATTAAGATGAACAATATTTCTTTTTATAATGCTAAAATACTAAACAAAATCCTATACGATTTTATAGGTTTCTTTAAAAAAAAAAACCCTGGAAATCCTCAAGTATACATTGGAAATATTTATTTACATAAAACTGACCAACTGTATTCTACTTGGCAACATTTTTAAGCTTAGGTTGGTGGTACAGGCCTATAAATCCAACCACTAAGTAGGTTAGGGCAAGAGGATCACCACTTCTGCCTAAGCAACAAGAGCGCTAAGGCCAGCAACTTAGTAAGACAATGTCTCAAAGAAAGAAATAAACACACAACTGTGATTACAAGTTAACTCAGCAGGAGTAAAGCCCTTGGTCCTATCTCCAGTACCACAAAGAAACAACAACAAAAACTAACCTCCATTAAAAATGTTTTAATAGGCTGAGGGGTGGCTGGGTTCACTGAAGGACATCTGCTATGACATGAGTGACTTGGATAAAGACTGAAATCATGGCAGGTCCAGAAACCGGTGCCCAGTTTCTGGGTTCAATCCCCAGAGAGGTGGACAGGGAAGAGGAGGAGAGAGGAGAAAAAAAAAGGAAGAAAAAGATTTTTAATGCTGTCTAACATGGTCCACTTCTAAGCATCTGAACCTGGTGCCTAAGGCCGTAAGACCTCAGGGTAAATAAGGATAGGCTAACAGTGTGGACATGTGAGAACGCCTGGAGCCTAAGGCCGTAAGACCTCAGGGTAAATAAGGATAGGCTAACAGTGTGGACACGTGAGAACACTGATTTTATGTCAAGTTCTTAGAAAGAGTATTATATGGAAACATAATAAGTCAGGTGTGGCGGCACGTGCCTATAATCAACACTTGAAAGGCGGAGACAGACAATCTGGGGTTTTAGGCTAGCGTGGGCTAAGACCCTGTGTTGCATCCCAACTCCCCAAAACGATAAACAGTAAAGAATTCATACTTAAGTGCCAAATTTTTAAGTTACTAAATTTTAGGTATTATTGACCTATTTAAGGACCTTCTAGACTTCTCAGAGGAGCACATAATCAGTGTATTCAGCTGAAAAGTCAGGCGATACAGTTAGTGCAGGCTAGTACAGTTCATCCGTACACGGCAGTCAAGACATCCCAAGTCTTTCCCCCATGTCTATTTCTGTTACACACTCTTCCTCAGTGTCCCTACAACCCCTAGAAATAAACATTTAAAAAGAGGGGCTGTATAAAAACAACTCACAGCGTTATATTTTGATAACCTTTGTAGTAAATTATAAAGCTGACTATTAATGCTTATCTAACTTGGTCTTCAAAAGATGTCATCAGAAGACTTTGTTCTAAATATATTCACCAATATGACTTATAAGGGGAAAGCACCAACATGACAGTTGTTAGAAAGCCTAGAGCCTACGGCTGGGGCTTAGCAGAAACTTGCTCAGCATGCGTAAGGCCAAGTCGCACCCCCAACACCACACACACAAACCATTAAAAGGAAATGCCATGTCTTCTAGTTTTGTCCTGTTAAGTCAGTGGTTCCCAATTTTCCTAATGCAACCCTTTAATACAGTTCTCATGTTATGGTGACCCCCAACCAAAAAATTATTTTGTTGCTATTTCATAACTGAATTTTATTACTATTATGAATCGTAATGAAATACCTGTGTTTTCCAAAGGTTTTAGGTGACCCCTGTGAAAAGGTCATTGAATCCCCAAAGGGTGTGAGAAGAAAATAGAATCCTCAAACTAAACTGGCTTTTCAGCGGCAGGGAAAGCAGCTGAAGGTAATACAATTACTGAATTATAGACGGGTACACTACTGCACCTTAAACAGACGACAAACCTCCTTCCATGTGTGACTGAGACACTGTTGTTCAAATTATTTAATGTGCAAAGAATAATTTCCATAACGGGTGACTCGCTTGTTTTGACTGATGCTGTTACTCACCTAAAAAGCCGGTAGCATGGAATGTATTTCTGAATGTCTAGAAAGAAAGGATTTAGGTTATGAGTGCAGTAATCGTTTGCCCGCCCCGCTGAGGCGTGTTCACCTTACGCCGCGAGCTTCATTAAGCACACAGTACTTCATTTGCTCTTCAGACATACCCTAAGACTCTTACTCTGTCGATGGCCATGGGGCCAAGAGGAATCATGGGACTCCCCAGAGACACAGGGCTAAAAATCCTACCTGGAACTACATGCTATATTCACTAGTCAAAGACAAACATGTAGAACCCAAGTGTTGATCCTTCTGCCTCCACCTTCTAAGTGTGGGGTTACAAGTGTGTACCACTATAACCCACTCATATTTTTTTTTGCAGTGCTTTAAAAAAATATTTAGGGTATATATTTTAACAGTTTAAACACACACACACATACGAGCTGGAGAGATGGCTCAGTGGTTAAGAGCATTGCCTGCTCCTCCAACGATCCTGAATTTAATTCCCAGCAACCACATGGTGGCTCACAACCATCTGTAATGAGATCTGGTGCCCTCTTCTGGCCTGCAGGCATACATGCAGATAGAATACTGAGAATACGTACACATAATAAATAAATAAATCTTAAAAAAAAAAACAACAACACACACAGCACACAGGCAAGATGGCTCAGCAGGGAAAGGCACTTGCTGAAAAGCTTGACCAACTCAGTTCAATTCCTGGAACCCACATGATGGAAGGAGAGAAACGACACCTCCCCACCCCCATCCCTGCAGTTACACATGACACATGTATCCCCCATAACAATTAAAATGTTACAAAAAAGAGCAGTGCCATTTATGCTATTTACATTCAGCATATGAACTACCCAAACCATACAGAACTAAGTGACTCACCAATTGTATAAACAACTTTAACGTTATCCATTTGTGAATCAGTAATGCTATTCTGGGCTTCACCTTTCACTTCACCGAGAAGAAAACCTTCCTATAAGAATAAAAATAAGAAGCAGTATAAGAAACAGACTGGAGAGGATTACTGCTGTTTCCGAGTCATCTTTTCTCAGTATTTTAGTGTATACACGTGTGGGTAACTGGGAAAGGCTATGCGGAGAAGAAAGCCCTAACTTTAAACAGATGGGTCATAATTTGGGAAGGCAGAGCTAGAAACACTTAGCAGCCCAAAGCAGAAGAACGGAGAGTCTGTCTAAGGGCCCAGCAGAGCGGTTTGTCGCCTTCACTGTACAACCCTTACTACTAGCACTGTGCGGAAAGCGGCTTTAGACACTGGAGCCCTGACACTTTGGAACGAAGACACAACACTTGATACACTTTACTCGACACTGTTCAGTACACTCTCTGGCCTGTTTTAGTGCAGTCCCCAAAGCTCCTTTAGATATTTTTTTTACTTTCTTTCACTATGTTACTAAGAATTTATTACAAGATGCTACTTCCCTACCTCAAAGTTTTAAAGTGAGTGTTTTTGTTTTGTATTTGAGTCAGGGTTTCTCTGTAGCCCTGGCTGTCCTGGAACTTGCTCTGTAGACCAGGCTGGCCTTGAACAGAGATCCACCTGCTTCTGCTTCCCGAGTGCTGGAAATAAAGGCACACGCCACCACCGCCCAGTTTACAGTGAGATTTTTAGATCTTCTAAATTTTAAAAATAGGCTTCTAATTTTTTTTTTTCCACTTTGACTCGGTGGCTTCGAAAGTAAGCAAAAGTTTAACGATGCATTTACACACGTGACCCAGGACCAATCTGCATTTGTAACGGAAAGCGGCACGGAAAGTAGTAGGGCCGTCCCCTCTCAGGACGGGTTTGGGCAGCCACCCTGAGCCCCAGAACCCGGACCGGCCAACCCCCTGCGGCTGGCAGCCGTGGCCGACCTCCCGGTCCTAGCCGCAGACCGCCGGCAGGGCACGGCGCGGGGATCCCTCGCGAAGTAGTGGGTAGTGAGGGCGGAAAGCGGCAAGATCTCCCGCGCCCAGCAGGAGGCCGCCGGGAACTGCACCCCCAAACTTGACCAGGTCGGAAGGGCCCGGATGAGAGCCAGGGAGGGCGCCCCGGTCCGCAAGCCCCCACGGCCAGCGGGAGCTGCGGGCAGGGACGGCGGGGACGACAGCCTCGCGCCCAGCTCACCGTGTCCGAGTTGGTGTTGAGATGCTGGAAGGTGAGCGCGCCAAACACGAAACCAGACAGCACCCCCAGTGTGCTCTCGCCCTCCATACCTCCGGCCCAGGCGCTGCCGCCACTACCGCGGCACGTGACGGGAGGCCCGAGGGCGGGGTTTGAGGGGCGGGGCCTGGGCGGGGGTGGCGCCTGCGCACGGGGAGCAAGTGTTTTGGAGGGAGTGCGAGTGCCCTCTAGCCCAGGACAACTCTTGGATCAGCTTCGCTGAGATACCTGCATGCAGGCATGCCTATTTATGGGTAGTTTAAGGCAATTAATGGTTGTAAGAATAAGAATTGCTTGGCAATATTTTAATATCACAGATATGTCCCATCTTGGTTTTCTAACTGTATTATTATATTACACTGTCCTTCACCTATTGAAACTTAGAAGACCAATCATCAGTTGTGGGGGGAATCTTTTTTAGTTTATTCTAGTGTGTTGCATTCTTCTGTCTATGCGTGTGTGTTTGGCTCTGTCGTTTGTTTGCTTGCAATTAAAAAGTTAAGAACTGAGTCTAGTTTAAAGACCACATAGGTTTTTTTTTTAACATTATGAGAGTTTAATGATAAGCATAATCACACTGCTGGGTCATTTGCTATAAGTGAAGTGTGTAGGAAGATGTGGGGTTGACACATATTTCACACGTGTGTACATACACAGTGATGAAAAGTGATGGTTTTTAAAGCATTGAAGGCTGGCGAAAGAACAGACTACTGAGCTGAGTTAGTATTGCGTGTCTGGGTTTCGCTGTGCACTAGCCAGGACTGGCTTGGCAGTGGGCAGGAGGAAGGCGGCACAGCTCCACTCTTTCCCTTAGGGAATTTCGGGGTAATGGTGTGGAGAGGAGGAAGGGTTTATTAAAAGACATCTTATATATGGATTCTAAGCATCGGGGTTAACAGAGACGCTCAGGGAAAACATAAGATGGGTGTGGGCTTCTTACGGGAGAGTTATACCCATGTCACATATGTAGATAATAGATATAAATTTTTTGTAGTGTGAGGCCGAAATAGATTCCATTTCTGTGCTGGACCCTTTTGGGACCTTAAACTATACCCCAGTTCCCAGTATAACCTGAAGGCCACGGTGGTGTGGGAAGTCCTTCTGTATATGTGTTGCTTTTATTGGTTAATGAATACAAAAGCTGCTTTCGGCCAATGACTTAACAGAATATATCCAGGCTGGAAAAGATATATACAGAGAGTCGGCGGAGTCAGGAGACTCCATGAAGCCACCATAGGAGAAAGATGCAGGCTGCCAGTTGGAACCTTGCTGGTAGGCCATGAACCTCCTGGTAAAATATAAAATAATAGAAATGGATTAATTTAAGAGATAAGAGTGAGCTAGAAATATGCATAAGTTAATAGGCCAAGCAGTGGTTTTATTAATAAAGTTTCTGCGTGGTTATTTCAGGGCGGAGCAGCCGGGAACAAACAAGTGGCCTTCCACCAACACTGCAGGACCCAGGCCCCCTCTTGCTCTCTCTTTTTGGCTTTTTTCGAAACAGGTTTTTTGTGTAGCTTTGGAGTCTGTCCTGGCACTACCTCTTGTAGACGAGTCTGGCCTCAAACTCATAGAGATCCGGGGCTGGAGAGATGGCTCAGTGGTTAAGAGTATTGCCTGCTCTTCCCAAGGTCCTGAGGTCAATTCCCAGCAACCACATGGTGGCTCACAACCATCTGTAATGAGGTCTGGTGCCCTCTTCTGGCCTGCAGACATACACACAGAATATTGTATCCACAATGAATAAATAAATAAATATCTAAAAAAAAAAACCTCATAGAGATCCACCTGCCTCTGACTCCCGAGTGCTGAGATTAAAGGTGTGTGCCACTACTGCCCAGCTGATCCCTCTCTAGAGGAAGTATTAGCTAATGGAGAAACCTAAGTTACACAAAGTTGCCCATTCCCCCACCTGGAGTCATACAGAGAATGTTGACCACCCAACTTTCCCTGTCAGCTGGGTAATATTTCAAACAGTCCCTGTGGTTAGCAAAGGGTCAGCAGATGTCTGGAGGACATAACCGGGGCGGGGGGGGGGGGGGACAGACCTGTTGCTATTTTCCTTAGATAACAATAGCCTATCAGGAACTAACAGCAGGGCTTTACCTAATCTTTAGTCAATTATGATATAGGATACATAATTTTGTATTTTGAGACTGTAACCTTGTGACTGCTTCGTGGTTTTTTCTCTATAAAACCCTTACAATAGTCGATGGGTCCTTCTCCCTCCATCTGCTGTGTTACACCGGGAGGCAGAGGCCCTGTGCTAGCCCGTACTTAATAAAGGAAACCTTGCTTTTGCATTCGGAAGTGTGGCTCCGTGTTAATCTTCTTGGGGGTCCTAGGACTCGGGTACAACAGTAGTACATCTCAAATGTATCATGGATATTATTATACATGACATATGTGTGTGTTGCTCTCACATTTAATTTTCAGAAAAGTAGTATGTGTATCTAAAGAACTGCATAAACAGGGGGTCAAGTTTGATTGTGATGGCAAGGGGAATAAAAATAAGAGCCCTAGCTGACGAAATAAGAGTCCTAGCTGACGAAAGTCACACTCAGGGTGTAGTTTTCCTGCCCCTTAACCTCTGCACTTCCATCCTCTCCTGTGCAAGTGTTTTCATTTACCTCAGTTCCCTGATGTGGAATAGTGCGGGGAGGGATAGTTTCCCTAGTCTTCTCAGAAGAGTAACTCCTACATAAGCCTTTGCTTCCAGCTCTCATTCCCTGAGCACTGGCTTATGTGTGGAGCAGGTGAGCTTGGATCCGGTAACATTTCTGCTGAACATTGCATTGGGTACTTTTCTATGTCTCTAATAAAACGCCACGGCCAAGACACCTTCCAGATGGATGGGTTCTTCTGTTACAAAAGAACAACATCAGGGAGTGCAATGAAACGTGGAAAAACCAAAGTTCCAGCCGGGCGGTGGTGGCACATGCCTTTAATCCCAGCACTTGGGAGGCAGAGGCAGGCGAATCCCTGTGAGTTCTAGGCCAGCCTGGTCTACAAGAGCTAGTTCCAGGACAGGCACCAAAAACTACAGAGAAACCCTGTCTCGAAAAATCCAAAAAAAAAAAAAAAGAAAGAAAAAAAAGAAAAACCAAAGTTCCTCCATCTTGTCCTCTGCCTCCATCTTGTGTCTTGTATAAGCAAGTTTCCGTAAAACGTTCCAGTCCTCAGAAATGGCTAGGGGCAAAAGTAACAGGGTAACCATCTGGAAACGTACAAATAACCATAGAATGTTGTAGCATGAGGGCTGGCTTGTTGGAGTTTCTGTCCCGCCCGGTACCCCACAGCTGGCAACTCCCAAGGAAAATCACACGGAGTCTACATTAGGTTATAAACTGATTGGCCCATTAGGTCAGGCTCCTTATTAGTCCTTGTATCATGTATTACCCCATTATCCTTATCTACATTAGCACATGGCTCAGTACCTTTTCCAGTGGGGCAGCTTACATCTTTCCTCTCCAGTGGTCTGGGCAGAACTGGAGAGGGAGCTTCCTGCTTCCCAGAATACTCCCAGTCTCTTTGCTCCACCTCTACTTCCTGTCTGGCTTTCCCGCCTATACTGCCTGCCTGGCCAATCAGTGTTTTATTAAAATATGATTGACAGAATACAGATAATACGCACCAGAATGTCCCCACCTGAAAGTCAGCCGATAAGAAACTTTGACATCCAACAGGTGAGACTGAGGTTTGAAATGAAAAATTCCTGAAAAATACCTAGACATGAGCCAATCAGGATTGAACCCATCGCCCCAAAACCTGCTAATGTAACTTTCCTGAGTTTTGCCTTCAAATAGTGCTGTCTAGAAGGGTGGGGCACCTCCTCTTGCTGCTGCACTGATGAGGTTCAGGCTGGCTGATAAGTGCTTTTGCATTTCAGTGAGTCAGTCTCCCTGGTGCTCTTTTGGGCACAACAGCATCACCAGTTGAACTCATCTTAAGGTCTTTCCTCTATTTAAACCTAAATCTGCCCTGAAGATGAACTCGGAGTGATCAAACTCATATTTGTTTCCCCGGAGTTGGGAGACTCTCACTCAAGTCTCCGGATAACACGACCCCCCAGGAACTCATGAGAGACCGTCCTTGCTGCAATTGCACGAGGTTTATTGATAGGAACCAGCGCGCTGGGGCAGAAACTCATTTCCCACGCAGTGGTAGAGGAGTTCGACCCTGAGTAGCTGGAAGAAGGGGTATTTAGGGGGAAGAAACCACAACCCAAAGGGGGTAGGGAGGGCATCATTGGAAAATTCTGAAAATACCATTGATAATCACAAAGGGGTAACTCTCTGTTTCTCAAGATTGTTCTCAAGATTATAATCTAACTTTATGGTCAGCTAGTTCCTGGAACAAAGTCACTGAACCGGCTAACCTAGATTTTTGACTCTACTCTTCTTGCTAGGGGGTCCAGATTTATCTGGGTCTTTCAGTGTCATACGCCTTTAATCCCAGCACTTGGGAGGCAGAGGCAGGTGAATTTCTATGAGTTCAGTTCAAGACCAGCCTGGTCTCCAAGTACAAGAGCTAGTTCCAGGACAGGCTCCAAAGCTACAGAGAAACCCTGTTTCAAACGAAAAAAAAAAAAAAAAAAGGAATGACCCTAGTTTGTCTTTATTATAAGATGGCTTTTAAGCCTAAGATGGAGACAGGTTGGTTCTTCACTACCACATCGATAGTTCTCTAACCACAATCCAGGAGTCACAGAATGTTCATATTTATTTTATTTACATGGTATTTCTTATATTGAAATAATTTATATCATTGTGTGATGCAAATTTCACTGTGTGGGCATACATTGGTATGTTTCCCTCTGGTTTCTTCCCTCATTCCTCCAGCATCTCTTGACTCCTTTGGGAGCTAAAGAGATAGTTCAGTGGTTAAGAGCACTTGCTGCCCTTCCAGAGGACCTGAGTTCCAGCATCTATACAGTGGCTCACAGCCGTCTGTAACTCCAGCCTCAGAGGATCCGATATCTTCTTCAAGCCTCTGAGCGTGCCAGGCACAGACATACATGCAGGCAAAACACCTATACACATAAAAAGAAATACATTTATTTAAAAACTATGAATTGCTTTCAGAGGACTCAGGAGGTTTGTGCATAGTTAGACACTGCCTCTGGGGAGGCTGATGCAAGAGGATCAGCAGAGTCCCAGACTTCAAAACCCAGCGTGCTGAACATGGAGGTACATTTATTTTAGCTTCATCTCTGTTGCCATGGACAAAACAAACAAATAAAAACAAACAAACAAACAAAAAGCCCCTCTGTCTTGTGGGGCTAGTGGCACAACTTTAATCCCAGCAGAGGCAGTGATCTTTGAGTTCAAGGTGTACAGATTGAGTTTCAGGACAGCAAGGACTGCCTAGAGAAGTCCTGTCTGGGATGAAATAAAACAAAGAAAACCACAAAAACACTTTGACGAAAAGCAACTTGGGGGAGGAAAGAATTTCCATGAGCTAACAAGTTATAGCCCATCACTGAAGGACAAGTTGTAGCCCAACACTGAAGGATGACAGGGCAGCAGCTTGAGGCAGAAACACTGCTTGTTGCTTGCTTTCTGATCTGGGTAACCTCCCTTCTCAGGTCATGGTTAAAGCTAACTGGGACACCATCTCAAGAAAAAAGTTAATTACAAACCAGATTGTTCCTAGGCCCCATGGATAAATTGAATCAAAATCATTGGAGATGACGCCCAAGCATTGAGAAATTTTCAATATACGATAATGGGAATCTTAAGCTCTTTTTTTTCCCTTTCTTTCCTCCTTCTTCTTTCTTTTTTTTTTGTTTTTTTCAAGACAGGGTTTCTCTGTGTAGCTTTGGAGCCTGTCCTTGAATTTGCTTTGTATACCAGACTGGCCTCAAACCCCCAGAGATCCGCCTGCCTCTGCCTCCTGGGTGCTGGGATTAAAGAGACATGCACCACCACTACCCAGCAAGTTTTATTTATTATTTACTTTATATGTTTGAATGTTTTGCCTACATTAGGTCTGTGCACCAAGTGCTTCTATATTGCTCTTGGAGGCCAGGAGAGGGCGTCAGATCCCTTGGATCTTGAGTTACAGACAAATGGTTGTGAGCTGCCACGTGGGTGTTGGGAATTAAACCTGGGTCTTCTGGAAGAGCAGCCAGTAGTCTCCAGTACCAAGTTCAGTTTTATAAATAACTGCTTTATGGAAGATTATTGGTGGTTTTACTACCGAAATTTATGAATTAATAATCTCAGAGCGTGATGAGTAAGCTTGGACAAGTCTTAGTTCGGCATTCCATAGTAATGTATGTAATGACTCCACTGTAAGTCAGCTCTGTGGTGGAAGAGTGGTGGATCAGACTAAGGGAAGGAAGATTCTTTTCTGACTCCATGGCAGGTCTTTCTTTGAAGCCCACGGACAGGTTTGCCCACTTAGTGGAGAGCCAGTCTGATGGTTCACGCGGTTGGCTGGGAAGCGGGCTGCGGGGTTTTAAATGCTGCCATCTGGACTGACTGTCCTTCCTCCCAAGTCTGTCTGTCTGTGCCGCCGCCTAGGTCCCTGCGGAGAGTGTCCCTGACAAGATCTGTTGCAGATCCAGCCAAACTATTCTTCGCGCCAGCCTTTAACTGGGAGAATGAGTCAGGCTGACTTCAAACAGGCTCCCGTGATTTCTGACGCTGGCACCTGGCGGGTGTGGTGAGCCTACCTGAGATAACAGAAACAAAAACACTTTGTAAGCTGCGCCGAAGTGACTCCTACTGGTCATTACCCCGGGTCCATCCTGCTAGACGTCACAAAGTGGGCACTCAGCAGAACTAGAGCCGTGGCCCACAGCGAGTGTGTGTTCTAGAAACTTGCTAAGGAGCCTTCCACCGCTGAAGCATTGGCTCCGCCCATCTCCCTGGCACCACTAGGAATGCAAACCTCAGTTCTTACCCTTCCTTGAAAGTTAAACTGCCACATGTGAAAGTGGAGGTCCCTAGATTTGTTTTCATTTCCTTCTCTAGCCGTGGGTAGAGAGCTGACATTCTGAGCTGCCCACAAAGAGACAGTAGGAACAATTATCTCTGTGTTGTGTAAATTTCCTAAGAAATTAAACATTCTATCCTGCAGGGAAGCTCCTTAAGCAGGAAGGTAAACAGCTCAAAATAGCTTCAGAAAACCCCCCCCCCCCAAGACTCACCGGTGGCGTGACTAAACCCTCCCCTCCAGGATAAGCAGTAATCTGAGAGTCCCTCTCAGAAGAGCAGAGCCAAGATGCGAGATTCTGAGACCAGACCAGCCTGATTGGAAGAGGTTTAGACCGACTGAAGCGCCTGGAAAGGACACTCTCCAGGTTCCCAGCTCTGCGAGCTGTTTCCCATGCTGGGGTGGGTTTTGGTGATGCAGCCATCTCTGAGTCATTTCTGCTCCTGTAACAAACCCCTCACCCATGCTCTCATAAGTAACCCCAATAAAACTCATGGTCCACCGAGCGGAACTTTGGTGTTATCTGCACTTTGGTCTGCGGTGGACTCCCTGTCCGGGGCGTCTTGAAACACCTCCTAATGAGATAACATACTTTTCCTTCCCGAAGCCTGCTTTTCAGGACAGCCCCTTGCAGCTGCTGTCACAATATCTGCCACGAAGTCTGCCCACTTTTTAAATTACACAGGAAAGTGTGGAGCTTCCCCCACCCCCTCCCTGCCAGAGCCCAGGCACGCTTCCCCAAGGCTCTGTGCTTTGTCGTTTCTTTCCCTGTGGTCTCCCTTTGCCTCTCCTTCCACCACCTGGCTGCTCATCAATCTCCATTACAAGTGGCATTGTCTTTTCTCTTCCTCTTCCATTTCTCTGCTCCTGACCATTGCCAAATTCAGAACTTGCCTGTCCTGTTTCTTTTTTGTTTGTTTTGTTTTGTTTTTGCTTAAGCTCTGAGGAATTATCCTCAACCTTCCTGTCTTCTACCTTTACCAAACAATTTTAACTTTATTATGTATTTGAGGCTTTGTCTGTGCCGCGGGCGTGCCTGGTGCAGGTGGAGGCCAGAGGAGGGCATCAGGTCCCCTAGAACTGGAATCAGATGGTTGCAAGCCACTCTGTGGGTGCTGGGAATTGATCCGGGGTCCTCTGAAAGAGCAGCCAGTGCTCTTAACCACTGAGCGATCTCTCCAACCCCTTTCTTGTATTAATGAAACTAACAATCTTAAAAGGGAACCCCAGTTTTCTTTGTGACAGACTGTTGCACATGTTGAGGCTGAATTTTAAAGCATTTGAGCTGCATCTTAGCAAAGCTGCCATACTTTGAAGGACGGATTTAAAACGCACAAGCAGCAACAGTTCCTTCAGCATCTCGCGTTCTGAACCCCTTGGTTAACCAAGGGGTGCAGAAATTTCTGAAGTGTCCACTAATAACCTTTCAGTCATTCCTTTCAGAAGAGTCTCCTGTACCAGAACTTTACTGGTAATGACCATCACGAGTATACAAATGGATGCAGATTTCACATGCATGCACTTTGCACACACATGTATAGATACACATTATACACATACACACATCACACACACACAATGCATGGTCACACACACGCACAAAGATCTATAAAAGGGGCTGAGGAAATGGTTCAGTGGGTCGAACACTCACTGTGCAAATGTGGACCTCTGAGTCTTGAGTCCCCAGAACCCTGTGAAGCTGGATGGGTAACACACACCAGTAATTCTAAAGCCTCAGTGGTGATTTGGGGTCAGAGGTAGGAGATTCCCTGCAAGTTCACAAGCCAGCTCGCCTAACATCCACAGCAGAGAACAGCAAGAGATTGAAAGTAAAGACTAAAACCCAATGTTGTCCACTGACCCCCATATGTGCCGTGGTGCACATGTGCCCTCATTTACACACCTGTACACTCAGACACAAGATTGAAAAGGAAGCAAAAACCATTTCTGGTAGTGAGAATAGTATTCTGAATCCTTCTTAGATTGACTGCATCTTGCAGCAGCTACCTGTGTATGTGTCTGACAGCAACAGACTGAGTCACTCTTGCAAGGTAGGGTAGTGTCTGCCAAGACCAACAGAATCCCTGGTAAGGGTCGTGGAGCACACATAACCACGGAACCTAGGGTTACTATCGCTGTGAAGAAAGATGGAGAGGAAAGGGTTTATGTGGCTTACACATCCTAAATCACCATCCACTGCCTCATCAATCACTAATTAAGATAATGCCCTACAGGCTTGTCTGTCTACAGCCTGGTTTTATGGAGGCATTTTCTTAATTGGATTCCCTCCTCTCAGATGACTCCAGCTTGTGTCAAGTGACTATAAAACTAGCCAGCATACCTTCCCAGACACTGTTTTACCTGTGGGGAGTCTGCAGTCACCTCTGCTGCAGCGCTCTGAACCCAGGCTTTACACTACCTTTCTTGGAGAATTGGAGCTACCGAAATTCAGCTTCCGGGAGATTGGTGGGCACTCCTGTGTCTGAGGACCAGAGAGCTATGTATTGTTGTTTACCACCTACAAGTTGCCCTTGGTAAATGGTAAATGGTATTTTTACCAGCATGAACGAGTCATTTTCTCCAGTGTTGGTGCCTTTGCAGTTTGAGATCAGAGATTAATGTTATCTTTTCCCAGAAAAGGACAATATTCCCAGACTGAGGTAGTCTTAGTTGTAGTTCAGAGTTTACAAAGAGGAGCCAGACATGGTGGTTCATGCTTGTAATCCTTGCTCCCAGGAAATAGAGGCAAGGGGATGGTGAGTCCTTGGGCTACAGAGCAAGACCTTATCTCGCACACATACACATGTGTATATATACATTTATGTGTATATATATATATATATGTGTGTGTGTGTGTGTGAGAGAGAGAGAGAGACATATTTATATATAATGCTTATATTTCCATAAAAGGAATACTTAATGATTAATAAAATGAATTTTTAGCGTATTTTCTTCCTTTGTTAATCATCTTTAGACTGAAGTAGAAATATTACTTACAAGGTGGCATACAAGAAATGAGTGCATTAAAATTTTTATGAGATGATTTTTGTCTCCCTAACATTTTCTCCTCTGAACAAATATGTAAGCAAATAAAAACATAGAAACACAGAGAAATGTTAAATTTGTTGGGTCAAGCTCTGTTTGCAAAACCATTGCAATAATTATATGTCATTAATATTTTTAACATGAAAATACATGAGTTCTAGTGTACACACAGAAAAGGAAGTTTTTTTGTTTTGTTTTGTTTTCTGAGACAGGGTTTCTCTGTAGCTTTGAAGCCTGTCCTAGAACTGAAAGACCTGGATAAATTCAAGTCCCCCCCCCCCAGCAGAAAAATAGAGTCGAAAAATCTAGCAGGAAAAGAAAAATCAGAAATCTAGGATTAGCCAGTTTCAGGGTTTCAAGAACTAGCTAAAGATAAAGGTAGATTGTAATCTTAAAAGTAATCTTAAGTTTCCCCCTTGTAATTATCATTAGTATTTTTAAAATAGGAACTAGCTGATTATGACCTTGAGAATGATCTTGAGAAGCAGGGAGTTGCCCCCTTGTAATCATCACTGGAATTTTCGGAATTTTCTGTGACACCCTCCCTGCCCCCCTTTCGGATTACTGGGTTGTATGGTTTCTTCCTATAAAAACTACTTCCCCCAGTCACTCTGGGTCGAATTCTTCCCCTGTGTGGGTTCTGAGTCTTGGCCCCAGTGCACTGGTTCTCGTCTCGTTGATTAAAACCTCGCGTGATTGCAACAAGGACAGTTTCTCGTGAGTTACTGGGGGGGTGGGGGGTTGCGTCATCCCGAGGCTTAAATGAGAGTCTCCCCAAATCGGGGATCTTTCAGAACTCGCTCTTGTAGACCAAGGTAGCCTTGAACTCACAGAGGTCTACCTGCCTCTGCCTCCTGAGTGCTGGGATTAAAGGCATGCACCTCTGTAACATGAGGGGGCTGGCTTGTTGGGGTTTCTGTCCTGCCCAGTACCCCAACAGCCGGCAAATCCCAAAGAGAAATTGCACACAGGACTCCATAAGGTTATAAACTGATTGGCCCATTTGGTCAGGCTACTTATTAGCTCTTATAACATATATTACCCCATTATCCTTATCTATTTTAGCCACATGGGCTCAGTACCTTTCTCAGTGTGACAGCTTACATGTTGCCTCTTCGGTGGTCTGTGCAGGAGTGGCTGAGAGAGAGCTTCTGCTTCCAGAATACTCCCAGTCTCTTTGCTCCACCCCTACTTCCTGTCTGGCTTTCCTGCCTATACTGCCTGCCTGGCCAATCAGCGTTTTATTAAAATATGATTGACAGAATACAGATAATTCTCCCGCACCATTTCCCTCTTTTTTTTTTTTAAACAAAGGAAAATACCCATAATCCATTTGTTGGGAATGTGGGCGTAGTATTTCAGGCTACTTCCTGCTGGTTGGGGGCGCTGATAGTCTTAAGGGGACCTAAAGAAAATTTAGAGTTATAATCAAGTCATGACTGGAGTATCCTGTGAGTCTCGATCATCTCAGGCAGCAGTCTTGGATCAGTTCTGGATGTAGACCTCTGTCATCTGGGCCATCTGTTCCTATCAGAGATTTTTCAGGTGGCCTCCCTTGGTCAAAGGTGATTTTTCTTAACTCTGAATAAATCCAAAGCCTCTCATTTTCTGTGGAAACAAAAGCAAAATCTCTTCTCCAAAGTAACATACCTTTTGACTTCAGTTTTGAAGCCAAGGTATTTTCAAAATTCCTATCTTGGGTTAGTTCAGCAGCATTTATAAACAAAAGTCTTTTAGCAGTTGTTGCTCCTTCCTCAGCAATCAAACAATTTAAAGAGAGCATAAAAGCATACAGTATGAAGATTCTCTGTGCATTTTCCATCTTTATGTGGCTTTATTTTAACCTCTATTTCTTTTATTTTTACTTTTACTTTTTGAGACAGGATCTTTGTATATCTTTGTCCTGGAATAACACTGTAGACCAGGCTGTCTTTGAACTCACAGAGATCCTCCTGTCTCTGCCTCCCCAGTGCTGGGATTAAAGGTGTATGCTACCACACCTTGAACTCACAGAGATCTGTCTCTGCCTCCCAGGCATTGGGATTAAAGGCATGTACTACCACACCTTGAGGTCACAGAGGTCAATCTACCTCTACCCCTTGAAGTCACAGAGGTCAATATGCCTCTGCCTCCCAGGCATTGGGATTAAAGGTGTGTACCACCACACCCAACTACTCTCTTTCTTTCCTTTTAACTTTAAGAACTTTAACTTTTAGCCTGCATATACACACTGTAAACCATTTAGAGGTTTTCTTCCTCTTTGAATCTCTCTTTACTGTATATTTTTCTTTTTCTGACCATATGAGCCTTTAATTTACTAAGCAATATGGAGAGCTGTGGCTTTGACGGCTAGATCCAGCTCATTCCTTAGCTTTTCAGCCTCAAGGCTGAGGTACCAGCCAGAGCTGTGTTCACTTCCACAACTCTATGGCGTTTCAAGGTCCTTGCTAGCAAGCAAACAGCGTCATCCTGCTCACAGACCACACTCAGTTGGACTGCCTGCCTGAAAGAGTCAGAGTTTGCCCTGGCAGGACAGCCCAGAAAACCAGCATTTTAAAATGGCACAGCTTTTTTCCTGCTACAGCTGAAAACTGAAAAGCATGCGTTCAGCTTTTCATCAACACCGTTTAAGTGTTTCATGACAGGACCTCTTAAAAGAGCTGCAGGGTTTTGCAGCTAAAGCTGAGTCAGGAAGCCTCTCTTAGATGAGAGTGCTTGCTTGCCTCTAGCAAGCAAAGTAGACCTGAGAAATTGCTGCCACCAAGAAGCCATGCTTTACTCTATTCTTTTCCAAGCTTTCTCAGGCTTTCTGTGGATTCAGTTATCCACGTCTGGGCGCCATATGTAGTATGAGGGGCCGGCTTGTTGGGGTTTCCGTCCCTCCCAGTACCCCAACAAGCCAGCAAGTCCCAAGGAAAAATCACACACAAGACTCCATAAGGTTATAAAGCTGATTGGCCCATTTGGTCAGGCTACTTATTAGCTCTTATAACATATATTACCCCATTATCCTTATCTATTTTAGCCACATGGGCTCAGTACCTTTCTCAGTGTGACAGCTTACATGTTGCCTCTTCGGTGGTCTGTGCAGGAGTGGCTGAGAGAGAGCTTCTGCTTCCAGAATACTCCCAGTCTCTTTGCTCCACCCCTACTTCCTGTCTGGCTTTCCTGCCTATACTGCCTGCCTGGCCAATCAGCGTTTTATTAAAATATGATTGACAGAATACAGATAATTCTCCCGCACCACACCTCCACCACCAGGCAAAATTTTGTTTTTTATTTTTTAATTATTGATGTATGTGTATGTGTGTGACTTGCATGTAGTTCTGTGCACATGTGATGAATGTACTTTCAGAGTTCAGAAGAGGATACCAGATGCCCTGGGCCTGGAATGACAGAAAGTTGTGAAGGGACATAAACCAACTCTATTTTGAACTAGACCCCAAGGTGGCTGTCAGCAGAGTGGAAAATCCCCTGGACTGGAGTCAATCAGAGAGTCACCCATACCCCTTATGCCCATAACAATAGATTTGTGATTTTTTTTTTTGCCTTTATAAACCCTGCCTAAGAACCTACCTCCTCTGGCCCCCACTGCATGGGTGTGCAAGATGAGGTCCAAATCGCAGTTTGCATAATTAAACCTTGTTTTTGCATTTTGATGAGTCTGTGTCTCTAGAGGTCTTCTTGAGGTCCTTGCGACTCAGGCACTACATTTGGGGGCTTGTCTGGGATCCTCAGGCAACCCCTGAGACCCCAAGACCACAAAGGTTTAAGCTGGCTGGAGGGGTGAGTTACAGTGCTGTCTCTATCTGTCTTTTGTTTCTCTATAACCTTCTATTTCAGTAGCAGCCGCATTCAGCTCTCTGTCAGGTTCTTGCCTTAGTGGATGCACTTGCAAGGCAGACTTGGACGAACTAGGAGATGTCCTGGGGGACAAGGAAACACTCTTAGAGACCTCCCTCCCCATCCATATGGTTTTCAGAATCATTGAGTCCGTTTACCAGACTCACGTTCCAGGACCATCTGTAGACCTTGGTCATCTGTTTAGAATCCTCTGTCTAACTATAGTCTGTGTCACAGTCCCTGTCCTAATTGTGCGTCTGCCATTTGACTGACAGACTGAAGATGGGGAATGTTTCCTCAACCTTCTTAGATTTGATGCTGGCACATTGGTGGGAGGTCAGGAACAGCTGCCCCCATAACAGTGTAGACATTAAGAAAAGAAAATAAGTAACTTTTTGTTCCTCAGAATGGCCCTTTTTTGACATGGGCTGGCCTCCAGAGGGTACTTTTGGCCAGACACCATACACCAAGTGAAGAAGCAGATTTTCAACCCAGGACAGAGCATCCAGACCAGATCCCTTACATCCTAACTTGGAGAGAGTTGGTGGATGGGCTACAGGGCCCCCTTCCCTGGATTAAACCCTTTCTTCCTCCACCCCAGCCCTCTTCCCCTATACAGGTGTTTCAAGGTGAAGCCAAAGGAAGATCCCAAATTCTCCAAGGGGGTACTGAGGTGTCTGAACTTCTTCCTCCACCCTACACTCCCCAGCCTCTGCCATGCAGCTCCTGTCCCTCCCGCAATGCCTGAGCCCCAGCCTGAGGCCAATCAAGGGCCAGCACAGGCTACTCAAAACTGCCAAGAAGCAGCAGGGACAGTTTCCCAGCTAGAAACCCCTGTTGCCCTGCCTCTCAGACCAGCAGGGCCGACAGATGAGGACAGGAATCAGCCTTTTCACTAATGGCCCTTCGCAACGAGAAATCTATACAATTGGCGTACCCAAAATGCTCTTTTTTCTGAAAAAACCCCAAGATCTTATTAACGTGTTGGAAACTCTCCTCTTCATCCACCAGCCCACCTGGGACGATTGCATCCAACTGTTGAAAATATTGTTCACCACTGAGGAGCAGAATTGGATCCTTGAGGTGGCCCGGAATCCTTGGTTTGTGGGCCAACGGAAGCTCCTCTAACAGATCCGGCTCTATTGGCAGGTCTCAAGGTGGAGGCTCACAAGCTTACCAATATGTCCAAAGTTTATGACATAAGGCAGGGAGCAAATGAAAGTCCAGCAGCATACCTAGAAATGATGTGGGAGAATTGTCTGTATTCTGTCAATCATATTTTAATAAAACGCTGATTGGCCAGGCAGGAAGTATAGGCGGGTCAACCAGACAGGAAGTAGAGGCGGGGCAATGAGAATAGGATAAGGCTAGGGAGGAAGAAACTCCCTTGGCCACTCCTGCGCAGACCACTGAAGAGGCAGCATGTAACTTGCCCAGCTGAGAAAGGTACGGAGCCATTATGGCTAACATAGATGAGAATAATGGGTTAATATAAGTTATAAGAGTTAACAAGAAGCCTGACCTAATGAGCCAATCAGTTTATAACCTGATGTAGACTCCGTGTGATTTTCCTTGGGACTTGCTGGCTTGTTGGGGTACTGGGCGGGACAGAAACCCCAACAAGCTGGCCCTCATGTTACCTAGAAAGACTCCTTGAGGCCTTCCGTCCTTATACTTCGTATGACCTGCAAACGGAGGAAACCACCCAAATGATGATGTTTGCCTCCATTAACGAGGCTGCTCCTGATGTTAGGAAAAACATGACAGTCTTTAGAAAGGCTAGGAGAAAAACATATCAGAGGATTAGCGGCAGCGGCGGAAAAAGTTTACAATAAGAGGGAGACAGAGGAACAAAAGGAAGAAAGAAGGGAGAGGGTAAAGGAGAGAGAGAAACTAGACAGAAAGCAGAAAGGAACCTGGGCTGGATCCTGGAATGGCAATAAGTGCCACACAGACAAGACCTGGAAGAAATCTTGATGGCGACAGCACCAGTTCACCCAAACCGTCTCAAGATGCTGAAAGGAGATGGCGACCCAAACCCAAGGTAGGCGGGAACCAATGTGCCTATAGTAAGAAAGAAGGATTAAAGACTGCCCTAAGAAGGGGGGCCGCTGACCTGAGGGCTTTTGGCAGCCGGGGCAGAAGACAGCAACTAGGTCTAGGGTGACCCTAAAAGTGGAGGGGAAACCTATTGATTTTATGGTAAATACAGGAGTAGAAAACGCAGTCTTATTAAAACCGGGTGGGGGGGCCATGCCCACCAAAATGACCTGGGTCCAAGGGACTGTAGCGACTAAATCTTACTCATGGACTACCTGAAGAATAGTGGACGTGGGAATGGGATGGGTAATCCATTCATTCCTAGTAATACCTGAATGCCCCTACCCTCTGCTGGGCGGAGACTTCTTATCCAAAATGAAAGCCCGAATTCATTTCTCTGAGAAAGGAGCCAAACTGGTTTATCTGAATGGAGAGCCAGTCAGGATCTTGGTCAATAGTGATTTGGCTGAGGAATACACTCTACCAGGAACCAGCAACACCAGAGCCTGATACAGAGAACTGGATTCAATGGTTCCCTCTGACTTGGGCAGAGATAGGAGGCACGGGACTGGGTCCCAGTCAACGTTGAGATCAAAGCAGGAGTGGATCCCGTTAAAGTCCGCCAGTATCCCATGTCACTGGAAGCAAAGAGAGTCATCACCCTGCACACACGGAGGTTATTGAAGCTTAGGGTCCTAAAACCTATCCAGGCTGGCTAGAACACACCCCTGTTTCCAGTTTAAAGGCCTCATACTAATGACTATCGCCCAGTGCAGGACTGGAGGGAAGTCAACAAAAGAGTAATGGACATACACTTTACTGTCCCTAACCCTTATACACCGTTGAGTACCCTGCCTCCCGACTGGCAATGGTACACTGTACTGGATCTTAAAGATGCATTCTTCAGCCTGCCATAGCCCCTGAGAGCCAGGCCTACTTAGCCTTCGAATGGCACGACCCAGAGATCGGAATCAGCGGAATCAGCGGGCAACTGACTTGGACCTGCCTGTCTCAAGGCTTCAAAGACTCTCCCACCATCTTTGATGAGGCACTGCATGAACACCTGGGGGGCGAGTCTTCTACAAAACGTGGATGACCCTGTTGCTTGCTGCGGAGGATGGAGAGAGTTGCATGAGGGACTGAGCATCTGTTAAACTCCCTTGGCGAACTAGGACACCGAACATCGGCAAAGAAGGCTCAGATCTGTCAACGACAGGTAACCTATTTGGGATATGTACTTAAGGAAGGGCAGAGATGGTTGTCAGAGGCCCGTAAAGAGACTGTGCTAAAGATCCCAAACCCCAAGTTGGCCAAACAAGTTAGAGAATTTCTGGGGATTGTGGGATTCTGCTGCCAATGGATTCCTGGGTTTGCTGAGTTGCCAGACCCTTATATGAGACCGCAAAAGGAGGTCAGGACTTTAGCTGGATGGAGGAGAGATAAAGGACATTTGAAGCTCTAAAACACAAGCTCCTGGAAGCCCCGCTCTTGGACTGCCAGATGTGAGGAAGCCCTTTCTCTTCTGTCTCGCCGGTTCCCGCAGTCATTCAGTCCCCCCAAAATACACAGAGGTCTACATTAGTTATAAACTGATTGGCCCACTAGCTCAGGCTACTAATTAACTTATTCTTATAACTTACATTAGCCCATAATTCTTGTCTGAGTTAGCCATGTGGTTTGGTACCTTATTCAACGAGGCAGTCACATCTTGCTTCTTCTGACGCTGAGTCACAGTTATGTGCTCCCTCATGGGGTTTAGACTCTAGCTCAGATCCTCAGTAACAGTAGCAAGCGCTTTTAACCGCTGAGCCATCTCTCCAGCCCCTTATTTCATTTTATTTTGCTTTGTTTTAGTGCTTGATAAGTACAACTTAGCATCGTTAGCAGCAGCAGCAGTGTCTACGGCCATACCCCCCTGAATGCACCCCATCTCGTCTGATCTCGGAAGCCAAGCAGGGTCGGGCCTGGTTAGTACTTGGATGGGAGACCACCTGGGAATACCGGGTGCTGTAGGCTTTTGAAATAAAAAAATAAAAAAAAATATTATCAGCAGTGACATGTGTTGTGGTGGACAGTACAGGTCTGTTTGCCTGCAATGTGGAACTCAGGGGACAACTTCTGGTTCTTCTTTTCCATGATGGGTTCCTGGGAGAGAATTCAGGTGGTCAGACTTGTAGAGCAAGCATTTTTACCCGCTCAGCCGTCTCATCAGCCTCGCTTTTTTGGTTGTCTGTGGGGAGGGAGGTGTCTCACTTTGTAACCCGAAACTCACTACATAGCCTAGTCTGGCCTTGAACCCAAGGTAATATGTGAAATTACCTGGCGCGAGTGAGAAGGAAACATGGGACACGCAACAAACCTGCTTAGGAGTTTTCTAGAGAGGCGTGTACAGGCCTGGGGAATCCGTGTGCATAGAGAGGAAGATGGTGCGTCCAGCTTTTTAAAAGCTGCCTAGCGCATGTGCACAGGGGGTTGGCATGACTATGTCATATGCAGATGATGGGCTCACGCATGCGTGCAAGGGCTTAGCTGAGTCATAGTGGATGTAACCACGCATGCGTGCACGTGGGTCACACAGGACCCTTTAACATTTAGGCACTTCTGCCTGAGGATGTGCATGACTCTAGAACCCGGAAGTGCAGAGTTATTTGTGGCTGAATAATTACAATATCTCCTGCTTCATTCTCCTAGTGCTACATTGAATGACTTCACACTCATCAGTTGTGGGAGCAGTCACTACTGACTGTCTGCTCAGTCCAACTGCTCTCAGTATTATAGTTTCTCCTAGAACATAGAAAACAAATTCAGTTATGGTCACTCTGTATGTATCCATGAACAGACAATGATTCCTAAAAAAGGTTTAAGGTGACTGATTTTTGTCTTTCTCTAGATTCTTTGCTAAATACACAGCAAAGAAAGCAGAATCTAAGATAATTCATGATTCTATAAATACTGATGACTTGAACGTATGCACACCACACCTGCGGGTCTCAGGACTGTGGTGATATCCTGGGATATTTAGCCTCCACAGGAAAAGCAGGTAGAACATGGCTCCTGGCCATCTTTGTAGATGTGGGCAACAAAGATTAATGTAAAACTAAAATGGCCTGTTAGAGAAGTTTCTCTGACTCCCAAACAACAAACACAGCTGAAGTCTCAGTCCATGACTATGGTGCCTACCCTCCAACCTCAGAGCCCAAGGACTGAAGCAAGCCAGAAGGAAGTGTTGTCTTCCTCCTAGTACAGAAAGGTACCACACCCCTTCCTTATCTCCTGCCCCAAAGCTCTCTACCTCAGGAAGCCAGAAGTCTCCCATAGGGTGTGGCCTTACCCTCTACAACCCTTCAGGTAGTGGCCTCAGAACCCTGGGATAGCTTTCTTATGTCATTAGCATCTGTGGACAAATAGATTGGGGGGTGGGGGTGTCCCTGCAGGTGTCAGAAAAGGAAGTAAACTGCTGGAAGAGGTGAGAATGAAAACCTGGTGCAGATTGACCTCGTCAACCTGGATCAGACTATTCTCAGCACATTTAAAACACGGTACAATCAAGAGGTTTCCAGGCAACAATCAGTCCAGTTCCAGGTGCACAATAAGGTTTAAGACGTGACCACATAGCCGGTCCTCTACAAAGTTTACGTGACCACGAGGGTGGGTTCTATAGCTAAAATGGCTAGAATATAATGTGTTCTTTAACCAAGAGCATAGAGGTCAGAAGGCCTTAAAGTACTTATGACATCAGCCCTACAGACTGGTAACAGTCTAGGGAGGGAAGAGTCTGGGATAATCAATCTGGGAAATTGGGTGAGGTTTGCCTCCACAGAGAGCCAAAGGTCACCAGGTCATTAACAAATCCACTGCGAGCTTCTGTGGGGGGGGGGGGGAAGCAGGTGTTTTATCTCCTCCATTGAGGAGAGGCCTTGTATGTTTAACATTCCTAGTTCCCTACTGCTCTGTGAACACAGGGACCTTTGTGCCCCCAACATCATTTGGTACTCACTTGAATTTTTTCTTATGCTTATTTAGTGTGTGTGTGTGTGTGTGTGTGTGTACAGGCATGCATGTGGAGATCAGAGGACAATTTTCTGTTCCTACTAGGTGAGTCCTGGAGATTGAACTCAGGCTCGGTAGCAGACACCTCACCTGCTAAGACATCTCTCCTATCCTCGATGGTCATTTTAAAGGAATAATTGAAACGTTATACTCCAATTAGAAATAATATAGTAGGGCAAACAAATGATTCCACGTAAGCAGCACCTAAGGAAGAACTGAAGGATTTGGAAGTGTTTGGTGGAAAGTTCCAAGTCCCTCCACTGGGAGCTGCCACAGTCCAGACTTCACCTCCAAGAAAGTCCATCGAATGCTGCCCCCTCCCCAAGGAGGGTCAAGACCACTCCCATAGGTTATTTAAACTGCACTCCAGAGAATGAACATGTGGTCTCCCGGGGTCTTCTTTTCCCCGTCTCCGTGTTGTCTTAGAGGGCCACCTGGGAGCACTGGCATCCATTAAACCTGGGCCTTTTTAGATTCGGTCTGATTTGTCTTATTATGTCGCGGAGAGGTTTGTCGGGCCGGAAAAACTTCACAGGAATCAGCGTATAATACAAATTGGGAGCCAAGAGTGGTGGCGCACACCTTTCAAACCACACTTATTAGGCAGAGGCAGGGGGAGCTCTGTGAGTTCGAGGCTAGCCAGGACAACTTACAGAGACCCTGTCTCAAATACCTGACCCCTCATGAAGAAAATGTAAAATAGAGTTTTAGGAAACCAGAGATTCAGCTGCCCATGGGAGTATATTATGAGTTGACATAAAGCAACTTAAGGGATGAGAAGTTTGTTTTAGTCTGAGGGGATTGAGGTTTGAGGGGATGTGGTCCTTCATCGTGGGGAAGGCACAGCAGCAGATGCAGTTAGCATCTTGGTCACAGGTGCTTGTAGCAGTTTGGTCCTTGACATTGCGGGTCAGGTGGGGTCAGGTGAGGGTGAACAGCAGCAGCCGGGTCACTTTCTGCTTTTTTCCCTTCCTATTTATTCATCCCAGGGCCCTGGGCCATAGAAAGGTGCCACCAACTTCCAGGGTGGCTCTCCTCCTTCTGTTAACACAGGTGCACCTAAAGATGTGTCTGGTTACTGGCCTGGGTCTGTCTGTCTATCTGTTTATCTGTCCTGCCTTCCTTCTTTTCTTCCTCCCTCCCTTCTTCCTATTTATTTATTTATCTTTGTTTTTTCGAGACAGAATTTCTCTGCAGCTTTGAAACCTGTCCTGGAACTTGCTCTATAGACCAGGCTGGTCTCAAACAGAAATAGGCTTGCCTCTGCTTCCTGAACCCTGGGTATTTCTTGATCTGATCAGGCTGACAGTGGAAATTAGCCATCACAACCATTAGATGAGGTTATCCGTATAGTGTGTACTATTTGCAGGTTACTGCATTGGTAAGAAAACAAAGCAGAAAACACGCAGAGGATCTGGGGACTTCTGAGTGCTTGTCTGTGTCTGCCAGGGAGGCAGTTTATCTTTGCTAATTTATTCAGGTGGCTAAAAGCAATTCACTAGTTTTCTCTGAGTTTATGTAAATCCCAACCAAAGTTTTGTTAGCTTCTGGAGAGGACAGATCTGATGGGTTTAAAAGTAAAGAGCCAGGTGGTGGTGGTGCATGCCTTTAATCCCAGCCCTTGGGAGGCAGAGGCAGACAGGTCTCTGTGAGTTCGAGGCCAGCCTGGTCTACAAGAGCTAGTTCCAGGACAGGCACCAAAGCTACAGAGAAACCTAAAAAAAGAAAAGAAAAGAAAAGAAAAGAGCTCACAGTGAAGACAGTGCTTGGGTCTCTGAAAAGATTACATTTAAGCTTTTGCACAGTTTTGGAACTGTTATGGACTATGGGGACTTTTGAAGTTGGAATGACTATTCTTTGCATTATGTCATGATGTCATGAGCCTGTGGTAATAAGAGGTGGAAGATGATGGCTTACCAGTGATATGTTTGGGTGTTACATTGAGTTACCATGATTAATATTGATGGTCAACTTGACAGACTCTAGGATCACATAGGAGATGGTCCTCTGGACCTCATTGTGAAGGGTTATGCAGTTTAGGTGACTTGAGGTGGAAAGCCTCCCTCACCCTGAAGCATCATGGTCTAGCCCAAAAGAACCACACCTGACAAATTTCTGTAAAACACAAGTCTGTTCCTTGAGTGCATCCAAATGCCAAAGAGATGCCTTTTCTTTAAACCTCCTATACCGTTTCATTCAGCCTTAGATGCAGATGGAAATTTCTGTCTTGCCTGGTCCTGCAGCTGTTCAGTTCCAACAAAAAACACAGAGGCTTATATCAATTATAAACTGGTTGGCCTATTAGCTCAAGCTTATTATTAACTAACTTTTAACACTTACCCATAATTCTCATCTATGTTTACCAAGTGACTTAGTAACTTATTAAGTAAGGCATTCTCATCTTACTTCTTCTGTGTCTGTAGCAATTGCAGACTGAGCCTTTCCTCTTCCCAGAATTCTCCTAGTCTGGTCACCCCGCCTATACTTCCTGCTTGGTTACTGGCCAATCAGTGTTTTATTAAACCAATACGAGTGACAATCTTTACGGAGTATAAGAGCATTGTCCCACAGCGCTCAGGTGTTGACAAAGTTCTCCAAACACCCATGCCAATGGTTAAGGGAAGAAGAGTAATGAATGGATTAGGTTTCACAGTCGGTTGTATCTGATAATCTAATATTTTAGGATTGCAAAGGTTGTTAGTATTGTTCTTTTTTAAAAATAATATGATGATGGGATATCCCGGGCAGCTCGCGGAGCAGCTGCTAGTGGCTGTGGGTCCCCGCAAGATCTCCAGGGTGGCAGCGCCATGTGGCTGGGGGAGTCAGGGTCCCCGGGCGAGCGGCAGAGTCAGGCGGCTGGATGCGGTGGACGGCAGAGTAAATGGACATAAGGCTATACATAAAGCTAGATATTTGTTACTTAAAGAAAGGGAGACGTAGACAAACATAGAGAGAACAAAGACACACGTACATACGACACGAAACAAACACACGCGCGCGCACACACACATACACACACACACACACACACACACACACACACGAGAGAGAAAAGATAGCGGCGGGGGGGGGGGGGGGGGGGGAGGTGGGGTCAGAAGTGGCTGGGGTGGGCGTGGTTAGTTCTTAAAGTGTCCCAATGGAATAACAGTTAGAAATTATGAAAGCATAAGGGGAACATTGATTTAATCACCAAAATGCAAACATTTTGAGAGTGAAAAAGGATTCTGGGGAATGTAGCTTAGCAGGGAGAATGTTTGCCTAGAATGCATGAAACCCTGGTTTGACTACTCAGCTTCACATGCTTGGGACAGATGGTGTGTGTATATGTGTCATCCCAACACTCAGGAGGGAGAAACACAAGACGCTGAAAGGTCATCCTTAGCTACAGAGGAATGAGTTTGAGGGTAGCCTGGGCTACGTGAGACTCTGTCTCCAAAAAAAAAAAAGTTACATTAACACACACACACTCTCTCTCTCTCTCTCTCATACACACACACACACACACACACACACATACACACACACACACACATACACACACACATATACAAACACAGTGCCCCCCCCCAATACCAGGGTCTGGACAATTTTTATACTGAGCATTTACTATTAACAGAATTTTATCTTTTTTTTTTTTTAATATTTATATATCACATATACGGTGTTCTGCCTGCAGGCCAGAAGAGGGCACCAGATCTCATTATAGATGGTTGTGAGCCACTATGTGGTTGCTGGGTTTTAGGACCTCTGGAAGATCAGGCAGCATTCTTAATCCCTGAACCATCTCTCCAGCCCCTAAATTTTATCTTAAAAAAAAAAAAATAGTACATAGCTTTATTTAGAAGCATGGACTTTGTCTTAAAACTAAAAGAAAAAAAAATAAAGTGTTAACCGTGGACTGGGTGTGTTGACCTATGTCAGTGGTTCCCAGCCTTCCTAGTGCAGTGAATCTAATACAGTTCCTCTTGTTATGTTGAGACCAACAATAACATTATTTTCATTGCTACTTTATAACTATAATTTTGCTACTGTGATTAATTATAATGTAAATATTTGTGTATTCCCATGTTTTAGGCAATCCCTAAAGTGAGCAAGACCCACATGTTGAGGATCAAATCCCAGCAGTCAGGAGACAAAGGCAGGTGGATCTCTGTGGGTTCAAGGACAGCCTACTCTACAGAGCAAGTTCCAGGCTAGCCTGAACTATGTAGTGAGACCCCCTCTAAGAAAGATAGGGAGGGAGGGATGGGAGGAGGGAGGAGGAAGAAAGTAAAATGAAATGCTAATTGTGCCAGAGTTCTAAAGACTTCAATTAGACTTGGGTACAAAAGGTCCCTCTCTCTTCTTGTGTCCCTATAATTTCTCTGTCACAGTCTGATTGATTGTAATCAATATTGTTTGTTTGTTTGTTGAGTCAAGATCTTACTGTGTAGCCCTGGCTGGCTTTGAGCTCAAAGAGATCCACCTGCCCGGGTTTCTTGAGTACTGGGATTAAAGGCGTGCACCATCGTGCAGGCCTAAAGAATGGTGGGTTTTTAGATAAATTCTTTCTAGATTAGTGTAGGCCCTAAAGCCAGGATTAAATGTCTTCATAAGAGAAGAGAAAGGCTGAGGATGTAGCTCAGTGGTAGGGTTTTTGCCTAGGAAGATCAAATCAATACTGGGGAGGAAATGGGGGTTACACAAACCCAAAGCTTCTGGAACAGGTGCATCAAGAGGGAAAAGATCCTCCCTGAGGGCTTAGAGGGGAGCCTGACCTACACTACAGACGCCTTGATTGCAGATTTCTGGCTTCCATTAAGGTGAAAACTCTGTGCTGTTTGGTACTGCAGAGGAGTCCTGCCTGCAGGAAGGGAAGGAGCTTCCTGGGAGGGAAGGCAAGCCTGGAGCCTCTCCTTTTCTAAGGTTGCCTAGGGGTGCAGGTGTCTTTTGGGGGCTGTGCTGGTTCCCCAGTCTTCAGGTGAGAAGGAACACTGCCCTTCTAGCAGTTTTCTGACTTCCCGATATAGCTTTGTTTACAGAGCCATTCCTAAACAAAACCCCAAAACAAAGCCAGTTCACAAGTTCGGTTATTTATGAACAACCAAACATACTGGAGCGTGTGTACACTCAGTACCAGTGTGTTTAAACAGAAACAAGGGCTACCTGGATGTTTCCTCTACAGGGTGGATTATGGAGCAATCATTCAGCATTTGATTGGAGAAATAAAGGAGGCTAAATATTTTTTCCTGGATAGTATTAAATGAGCTAGTAAATCTTAGATTGTGAGCTAAATATATAAACCACACATGTATACAAAGATATATGTTGGCCAGCTTCCAGAAATGTTTATTTCTGCACAGAGACGTTTCTTTTTGTGTTTTTGAGACAGGGTTTCTTTGTGGCTTTGGAGCCTGTCCTGGAATTAGCTCTTGTAGACCAGGCTGGCCTCGAATTCACAGAGATCCACCTGCCTCTGCCTCCTGAGTGCTGGGATTAAAGTTGTGCACCACCACTGCCCGGTTGCCTGGTAAAATTTTTAAGTGATGTTTTATTTTATCGTGTGTGTGTGTGTGTGTGTGTGTGTGTGTGTGTGTGTGTGATGTTGCTGAGCACCTGTGGTCAGGGGATAAATTGGTTCTGTGTTTGCACCATGGGGGTTCAAAGACTGACAGGTCACTGTGTTTGGCAGCAAGGCACCTTTGTTGGTGAGCCATCTCACTGGCCCCATTTTGAGAGTAAGTTCCTGATATCTTTCCCTTCACAACTTCTAGTGGGAAGAGTGTGGGCAACTGGTTGGAGGTGCAGAGGAGATTCCTACTTCCTTCACGCCCCCTGGGGTGGGGTGGGGGTAGCTTTCTCTGCAATGTTTGCTTAAATTAACAGGTTCTGTTCAGTTTGCGGGTTACCCTACTTTTTTCAGCTCCAAAAACAGTTCCCGACGGTCAACTGTAAAGCTAGTTTGGTCTACCAAGGATTTAGAGCCGATTCAGTGATGGTCTGGACCCTACTGCTCTCATCGTCCCTTCTCAGGCTTAATCTTAAAACTGTTTGTGCTGCAGCGGAATACACGTGCAGGCTTTTTTGTTCTTTGTTCTAGGAAGGGCTAGCACCACAGCGGCGTGGGACGTGGATCCCCGGGAAACTCGTGCGGGTTGGGTGAAGGTTAGCATTTGAGAAGCTTTTTCTGCAGTCTGTGCTGAGTGTGGGTGTACTAAGGGAAGCTTAGACTGGAATCTCCTCCGGGAGGAGGAGTGACAAACAGTCCCCTCCCTGCTCGCCCTTTAAAAGAGAGTCTATAATGGATCTGGCTATTTAGCCCTAGGCTGACTATTGGTACGCCGTACAGCCCAGTACCGTCTCCTCTTCAGTCTCAGATTCTTGAGTGTAAGTGCTGGAATTACAGTCCTGCGACACTGCCACTCCGGTCTTCTGGATCTCTTCCGTGCCAGAGAGGTGTGGGCAGAGTGATTAAGGAGGCCTGTGGGGAGCGAACGCGCTTTCTCCTTTCCAGCCCGGTAGGCTTCAGCCTTGCGGCTGGCTGGGTAAGAAAGGAGGCGTGGGGGAGCCAGGAGCGGCGGTGTGTGACTGCTCACCCTTGCTCTGCTGTTTCCTCCGGAAAGCTTTCCCCACGAGGTCGTTTTGCACGTTCACAAAACAAGGTTTTCCGCAGTGTCCGGGAGACCTCAGATTCTGTGGGTGAAGATGGAAAGTCTGCTCCCGAAAGGACCTTTGCTGGGAGTGCAGTGCACGGGGGCGGGGGAGAGGCGGGACGGAAGGCAGCGGCTCACAAGGCTGCGTGCACCCGGGACTCAGTCGTGCCAGGGAGCTCCCCGTTGGGTGGCGAGGTGGGTGGGGCAAGGACAGAGTGCAGTAAAAGGGGCTCCCGGCACCCGAAAGCAAGCCAGTGGCTTGCTACCCGCATAGCCCGCTGCCCACGCCAAGACACAGGGAACCTGCAGGGATCCTCACTGCCCCAGGGCCTCGGTGAGTCACCGCGGGGTTGTCGCAATCGCTCCCCGGAGGAAATCAGGCCCGGGGTGGGGCACGTTCCTGGCTGCCTTCGTGAGCTCTGACCGCACCAACCAGGGTGTCCCCTAGATCGCCGCCAGCTGGGTCTTCTCGCCCGACACTCAGATCTGCTCCCTCCGCGGTGTGGCCGCAGCTTGGCCTGGGCCTCTAGTGGAGAGTTAGCCCTTGGGACAGCGGGGACTCCAAACGAGGAAGGAAGGAGATCGCCGTAGTTCTGAGAGTTCTCCCTTTCCCCTTGGCTCCGCAGAGCTCAAGGGAGTGAGGCGGGCGGCTCTGACTCCCCGGAGCCCAGCTCCGGATCGGACGCTGTATTTTCCGAGCTGCGCTGAGCTGCCCAGGACTCGGGTATCTATCTACTGCGCTCGGAACTCCTGGCGACGTCTCCCAGAGGGCGTGCCGAGACATGGAGGGCACAGACCTGGCGGTGAAGCTCCTGTCCACCTGGCTGACGCTGGTAGTCGGCCTCATCCTGTTGCCCTCGGTCTTCGGATTATCTCTAGGCATCTCGGAGGTCTACATGAAGATTCTGGTGAAAACCTTGGAGGTGAGCGCTGTGGGGAAGGATGCGGAGCCCCAACCGCTCTGAGAACTTAGTGAGCCTTAGCTTAGAACGGTGGGAGCCTTTTGAGCAAAGGGTCGGGTTGGGGCGTTGGGGGGGATAGAGATGGAGTGGGGACCTGGTCTGCCTTAGCGAGAAAGACAGCGACCCACCTCAGAGGAACCCTTGCCCCTGGGCTCCATCATCACTAGTTTCACTCACTAGATGAACTCTATGACATCCCTTTCCTGTATCAGCAGATTCATTGCCCGCTGTGCGTGCCCTGCAAGCACAGTCACTTCGTTTTGAGTTTTTACAGCCCCAGGTTTCAGAGGTCCTTTTGTGTCTACCGAGATCATGTTTCACTTCATGCCCAAGATAAGACACCAGTGGCTGGGTGGCAGAAAAAGAATCTGATTTTATTTTAGTGGAGTCACGGGGATTTTTAGCTAACCAGGGACACTGGCATACCATCAGAAAGGTTCTTGGACCTCAGCTTGGCCTAGGGTGTGTTTCCAGATTCCCCTAAGGATGTCAGGTGTGACTGAGTGGGGGTTGGAGGGGCAACTTCAGCTTAAGTTTATACAAGTCTTTAGTAAAATTCAGGAGGCCTCTCCACGTAGGGAGGCAAGTTCCAGGAGACTCAGCGTTCCAAGGTTTGTTTGAATTCAGCGCGACAGACAGTAGTCTTAATGGAGAGGGGCCCTGCAGACTGTACAGATTTGCCTAGATTTGGTGCGAAACTCTCAACTCTGTTTCCCAGTATCAGATCTAACAAGGTCATCTGACTCCAGTATTTTATTGCACTCACCTACCAAATAGGAGTACCAACACCTATTTGCACACCATTTTCATCCGTCTGTTTGATTTGAGACAGGCTAGCACTCTTGGAGCTCTAGCTGGCTTTGAATTTTTTATTTATTATTATTATTATTATTATTATTTTGCTTTTTTTGAGACAAGGTTTCTCTGTAGCTTTGGAGCCTGTCCTGGAACTAGCTCTTAGGCAGGCTGGCCTCGAACTCACAGAGAACAGAGATCTGCCTGCCTGTGCCTCCTGAGTGCTGGGATTAAAGGTATTCGTCACCACCACCCTTTGAAATTCTTGGCTTTGAAATTCTTGGCAATCCACTTACCTCAGGCTACCAAGTTCTGGTTTTTGTTTTGTTTTGTTTTGTTTTGTTTTGAGACAGGGTTTCTCTATGTAACAGCCCTGGCTGTCCTGTAGACAGGGCTGGCCTCGAACTCACAGAACTCCCCCTGCCTCTGGTCTCCCAAATGCTGGGATTAGAGGATGTGAACCACCACCGCCCCACATAGTTCTTTTTAAAAGTGAAAATAGGTGGGTACACAGTGCCCCTAGCAGGGTGCCTGTTTATTAGCTGCCCTGTGTGTTTGGTGTGATTAAGTGAACGGTATGGTTGTTAGAGTCCGATGTCTTTGTTTCTCCTGCTTCTTTATTACCACCTACAACTGTACTGTGTGGGTTTTTTTTTTTTTTCCTGGCCTGTACTTTTTGTCCTCCTGTAGGATTTGGCTCTGTCTCTTAGTAAAGGAGTGACTCCTAGATGTCTATCTCTACCCCTATGGCTGCCTGCTAATGCTTTCCTCTGGACTTTTTCTTTGTGGCTATTTCTTTGCTGAGTCCTTGAGGCTATGTTAGATTCTTTATCTCCAGTCTGCCGCTCTCTCTATTGTTTTTTCCAAGATGGCATCTCACTATGTTGCTCAGTCTGGCCTCGAACTCTGGATCCTGCTGCCTCAGGCTCCCAAACACTGACCTAAGAGAGGTGTGTGCCACCTTGCCAGCAAACCCTTGTCTGTTCTTCTTATCACTGTTACACAGTGTGGTCACACTGTGCTCTGAGTTTGTTCCTCCCTCTGGTTAGACATTCTAGCACGCTCACACTGCAGCAAATGATCCTTCCAAGCCCGGGCTCCTGAAATGATTGAGCTGGTTTCCTGGGTAGAAGTGCCATTTGGAGAACGAGATAAGGGGAGTCACACACATTGCTTCTCGGTGCTTATTACTACCTTTTTGCTTTAATCTTTTCTGGGCAGCTAAAGATCCGGCAAGGAGGGAGTTACCACTTAGCCATTCTCAGCTGGCAAATTACTATATTTGATAGATGATTGCCAGGTCAGGTTCTGACTATGAGTTTGTTTGACAGGGCCCCGAGTTTTCCATCTAGAACAGAGAGAAACTCTACAGATGTTCTCTCTCTCTCTCTCTCTCTCTCTCTCTCTCTCTCTCTCTCTCTCCCCACATGAAACCCAAACAAAATACACGTGTGCGCACATACACACAGCACAATACCACACACACCACACCATGTATATACACAGCACATACATACACCCAACCCCACTACACATGCACACATACACACACACACACACGTACACACACACTCTATGACCCAAGTTAACCTGGAACTCAGAACTCAGTATATGAGTCAGTCTACCATCTGAGCTGACTTTAAACGGTCTTGGCCCCCCAAGTTCATGTTTTGAATTACTGATGTGAGCTTCCACATCTAGTGTTAGAGGTGAGTTTCTTGATAATTGGGGAAGTTTGTCTTCAAAAGAAGTCTACTTTCTTTTCATTTTTTTAATTAAAAAGAAAAAGACCCTTTTTTGGGAGACAGGATCTCATGTGGTCCAAACAGTCTTTAACTTGCTGTGTAGCTGAGGATGCTCTTGCCTATCCCAGCCTCCTGTCTCCACCTCCCAAGTTCTAGGATTCCAACCATGCAACACTGTTTGCAGTTTCATTCGATGCTAGGAACGGAAACAGGTCTTTGTGCCTGGCCACCTCCAGAACTTGTCGTTAGTTTTCTAAGCTGATATACAAAGCAGCGAGTCTCATGGCATTTTCACATAATGATGCTGATGCAGTTTGATATTTTAGGTCTCCTTCCTCCTAACTTCTCGTAAGGAATGCTATTCTAGTTAAAACAGACATACTGTTGACCTTGGACAGTAGGTCGGAGCCAACGTAAGCGGTCATCTTCACTGCCACGCTATTAGATTAGGGGTGTTCGCCATCTACAGAATTTAGGTAGAGATTCATTTGTGAATCAGCTGATTGTCAGTCATGGCTGCCTGGTGCTCCTAATGGGGACTCATCAGGGAAGGAAGGGGGACCACAGGTTGACATTCTCCCCCAGAACAGTGTAACTGTCTCAGCAACTTCCCAAAGGCTAGACTACCTGCAGTGGGTCGCTTTCTTCAGTGTAGGGATAAGTTCCTGTGGAACTGTTTAGTCTTAGAACATGTTTAGTTCTCTGTATATCAACACTCAACAAAGTTAATTTTATAGACCCAGTACCTCTGCTACTCCTATTGCTCAGTAAGTGCTCAGGTAATTTGGTTCTGGGTTGTCTCAAGCGTATTCTTAGGGGAAGACACACACACACACACACACACCAAGTCTTACTATTTAACTTTAGCTGGCTTGGAGGAACTTTGAATATGAGTCCAACTTGGGTATATATCAAGTCACAGGGCAGCAAGGGATACACAGTGAGACCCCGTCTCAAGAAACTAACAAGAAAACAAACAAGCAAACCACAGAGATCTGCCTACCTCTGCCTCCCTAGTCCTGGGATTAAAGGCGTGCTCCATATTGCCTGACTATATGTTGTTTAAAAAGATCATTTAGTCTTGCCACTCTGTGTTTACCTTAGTTTTCTTACTGTTGGTAGATGGTTTTATAATGACCACACTCAGGTTCCGGAGGTTGAGTTGGGTATGGATGTCTGCTTGTTATACTGCCAGGGTAGCTACGCTTACTGCGGGGCTTGTTATACTGCCAGGGTAGCTCACGGAAACCACATGTGCCATCCTATCAAGCCCAGCAAGCAGAGACAGGGGATTGCTTGAGGACAGCCTAGGTTGCAGCATGAGACCTTGTCTTGAAAAACATCCTGTGAGCTCTCTTGATGGCTCATAAGAATTGTTACTATTGGGATTGGAGAGGTGGGTTAGTAGCTAAAAAGGTGCTGGCTGCTCTTCCAGAGGACTGGGTTTGAGTCCCAGCACCCACATGATCTGGGATTCTAGCTCCGAGGGGTTCCAGTGCTCTCTCCTGGCCTCCTCAGGCACTGTAAATTGTGGTGAACAGGCATATGTGCAGGCAAAGCACCCATGCTAAAATGAGTAATTCTAAAAAATTAAAATGAAAAAAGTATTATTATTATGATTAATTTTGGCTTTTATGAGACAGGATCTAAGAATTATTATTATTTTAATTGTTACATGTTCACTTTAATAAATGGAATTTATTATATATGCATATATAATACATGGACTATCTATCTACCTATGTCAATGGGCATGAAAGCAGAAATGACTATCTGGGGAGGAAGCTAGTGGCAGAGGGTGAAGGGAGAGAGGGCGGATATGTGGGGTTATGGTCAGAGTAGATGATGCATCTGGATGAAGATGTCTTTATGACACCCATCACTGTGTGCAAGGAATGAATGTATGCTGAGAGATTTAGGTGGAAACAGAACACAATCTTTCGATCTGCTAAAGTGTATCTGTTAAGCCCTATGAACACCAGCCCGAAGTTAGAAATACTAATGTTTCCTTTGTCTGACACGGTGGTCGTACCTATGATCTCAACACTCAAAAGACTGAGGAAGGCTGCTGTAAGTTTGAGGCCAGGTTCAGGAGCCTGGTGAAATGGCACTTATAACCTAGCCTGACGACCTGAGTTTGATCCTTGAAACCCACATGGTGAGTCAGAGAGGTGACCATGGCAAGTTGTCCTCTGACCTCCACACATGCTGAGTTGTACATGCCCACAGGTTCTAGTAGCCATCAGGTTCTCTGTGAGCTATCATTTGATGTCTCCTTCCCCTCCTTCTTTTCCTCCTTCTCTGTCATTAAGTAGGACAGGATCTCCTTGCAGTGTGGCATTAAGGTAGTGAGGGGCATTGACTTTTCTTGCTTTGTTTCTTCCTTTAAAGAAAATACTTCTAATCTTAAAAAATTGTTATATTTATTTATTGTATTATATTATTATTATTTATAACTTATATGTGATTATATATCATTATGTACTATATATAATTACATATTATTATTTACATACCTGTAAATATTATATATTTATATTACATTATTATTTTTATATATTGCTATCACACACATATATTATATATATTTACATATGTGCTTGCATAATAATTATTTTTTGAGCATCTACTGCATGCTGCTTCCTCAGTTGCTAGGTGTCCCCAGATATGAATACATGTCCTTGGTATGGCGAGCTGTTTGAAGACAAGGCTCGAGTATTTGGGACAGGATCACTTCAGTGAGTGTGTAGAGCGGTGATTTCTAAGGGGTATATAAGAACCTACTAGGTAATATGCATGCCAAAGATTAGTTAATGTTGGGGGAAATTGTTTTGGGATTCAAACTGAGAAGTAAAATTTCAGACTAAGGCGGTATCCTCAGGAGAAATCCTCCCCCTGGATAGTCGAATGTATTGTCAGAATTCCTTGTGTGTGTGTGTGTGTGTGTGTGTGTGTGTGTATGTGTGTGTGAGGTTTGCATGTTTATCCAACAGCAGTGTAGGTTAAACATTGCAAAGTGCCCGCTGCTCTCAACCCTCCAAGTTAATCGTAAGGTTAGTGATTAAGGTGCGAGAAGGGAGGAATTGCTTTGCGATGGTCTGAGGTTTACAAGCAGAAAGAAACAAAGAACAGAAAGACAACATAGAACTATTGACAGGAAGAAAGTGAGAGGGCTGTGGATACTCTCGGCTCGTAGAGGGCCCACCGTGGGCCTAGCCCTCGCTTCTCTCGCCAACCCTGACTTCTCTCGCCAGCTCTGAGAGAAAGGGATTTGTTAGATGCAATTGTTTTCTGATAATGCAGCCACAACAAGCAGGAACCTCTTTCCTCTACTTTTGAGGCATGTACAAGTTCTCCCATGTTTCTGGCTCTCTGGTCTCTGGCAAGTCACTTTGTCACAGCCTTGGTTTCTGCATGTACAGCTCGAGTATCCTATTGGGTTATTCTGAGGATTGAACTAGGAGAGGAAATGAAGGTGCTTGACACACAGTATGTGCTGGGAGCTTAGACTGGGACAATGTGACACTGTGTTGTCTGATCACACGAGACTGAGATTTAACACGTTCACTTTGATGGTGAACACCTGCTCAGCTGATTCTTCTTGAGCATTCTCTCATCTCTTTACTATCGCCAAGTTTGTATACAAGAGAGAGGCACTCTCTGATGCTGGAAATATAATCACTGTGCTGGAAGGCCCAGATTTTTATAGCGAGCAATGGCAGCAACACAAAGCTGGGTTTTCATTTATCTTATTCCACAGGGCCCTGTCATTCATTATTCTTATTGATTTAGGGCAGGAGTTCAGTAGCATTCAACTGTGGGGAAGAATCAGGTTTTCAGTTTGAATCCAGAACCAGGAGTTTTAGTCTGTGGATTGATGGACTCTGCCAAGAAGCTCCATTTGGCTGCAGAGAAGAGTTAGCTGTTATTTTTGTAAACCTTAC
Source organism: Myodes glareolus (assembly GCF_982192425.1). Lineage (NCBI taxonomy): Eukaryota > Metazoa > Chordata > Mammalia > Rodentia > Cricetidae > Myodes > Myodes glareolus. The sequence goes on along the minus strand of NC_142033.1, from coordinate 8,995,101 downwards.
AATTTGAATTTTTAGATGATTTTATTCATTTTCCTTGTCTCCTTCCCCATCTTTAGTCAATTCTTGACTCGTTACAGCATAAATTTTTAGAAGTTGTGATCCTCAAGGGTGAGAATCTTAGAATTGTGCAAGCTTTGGCCTTGCTCAAAACTCAGACTTGAAGGCTGGGGATGTGGCTCAGATGGTAGAATGCTGTCTTGGTACACAGAGCCGTAGGGTTGATTCCTAGCACTACATGAACTGGGCAGTGTGGCACACACCTGTAATCTCAGCACTTGGGAGGTAGAGGCAGGAATATATATATTTACTAATTCATTAATGCAATATATCACTAGTAATTAAAGAGGTCATGAAATTGAGAGGGAGTGATGGAGGACATGAAAAGTGGGAAAAGATGGGGTAAAAGTGTTGTAAATATGGTATTCAAGTATGAAATTTTCAAAAAAAAGATAAAAGAAAAAAAATTAAGGTATCCTCATCTCCACAGCTTGGAATACATGAGATTTTTTTTTTTTTTAAATCGGGCTTGAAATAAACTTTAGTGAATTTCCCCCTCCAGACTTTGGAAATTTACTGGTGAGAAGCTTGACAGATCCATGCCTTTTAGCTTTCCTTGGGGCTTGAAGATTGAGGTGGGGTGTAGCAGTGGATGTTAAAGCTGCTTCTGTATTCAGAGTCCTCTTGTCTGCATGGTTGTGAGGAGAAGCATTCTGAGAATGCTTGAAGAGACGTGGAGTCTCCAGAAGAACCATTCCGGGACTCCCCCATGAGTGGAGAAGCTGGCTTGGTGAAAGACAATAGTGGCTTGTTGGGAGACACTGATGGTCTGGAGGACATAAACCAAGTGAGGAATTGCCTAGTATTCTACCATCCGGTGGGCACCAGGCAGCTGCTCTCCTTCTGTGCTTCCCCACACGTCCACATCCTCATAGAGGGTTGAACCCAAGGACTTGCATGTGCTAGGCAAGTGCTCTCTACACTGCCCTGTCTCCTCAGTCCTCATTTAATTCGTATTTTGACAGAGGGACTCAGTAAGTTGTGCAGGCTGGCCTTTAAATCCCTAGAACTAGCTATTAGATTTAGTGTACGCAGGCCTTGAATTTATGATCCTCCTGTATCAGCCTCCCAAGTAGTCGGACTTACAGAGCTGGGTCAGACCCTGCCTGGCTCGCTAATCTTTACTGTCACCTTTGGCGTTGACCCTCCTTAGAGAGATGATGAAACAGATGCCCCGGGAGCTTAAAGTCTCATCTGGGAAATAATAGGAAGACAAATTCTCCCTGACACCAGGCAGGCTGCAATGCCTCTTGGTTTTCAGTGGTGAATAAGCACACACTGGGAAGCGGTTGTCTACACAGATTCCCAAGCGGCTGTCTACACAGATTCCCAAGCAGCTGTCTATACAGATTCCCAAGCGGTTATCTACACAGATTCCCAAGCGGATGTCTACACAGATTCCAAAGCGGCTGTCTACACAGATTCCCAAGCGGTTGTCTACACAGATTCCCAAGCAGCTGTCTACACAGATTCCCAAGCGGTTGTCTACACAGATTCCCAAGCGGATGTCTACACAGATTCCAAAGCAGCTGTCTACACAGATTCCTGTTGGCTTTGAAGAGCTGTTTCTCCAACCTTGAACAGCTGCTCATCTTGAACAGTTTTTGCAGACCCTTGATGCTCTCCAATGGGGAAACCTTATGTATTCTCAAAGTTCTTTTCTTTGAGTCTGGTTTTTATGATGTATGCAGGAAGTTATCGTGAAGTTATTACCTTCTGTGGATTCTCATGTTTCTGCCTCCCATCTATTCTATAGGAGAGCTGGGATTATAGATGCTTGCCAACACATCTGGCTTTGTGTGGGCCCTTGGGATCTGAACGCTAATCCTCACACATTGTAGTAGAAGGAGCGGCGGGCTGCGTTCCCGCCTGGCTCCCGCCTGGCTAGCTTTACACCCAGAAATAACAACACACAAACTGTATTCATTCAAACACTGCCTGGCCCATTACCTCCAGCCTCTTATTGGCTAACTCTCACATATTGATTCAACCCATTTCTAATAATTTGTATGCCACCATGAGGTTGTGGCTTACTGGGAAAGATTCAGCATGTCTGACCTGGCAGCTTCATGGCAGGCAGCTCTCCTGACCCTGCTTTCTTCCTCCCAGAATTCAGTTCTGTCTTCCCCGCCTACCTATGTTCTGACCTATCAGGCCAGGCAGTTTTCTTTATTAATTAACCAATGAAAGCAACAGATAGATAGAAGACTCTCCTACATCAACACATGCACAGCAAATGCTTCAACCCACTGAACCATCTCTGTAGCACTATCTCCGGTTGTCCAGATTTCTTCTTAGACTACGCATTAGGGCTCATTTTAACGGCTTCATTTTAACCGTCTCACATCTTTTAAAGATCTGCTCTCCAAATATAAACGTTCTATATTTAACATGTAAATTTTGGAGGGTACATAATTGAGTGCTTACCTGCTAAAAGTGCTACGTCATTAAAATTAAAAATGCTCACATTGTTAGTATGCCCTAACTCTCTAGTCTAAGGTGCCTTAGTATGAAATATAAAATTAGGTGGCCACAATAGAAAGGTGAGTTCTAAGAATAATAACAATTGATTGTTCACACAAACTTATTTTATTTTATATGATCTTTGACTTTTTTACAAGTGATAATAGATGTCAAAGCTTTAGGGGGAAAACTATGGAAATTCACCTTTTCCTCAGGTGAGAAAAGATGGGAGCCCAGAGTTTAATGCCTCTCCCCCAAACAAGAAGAGAAAGGCAACCAGGTGAAGACTGGGTCTATTGGTAGTGAGGGGCAACCGGAAGCCTGGAGGACTGGACCTCTTTAGATGTTCTAAGTTAGATGGCTGTCTCCTGCTTGGTTTCGTGCTGCTATGTATGGTCCTGCTGGAGTCTTGCTCCTTGACTTTCGTGCTATGTTCTAGGCTGTTTATTCTCTTGCTTATTGGAAAAATACAATGTTGAATTTCTCTATTTTAAGACGGATGTCTGAGCCTTTCAAGTTTCTTTTTGTACATTAATAAATCTGTCTTTTCATCCCTTAATGGGTGCTTATATATGATTATAATGATCACAGTGCATTTTACCTCTTATTTTGCCCTTTCCCATTCCTTTCAGATAGTCAGTTTAGACGTTAGTGTCTAGGCTGGGTGTGGTGGCGCACGCCTTTAATTTTAGCACTGGGAGGCAGAGGCAGGTCAATTAGAGTTCGATGCCAGCGCCTGGTCTACAGAGTGAGATCCAGGACAGCTAGAGAAAGAAATCCTAACTCAGAAAGAAAAAAAACCAGATATTAGTATCTGAACTGTAGTCTTAGATATCTTGTAATTGGTTTTAAAATAAACCTATTTATCTGTTTCTGTCTGTCTGTCTCTCTATCATCTATGTATCATCTATCTGTTTATCGATCTATCAGCTATGTATCATTTCACTATTATCTATGCATGTATAGGTGTGCCACCTATCATCTACATATCTGTATATCTATCACCTATCTATCTATCATCTATCTATATCTATCATCTATCTATCTACCTATCATCTATCTATCTATCTATCATCTATCTATCATCTATCATCTATCTATCTATCTATCTATCATCTATCTATCATCTATCTATCTATCTATCTATCTATCTATCTATCATCTATCTATCTATCTATCTATCTATCTATCTATCTATCTATCTATCTATCATCTATCTATCTATCATCTATCTATCTATCTATCATCTATCTATCTATCTATCATCTATCTATCTATCTATCATCTATCTATCTATCTATCTATCTATCCATCCATCTATCTTTCTGTCCAGCTGTTTATCTGTCTATCATCTAAGTACTGCTGAGGATTGAACTAGGCAAGTGTTCTATCACTACATCTTTATCCTTTAACTGCTAAATTTTAAACTCAAAACTCAGACCGCCTAAAAAGCGTGGGGCACCAGTATCTGCAGAGTCTTTAAATTCTGTGCTGAAAAATAAAATCCACTTGTACCTTTTAAGTTGTGGTGGTAATAATATTAGAAATCCATGAAGAGAGGACAGATTGTGGCTCAGGTGGGAGAGTGCTTGCCTTGCGTGTGTGAAGCTCTGGATTTAATCTCCAGGCTTGCATAAACCAGGTGTGGATTGTCATCCTCATTACAAGGGGAGGTGGAGGCGGGGAAAGTCCTGTGCCCAGAGACTGGGATGGGGTCAGCAGTAAAGTGCTTGCCTAGACTGCTCCAGGCACTGACTTTAGTTGCTTAGTTTCTGTTTTGTTTGTTTGTTTGTTGTGTTTTTTTAAGTTCAAGGTCATTCTTGGCTATTTTATGAAAAACTTACCTTAGGATCTTTTTTTAGTGCCACGATGGGCATTCATGTCCTTGCGTGAAATGTGCTCCCCCACCCACCGTGTTATCCTGTTAGCCCAGGACCCTTCTGATGGAACTTAGAGGACACTATGACTTTTGGTGACTGAAACAAAAGAGCTAAAGTGGTCATTAAAAATATCTTGGAAGCCTAGTTTGGTGGTGCACGCCTTTAATCCCAGCACTGGGGTTTTGTGGGGGGTGCAGAGGCAGGTGAATCTCTGTGAGTTTGAGGCCAGCCTGGTCTGCAAGAGCTAGTTCCAGGACAGGCTCCAAAGCTACAGAGAAACCCTGTCTCGAAAATCCAAAAAAAAAGTGCAAGTGGGTGTTTTTCAAGACAGCATCTAAAGACTCACATACTTTTGCCCGCCTCCTGGGGTTGGTTTGGGATTTGGTGGGTCTTCTTTTCCAATCCAAACCAGACATTGTTGAAACCATAGCCTGTTTTTTTTTTTTTGTTTTTTTTTTTGTTTTTTTTTGCCCTGCATGCTTCACAGTTTTCTCAAGAAGTAGGACATCATCAGTGACAACTCTAAGTGCACACAGAAGATCTTTGTTAATCCACTGGGTGAAAATAAGACCACTACCACCTACCACATGTTTGAGCTGAATTTGAAGCAAACTTTATTAAATACTGGCCAGGACAGTGGACACTGGCCAGGTTCATACCCGGGATGCCCAGAGAATGGCAGAGAGTTAGTCCGATGTTTATGGAACCCTAGAAGGCGCAATCTCTCACCTTGCTCCACTCTGGGGTGAGCATACACCCTGATGATGAGAGTCCTGCTGTGTTCCTCCTGCACTGTGTGATCAAGCACATCCTGTGCAGCTGGGGCAACCAACCCTGTTACAGACATGAAAACGCGTGGCTTGTCATCCTACGTGAACAACAGCCCCCAGTACTCCAGGGAGTCGTCTGGCTTACAGGCTAGAAGCTTTTTGTTTCTGGATCTCTTAAGCAAAGTGATTTAAACTTAAAACGTAACTTTAGCCCTCACCCTAACAAGAGTGCATCCCAGAGATTCCCTGGGGCGTCTCCCTAATTCAGACGGTGCCCAGCCTTAGTTTTTAATGTCACTTCTGTATGTTTCCATGTTTGCGTGTGTCTATGGAAGAGTTTCAATGAATGCTTCTTGTTTTGAACAGTGGGCCACATTGCGAATTGAAAAGGGAGCGCCAAAGGAGTCAGTTCTAAAAAGCTCGGCTTCTGTGGGTAAGTCTTGCCTTCTAATCTGACTGTTTAATTACGCAAACTGAATGGGTTTAGCGTGCTCAGGCTGAAGCTGGTGCTGCTACTTCTATAGGCCTAAGGCTATTCAGAGTTTGTCTGTAATGTAGAAGGGCAGCTGCCGGAGTTTTGATAGAGCTGTTATCAGGAGGGCTGGGCGATATGTGTTAGCTCCTCTGTGTGTTCTTCCATATATTATTTTATTTCCAAGGCCTGCATTTGAAGAGGGTACTCACGGCTTTAATGATGTAGTCAGCGATTAAATGAAACAGGCACCGTGTATTTTTGTTGCTACAAACTAACAGGGGTATTCAGCTCATTTGCATATAATCAAGGTCGTGGTGTGGTTCAATCTCCCAAGGCACTGAGTTCTTACTACTTGTATATTTGGTTTTGTGCATGCTTGTTTGGGGGTGGGGTGGGGAGTTATTGTTGTCTCTGGTACATTTTCCAGTTGCTGTAGATTATATGGCCGTCTTAATTACTCAGTACTTCACAAATAAAATTTCTATGTTTTATACATATATTACTGTTGTTTGAGTTTTCTAATTTTTACATTGAAAATTTTGTTAGCTTGAAGACATCGGTAATTATTTTTTCCATTTTGATTCAGGGTTTCTCTGTGTAGCCCTGGCTGTCCTGGAACCAGGCTGACCTCTAACTCAGATCGGGCTGACTCTGCCTCCCAAGTACTGGGATTAGAGGTGTGAGCCACCACCACCTGGCATGGTAATTATTTTTTTCATCTTAGTTTTTTGACTTGTCCTTCGACTTTGCTCTGTGTATGTTTTGATGTTATCAGTAAATTCTTTGTTTTACTTTGACCATTTACATCTTAATTTTGCGACAAATTTTTTCAAGAGGGTAGGATGAGAGCTGTTTATCAGGTTTTTTGTTTGTTTGTTTTTTTGAGACAAGGTTTCTCTGTGTAGTCTGGACTGTAGTCTTGACTGTCCTGGAACTCGCTCTGTAGACCAGGCTGGCCTGGAACTCACAGAGGTCCGCTTACCTCTGCCTCCCGAGTGCTGGGAATAATAAAGGCATGTGCCACCATTGCCTGGCTGTTTGTCTTTTTTTTTTTTTAAAATCACTATAACAAGGGGTGGACTACTATTGAGGTGCAAGAGCAGGATACAGCTCTCAGCTCTCTGAGGATCGCCTGCCGGATGGTGGAGCCCAGGTGTCAGGCAGGTGGGAGGAGGAAGCCTCTCCCACTGTGAACCAGAAGCAGACAGTGACTCAGGGGTCTGTCTCAAGCTTTAACCACTCATACCTACAAGTACTATCACCAGACTGCAGAAGCAGAACCTTAGTCTCTTCCCTGATGACTTAGGGACTCATTCAAGAGCCCACCTCATAAAAGTCCTAAGCACTTAAGTGCTGTTGCACCGAGGACCAATCTCCTGACACGGGAACCTTTGAGATTTACACTTAAGTCATCCCAGAGGTTCATCCAAACCATAGCCGAGACCAATCGATCAGAATACCTGGAAGTTAGAACTTAGACGCTGAGGTTTTATCAGGCCTTCATTCTTACTTCTAGCCAAATGTTCTCAAAGTATGGTCTTTAGAATATGTCTTACTGCTGAAGGCTGATTGACAATGCTGCAATAAAGCTGTAGGCTGGAGGGACGGCTGGGTGGGTAAGAACAAGTAGATGACCCAAACGCAGCACCCAGCACCCACGCTGGGTGGTTCACACGGGTGACTCCAGCTCTAGGGAGATCTGATACCTCCGACTGCCTCAGGCACCTGCACCCGCACACACAAGCCACACACATACAGACACACAATGAGAAATAATTCAGATAAATAATAAGGAAATTAAGTAAAACCACCCCAACTCTTGTCTGGGAAAGGATTGTATCTCACTGGGAGAGTATATACCTCATATGCATGTGTGAAGCCCTAGGATCCGTCTCCAGCACCCTGAAACCCCAGGAATAACAGCATCAGATTCTTCAGGGAAAAGTGTAGAGGCATTGTATACTGTCCCTTCCTCTGGAAGAGCACTATTGTGTGGTGACAAACGTCTAGAAAGCCCCATAGTAATGAGCATTAACGGAGCGTGGTGGTATGTGCCTGTAATCCCAGCTCTGGAGGCTGAGGTAGGATCGCATGTTCGACAGCAGCCTGGACTACAGCTGATCCAACGTCAACTTGAACTATGTTGCTAAGACCTTGTTTTTAAAAACTGGAAAAATGAGAGTGCACATGAGAGAGAGAGATTGTTTTCTATTAAATGTAATGCTTTCCTAGGGTTACTTGACTTCAGTAATTTCCCATGCAATATATGATACCTGTTAGCTTCTGGTAGAAGTGAGTTAAAAACCAGTCCTTGTTTACTTATGCGCCTAAAGAAACAGTTTTAGTTGGAGTAATAATTTCAGATTATTACTCGGATAATCATTTCAGACATTAGGTTCATAGGGAGTCAAATTTTATAGGAGTAGTCACTAAACAATAAGGAAGAAATAAATTATTAAATTAATCAAAAGGCTAAACTTTTCAGTGCTTTCAAAGAGTCCCGCAGTGGTCCTTGTCTGCTCTGTAACCTCTCTGATGGAGTGCTCGATCTAGCCTTGCTATCAATAATGTGGGGGGTTCCCCAAGGGCCGAGCTGGCTGTCTCTAACTAAGGAGCAGAGTTTTGTCCCCTCAGTGGTGCTGCCCATGTGTGATAGCTGCCACCAAGGTTAGTTAACAAGGCACACAAGAAGTTCAGGGGGTGTCCTGTCATGTCCAGTGCACACCCTCTTCCGCTGCATTCAGTGGGCCAACCAGAACACAGTGCAAGTATATCTTCCTTCCCTACTTCCCCCCTGGCTGCCGGAGGTGTTTGCCATGCATGCATAGCTTCTGGCTTGGACCTGATAGGGTTTGGGGGCCAGTTCTGCATAGACAGGAGACAGTAGTCAGGGTTTGGAGGGTCTGCGGGGTCTCCTGCTCTCTTTGCCTTGGTGGGTACACTGTGTCCTCTACATTCCAGCATCATAGATGTCTTAGACTTGACCTGGGCAGTGGTTCCAGATGCTGCCACCAAGTTTTTACAGGACTTTAAATTCTCACTCAGTTTGCATGACTTACCTTAGTTTCCAGTTACGATTTTTTTCCTAAATATAATAAAAAATGTAGAAAAATTTTGGTCCTCTGCTTTCGTGTTAAAACTGGTCAAGTGGTCAGGTACTTTATAAGAAGTTTATCCTCTGAAGGGTTGTGGATGAGGACCTGTAGAACTGTATGCTGTTTGGAGCTGTGGATATTAGTTGGTAGATTGCTTGTCTGGCATACCTGAAGCCCAGACTTTGATCCCTAGTGCCACACGAGCTAAGAGAAGTGGTGCTCACTTGTAATGCCAGGCACTCGGGATGGTAGAGGCAGAAAGATCTGGTCAAGATCATCCTTGACTAGAGTTTGAGACCAGCTTGGGTTACATGGGCTACACGAGACCCTCGAAAGAAAGAGTGGGAGAAAACATGTCGTCATTTAGAGTAAGGCTAGCACCTATGACATTTGCTGTATTTAATCCAATCCAGAGTGGTTGTCCTTTAGCCGGTGAAACTGGAATAAACTCTCTAAGCTATGGACCCTCTGCAACATCTAAGATTGGCACGGGGTCCTTAGCTCATTAAAGTGTGGAGTCTGTTGGGAGACAGTCATCCTCAGACCCCTGCGACAGGTACAAACAGGTGAACACACAAGAGACAATGTGAGAGGAGTACTGTGTTCTGTGTTCATTTGTGTGCGTTAATCATGACTGTATGCTGTTCACCTCTGCCCCACTTCTGATTCTATGTTTAGGAAGCCCGGACTTGGGGCTGTGCCCTGTTGATCCACCCAGTGTTTGGAGTCATTAGGGAAATGGTGTCACAATCCTAGACAGACAGTAGAGGGTGATGAAACACACTGAGCATTTGTGTGCCTGGCTGGTGCAATCATCCGTCCGTGGAGCATCATGTCTCTGTACCGGAGCCAACAGAAGCACAAGTCAGTGTGGAGCCATCCAGCTCAGGCAAGGGTCACTGGCAGGCCTGGGGCCCTGGGCAGTGTGATTTCTGACATGCCTCTGAATTTACAGTCCTGACAATACATTTGGAGGACCTGTGAGGCACAGATTGGCTAGGGAGGGGTAGTAACTACTTATCCTTTGCACGCTCACACAGAATCTGCTCACATAGATGAGTCTGCTCACTCAGATCCTTTCTGATGCTTTTAATGAAACACACATGTATTTTATAACACATCAGGCCTCTCTACCAGTTATGTGTCTTTTGTGTTTTATTTCTTCTGTGCTCTTATTATATAAGCCATCTGGAAGCCAACCTAGGAAAATAGCATCATCATGGAGAAGTCTCTTTTTCTGTCTTTAGCCACGTTCACTTTCCTGTGCTGATTGTAGAAGATGGTGGTGTTGTTTGGGCTCAGGATACATTCATGAGTAGGATCTTTCCTCGCCTGCAACTTTTTGAGATTAGAGGCCTTTCTCTCATTGTTAATATATAGGTGGAGGTTAACCCCTTCAAGTAACTGTTATTCTGGCATTTAGTTGGTGGGACTATAATTACTCCCTTACTCTCATCCGTCCTGGGTACCACCTTCACATGTACTCGTTACAGCCATGTGAGGAGGAAGGGAAAGACAGGGAAGGAATGCTAATGGTTCCTACATTGTCTCCTCCCACCCCACCCCCAGACAGGATTTCTCTGTGTAACAGCCCTTGCTGTTCTGGAACTAGCTCTTGTAGACCAAGCTGGCCTTGAACTCACAGAGATCCATTTGCTTCTGCCTCTCGAGTGCTTAGGATTAAAGGCGCGCGCCACCACTGCCCGACTCTAGACTACTTTTAGTCAATGACCACAGGACTCTAGGATATGGACTGAGATCTTAATAACTTTCATTTTAACTTGTTATAAATAGTACAAGACTTTTAGGACTTAGGAAAACTTATTATTATTTTTTAATATAAAGATAGGATCTCTCTGTGTAGCCCTGGATGGCTTGGAACTCTCTATGTAGAGCAGACTGGCCTCAGAGCTTCATTTGTCTCTGCCTTCTGAGTGCTAGGGTTAAAAGTGTGTGCTGCCTTGCTTGGACACCCAGAAGAGTGGCTGCCCACACTCTTTGGGTCCTTGATTGATTCCAGTACAATGTTAGGCTTGAACTGATCATTTTGGTTGTGAAATTTTAGGGGCAGCAGGTGAATTGTAGTGTAAGCGCATGATGATGCAGGGACTTCAGGATGGTTTCCAGCTCAGAGTCAGCTGGCAGGAACATTGGCACAGATCTGAGAGTGAGCAGGACAGGGCCAGCACTGTACGCGGAGCTGGGATGCACAGAGGTGTGGCGTAGTCATTCAGCCTTGGTCCTGGGAAAGCTGTTAAATTGTCTTTGATAGTCTGTTCTTTCTTTCCCCTAAGGATCAAACTCAGGTCTCATGTTTGTAAGTTGGGTGTTGTACCATTGCGCTAGTCCTTGGTCCTATAGTATGTCTAAATTGGGTAAATTGGTGTAAGTACTATTTATTATCTTGGTTTAAACTCACTGAATACACACCCAATACTCACCACCCTAAAGCAAGGAGTGCAGTACATTTAGTGGAGTACTCTTAACCTCTGAGCTCTCTTTCGGGCTCCCGTTTGGCTAGTTTTGAAGACAGGGTGTGGTGGTTTAAATCAGAACGGCTGTCATAGGCTCATATGTTTGAATTCTTGATTCCCAATTTGTGGAACTGTTTGGGAAGGATTAGGAGGTATGGCCTTGTTAGAGGAGGCATGTCACCTGGGACAGGCTTTGAGGTTTCAAAAACCCAAGTCATTCTAGTGTCTTTCTTCCTGCTTCTTGCTTCCTGCTTGTGTCTCAAGATGTGAGCTCTCAGCCGCTGCTCCTGTGCCATCCTTGCCTTCCTGTTGCCTTCCTCCCATCTGTGATGGTCATGGACTCTCACCCTTTGGAACTGTGAGCCCCAAGTGAACTCTTTGCTCTGTGAGTTGCCTTGGTCACAGCGATGGAGGAGTGACTAAGACACAGGTTTAACTCTACAGCCCAGTCTGGTCTGGACTGCAGATTGGTCCAAGCTTGTCTCACATTCCTAAGTCTTTTACTTCAGGCTGCAGGTGGGATCAGTTGTGCTTGGCCCATCATGATCTCTTCTCCACTCTACCCCCAGATTCAGGGTTTCTCTGTGTAGCCCTGGCTGTCCTGGAACTCGCTCTGAGGAACAGGCTGGTCTCGAACTCAGATCTGCCTGCCTCTGCCTACTGAGTGTAGGGATTAAAGGTGTGTGCCACTGCCACCCGCCCAGGTATAATTTCTTATTTTTATAAAATATTTTTATTAGCATAAATGACTATCTGTAACTACAGATTTTATTATGGCATTTCTATACATATATACATGTTTTTCGGTCACATTCACAAATTCAACCTCTACCCCTTCTCTTCTTCCCTTCCCCCACCCCCTCCACTTCTCAACCCTCTTACTCCTGCTAACACCCTTCCTCTTCCCAACTAGCTCCACTTTTACATTCATCTCGTGTATGGGTGTATGTGTGTGTGTGTGTGATTCAGTGGGTTTTATTATGGTCGTTTATGGAGTTTCTCACCCTCCCTCACCAACCATTAGGGAGGGGTAAAGCTCTGTGAGCCCCTTCCTTTCCTTGACAGGTATCGACAGGCCCTGTCTCGGGGAGATTGTGTGCAGGTAATCACAACTACTGTGAGTTCAAAGCCATGTTATGCTCAGAGTCAGCTCTCTATCTCCTTTCTTTCCTCTGACTCTTATGTCCTTCTTATTCTTCCTCCTTCCTCAATATTTCCTGAGCCTGGGAAGGGGGATAATTAAGACATCCCATTTATCGCTGTCCTTTATCCTCTGTACCTTGACCAGTTATGAATGAATCTTTGTAGCTGCTGCAGAGAGAAGCTTCTCTGAGCAAAGCTGACATAGCACTCATGGGTGCTAAAGGTCAGGTTATCTAGAAAGCAACTGATGGGCACATCGTGTCCACTCATAGCTTAATATCCACTAACACACAGCAATATTTATATTACTGCAATTGAAAAATTTATTTAAAAAAAGACTTTTTTATTATGTATACAGTATTCTGTCTGCATGTATGCCTGCAAGGCAGAAGAGGGCACCAGATCTCATTACAGATGGTTGTGAACCACCATGTGGTTGCTGGGAATTGAACTCAGGTCCTCCAGGAAGAGCAGCCAGTGTTCTTAACCTCTGAGCCATCTCTTCAGCCCTGCAACTGGAAACATTGTTTACATTTGATGTGGGTGAACTGAAATTCACTCATGGTTCAGCAAAAATGATTACTAGCTTTCCTCTTTGTTGTTTTACTATGTAACTCCTGCTAAGTAGACCAGGCTGGCCTTGAACTCACAAAGTCACCTACCTCTGTTGTTCTTTTTATGGCAAATATGGAAGTTTTGTGGAAGTTTTTAACATTTTGTAATTCAAGGAAAGTAAAAATGAGTTTAGAAGTAAGTGGTCCTGAGAGAAGTTACTATATTGCTACCTATTTTTGTCTATATTTTTTTTGGAAGGTTTTGTTTTGCTTTTTGAGACAGGGTCTGGTGTAGCCAGTCCAGATTGACCTTGAACTCCCAACCTGCCTCTACCTGAGAATACAATCTAGGTACATAGCTCTGTCTACTATCTTAGTATTGACCTGCAGCTGGCAAATGTTTGGTTATTTGTTTTCTTGTTTGTTTGAAAACCACAGCTTCCTGTCTCCATTTAAGTGCAATAAAAGACTTAACCAAGGACCTTGGAGATTTGGTAGCAGCTGTGCCTTAGTTTGGTTCTCTGTGATGGACCTCCACGAGTAGAAACCATATAGGGAGGAAGGTGCTTTTACGTCATGCTTCAACAAAGGAACTCAGGGCCGGAAGTCAGACAGGAACCTGGAGGCAGGAACTGGGACCGAAACTCCATGGAGTTACTATGCTTACTGCCTGCTTGTTTTTCTTTTTCTTTTCATTTTTTCTTTTCTTTCCTTTTCTTTTTCCCTCTTCTCTTCCTCCCTCCCTTCCTTCCTTCCTCCTTCCCTCCCTCCCTCCCTCCTCCTCCTCCTCCTCCTCCTCCTCCTCCTTCTTCTTTTTTATAAAACCCAGGACCACTTGCCCAGAGGTGACAGCACTCATAGTGCCACCTCAATCACTAATCAAGAAAATATACAGGTCTGTCTATAGACCAGTGTGATGGAGGCGTTTTCTTGGCTGAGGTTCTTTCTGCCTTCCCGGATGACTCTATCAAGTGTCAGGTTGATGTAACTTCCCGGAAGACTTCATCTTGTGTCAAGTTGACGTATCTAGCAGAACCTACTTACTGACTGCAGTTGAAGATTGTTCTTTAGCTCACGGCCCACGGCCTTGTAAGATATCAAGTCTATCCAAACTCCGAGTGTGGCTGCACCAGGCGAGCTGACACAAGTGCGGGCCATGAACTCAAACGTGGATGTGATGCCTTTTCACAGCAGGACCGTTGATTTTCAAGCTCTATAGCAGCTGGAATGAATTAGCTGGACTTAAACGGAGGGAAGAAAGTAGATAAACCTCAATGTTAAGAGAAAAGAAAATATATACCGTGATCACGTTTCTTTAAAATTTCCTGCCATAGGCACTGAGAGTTTGTGGTTGGTGGTAGAATGCTAGTATGTAAGAACCCTTGAGGTTTTTTTTTTTTTAATTTTTTTCGAAGATAAGGTTTCTCTGTATAGCCCTGGTGGTCTCGGAATTCACTATGTAGACCAGCCTGCCTCCCCGTCCAGAGTGCTGAGATTAAAGGCATACACAACTCTGGCAAGCTTGAGCCCCCTGAGTTTAAACCCAAGCAGCATAAACACACACACACACACACACACACACACACACACACACACACGTTAAAATTTACCGCTGAGTATGGATACTACATATTTAAATAAATATTTACAGATAAATAGATGTATGGAAATGATAAATACTGCAAGAGAGCCGTCTTCTAGGAAGGAGGCAGCAAGGTAGGAATTTAAGATTAGCTTTGCTATAAAGGTGGCTGAAGGAGGGCCTGGGGAGGTAGCTCAGTTGGCAGAATGCTCGCCTAGCATGCATGAAGCCCTGTGTTCGGTCCCTGGCAGCCCGCAGTCAGGGTGTGGGAGTGTGTCCCTTTTCTTGCTGGGACACCAACCCCCGGCTCTCAGTTTTGAATCATGACTCTGTCAAATGAAGCTAGGTAGTCTTACAGGAATGGAAACCTGGCACTTGTCCCGGGAGTCTGACTTGATGCTTACTGCCTTCAAAATACACCTTGCTTTAGCTTGGCTAGTGTCTAGAATTTAAAACTCGCCTTCCTTTAGCCTGGTTAGTGTCTAGAATTTAAAGCCAAGGAACAAAGGCATTGTTGACAGAAAGGTCTTGCTGGGGAGTGGGACTTGTGAACTCCCACACTGTGGTTTAGACAGGGACCCCGTGAGGGTGACTGGGTGACCCTTTGTTGTGGACGGTAGTTTCCTACTTGGGAGATATTTAGCAGCATTCCTGCCTGACGCCTCTAGGTGACAGCGGGACACGCCCATCTGATGCCCGGGAATGCGAGCTGACCCTCTCACGCTCACCCCATTGTCAGCTACCACAATAGTGCCTTCAGCGACTGGCATGCACCATTAATAACATGGTTGACATTTGTGTCCAGCAGAACTTGGTTTCCAGTTTTCAGTGGCTGGTCTGGGGAAGAGCGGGGTGACAGGACAGTGCGAGGGGCAGAGGGCTGGCTATGTGAGTAGCTGTTAACAGAGACGCTGGCATTCACGGAAGTTTGCTCCTCAAGGAGTGGCAGAGGCCTCCACCGTGTCTCTTAACCCAGTGAGAATGCATTGCTGTCTGGGTCTCGTCCTAGAGCCAAGGATTTGCTTAACTCTAGAGTGGCGTGGTGACTTGTGTGTCTCTGCCTTACTGGGTTCTGGATGTCCATGTGTCTGCTGGCCCCACTCCCAGTCTGATCATTTGAAATCTTTGCTCCCAACACTATGTACATTATTTATGTGAGAGAAGTCATATTAGCCCTCACCTTGCTCATGAGGAAGATAAGCAACTCAATCCAGATCACACCACCAGGCAAGGCACCCTCAAAGGAGTTGGGATTTGTCCTGTGCAGAAGCCCCTCCTACCACCCCTCCCAAAAAAGGAATCGGGGGTTTATCCCTTGCTGAAGCCCTCATAGGACCCCCTCCCCCCAGAATCCTGCCATTTTTCTGGATCCCTAGTTAGCACCTACTTCTTACCCAGCTGGCTGAGGCGACTGTCCTATAAATAACACCTCCTCTGCCACTGTCACTGTGACCTAGCAAGAACTGGTCATTTGCCTTCCCCACCCCTTCCCTGATGCTTAGTATAGAATCTTGGGAATGCCTGACACGCAGCATCTTTTGGATACCAGTGGAGTGGCTGCTGGCTGGAGTTTCTGCTTAGCTTCAGGATGGAGCCGATGACCCTTCTCCAACCCCAGGGGCTAGGGACTGTATTAGTTCCCCCATGACCAGGACGACTTTCAGAGAAGAATTTATTTAGGTTCACTGTTTCAGAGGGCTGAGAGTCCTTCATGGTGAGGGGCATGGTGGCGAGGGGCAAGCCTGCAGGAGCAGGAGCTGAGAGATCAGACCTTGAACAGCAAGCCTGAAGCAGAGCCAACTGGGAGGTGGGGGCAAGGCTTTAAACTCAGCTCAGCCCCAGTGACATACTTCCTCTAGCAAGGTGGCATGTCATAAACGTTCCTGGACAGAGCCATCAACTGGGGACCAAGTGTTCAAATGCCTGAGCTCACGGGGGGACATTTCTCATTCGCCACCACAAGAACTAAGGGTTATAGTAATTCTTTGTAGCTAATGTTCTAACTAATCATGCCTGTCTAATGAGTCCTTCAGAAATCTCCAATGAATTCTCAAAGAGCGCCCCTGGATCGCCAAACACATGCAGGCACTGGAATGGAGGCAGGTCCCATTCCAGAGGACAGAGGTGCCCATAGTTGAGACCCTTCTGACTCTTGTCCTGTGTGTTTCTTCATCTGGGTGCTCATATATAGCCTTTAAAATGTTCCTCTGGTTATCAGCGGTGGCAAGTAGAGTATTATCTTGAGTTCTGGTGGTCATTCTTACAGACTGCTAAACCCGAAAAGGCTGATTTTGGGAATCCCTAGTCGATCGATTGGTTACCTGAAGTGATTGTAAGATTGAACTCTTAATCTCTGGTGTCTGACTTTGAATCCCTGCCTCCAATTCCTGCTCATAAAAATAGAGGCAGGCGGATCTCTATGAGTTCCAGGGCAGCCAGGGCCATGTAGCGAGATCCTGTTTCAAAAAGAATATTTAATACTGAGCTGGGCATGGCCATGCATATCTTGAATCCCAGCGCTCTCAGGGGGATCTCTGAGCTTGAGGCTAGCTTGGTCAACATGGTGAATTCCAGGTTAGCCAGAAATCATAGCGAGACCCTGTCTCTCGATTTCTTTTTCATGTTATAACTGAGGACATTGCAGGTGTCTAACATGTTTCCCTCCTGTGGAACTTCTTATTTAATTGAGTTACCTATGTATAAATTGACACAGTTGACTTATACAAGTGTGGGCTGTCAGCCAGAGTAAGAATAAACAGTATTGAGTGAGTTGCTAAATTGGAATCTTGTCTACTATTTCAAGTGCTTGTTGATTTCTCTGTGGTGTTGACTGACAACTGATTATAATGTCTACAACCCACCCCTGACTTTCATGCTTCAAAACACAGGGCTAATTCCATAAGAAATACTCATTTGAGTTAAAAAGCTTCCCATTTTCTAATCGTCATTGATTGTTTTATAAATGTCCTCCATAGAGCATGTAATGACTGAAGAGGAAATAGATTTTCCTCAGTTTTTGTTTCCAATAAAGAAGTAAATGTCTAACACTTTTAACTTAGCAAGAATTTTAGTCTATTTTGGCTTATATAACAAAATATAATAATTTGGGTGGTTGAGAAGCAACAGAAATTTATTTTTCACACTTCCAGAAACTAGGCAGTTCAGTTCTAGGGTCATAGACAAGAGTCTTTCACTATGTCCTTAGGTGGTAGGGGTGAGGGTCTTCTTTGAGATCTCTGTGTGTGTGTGTGTGTGTGTACACACGTGTGCGCGCGTGCGCGTGCATTGTGTATATGTGTTGCATGTGGAGGCTAAAAGCTAGCTCAGTCGGTAGAGCATGAGACTCTTGATCCTAGGGTCGTGGGTTAGAGCCCCATATTGGGCACCAGATGAAGAAGGACACTTAAAAAAAATCCCACACTAGCTCAGAATTGAGAACAATAGACGGTTATTTATTTAGGGGTAAACTCACAAATCAGAATCCTCTGCTGGAACAGAGAACAGAAACCAAGTCCCGCAGCTGGAAAAGAGGTCAGGCGCTTGCTTTCCATGGGCATAAATAGTATAAGAGGCCATGCCCCAGTGGGTGGTTAACTTAAAGGCTATTGGCTGTAGGATTTCCTACAGCAAACAGTAAACAACTTTCCCAGCTCTCTCCACCTTACTGTTTTTGAGACAGGGTCTCATTGAGCTAGTCACCTACCATCTAGTGTGGCTCACTGGTGAGCTCCAGCAATCTTCACTTGGATACAGTGTATACCTCAGGCTATGGGATCTCAGCTGAGGTCCTCATGATTGCCATCTCCCAGCTCTGAGAGACACTCTCGTGACCTAACTGACCTCCAAATGTCCCATCTCCAACACCTTCTGGGGATCACATTTCAGTGTGTGGATTTTATGGGTATATAGCTGTTTGTCCTAGAACAATAGCTTTATCTGGGCCTTGAAAGCCAAGGGACACCAGCAGAAAATCATTTAATGATAAAAAGTGTGTGCACGTGTGTATGTGTGTGTACATGAGTGTGTTTGGTTGGTTATTATTGAAGGATGTGCAAACCATGTAAAAATAGGATGATACAAGGTATATTTATTGGAGTTAAGCATTTGAGTCTTTTCATCCTAAGAAACAGGGTCAACACACCAATTGACCACCCATCACTCTGGAGATACAATGAGCTGGTGAGATCTGTTACTAAACCAAGATACAGCCTCAGCATTCACGTCACACTCCTGCAGGCAGATGTTGCAAGATGTAGCCTCAGCTTTATGTCACAGTTCAGCAGACAGATGTCACAGGATGCAGTCTCAGCATTCACGTCACAGTTTGGCAGACAGATGTCACAGTTAGCTAATTTGGAGATGGCTTTCCTGATGGAGCCCTTGTTCCAGCATGTGGATGATGTCATCAGCCTGTTTTGGCACATACTTAGTTTCTTTGCTTGAGGTTATATTGATCAGTTTGACATAATTGAAAGTACAGCGGGGTTGATTGAATGCTTTTAAATTCATCGTGCTTTTAAACAATATGGAAAACAAATAGAATTTAAAGTCATCTTGGCGGCTGGGAATGCAGCTAAGTATAAAGCATATGCTTAACCCACACAAGGCCCTGGGTTCCGCACTTACTATATAAAGTTAAAATAAATATTGGTGGTTTTCATAAGTGAACCATTGGACTTGGCGACTTCATTTTACCTAATTTACCCCAGGATGATGATACAGGGGACCTTGGGATCCCTTCTCTGAGTTCTTAGTTTTATTAATAAAATAAGAATGGATTTTAATGGGAGGAGGAGGACAATTTTTTAGAGTTTAAAAGAAAAACACCTCAGGGCAGATAATCTGTAAGCCTCAGCAGCTACCTGGAGGAGGAGAATGGAAGGAAAAAGGGAAAGGTAGGCTGTTTAAGCCAGCTTGGATGTCAGACAAGTAGGTACATGGCAGGGATGGGGTGGCTTTACAGAAGGAGCAAGGAAACCAAAGTGTTAGGAGAAACATGCTTAGCTCTGGTTGGTCTCTAGAAGAAAGAGACGGAAACAAGAAAAAAGGAAAAGTTGTACATTTCTCAGACAGGACTGAGAAGCACCTGAACCGCTTGTTCTGTAGGGCTGGGATTTCAGGGGAGGAAAAGATAGATTCTCACTAAAATGATTCCACCTGCCTCTTTAGTGTGGTTTAGAGGAGCCCGCCTTCCTAGGTCTGATTCCTTGGCCAGGGGATTGACCTGGCCCAGGGCAGTGGTAGGTAGGTATCCAGGGCAGGCATTCTGTTCTCTTGACCAGAGGACTCTCCACCCATGAGTCTTTATTGATACTCTGGACAAAGATGCTTGGTTACTTGACAGAAAATGCCTTGCTACAAAATGTCAGCAGAAGAAAAACAGATCGCTACTGGTGGAAAATAAGGAAAAACTAGAACCTAGAAAAATGCCAAGGTGGCTTCCACTGCCTGAATGTTCAATTAAGAAAGATGCCAAGGTGGCTCCCGTGACCCGAAGGCTCAAATATGTAATAATAGACTGCTTGACCCATCTCTCACTGAGAACCACGGCTGCCACGTGTCTCCGCATACCTAGTAGTCTAGCCCGCACTGTGGTGATGTTGGGCGTGGCCTTACATAATTCTTAGCTTCCATGTGGGGTGGTGTTTACCAGCATCTAAGTGTTAATGAGAGTCAGGCAATGTCTCATCGAGTTCCACAAATGTATACATGCAATTATTTGAGAAAGACAGGTTCTAAGTGCTTCAGGGGATGAAATCATTTTGGATGGATAAATTGATGTTGAACCTGCCTTGTGGAGATGATTTTTAATCCAGGGAAATGAAGGAAAAGTTCAATTGTGCACGAGGGTGTGTTGGTTTACAGAAGCAGAGGCGAACAGAAGGTTGCATAGGTGGGCATAAGCAGGCCCTCAGAGCGTGCCAGCTTAGAGCTGTGTTCCTGCCTGGAGCCCTAGTACCTGGGCTGTGAGAGACAGGCAGATCCTGACATCTCTATAGCTAGTCAGCCCATGAGAAATGGGGAACTCTCGTTCAAAGAGACCTTGTCCCAAGGCAACAAGAGGGAGAGCAATAAAGAAAGACACCTGGCATTCTGCTCTGGCTTCTGGATGCCTGAACCTGGATACGTGTATACTCATGTTCATGTACCACATACACGCACATGCACGCATACACACACACACATGCACGTGTACATGCACACACAGCAAATCAGAAACTAGCAAGATTTGAGTTGGCTGTTTATCAAGTCCAGAGGAAAATGGAGATGTTTCACTAAAGTTGTTTAATTACTAGAGGAAGTAAACTTTACTTTTCTTCATATTCCTAAAAGATGGGACAAAAATGTTGGCTTAAGTCAAAATCACATAATTAAATTGTATGTAAGGAAAATCTTCTTATTAGTTAAACACGATCAGAAAACCGTGCCAGGTTAGTACATTAGACAGTTGAAAATTGTGAACTAATAAGGAAACTATTCTCATTTTAAAAAAGAATTAGGTCTGGAGAGATGGCTCGGTTCTTAAGCATGTGAATTGCTCCTGAAGACCATTCTTCTTCCAGCTCCGGGGGCATCTGGCATCTTGGTCCCACAAACACTTGAACAACCATTCACATATGTACCTACGTCACGATTATTTTAAAAGCTTTATTTTGTTTTGAAATTGTGTGTGTGTGTGTGTGTGTGTGTGTGTGTATCTGTCTGTCTGTCTGACTGTATGTGGGTATGTGCACAGGAGTGTAGATGCCATCATAGGCCAGAAGAGGGTGACAGAGCCCCTGGAGCTGGAGTTAACAGGCAGTTGTGAGTTACAGTGTGCTACATGGGTGCTAGGAACTGATCTTGGATCCTTTGGAAGAGCAGCAAATATTCTTAACCACTGGGCTACCTTTCCAGCCCCTGTTTTCATTTGCTTTTTTATTTATAGTTCCTGATTGTCTTGGTGGGTATAAATTATCTATGAAAAAACTGAAGATTCTTCTGTGGACTGTGTTTATTTTTATAGTGGTGGGGTCACCTGTAGGAGGTGGGTCATTTGTTCTATGAAAGCCACAAAGATCTTCAGTTCTTTCTCCTTTTCTCTGAAAGGTTTGTGGCATTTCCCACTTCTGTTTCCTTTCTGAAGCTCTTAATTAACCCCTCCCTCATTACTCCCTCCAAAAATAAAGCAAGCAGTGGAATCAATGTCAAAGCAGGCTGTGCAGAGGAGGCGGAGCGCACGAGGCATGCTCCTGTGTTGAGAGAGAGGTTCCTGGGCCCAGGAGGAGAGCGCAACGGCCTTGGGCCTAAAGAGAATCCTTTGCTTGTGTTAGCGCTGTGAGAAACCTGTGATGTGTGGGTGGCCTGGTGACAGGGGAACCTCAGGAAGGGTCCTTCCCATTTCAGAGCAGTGTGAGGGAGCTTCCCTCACTTTCCTAGTTCAGATGCATGGTTTCCCAGTTCTCCCTCCAAGTTCTGTTTGCTCCAGAGCTTAGATTAGCTTCAGAGGAATATCAACTGCTTGGACTCTTCCATTTCCAGAGGGCTCCTCTAGGAGCAGTATGCCCTTCCATCTGTAATTTCTTAGAGACAGAGGTGAACAATATCAAGAGGAGGGAGCAGCTTCTGGGGTGACGTGAGTGTTCCTGAGCTCCTGGTACTCACAACCTGGACCAGCTCGCCTCACCCAGGTCAGCCCTGCAGCATCAGGATGTAGGGGATCAGGTGGCAACCTGGATCAGGTCGCTTCACCCGGGTCAGCCCTGCAGCATCAGGATGCAGGGGATCCAGTTGACAAGCCCTGACCCATTCCCATTTCAGTATATTGAGAAACCTACTGTGGTGAAGATAGCATCAGGAAGGAGGGAGACTTCAGGCTTTTAAAGCAAAATAACTTATTTTGGCAATGGTGCAACGTGTGTAGTAAGTACATGACATTATTTCTCATGTCATAGACCATGATGATACCTCATTACAGCCAGTGACATGACATTCTCTTGGTTTTTGGAGGAGGATACTTAGGGCTTTGTACGTGCTGAACAGTTGTACCACCTAGGTACATTCTCAATTTTCTCTTTGGGGAATTTTGGAAGGAGAGAGATACTAAGAGACAAGAAATTGAGACTAGGGCTGGAGAGATGGCCCAGTGGTTAAGAGCACTGACTGCTCTTCCAAAGGACCTGGGTTCAATTCCCAGTATCCACATGGCAGCTCACAACTATCTGTGACTCTAGTTCTAGGGGACCCAACATCCTCACACAGATATACATGTAGGCAAAACACCAATGCACATAAAATAAAAAGAAATTACTAAAGAAATAAGAAGAAATTGAGACTAGGTAAAGAGGATGGTGTTCTGGTTCCTTGATGGAATACATAATTCAAGTTATGAGCCATGGTGGTACATACCTTTCATCCCTATAACTGGGAGGCAGATCTATATGAGTTCAGGACCAGCCTGGTCTACACAGACACAGACAGATCTAGGTGAGTTCAGGGCCAGCCTGGTCTACTAGTGACAGGCAGATCTATGTGAGTTCAGGGCCAGCCTGGTCTACTAGTGACAGGCAGATCTATATGAGTTCAGGGCCAGAATAGTCTACACAGACACAGGCAGATCTAGGTGAGTGCAGAGCCAGCCTGGTCTACATAGTGACAGGCAGATCTGTGTGAGTGCAGGGCCAGCCTGGTCTACACAGACCTAGTCTCAACACCCACACCACATAAATAAATTTTTTGCAAGGCAGAACACACTCCCCCATAAAATGTGGTATGGGTACCAGTCAGTATTTCATTCATATCTCTTCCTCTTTCTGCCTCTCTGGTGACGTGGGCACCATTCTGCTTAACTGAGTAACTTCCTCATTTCTGCTGACTCACGCCAGTCACATCAGCGTGTGTACTTGAGCTCACCTATCTAAATAGGCATGCCCCCCCCCATCTCACTTATGGTGACCCCACCCACAGGATCTCTTAGCGTCAGCGCGTGCCGCTGGCAGGCTTTCAAACCATCTGCTGCCCGGTGAGCTCTCTATGCAATGATCACGGGTCCATTACCTCCTTTAATCAAGCTTGGTTTAAGTTTTGAAGCTTTGAAGTGGTATTAAGATTGATATGACCTTTTTTTTTTTTTAAAGACAGGGTCTCGCTCAGTGCTAGAACGGTTTGGGCTACATGGGAAGCTGGGCCTCCTCTTCCCAGCCCGTGCCCAGTGTGTTCCCTGTCCTTCAGTTTGCCTAGAATGACTTCTCATCGATTAGTTTTTCCTGTCTTGGAAATCTATGTATGTGGAGTCATGCTGCATGTTCTCTGTGTGTACTCCTTCCCGTTCAGCAGACAGTCTGGAGGCTTCCTTCTGTCGTATGAAGCAGATTCTTAAAAGCCATTTTTGTGGTATATTCCTTTACACAGGCACCAAGGGTTTGTTTATCTGTGGTCATATTGGTTGACATTTTGGTTTGCTTTTGGTTTTTAACCGTTAGGAACAGGGCTGCTGAGAACATTGTTGTACAGATATTCTGCTCCATCTTTTGGCTGTAGGATTGTTCAGCTTTATTAGAAAGTTCCAGTGGTCTCCTGAAGTGTTTGCACTTAACTCACCAGGTACTGCCAGGTGCTCCCCTCTGGATCCGGGATCAGGCACAGGCCACACCCAAACTCCAATTTTCAAGCACAGAGGTCCTTTATTTTTTATTTTTTCTGGTTTTTCGAGACAGGGTTTCTCTGAAGCTTTGGAGCCTGTCCTGGAACTAGCTCTTGTAGATCAGGTTAGCCTCGAACTCACAGAGATCCGCCTGCCTCTGCCTCCCGACTGCTGGGGTTAGGCTGAGATCCTTTATTGAGCAAGGCAAAGAGACTGAGTGGCTGGGTTTGAATCAGAAACAGCAGCAAAGGCTTTGCAAGTGTTAGCGTGAAGTAGGGCAAAGGGCGAGGAGTCTGTGAATGAGTGAGGCCATGTTGGGAGGTTCTGATTGGACATTTAATTAGTTTAACCTAAGGGCTGATTAGTAAGGGGAGAAAGGTAAAAGGCAGAATTCGCCATTGCTAGGGTGCATGCGAATTGCTGGGGTGCATTGCTGGGGTGCATTGCCTTGGTGTTTGCATGGTCCAGTCTGCTGGAGCCCTTCAACTTATCTAAAGCATTTATGGGGAATTTGATACATTTGCTTCATCTGTCTTTTTTCTGGGTTTCTTTGTTGAATTATTTATGCTTTGATTTGGGTCAGGGCCCCAGTCTTTCCGCCTCAGCCTCCAGAGAGCTGAGGTTATAGGTGTGAATTATCCACCCTACTTGGTTTGTTGAACTGTTTTTAAAACTCAAATGAATTGTAGACCAAGCCTATAAATGACATCAAAAGTTTGGAATTTACAAATAGGTAGTAGCATATTTTGGGGCTGGAGAGATGACTCAGCATTCCTGATGGGGGAAGGAATCTAAAATTACAGTTCAGCTGCTTTTCCAGAGGACGAAGTTCAGTTCCCAGCACCCACGTCAGACAGTTCATGATAGTCTGTGATTTGAGCTTTAGGGGACTGGACATCTTTTGCCCCCAAAGGTACCCACCTGCACACTCACGTGGCCTAGTACGCACAAACACTGGGTTGCCTTCCCAGCACCGTTAACAGGATATGGTGGCTCACATCTGTGACTTCAGACGTGGAGATCTGAAGGTAGGAGGATCAGAAGTTCAGTGGCCATCAGCTACACAGCGACTTCATTCAAGGCCAGCCTGGGATATGAGACAGTCTCTTAAACAAAATCAAGTAACAATAATTATAGCACTATTTCCATTATTACACTTAACTTATAACAATAAGAATATTTTTAAAAGTATTTGGGAAAGCTGAAGTGATCACCAGAAGCTCCAGGAGTCGCTGTGAAGTAAGCATAGATTCCCTGACAGACGCCCTGAAGCTAGGACCTGGCTAATGGCTCAGGGGATGCTTTGGAAGTGGAGAAACCAGGGCCTGGCCTTGTTGAGCTCTCGCTGAATCATTGTGAAGAAGGATGCGGTGCGAGAAGGTGGACGGACAGGGGACCTGTTATTTGCCTGTGTAGTTCATTCAGTGATTCACATATCAATGTCCATAGCAATTATCAAGTAGGAGAATGAGGTGGATCAATGTTCAGATCCTAACAGCTAAGTCACGGAACAACCAAGCTAGCTAGCTGAGCTGCTCCCTTGGTGTTAAATAATTCTGGTCTTAAATCCCAGCAGGATTTCTTCAGCTTTAACATACAGCCATGATTATAACTGTTCTCTCTCAGTCCGTTTAAAGTCAGGCTGATCATATCTATGGCTCAGAAGGAAACTGGGTTTTCATAAGGAGGGACCTTATCAGGCCACATGCCATAGTATGCCCTCTCTTCCCTGCCCCACTTTCTCAGTAACTGGGGATGAAATAGGAGAACAGTACAAAGTAGGAAGAAGTCTGTCTTAGTTAAGACTTCAGTTGCTGTGAAGAGACACCATAACCTGGCAACTCTTAAAAATGGAGTTGTTGGGGTGGCTGGCTTACAGTTCAGAGGTTCAGTCCATTATCATCACAGTGGGAAGCATGGCAGTGGCGCTGGCTACTTCTTGGTCCTAAGGCAACAGGAAGTGGACCGTCTGTCACAGCGAGCAACGCTTGAGCGAGAGAGACCTCAAAGCCCACCGCCACAGTGACACACTTCCTTCACCAAGGCTACAACTTCTCATAGCTCCTCTCCCTTTGGGATTATGGGGTCAGTTACATTCAAACTACCACAGAGTCTAAAATTACAAACGCATATTTTATATTTACCAAAGTGAACTTAATTATCTTTCATCCAAAGCAGTGGTTCTCAACCTTCTAATGCTGTGATCCTTTAATACTGTTCCTCATGTTGTGGTGACCCCCAACTATAAAATTTTTTTTGTTGCTATTTCATAACAGTAATTTTTGTACTGCTATGAATTGTACTATAAATATCTGTGTTTTCTGATGGTCATAGGTGACCCACATGAAAGGGCCATTCAGGGGCTGAGACCCACAGTTGAGAAATCAAGAAATGGAACTTGACCAATTCCTGGAATGTTCTCATGCTCCACCCTGGAGAGTGTACACTTAATTTTAGATATTTCCATATACAGTATCCATAAACAATATTAGAATAGATGATTGCCTGCTTTTTTTTTTTTTTTCAAGACAGGGTTTCTCTGTGTAACAGCCCTGGCTGTCCTGCCTCTGCCTCCCGAGTGCTGAATTAAAGGCATGTGCCACCACCATCTGGCTGTTTGTCTACTTTTTAAAATGTTTTTGAGACAGGGTGTCGGGTAATCCAGGTTTTTCTCACTCTAAAGCTGAGAATGCTGTTGAACTTCTGGCCTTCAACTCCTGAGTCGGTGGGATTCCAGGGGTGTGCACAGCTACCTCTGCTCTTTAGTAAATTATTTCTATTTGCAGTTTTAACTCTACGTGTATTCATGCTTTGCCTGCGTGCATGTTGGTGTACCATTTATGCCTGGTACCCAAGGAGGCAGCATTGATCTTTGAGAATGGAGCTACAATGTGAGCCACCAAGTGGGTGTTGGGTGTCAGTCTGGGTCCTGTGGAGGAACAGCCACCTTTTAATCCCCGCTTGGACTTTTATGTGGTGCTGAGGATTGAGTCCACAGCTTTTCAAATGCTAGGCTATCACCCAGCTGACTGAGCTGTGCCCTCAGTCCCACCTGCCTTCTTGATAGAGGATGATAACTGAGTTGGTTTCTTGATTAATCAAGGTTTGGAATAATGGACTCCTGACCTTTGAAACGTTGGTAGGTTAAGGTCCTACTTACGTGTGCAATTATTATGTCCTCTTTGGGTCTGCAGTAGGCCAGCTTTTCTTAATTGGTGGCTTAGAAAGTTCCCCTTATAACTGGAGGATGGAACACTTATCCAGGGTGATTTACAATGGCGCAGTTATCCCAAAAGTTCACTCAGCTAATTTAGAGTTAATTATGGAGGAGATGGTTTTAACTTCTGCCTCCGTTTCTACAGGCCTCTCAGATGTACTGATTTATGCACAATGGCTCGCTAAAGGCAGAGGGCCACAGGGCACCTTGTGCAATTAATCTCTTGCATTAGACCAAGAGCTAGCTCTTAATTTTCATTTTTTATCCAAGCATGGTCTATGTTGGCTCAGCCAGAGCACTTTGTATAAGGACAAAGTTCAAATATTCATGGCTTTATTTTCTTAAACCGAGTTGTAAAATTAAAGGAAAATTTCCTAGAATCAGTATTTGCTCACTTAAGAAGTGTGGGGTCTGAATAGATCAGGATTAGTCTGTTAAAAAAAAAAAACTAGACTTTCTTTAAAAAACCATTGTTATTATTTTATGTGTATGGGTGTTTTTACCTGTGTATATGTCTGTGAACTGTGCATACACCTTGTGCCCTTGGAGGCCAGAGGAGAGTGTCAGAGCCCCTGGAACTGGAGTTTATAGAGACATTTGTGAGCTGCCTCTGTGACTGAAACCCGGCTTCTCTGGTAGAGTAGCTGGTGTTCTTAGCCACCGAGCCATCTCTCCAACTCCTGTTCTTAATGATAGTGTAAGAATTGTGCCCATATTAATTTGATGTGTGTGTGTGGTAAATTTTATTCTCCTTCCGGACATTTTTTAGTGCCCAAAGAAATATTTTTACTTTTTTTCTAACCTTCAATTTGATGCCCGACTCATGGTTTTCACTGTATATTGATTATATTAGTTTTTTTCTTCCTGTCAGAAGTTTATAATTTGGCAAATTGGATGCATAGTTTGACCTGCAATAGTTCCTGTATCTCAGAGAGAAAATGTTCTGAGTAGTGGCTACTCATAGGGCATAGTTTATACATCCATCTTCAGGTATTGTGTGTCTATTGATCTCGAATATTTTTTATTTTCCGGTTGTGGTTTTATCATATTTATTCTCAGTCCCTTGTTCAATAAATAAAATAATATCTTGAGATGTAGGAAGCTTAGTATATTTAAGGCAGCTAAAAGATTTGAAATGTAGGGCTGGAGAGATGGCTCAATGATTAAGGTCATTGCCTGCTCGTCCAGAGGTCCCAAGTTCGATTCCTAGCAACCACATGGTGGCTCACAACCATCTGTAATGAGGTCTGGTGCCCTCTTCTGACCTGCAGGCATACATGCAGACAGAATATTATATACATAATAAATATTTAAAAAAGAGATTTGACATATAAATCTTGGTTGACATGTAAATCTTGGGTTGAATATTGGATCAGGAAAACAATTGTTTTAAAGGACAGCTGTGAAAGAATCGAATGAGGTAGATTAGGCACCAGCATTGCTTTGGTGCCAACCTCTTCTCTTTTGATACTTTTGTTCTGGTTAAGCACCCGAGGAAGTGTCTGTTGAGAGATAAAGAATACTCTGTGCACAGTTTCTTCTAAGCGGGCCAGAAAAAAACTTATTTTCATGCGCAGAGATGGAATAACAACGTAAATGTGGCGGAATGAAGGCAATTAGCGCATCTGGGCGGGATGACCCATGCTTGTAGCCTTTCTGTGCATTTGGTGTTGTGTAAAAGATCTCAGAGTGAAATCCCTGAGTCCTGCTCTCTGACTGACTCTGCTCCATGGTGCTGAATTGCTTTCCAGGACAGTTCTACTAATCTGTGGAGCACGCGATGTGACCGTGTTGTTGTGGCGCAGTGAAGCCGAGCATCTTTTCTGAGAGTCGAGTCCTGACAGCCTTGCTCCTGCTGCGTTCTTAGCCGTCCTTGCTGAGCTTTGGAGCTCGTTCTTCTGCTGGCTTTCTGCCTGTCTTAGTATATGCTGGAAGTCTTCTTCGTCGATCTTGTGGCGCTGCAGCTGTCCGCACAGTTTTGAAAGATTCTTAACCAAACATACAGAACTGCATTCCATTAGATTGGAATCGCAGGGCACAGAATAGGTCCCAGTCAGGGAGAATACCGCATGTCAGGTGGGTGGGGCTGGCAAGCTGCAGTGTAGGCAGGATTCTTCTAGAAGGTCTATCTACTGTCCCTGGCGTATTCAGAGATTTACTGATGAGCTTTGCTCTCTAACCCTTGTAGATGTTTAAGAAAGATGTAGATTGCTAAATCATGAAACTGTTGAATTGCTAAGTATTGGCCAGTACTCGGATAGAGCACTCTGCCTTAGTGGCATTGCGGAGCCTGTGGAGCAAGAGGGTAACCTGGTAGGGACACAGTCTTGGACCATCCACAGGAAGTAATTAAAAGCAAGAAAGATTTGACTTAACTTTAAGAAAAAGACAATCTAATAAGCATTCAAGAGCATGCTTTATTATTCTAATTATTTTGATTAACTTCTTTTGTTGTTATAATTAAGTTATTAGATAAAGCAATTAGGCAAAACCACACATATCCTCTCTCACTCTCTGATCCCGAGGCCTTAGTCCTGTAAGAAAACTAAAGATGTCCAACTTCTTCATTCTATAAAAGACACACAGCCACCATGGAGCTGGTGCCTGACATAAACACAACCTGACTTTCAGTTTCAAGTCAAGTTTTCTTTCTCTCCTGCTGTGTCCTGAACCCAGAACAGCTGGGACTTGACATGGCTGGGGTTGTGAGGGCACGAAGGAAGGACAGACACACAGACAGATGTACAGAAAGCTCACCGTTCTCGCTCTGATGGACTGAACCTACTTGGCAACAACAGCTCAGAATCCCAGGGCATCCATTCTGTACAACACAGGAGGAGTTAGCTAGTCTTGGTAGGAAGTGTCTGTAGGCGAGCCGTCTGCCTGAGCAGTCTCAGGTTGTACCTGTCTAGCAGGAAGCTGTGGTTGCCAGTGGGGCCAATCACTTGGATTAGAACAATAGTTCTTAAGCTTCCTAATGCTGTGATTCTTTAGTACATTTCCTCATGTGGTGGTGACTGCCAATCACAAAATTATTTCATTGCGGCTTCATAGCTGTAATTTTGCTACTGTTATGAATAGTAGTGTTAACATCTAGGTCCGTAGGGATTGTGATCCACAGGTTGAGAACCCCTGGGATAGAAGGCAGTTCTGCTGTTCTCTGGGCCTCACTCCGGGAAGGCTTCACCAGTGTCTGTGGGTGTGAGGCCGTTGGTGTCCTTGACAGCAATAGATGTCCACTCAGGACTTCACCCACTCCTTACACATCCACTTAGGACTTCTTGGGCCCTCAACAAGGGTCCCCCAGTGCATCATGCTGTTATTCCTTCAGAAAATCAAAAAGAAGAGAGAAAGAAACATCCCTTCTCTGTAAACTTGGCTTTGAAAACCTTTTGAATGACTTTTTTTTTTTCTTTCAGAAAATAGTCTCAGTGGAGAAGAAAACCTAATACTGTTGCCCAGAGAGCATGTTTTCTTCTTGGTATTTTTTCCCCCTCCATAAACATATTTCATGGCTTTAAATTGATTTAAAGTCCCATCTCTTTTCACTTGATACTGGAGCCTTGTTAACCGTGGTGGTCTGTATCACTGGGTAAGGTGCTACCATGAACATCTTCCGTGAGTTCTTAGGGAACATTTTAGGAACGGGATTACCAATCCTGGGTAAGGTGCTGCAGTGAATGTCTTCCCTACGTCTCTTAGGCAGGAACATTTTAGGAGTGGGATTACCAGTCCCCAGCTGAACTCTTTTAGTCCTTCCCTGGTGTGTCACTTTTAAGACCAGCCACAGGTCCTCCCACTTTACACAGGGGGATTTAAAGGTAGCAGTTACCATTTCTGTCAACAGATTTTATTGCGACATCAAAGTGTCTGTTTACTAAGGCGGTTACTCCTATCAATCCAGATGCACTTTGTTTATTTTTCTGAAACACCTTATGGTTTTCCTTTCTGTTTTGAGACAGAGTCTCATATAGCTCTGGATGGCCTGGAATTCTCTATGTAGACCAGAGAATTCTGGCTAGCTTCAAACCCACACAGATCTGTCTGCTTCTGCTTCCTGAGTGCCTATATGAAAGACGTCTGCCACCATGTCTGGCTGCATTTTTCTTATTAAATATTTTTGGCAGTTCTGAGGATTGAACTCAGGGCCTTGTGCATACTAGGCCAGCATTCTGTCACCACACATACACCCCAGTCTCTTCTGAAGTAACTTTTATGAAGTCACTGGGTGGAGGTTGCTCTGTAAAGATGCTGTGGTCTCGCCTCTTCCCATCACGCGCTAACATCTTCACGTCACTCACATCTCATGACGTTCACTAGGCTTGTTTTCTGTGTTCTGTGCAGTTAACATCGCCCCTTTACTCCTATGGCATTTTCTCATGTCTGATACTTTCTTTTTAAGGTATTATCCAAAGAGATGAGTCACCCATGGAGAAAGGGCTCTCCGGTCTTCGAGGACGGGACTTCGAGCTCTCTGACGTGTTTTATTTCTCCAAGAAGGGATTGGAAGCCATTGTGGAAGACGAGGTGACCCAGAGGTTCTCCTCTGAGGAGCTAGTGTCATGGAACCTCCTCACCAGAACCAATGTCAACTTCCAGTACATCAGTCCGAAGCTCACTATGGTGTGGGTGCTGGGTGTCCTAATACGCTACTGCTTTCTCCTGCCTCTGAGGTAAGTCTCCTGCCTGGTTTTATGGGTCCATCAGTCTAGCCTCCCTCTTCACGATGTGTGTAATGGCTGCTTAAGAGTACATGGAGTGGATTCCACCTCTTCCGGGTTAGGAAACACCAGCAGGTGTGACCTGCAGCCACGTGTGATCCGTGTACTCCTTTTAGTTTTTTCTTCCAAATGAAGATGGGCATTCAAAACTTCTCTCTCTCTCTCTCTCTCTCTCTCTCTCTCTCTCTCTCTCTGTGTGTGTGTATGTGTTTCATCTTTGCTCTTAGAGTGGTAAATAATTTGCGAACGTAGGTAAAAGAGAGTTAGAACAAGAGGGGGATACGTAGGTGACTCAGTCACTGAAGTGCTTGGCAGGCAAGCATGAGGACCCGATTCTATCCTAGAACTCACATGAGCTGAGTGTGGTGGCCCATGTGTGTCATCCCAGTGTTGGGGGAACAGAGACAGGCAGATCTCGGGCTCACTGGCCAGCAAGGCTAACCTACTTGGCCAGTTTCAGGCCAGTGAGAGACCCTGTCTTAAAAATAAGGTGGGTGACAGTTAAGCAATGACCCGAGAGGTTGCTCCCTGACCTCCCTGTGTGCATTCCCACACAGGAACACACACTCATCGCTACACACAAAGGAATTAGTTTCATATATGCCAGAGCATCAACTACAAAGCTGCCTGCGGGCATCACCTCTCATTGTTGTGCAGAACTGAGAGGTGTGTAGAGAGAGCAAGCCCCCGAGACCACACTGCAAGAACCCTTCAGCAGTTCGAATTTGTTCCATCCAATTCCATCTCTGCCATTCACTGGTAAAGGACCCCATGAGATCCTCTTCTGATCTGAGGCATGCGACCTCAAGACGGTAGATGATGCCAGGCAGGGAGATGACAGTGTGGTCGTGGTCTCTTCATGGTGATGGCAGGAAGTGGGCG
The DNA here is from genome assembly GCF_982192425.1 of Myodes glareolus. Lineage (NCBI taxonomy): Eukaryota > Metazoa > Chordata > Mammalia > Rodentia > Cricetidae > Myodes > Myodes glareolus. The sequence continues at coordinate 8,962,166 of NC_142033.1, read as the reverse complement.
TGTGCACCAGCCACAGTGTTGGTCACCTTGCTTCATTTTCTTGGGCACAACTGTGGTTTCCAGGAGTGGTTACTAGCCAGATACTACTGGCATGTGAATGGAAACTTCGCTTCCATGCCTAGGTGGGTGATACTGACCTCTCTCAGATCTAGCATGGGAGACAACATAGTTTACTTGTAAGTATTAAGTATTTCTAGCCAGATGGTGGTTGCACACGCCTTTAATCCCAGCACTCAGAAGGCAGAGGTAGGTGGATCTCTGTGAGTTCGAGGCCAGCCTGGTCTACAAGAGCTAGTTCCAGGACAGGCACCAAAGTTACAGAGAGACCTTGTCTCAAAAAACCAAAAAAAAAAAAAAAGTATTTCTTAAGTATAGACAGACACAAATCACTAAGTTCTGCTTCCATGTATGTATGTAAGTGTGTGTGTGTATGTGTGTGTGCATGCATGTATGTGTTTATATGTGTATGTGTGTGTCCCTTTGTGTCCTAATACTGTAGATTAGACTGTCTTTTGGGAATTGTTACGGCTGTGGTAAATGGTGAAATTCAGGACTGCATATATACTATTACCAGAACTGGAACCTGTCGGGGACCAGCCTCGACAAAAAAATACCTCTTCCCAGAGTAGGGGTGTGGGAATTTAGAAATATAAGTAAAGAATATGATGATGCATGAAAAATAATAAAACAGAAACCATAGAACAGTACCAGGAGGGCAGTCCAGTGAATACCGAAATTGTCCACGGTTAATTTTCCATATGCTTTTATACCCCCAATACAAAATGGGGAGGGGGAGGCAACCAAAGCCTTCTTTAACATGATACAAAGGACAACTAGAACAGTTAATTGCTTTAACACTTTGAGACATCAAGTCATTAACATTCTGTTGTTATAGTAGTAAAGCCACCCTAGACTAAGTATCCTGAAGGCAGCCACTCCTCAGCTAACCAACCGCCTATTACAGAAGAAGGAGCAGAAGTACACTTGCATGTCCTGACCAACTGTCAGGATGGAGCGGATCTGCTTGTCTGAGCCATCTTAATGTCAAAAGACCAAGTAACCACATCCTGATTCAGGATGTGGAGCTACACTTGTCAACAATTTTGAGCAACCTTTAAATTTTCTGACCGTCAGACAAAGTGGAAACAGGCTCACATTTTTGGGCCTCCACAGGAACCTTAATTCTTTGCTTCCAAAGTGGGGTCCAAGTATTCTGGGGATGCACAGGACTGTCTTTTGACATTTGAGAAAAAAAATACTAGATCTTTTTTGGGGGGTATTTTTTTTTTTTTGAGACAGGATTTCTGTGTAGCAGTTCTGGCTGTCCTGAAACTCACTCTATAGACCAGGCTAGCCTCGAACTTACTGATATCTGCCTGCCTCTGCCTCCCAAGAGCTGGGATTAAAGGTGTGTGCCTCTACTGCCAGGTAATACTAGAGCTTTTCATTTTTGGTTTGCTTATTTGATGCTTTTTGAGACAGGGTCTCATGAAGCCCAGATGGCCTTAAACTCACTAAGCAACCTGGAATGGACTTGAGCCCCTGATTCTCCTGCCTTGGCCTCCCAAGTGCTGAAATTACCAGCCTGTGTCCCCATAGAGCTTCTGTTTCTGAGAATTCACCATCTTTTAATCTTCCTCTCAGAATGAATCATAGAACGATCTATAGAGTCATGTCGGCATCAACATATTTACCAGATCTTCCCATCACTGTACCAGACTCCATAATGCTCTGTCTCCAAAGTTAAAATAGTTTTGGTGTGGGGCTGGAGAGATGGCTTAGCAGTTAAGAGCATTGCCTGTTCTTCCAAAGGTCCTGAGTTCAATTCCCAGCAACCACATGGTGACTCACAACCACCTGTAATGAGGTCTGGTGCCCTCTTCTGGCCTTCAGGCACACACAGAATAGTGTACAATAAATAAATAAATAAATATTTAAAAAATAGTTTTGGTGTTCAGGAGGCTGTGAGGGAATTCTTCAGGCTGTGTCCCTAACGTCTGGCAAATGCTTACAGTAGCCTTCTCTTCTCTTTCAGGGTTACTCTGGCTTTCATTGGGATCAATTTGATGATTATAGGAACTACAGTGGTTGGACAGCTCCCAGACAGCAGGTGACGTGTCTCTTTCCTTCTAGCCTTACACAGGACTGTCCTCTTTCCCTCGCTGTGTCCACAAAGCTAGAATTGGGCTAGTCTGTTGGTTTTGCATTAATGTTATGCTCTTAAACCACTTGCGAGAATTCTTACCGAATTCATCTTTCATGGTCTTTATTTGATTTTTTTTTAATCTGTTCAAACTGAAAGTAGATTCTTCCAAGGGGAAAGGAAAAAAAAAGAAAGTGAGGCTGAGGAACCCAGAGGAAAAACAGAGTCTTTGACCCCGGCAACCTGGGAGGTCCAGACCCGAGAAACTTCAGCTGGTCTTTTAGAACTTTATTATAATCTGGCGGGGTGGGGGTTACTTCATACTGGAATTTTGTTTAATTCTCCTGATGTACTTTGGACCTTTAATAGACAACACATCAACAAGATGGCAAGAATCACTCTTTGGCTGCAAGGGAACCCAGGCTGCTGCCGCGAGCAGCGCATTGAAGCTTTTATTGCGTTTCTTAGGAGTACCCAGAACAAGATAATAAAACGGTTTCTTTTTCTTTCAGCCTCAAAAACTGGCTGAGCGAACTGGTACATCTGACCTGCTCTAGGATCTGTGTCCGCTCGCTGTCTGGTACCATCCGTTATCATAACAAGTGCGTGTAGGCCCGTGGCTGCGGGCTTCAGACAGATCCAGCGGGCAGGGAGGGGGTGGGGTGACCAGGGCTGCGGGCTTCAGACGGATCCAGCGGGAAAGGTGGGGGTGGGGGTGATGAGAGCTGGAAGGGGGTCCGGGAGGCAGCAGTGGGATCTGGGAACTTCTGTGTTCATCATTGCTATGTTTTCAGAAGGAATACAAAAATTAACACTGAGCAGGGCTCGTAGATGGGCATGTGCTGAGGTGTGACCGTCTCGTAGGCTATTCCTGGGGGGTGGACACTGCTGTCTCACGGGAGACATGAATTGTGGGAACTCTGGGTCTGGTTGCCGAGGGTGGTGCAGGCTCAAAGTCAGGTTTTGAGTTGGGTCAGACTATTTTGAAGATGCAGCTGCTGGCAGTCCTGGGGTATGGCCGCGTCTGAGGCCTGTTTTCCACACTTAGTCTTGCCATTTCTAAAATTCTCTGCCTGGTTCCTAAGAGGGAATACTTTATTCTGCTCTCTTTATCCACAATCAGAGAATACGAGTAGCTAGGGGAAAAGGCATCAGCTAAATTAAAATGATTGTGATTGCTTTTGAATTACTTTTCTCATAATTCAATGTTATTTTTAAAAAACTTTGTTATTATTTACTATTATCATTCTTTTTGAGACAAGACCACGCTACGTAACCCTGGTTGTCGTGGAACTCATTAAGTAGTACAGGCTAGTTTCCAACTTGTGGCCGTCTTCTTGCCTTGTCTCCTAAGTGCTGGGATAACAGATACAAGCCACCCTGCCTGGCAGCATCATAATTGTAAAAATTCTAGAACAAGCTCTTCCCAGCTTGACTGGTCTTGTTTACAGGCAGAAGCATGTTGTCATTTGGCTTGACCAGGTGTTAATCAACAAAGGGCTCCTTAAAGTTTTTAAACTGGTTGAGTGTGGTGGACCACAAGGTAATCTTAACATCTGGGAGGCTGAGGCAAGAGAATCAGATGTTCAAGGCCAGTCTCAGCTACACAAGCCTGTTTGAGGCCAGCCTGGGCTACAAGAGACCCTGTCTCAACAACATAATAGCTTATTATACTCAGGCCAATCAACATAAATCAAAATAGTTGTGATTTAATGAAGCAAAATATAAATTACAAAGAGAATGTCATGGACCCTCACACAGGTCATCGTAATACACAGGTTAATGTTCTAAAGATGGACCCGTGTACATAAAAACTTAAAAAATAAAATCCTAACCCTAAGTATAGTAAGTCTTTTTTTTTTTTTTTTTTCCCGAGACAGGGTTTCTCTGTAGTTATTGGGGCCTGTCCTGGAACTAGCTCTTGTAGACCAGGCTGGCCTCGAACTCACAGAGATCCACCTGCTTCTGCCTCCCAAGTGCTGGGATTAAAGGCATGCGCCACCACTGCCCGGCATATGGTGAGTCTTTACATGCTGACCTGTAAAAATCAAGTGTTCCAAGGCGTAGTACTTATGGCTATTTTAATTGCAGGCAGTACAGACCCCAGAAGGGTGGCATTTGTGTGGCCAATCACACTTCTCCCATCGATGTCTTGATCCTGACCACGGATGGATGCTATGCCATGGTAAGAGCAGCTCCTTGTAGTTCAGTTGTGTGTGTTTGCTGCATCGCAAACTGAGCGCTGGTTGTTACTAGGGGTTTGGCTGGGGCCGAGCAGGATAGGCTACGCAGTGCGTTTCCACAAGGAGCAAACACCGTGGGAAGAGAGCTGTAATAGTGAGGGCGGGGAAAACTCCTCCACAGACTTTGTAACGTTGTTTCATCTTGCTCTGAACATGCCAGCTGGTGTATTCCGTACAAAGTTTGTATTCCTCGCCTGAATTTTACAGATCCAGCCAGCCAGTTAGTTCTCTTTTCAGAGAGAGATCAGTACAATTCTTAAAAAATCTGTTTCTTTCGTGAGGATCAGGCAAGGAAGGCAAAATACTTGTGCCTCAGCCCAGGTTTCAGGTTTTGTCCACAGCCTCCAAAGAAAGCAAAGGAAAAGAGCAGAAAATCTGGTAACCACAAAGTCCACAGCAAAACCAGGTCCCCAACGCCCTTTCTCGGGCACGGTGTTTCCGCCGTACCTTCTGTTGCTCAAACAGTTGGTCTTGACATTTCCTCTGCTGAGTGAATCCCAGATGCTGACTCAAGCTTCCTCCTGCTCACGGGTCAGATGTGTCCTAAGGAGGTGTGGGCACAGGACGACTAGACAAGTGTCCGGGGTTCTCCTCTGCTCACAGTTGAGGGTGTAGATGGAGGGTCAGGCTGTGAGGACAGACGGTGGCTTTTGTTCACCGGCCAGTTCTCCAGATTGCAACTGGTGGTCTAGGGTGCTTTTCTGGGAAGGCCTTTGAAGGGAACCTTACTGGTGTGTGTGTGTGTGTGTGTGTGTGTGTGTGTGTGTGTGTGTGTGTGCTGAGTGAGTGGGGAGTGCCATCATGAACACCGGTTTTCACGGTCCCAGCGTGTATACTCTCCATGGGTTGTATGACCAACAAGGCCTCTGTAAAGATTCCCACTTGCTGCTGTGTTTGCATTGTCTAAGATTGTAAGCTCAGTGGATTTCGACATGTTCCCATGGTAGAACACTTGTCTAGCAAGTGTGAAACTCTGGAATCTAGCCCCAGCACTGTCAGAAAAGAAATAAAAATGTCTAAAATAAAAGTACAACCTAGACATGGTGGTATATTTCTATAATCCTAGCACTCAGAAGGGAGAGGCAGGAGGATAGTTGTGAGTTTGAGGCCAGCCTGGACTACATAGCAAGTTCCAGGCCAGTCAGAGCTACACAAGAGAGATTCTGACACACCCCATTTCCATGCCAAAGTAAATAAATAGTGAAATAAAATCTTCAGAACATGTAACTCTTAGACAAGTACTTTTTAATAAGTCATTAAGTTAAGTGAGCTTATTTTGAACCTAAGGATTTTTTTAAATCATCTATCTTTTGGTAGGTTAGTGAACAGTTGATGGTTATATACTTTGAAAAATGAAAAGAAACTGGAAAAAACACACACATATGTGTCATACAAACACAATTTTGTTTATCATTTCAGTCCGTAGACACCCAAGGCATCCCTCAGAGCCCCAGAACATGCTTGGGCATCCGTTAGCCTTTCGGGTATGTGGACACGTCTGATCCACCCACTGTATCTGACTTTCTCTGTGATGCAGTTAGGTCAGGCCTGGGGTTGCATTGTAGGAGGAGAGGCAGAAGCCTAGGCCGCTGATCTGCCTCTCTCAGGTCTACCTTGTGCTGACCAGCTAACAGAGTACTGCAGATGGGGTAGGAGGAGAGGCAGAAGCCTAGGCCGCTGCTCTGCCTCTCTTAGGTCTACCTTGTGCTGATCAGCTAACAGAGTACTGCAGGTGGGGTAATTTATGAGGAACAGAAGTTCCTGGCTCACCCTGCAGGGTGAGGAGTCTAAAGTCAGGATGTCTAGTGAGGATTTGACTGTCAGAAGGAAGGCCTGGAGTTACAAAAGGACGTCTGCCCCCAAGAGCACTCCACTTTGAAGATATTTATTTTCATTTTTTGCATGTGATTGTCTTGCCTGTATGTCTGTCTGTGCATCATGTGTGTGCAACTCCCTAGGAGGCCAGAAAAGGCGGTGGATTCTCTGTACCTAGATGGGGTGAACTGCCATGTGGGTGTTGGGAACCAAACTCAGGTCCCTGAGAGAGCAGCACGTGCTCTTGACTGCTGAGCCATCTCTCCAGCCTCAGCAAGAGCACTCTTTATAATGGTTTTAATTTGTTCATTTGAGCAGGGCTGTCGTGATCCAGGCCTGTCCCCTTAAGTCATTTCTATAGTACTGTTGCACTGGGGACTCAGTTTCCAGGACCTGAATTCCAGGGGATGTGCTCAAACCATAGCAACGGTTTAGTTATGATTTGGGGTTTCTGAGACCACACCCTATTTCTTCTGTGCTCTGGCCAACAAAGAATTGACTATCATACATTTGAAACTGAGGACCACAGAGTATTGCTGATCTCTTTGTAGGTTCCCAACATTGTTGCTTGGTCATCCTTTCTTATTTCTTCTTAAAGGGTTAAAAAATGCAAATGTATCATTTCATTTTTCATTGCATCCCAAAGACAACAGGCTTATCTGTTTTTGCCTTTGTCACTTAACATCAGTGTCTGGAAAAAAGCATCACTCCTTATCTGCCCTGGAGGTCAGCCTTGTCCTTTGCTCATCATATTCTACTGTACATATGCATGTGTGTATGCATGTGTGTATGCACACATGCATATAATACACACATGCACACAGATGTATTCACTGTATATGTTCATGTGTATGCACACACATACACACATATTCTACTGTATGTATGCATGTGTACGTACAAACATGCACACGCACATACACACATGTGCACATACATATTCACTGTATATATGTATGTGTATGCACCCCCCCCACACACCCCTCTACCACCATCACATCATTGACACTATTGTTCATCCGTTTCGACATTTAGGTAGCTTTCAATATTTTGCAATAATAAGCAATGCTATATCTTATAATCTTTTGAGCATGTATTTTTATTGTGCCAATATATTTTCAGGGAGAATTTCTAGAAGAGTAATGATTGAAATGGAGGATAATTGACTATGTCATCTTGACAGCTGTTAGATGTCCTCACTCCTTCCCCCAGATCCTTGTGTGGTATCAGGCACTAAGTCCTTGCTGTTCATTTGAAATCATAGTTCAGTGTAGCTTTGACTTGCATTTCCGTGATCTTGATGAAGCTGAGGGATCTCTGTTTTTCAGAGTTGTAGGCCAGTCCGTGGAGCGAAGTGACTTTAACGTCCAGGGTGCTGCTAAAGAGCACATTTTGGCTTGTATTTGGCTTTGCAAATCTGTTGACTAGATTTGGGACTTACCTGTCAGTAAAAGGCAGCCAGCCTACTCTCTGAGTGGGAAACAGGATTCCTTCTCTTAAAAAGACCCCTTGCATCTTGTGGGTGGCTGTACCTTTATGTTTTTCTGTTTCTCCTGATACTTCTAGGTTGGACAGGTTCATGGTGGGTTGATGGGAATCCTTCAGAGAGCCATGGTGAAGGCTTGTCCACACGTCTGGTTTGAGCGCTCAGAAATGAGGGACCGACACCTGGTCACTAAGAGGTAAGCAGTGCAGTTCCTTGGCCTTCATTGGAGGAACAGAGAAGCTGATTGACTTGGGTCTTTTGGCCAAAGGACAAAAAAAAAATATTAAGATGGGAACAAAATCAGGCAAAGCTCTATTTTTCTGGAGTCATTGATAGGGCTGATGTAATAATTCTGTAGTCAGGGGGATATATGGCTGCATATAACCAGATTGGAAAGCTCAGACATCTGCTTTGCTATGACTTGAGTATAATCATTGAACTGTTAAAAGTTTAAAATTTTAAAAATTTATTAGCTGAATAAATGATCGTTTTTGCTGAGTGGCTCCAGCCATTAGAATCTAGTTACAGAGAGCAATGATCACCGCTGTATCTTTCTGTCACTGTCACAAAATGCATGAAAATCAATACAGTAGGGGAAACGGTTTATTTCGGCTCCTGGTTTTGGGGTTGTCAGTGTGTGGTCCCTTGGATCTGGTGCTTGGGTCTGTGACTACACAAGAAACTGAAAGTTTGTGGCAGAAGAAGTCTGCTCACTTCATGGGGACTGGGAAACAAGAGAGAGTGGAGGGACCATGGTCTCAGTCTTCCCAACAAGGGCAGGTACCTAGTGACCAACGTCTTTCTTCTAACCCCATCTCCTAAAGGCTCCATCACCCCTCAGTAGTGCCACAGGTGGCCGCTAAACCATGAACACATGGCTGCAGAGAGTACATCCAGCGATGGCAGATCTTTACGGAAAGAGAGATGAGCCCAGCAGGAAGAAAGCTAAGGAAAAGCTTTCCCTGTAGAGGCCGTGCTTACTGCTTTTAGACATGCAGGGGTGGCCTGTGTTCCTAATGGAAACCTTTTGCTCTCTGTGGAGCCCAGGCCAGACTTACTTGAGCCAGGCTCCTGTCTCACCCTCCTGAATACTGGGTTTCCCATACCTGGTTTAAGTGTTTGACTTTATAGGAAAGCTCATCCTGACTCATCTAAGGGGTTACTTACTTAATGGCCATAAAGCAGACAGATCAAGCTCCATTGGACTTCCCATTTTTTCCACACACGGACTTACCAACACATGGAGAAAGGCAGAACACTAATGGCACATGGCTGTCTAAGTCCCTTTTAAGAGCAGATGGAAGAGCTGGACCTGGCAGTGCATACCTGCAGTCCCAGGACTTGGAGAGTGGAGACAGGAGGTCAGGAGTTCAAACTCATTCTCACTTATGTAGTGAGTTCAAGGCCAGCTGAAGCTAGTGAGACTCTGTCCCAAACACACTAGGCTGAAGTTACCAAAACCCACTCACTCCAGAGAAAATGAGAGAGCCCCAATTTCCTTGTCCCCTTGTGCCTTATCTCTTTCTCTTTGTCAGTTATTTCTTGTCTTACTTTTTTTCCCTGCTAGCAGGATATGATGAACAAGGACTCTTATCTCTTTGTCTCTCAAGATTGACTCCTAGATCCTTTATTTTTTCTTTACAGATTAAAAGAACACATCGCTGATAAGAAAAAGCTGCCCATATTAATCTTCCCTGAAGGTAAGAGCAGAGACTGCCCACCAGTCTACAGCTGACGGCAGTAAGCCACCTGAGGGACTCTTCGATACCCTTCGAGGAAGGGACGGGAGCCTTTTCTTTTCCAGCTTTCTGATGGGTCACAGAACCTAGTGATTTTTTTTTTTCCTTTTCAAGACAGGGTTTCTTTATATAACGGTCCTGGCTGTCCTAGAACTCGATTTGTAGACTAGGTTGGCCTTGAACTCACAGAGATCCACCTGCCTCTGCCTCTTGAGTGCTGGGATTAAAGATGTGCACCACCACCCGATACTTATTTGATCTGTAAAGTAATTTTTCCACAGTGGTATTAAATAGCATGGTCTACGACTTTGTAGGTGTTGTACTTGAAATGCATTGAAATTGTCAATCATTGTGATGGGGTTATTGCTAAGTGTTTAGTGGCAAAGTGAAAGTTTGCTGCTAAAATTATTCCAAACTTTTGAATTGGTTTTGAAGCAAGCGTTGACTTTCAAAGTAGCAGTGACGTGTCTGCGGCTTTGACCTCCAGATACATGCACCCATGTGAAAAATGTAATAATCTCTAGAGCAATTCCTTTTAAAATTTGTTTTTAAAAAGTGACTTGAAGGCGGAGACTGCCCATGTGTTTCCCGGCTGCCCGGACCCGAATACACACAGAAACTATGTTAATCACAGCGCGGTTTGGCCAACAGCTCAAGCGGGTTTCTGGCTAGCTCTTATATCTGAAATTAACCCATTTCTATTAATCTGTGTATCACTACGAGGTTCATGGTTTACCCATAGCAATCCGGGTGACTGTCTCCTTCGGCAGTTACAGGGCGACTCCATGTTGACTCCCGACTCTCTTTCTATCTCTGTTGGAATTTACCACCTGGCTTTACTCTGCTAAGCCATTGGCCAAAACAGCTTTATTTGTTAACGAATCAAAGCAACAATAAAATATAAAATAAAAGGACATCCCACATCAGTGACTCACTTCCTCACCTCCTCTGCCAGGTACCTGCATCAACAATACTTCCGTCATGATGTTTAAGAAAGGAAGCTTTGAAATCGGAGGGACCATCTACCCAGTGGCGATGAAGGTAGAATTCAAGTTTCAAATGGGGGCCTTTGATTGTTAGCTTTATTTGATATTGTTACAAAAGTTTTATTTGATAGCATTCCAAATTTAAAGCATGCAAGAATGAAGAACGCTTGTATATTCAGTTTCTTTGGATCTTTATAGTGTACATTTTGAGCTTAGTCTCTCTAGATAGATAATCAACAATTGATAGACAAGTGATAGACACATGCATAGATAACTGGTAGATGATATGTAGATGCTCAGATAATAGGTAGATACTTAGAGACGGAGATAGGAAGATGCATAAATACAGAAAGATAGATAGTTGGACAGACAGGTTGACTATCAGCCAAGATTGTATCGATACTAATACAAATATTATTGGTGGGCAAATATGATTGACTCCTGATTTTGCTGACTTTCTAATTAAGTGTGGAGTCACATATTTAGAAGTCATGTAAATAGCTTTCTTAGTGTAGCACTCTGGCTCTATTTAGCAAAGCAGTTGGCACTACTTGAAGGCATTAGTGGGATTGACTTAGTTCTTGCTAAGAATTTTATCAAGAAAAGTCAGTTCTCTCGGGGTCTGATAGGCTCATTTATCTTACCACCTGAAAAACTCTGATTTGGATGAGAGAAGCCAGCATAGAATTCATGGCTGGGATGATTGTTTTCTTGCAGTACAACCCCCAGTTTGGTGACGCGTTCTGGAACAGTAGCAAATACAACATGGTGAGCTACTTGCTTCGAATAATGACCAGCTGGGCCATCGTCTGCGATGTGTGGTACATGCCTCCCATGACCAGAGAGGTATTGCTTAGACCATGTCCAGTCTTTGATGCTTTATATTTAATCAGATAAAAGCAAGGAAACCTTTTCCTAAAGCCTTGGGTAGTTCCATTCCTCCCATAATGCTTTTCTTCATTCCTAGCAAACGGAGTATTTCTAAGTAACGTATTTAGTATTAGAAAAACAGATAAAAATGTTGATGATTTTCAGGCATTTAAAAACATCACTCTCAATTGACGTAACCATTTTATTTAACTAGGAAGGAGAAGATGCGGTTCAGTTTGCGAACAGGGTTAAATCCGCCATCGCTATACAAGGAGGACTGACAGAGCTGCCTTGGTAAGATCCTCTCAGAAGCAATTGTCTTCTTTTGTAAAGATGCATACATTTAACAAAATCACACTAGTTAGCTATAGATTTATCAAAAAGTACGTAAGAAAAACTTAAGTAGGTAGACGCTTCTGTCTTTCACCTTAGCCTGGGAGTCCAGGCTGGCTAACAGCTTCACCTTTATTCCTATACCCACCCCTATCTTCTGGCCCAAAATAGTGGTTCTACCTTCACCCAGTGAGCACAGCAAATGACTGACTGGGGGCCCTTGGAAAAGGACACGCCCATCTCCATAGGCGCACACACTGGAAATTGCACAAGTAACAAACTTGTATCTGTCTGCTGCAAGTCTCAGGATAGCAGTGAGCTGCAAAGGAAACTGGATAATGTAGTCTTTGCGCTGGACGACCGTGCTCTTAGATAAAAGCGAGAGTTCTTTTACTGAAGAAGAGGAAGGGAGAGGGAGCCTGGATTTAGGGGCAGGGCTGTTTGTGTTTCATTCTCACTGTAGCTGTATCAGAAAACTGAAGAATGGGAAAAAAGGAAGGAAGTGAGATATTTTGATGATAGATAACTATAGCTTTCTTTCTTTTTTTTTATCTGATGAAGGACTAATGTAGGTGTGTGCATTGGTCAGCTTGGCTTGCCATAACCACAGAGTGGTGTCTTCATGGGATTTGTTTGCTCCAAGTTCCGAGGGCTAGAGGTTCGAGCTTAGGATGGCCAGCCAGTTTCTGGTGCGGGTTCTTCCTTGGGTTTCAGAAGGCTGCTTTCTTCGTTCAAGCATGGAGAGAGCAAACTCTCTAGTGTCTCTTGAAATAAGAGCACGACTCGCTACAAGGGCCCCACCCTTTTGACCCCGTCCAACCCTAATAAACCTACAGCCCTCATTGTCAAGTCTTGTCACACTGGGAGTTTGGCTCAGCTTACACGTTAATGAGGAAAGACATTTTTGGAGGAAAGCGATGAGCAGCAAGGGTTAACTCTACCCACCTTGTAGGAGGAGGTCAATCCCCGTGTGAGCGAGCTGTCACCAAATAGTCTGTATTTTAAGCCCAACAAGTTCAGTAAAGTCGCTATGATCATTTTGGATGTTTCAAAATACTTTATATGGTGAGTTCAACTAAGGCAGTTGTAGTGATTCTCTAGGATTTGATTTCTGAGTTAACATCAACAAGAATAGCCTCAGCATAGGGGATCGGGATTATTTAGGGGCCATATCTTCAAAGATGGCCTGGCTAGCATTTTATATTCCTTTATCCAATAGTAGAGAATGTCACTAAAATAGATTTGCTCATTCACCTATCTTGAAATCAGTTAATTTATGCCGTCCCGGCCGATTTCTCTCAAACACTGCTTTTTTTGATGCTAATTTTTATAGCAAAAAAGTCATTTTAGAAGTTATTATCCTAATTAGCCTATTTTGGAAATTGATGGGAGCTGGAAGTAGATGCCACGTGACTGCTGGGCGTCTGAATTCTTGACTGGCAGCAGCTGATGTGCTCTAAGCCGCAGGCTAAGATGAGCATCTCTTCGTCTTGCAATCTAATCCGGAAGTGTTAAACTGGCAAACACTGACATCACAGAACTGTAGGCCTCCCTCAGACTAGAAGTATCTTAGATTCTTCAGGTTCATGTGTGTAGCTGCCTTCCTCTTTTTCCTCTTCTTAAAACCTCTTTTCCCAATGCTTCCTCTTACCCGACATGCTAACCCTATCTGAATCTATTATGAAAAGCTTGTGGCTGGGTCTGTGGTTTCAGGCACAGGGAGAGAAGCAAGCACGCACACACACACACACACACACACACACGGGGGGGGCAGTGAGGGAAAGAGAGAAAGAGAGAGAGAGAGAGAGAGAGAGAGAGAGAGAGGGAAAGCAGGTAGACTCACTGTCAGGTTCACTTAGGATCTCTATCAACAATGACTTTCACCTCCAACCCTAGTTTTGAGGGACAGAGGCAGGAGAATTCCCATGAGTTCCAGGCCTACCTGAACTGAATAGTGAATTTCAGGCCAGCCTGAATAAGAGCTTATCTCAGAAAAGCAAAACACACCAAAACAAAGCCTTTGAGCTTTTCCACTTCCTTTTACTGGATCATATGCTATTTTATAAATAAGATTACTCTTAACTACCTGGCCTGTTTTTCCAAAAGGAGAGAATCTTCCTGCCTTTCTGGATATAGTTTTCATTCACCTGCTGAGTATAAGTCTAGACTGATTTCTTGGCAGGTGATTGAGAACTGCTGTGTTATTGGGGGGGTGGTGGTGAGTATTTTTAATTTTATTACTTTTGTTTTTTGAGATAGGGTTTGTAGCCCTATCATGTAGCCCTGACAGACCAGGCTGGTCTCAAACTCAGATCTACCTGCTTCGGCCTCCTGAGTACTGGGACTAAAGACATGCACCACCACCGCTGACTTTTTGCTGTGTCTTAACCTGGCTATTATATAGCTGTACCTTCCTAAAGAACTAAGACCCACTGGTATTGTAGTGGGGAGTTTGGTAGAATTTGAAGGACCTAGAGGTGAAGCATCATAGCTGGGGCGGCTCACTGGGTGGCTAAGAAGACCATCCAAAGGTGATGCCAGGAGGCTTAGGAACAGGCATTGTTAACAGCAGCAGCCCTTGGATCATTGTCCAGTTTGATTCAGGCCCTAGAAAAAGAAAGAGACTTCTTCTCTCTCCTCCTTTGTTTCTTGCTACTGAAAATCCATGCAAGTGCTATGAATAATTAGAGATGGCTCATCTGGAGAAGAGAGGCTTGTGTGTACAGTTCTTAGGACCCGATCACAACCGGGTCCATTTTCAAGTTGAAGGCTGTGATTTAGGCTTGACTCTGAGCCTGAACATTGCACTGGCTTCAGGTATGTGTCTGTCTGAAGGTCAGTTTCTGTCCTCGTGGAATCGAGTTCACTGTGTGAACCATGATCAGTCGGTACTGTCAGAACTTGCCTGACTGGGCTAAAGTTCAGCAGTCCTAACACAAAGTTCTCAGCCCCTCCCCACAGAAGTTAAAAATCTAGCATATTATAATGGGGGCGGGGGAAGGAGTAATCCCCATAGCCTGGTCTGCTTCCAGCTCTCTAGTTTGCTGTTCCTTTTGTCCAAAGAAGGAAAGACACTCAGAGAGAGAGAGAGAGAGAGAGCCCTTATAACCCAGAAAGGTCTGTGGTTCACAGCCCTGGAGAAAGTTCAAAGATTCAAGGCTCCAAGTGGAGGAACGCTGTTTCTACTGTACTAACTTCCGGCCAGATGCAGTTTATGATTTTGTTTGTTTTATCTTTAATCTGTTTTGGAGTATAAAAGTGTAAATATGTTTTTAATGAAAATAAAGTGGTTAAACATAGGATTAGATTCGAGTGACTATTAGATAGTTTATTTTTTAAGAAATTTGCCTGTGTTTATAACTCTCGAGTGGACAGCAGTCTCATCGCTTCCTGTGTGTGTGTGTGTCTTTACAGCTTCTCACGGGCTTTCTTGGCAAACCACAGTCAGTGAAAAGCCCGTTTGGTTTTCCAAGGGAAGAATCTAAAGAAACATCTTGACTGTAGTAATCCTTGTTTCTGTTTAAGTATTGAATACAGCAGCTCTAACTTCTGAAACAAAACAGGTCGGAAGCTAGGGATTGTACAAAGTTCTGAGTTCAAATCCCAGCCCCAGAAAGCAGCTGCCTCTTCAGGGCAGAAATGGCACGCAGGTGGTATTACTCTCTACTTTTACCAAGCTCAGAGAGCATGTTCTTTGCTTGAAGGAGCACACACTTGGTCATTTGTAGAACAGAGAGCAGAATCAGCCCTTCCTGTTTCTGTTGAGCATCCTGGCTCCAGGAGGCATCTGCTCCTCCGGCTTCTGTTGAGCGTCCTGGCTCCAGGAGGCATCTATCTGCTCCTCTGGCTTCTGTTGAGCGTCCTGGCTCCAGGAGGCATCTATCTGCTCCTCCGATTTCTGTTGAGTGTCCTGGCTCCAGGAGGCATCTATCTGCTCCTCCGGTTTCTGTAGGGCGTCCTGGCTCCAGGAGGCATGTGTGAGCATGGGACCCCATGTCTTCACTGGCAGAGCATCCTCCTATGTGTACTTCTCTGTCCGCAGGGATGGAGGACTGAAGAGAGCAAAGGTGAAGGACACCTTTAAGGAAGAGCAGCAGAAGAACTACAGCAAGATGATCGTGGGCAATGGCTCTCCCAGCCTGGACCTGGACTGAGCACTGCGGATAAGCGTGACTTCCCAGAGCTGGCCTTCAGGAGAGACGCTGTATAGCGTCGTTTTGTTGTGCGGCTCTTTGCTCGTTTATTGTTAGTCTTTTCTACCGGATGACTGTCTCTACCTCTTCACGCCGGAGACAGAACCTACAGGTGCCCTTTTCTGACATCTTGGTTAGACTGTGAACTCAGTGCGTTGTAAGGCTGCTTCTGAGTGGAAACAGAGTCTGCCTTTTGTAAAATGATGTGTTGTTGATGACTGAATGAAATCTTTGTATGTAATACGACATGTCATTGATGATTGAATGAAATCTTTGTGTGCAAAAAAAAAGTGCTTCTAAAGCGTGCTTGGAACTTGTTAATAAGGTAATTCTCATAAACAACCCCAAACTCTGCAATTCGATTTCCTTCTCCCTTTAATCTCCTTTATTATTATTTTGAGACAGGGTGTTATTTATATAGCCCAGACTGGCTTCAAACTCACTACATAGTCAAGACTGGCCAGGAACTATTGACTATTCCTGGCTTCACTTCCCAAGTGCTAGGATTCCAGGCCTGTGCCACCTTGCCTAGCTGTTGACGTCAGTATCACATGTGAAATCTCACCACAGCTCATTCCTTACAGGCACAATTATGGTTGCATTCTGCTCTAAGAATGGGAGAAAAATGGAGGATTATTTTTAGGGAAAAGGGCAAATCTGTGGTCACCTGATCTGAAAGGAATTGAATGGAGATTATTTTTTTTTTCTGTGTGTTGCAAGAGAGATGTTGATTGGTTATATTTATTTAAGAAATGTGTAGGAGTGGTGTTTGTTCGCCTTTGTTCCAGCAGCAGTGGGAAAAGCCCTGTTAGCTTTTCTTGTTCGTATGCTAAAGATCCCCTTTGTCTTAGGATTTTCTTCTTTTTGTTTTTAAAAGGGAAGGAGCCTTTAATAAACAATCACACTATCTTCAGTAGGAAGTGAGTGAATACAGAGCTTGCTTCCTGTGCCCCCACCAACCTCACTGTAGTGATTTAGTCCCAAACTTTCCCGGCCTTTTAAGCAGAAAACTAAGTGGTATAATTACCTTTTGGAAACTGAGCCTTAACGTTTTTAAAGGGGAAACAAGCTTTCTCCGAGTCCAATAGCATGAGCAATATTTGATGATAGCAATATATTTCCGCGGCGAGCTCTTGAGGCGTTAGGAACCTCCAGAGAAACCCTATACAGAAAGTGAACTGTCTTACTGACTATGAATAAATTTTATATTTTTAAGTGTGTGTTGCATTGTTCTTCCTCCGCGTCTCCCTCTTTTCCTGTAGCAAGTGTTTTTGTTTCAGCAACAGATTTTATTGGACATACACTGGCTAGTTTTATATCAACAGGACACAAGCTAGAATCATCAGAAGAGAGGGCCTAAGCTGAGAAAATGTCTCCATAAGGTTGGGCTGTAGGCAAGCCTGCAGGTCGCTTTCTTAATTAGTGATCAATGTGGGAGAGCCCAGCTCATTGTGTGTGGTACCACCCCTGGGCTGTGATCCTGGGTTCTGTTAGAAAGCTGCACCCCTCCATGGCCTCTGCATCAGTTCCTGCCTCCAGGAACCCTTTCCTCCCCAAGTTGCTTTTGGTCTTGGTGTCTCATCACAGCAATAGTGACCCTGACTAAGACAGCCCAGGACATCAGCCACCACTCTGTTTCTCACCTCGGTGTGCAGCTTGGCTGTTTGGAATCTGGTCCTTGAGTCCAGGAGAGCTCATTTAAAGGAATAGTAGGGACTCCATTTAAAGGGATAGTAAAGGTCAGAGGAAGGTCAGCCGAAGGTCGTGGGTGGGGTGAATACCCACTACAAACCCCACCTAAAGCAGGCGACTCAAGCAATCTTAGGTAACGTGGCTAGATTGGCAGGCATTGTCAGTGCTCTCTAGCCGATTAGATCCAAAGGACACTGGTGGCCAGCGGTTGTCCCTGGTGGCCAGCATCTTCCCTTCTTTCTCCTCTTCCCTCTGGGTCTGTTGTTGCTTCGGGTTTGACTCTTCCTAAAACCAGATCAGGGCGGTGGTGAAGGATCACATTCAGCTTTGCTAAAGTGACCCTTTGTTTGATTTACTTTTTTTTTTTCTCAGAAAGAGACGTTCCTATTTCTTTTTACTTTTAGTATTTGGTAAGGCTTGAATTACTGAATCCATTTCATGTTGCTGTGTTTGAACACATATCTCTTTCATGGAACATAAGAGAACAATAATGCTGTCGTCTATGCTAGTTAATGGAATGCTACTGTGGAGACAGCGACTTTAAAGGAGTCACTGGGTAAAATGTGGTCCTATAGGAAGAGTCTCACCCAGTACGACTTGTTGACCTATGAAGGAGATGACGCACAGAACACACAGACCAGGGAAAAACCATGTGAATAAAAAGGCAGCCAGCCATGTTCAAACTTCTACCTTAGACTTCCTCAGAACTATGAGAAACTTATTCCTGGCATCTTGTTATAATAGCACGAGACAACCAATACACATTAATCAATGGCCAGGGGTGAACACCCTTGTGAAGGAATGGATGAAGCATGGACCACCTGAGAAGATGCGATGGGAAGGTTGAGCATGCTGTCCTGTTACTTCTCCAAGATGGAATGTGTATACCAACCATGAGAACACACCAGAGGCCATGGTCTGGTCACACATTGGCAATATTGTTCCTTTCCACCAACATTGGCACATGAGCCCTGGCTGCATGGTTGGGTGATTTCTTCCTGCCTAAGTGTGGAAACACAACCCATGAACCTCAAGTGGGTTCTTTCCTAGAGAGCAGCAGGAATGCCAGGACCCTGTTTTCTAGACAGGGTCTTTCTGTGTAGCTCTGTCTGGCCCAGAATTTGCTCTGTAGCCCAGGCTGGCCTCAAACTCACAGAGATCCACCCTTCCTCTGCCCCCTGAGGGCTGGAATTAAAGGCATGTGCCACCACATCCAACTGAAATTTATTTCTTGTTTCTTCTGTGTCTCTGGGTGAGACAGCTCAAAGGTCCTGAGAGTGATCTTTGATGCCATCAGAAGAGAAATACTGGAACTGAGTTGAACACGGGTAAAGCGGGGGGAGTAAAAGGCGTTCCTCCTGTGGTCTGATGCTCTTTATTCAACAGTGCTAAGAGCCAGAGAACCCTCAGATCTTCCAATACTAAATCCACTCCCTCCTTTAAGCCAGAGTAAACTGGGATGCACTTAAAGAAGAGGACTGACCCCTGGACGGGGCTGCAAATGAAGCAGATGCTGTTGTGTGAGAGGTGCAGGCTGCGTCCCACTGCCCAGCTAGCTTAACCCCCGAAATAACCACACAGATATTGTAGTAATTAAATCATTGCCTGGCCATTAGCTCTGATTGGCTAACTCTCACATCTTGATTCAACCCATTTCTAATAATCTGTATGTCACCACAAGGTTGTGGCTTACTGGGAGAGATCTAACCTATGTCCATCTCAGGCCGGAGATTCATGGCATCTGCCACACTGCCTTCTTCCCATCATTCTGTTCTGTCTACTCTGCCCACTTAAGGGATGTTCTATCAAAAAGTCTCCTTATCCAACCAATGAAAGCAACACACAAACAGAAGAACCTCCTACACCAGATGGCTTTGTAGACATGCATGGTTAGTGCACACTGTGTACATGCGTGTGAAGGATCCATGTGGTATCAGCTACTTTCTCACTGCATCGAGAAGGAGCACCTTACAAAAGCAACATAAGGATGGAAGGGTTGACTTTGGCTCACAGTTCAAAGAGATCCAGTCCATCGCGGTGGAAACATCAAGGCTGCTGGAACGTGAGGCAGTTGGTCAGATTGTGTATTTAGGAAACAGAGGGAGACAAAGGCCTGGGTTCAGTTTGTATTCCCCTTTTGGCTGAGTATGGGACCACAGACTAAATAAATGAAACGGTGCCCACAGTTGGGGTGGGTCATTCCATCTCGGTTTACCATGTCTGGGAACTCCTTCACTGACATGCCTAGAAATCCTGGAAATATTAACTTTCAGGGTCCTGTACCCAAAGCGCCCTGACTCTGTTCCTGCTCCCCATTGTCCCCTTGGATCGGTTCTCATGCATCCTAGGCTGGTCTCTAGCTCAATACATAGCTAGAGAGACCCTGAAATCCTGGGGCTGCTGCCTCCTTTGTGAGCACTGGGTGTCAGGGCTGCACCAGCATAGTACTTCAGATAGATGGGGATAGGGCTCAACATGCCTGTACCCACTCCTCGGTCTTGAACTCCTTTGATTCTCCGCCATGCTGTGATAAGACTGAGAACTCTACAAAACAAAAATTAAGCACAGCCTTAGAGCACGGAATATGTAATTCGTAGAATTCCCCTCCTTCACTGTGGGATCCCATTTTAGCTTTCAAAATCCATAACACTCACTACAGACTTGGTTGAATGTTTACAGAATCTAAAATCTTCCCCTGAAATAACTTTTGGCAATATAAAACTACTAAGCCAGTGTTAATCTCACTGGGCCAGAATAAGAGCACCACCATAATTTTTTGAGCCAAATTTGAAGGAAACTATTCAGTACCGGCCAGGGTGATGGACACTGGTCATGTCCACACCTGGGGTTCCCAGAGAATCCCCGAAAATGACATTAGTTAGGTACTTATAAAGGCGAACCCCACAAGGCTTTGTACATCCCACCTTCATCCAATCAGGAGCAAGAATACATCCTGACATAATGCCCTGACATAATGCAACCAAGCACATCCTGTGTAGTTGGGGCAGCCAGCCTTCTCTAGAGATGTGAAAATATGTGTCCTGTTATCTTACACGAACAACAGCCCCCAGCATGCTAGAAAGTTATCTGCCCTTGGGCAAGTGGGGCTTATAGGTTAGAGGCGTTTTTTTGTTTTGTTTTCTGGATCTCTTAGGCGTTGTAATTAAAACATAACGTTGGCCTCACAGTAGATTAAGTATTAACTAAATCAAGCCAGACTATAGACGAGCAATTGTGCCTGGGAGCTTCTGGAAATTTCCTCCCTGCTGCAGAGAAGGCGGTGTGGGTATCTCCGGGACAATGAGGGCTCCTGTGGTGCACAGATTCCCTGGCAGCTGCTCAGCACACTGTTTGCCCAGTGCAGGGCAGACGGCCAGGAAGAGTCACTGAACGCTCATAAGGACTGGGGCAGCCTTTCCAGAGTCTGCTTCCCCTTTTCTGAGAGACAGCAGAGAAGAATGCACATGTTGAGGCCCCGGACATCTCTCACTGGTGAGTCAACCCCTTGTAGGCAGAGGGAAATGGGCACATTTGTCTGAGCTGCAGAGTGGTTATCCTGACATAGCACACACTATTCTTACATCGGAACCTTAAAGGGGTAACTCTCTTGAACAGAAACTCAAAGGGATGTTTTCGTGCTGGGAATTGGAGGGTCCACAATGCTGCTGTTTCTCTTTCAGGGAAACACAAGAAGCAGACATGTTAGCCGCTCATGTTTCAGAAGACCCATCCTCATTATCAGGAGGAAGCTCAGCTTTATAGAACCACTTAGAATTCAACAGGAATGAGCCATGTGATCTTAAATAAAGTGATGTCAGAAACGTGAATCCATGGCTGGAGAGATGGCTTAGCAATTAAGAACACACTGACTGCTCTTCCAGAGGACCTGGGTTCAATTCCCGGTACCCACGTGGCAGCTCACAACTGTCTGAAAATCCAGTTGCAAGGGATCTGACACCTCCACACCAAGGCACATAAAATAAAGTTAAATAAATCATAAAAATTATACACACACACATGCACACACACACACAAACACACACCAGACTAGCCAGGCCATTAAAAGAAAGAAAAAAAGAAAAAGAAAAGAAACAGGAGTCTGGAGCAATGGCTCAGTGGGTAAAACTGCTCGCTGCTCAGTCATGAGAGTGATCCAGCCTCCACAGCAAGTCAGTTTCCCCATGTTCTGGACCCTGCACATGTCATTCACACAGAAGCATATAAATACATACATGCGTATTGTAAAGCTATGAAAGAGAGAATTCGTTTTCTCACTGTGCCCTGGGAATGGGTCTGGATTAATACCAAGTGTTTTGGCCGAGCCTTCAACCTTTCCCCTCCATTCTCTTTTCTCCTATTTATAGCACGGCTACCTTGGCACATGTCTTGTGCAGGTTCTCCCTGCTCTGTTCATTCTGACTTGCTATTTTAAACACTGCATGGAGGACATCTCCAGCTATAGCCATGTGTCTCGGCAGCAAAAGTTGCTCGGCTAAGAAAGGCACAAGGTTCACTGAAGTGGTGGTCAAATTAGAATATTTTTAAAAAAGAATATATATTTTTCCCAGTAGCTCTGTAAATTCTTCTCAGATGTATTTTAGAACAAGTCACATTTATTGATCTCATGTCTTTATGACGTGATCATGTCCAATAGTTGGTTCCATCATTAAAAGATAATTCAGTTTCATAGACTATGAGTAAGTCAAAAACTCTAAGCCAAACTTCAGCTTCTACTAAGAAAGTAAATGGTGTCATATCAGAAACTGGAAATACTGCTACATGCTCACACCTTTAAATGTGCTATTTTCTCTGCAATTTCTTTTATTTTAAATGATGTTTTAAAGAAAAATTTTATTCTTTGAAAACTATATACACACATATATGATATATTCTGATATGCTTCCATTACCCCCTTCCCACCACAGATAATCTTTCTACCCCCCCACAAATCTCTTTCCCATGTTCCTGACTTTTGTTTTGTCTTCCATGTGATTAACTCTACCTGTGTGACTATGAATTTGGAACTGTCCAGAGATATTTGGTGGGCACACAAATTACACTCTGCTTTCTTCCCCTCTCAGAATCTGTTTACTGCTATAGTTCAGCAGTAAGTGGTAAGGTCCCATGAGCCCTCCTCCCCATCTCTAGCTGACTGTTGACTAGGACAGTCTCGTGTAGGCCCAGTGCCAGTAACCAAGGTGGTGTGGGGCCATGATTGCCGTGGACATGTGGTGCTGATCTTACAGTGGTTGTGTTCTTTATGCTTCCTCTCATACAATGATCTTGGAGACTTAAGGGATGGTATAAACATCATGTTTAGGCCCGGACTATTGGCTGTCAGTAATAACTGTCATTCACCATCAGTTGTCATTCACCATCAGCTGTCACTCACCGTCAGTTGTCACTCTCCATCAGCTGTCACTCACCACCAGCTGTCACTCTCCACCAGCTGTCACGACCAGCTGTCACTCTCCATCAGCTGTCACTCACCATCAGCTGTCACTCTCCATCAGCTGTCACTCACCGTCAGCTGTCACTCTCCACCAGCTGTCACCACCAGCTGTCACTCTCCACCAGCTGTCACTTTCCACCAGCTGTCACTTTCCACCAGCTGTCACTCTCCAGCTGTCACTCACTACTAGCTGTCACTCTCCATCAGCTGTCACTCTCCACCAGCTGTCACTCTCCATCAGCTGTCACCATCAGCTGTCACTCTCCGTCAGCTGTCAGTCACCATCAGCTGTCACTCTCCGTCAGCTGTCAGTCACCATCAGCTGTCACTCTCCATCAGCTGTCACTCACCATCAGCTGACACTCACCATCAGCTGTCACTCTCCACCAGCTGTCACTCACCACCAGCTGTCACTCACTGTCAGCTGTCAGCCACCATCATCTGTCACTCACCATCAGCTGTCACTCACCACCAGCTGTGACTCACCATCAGCTGTCACTCTCCACCAGCTGTCACTCACCACCAGCTGTCACTCACCATCAGCTGTCAGTCACCGTCATCTGTCAGTCACCATCAGCTGTCACTCATCACCAGCTGTGACTCACCATCAGCTGTCACTCTCCACCAGCTGTCACTCTCCACCAGCTGTCACTCACTACCAGCTGTCACTCACCGTCAGCTGTCAGTCACCGTCATCTGTCACTCTCCACCAGCTGCCACTCTCCATCAGCTGTCACTCTCCACCAGCTGTCACCATCAGCTGTCACTCTCCATCAGTTGTCACCATCAGCTGTCACTCTCCACCAGCTGTCACTCACCGTCAGCTGTCAGTCACCGTCAGCTGTCACTCTCCACCAGCTGCCACTCTCCATCAGCTGTCACTCTCCACCAGCTGTCACTCTCCATCAGCTGTCACCATCAGCTGTCACTCTCCACCAGCTGTCACTCTCCACCAGCTGTGACTCACCATCAGCTGTCAGTCACCATCAGCTGTCACTCACCACCAGCTGTCACTCACCGTCAGCTGTCACTCACCACCAGCTGTCACTCACCGTCAGCTGTCACTCTCCACCAGCTGTCACTCTCCGTCAGCTGTCAGTCACCATCAGCTGTCACTCTCCATCAGCTGTCACTCTCCACCAGCTGTCACTCTCCATCAGCTGTCACCATCAGCTGTCACTCTCCACCAGCTGTCACCACCAGCTGTCACTCTCCATCAGCTGTCACTCTCCAGCTGTCACTCTCCATCAGCTGTCACCATCAGCTGTCACTCTCCACCAGCTGTCACTCTCCACCAGCTGTCACTCTCCGTCAGCTGTCAGTCACCATCAGCTGTCACTCTCCATCAGCTGTCACTCTCCACCAGCTGTCACCATCAGCTGTCACTCTCCATCAGCTGTCACCATCAGCTGTCACTCTCCATCAGCTGTCACTCTCCAGCTGTCACTCTCCACCAGCTGTCACCATCAGCTGTCACTCTCCATCAGCTGTCACTCTCCACCAGCTGTCACCATCAGCTGTCACTCTCCACCAGCTGTCACCATCAGCTGTCACTCTCCATCAGCTATCACTCTCCAGCTGTCACTCTCCGTCAGCTGTCACCATCAGCTGTCACCCTCCATCAGCTGTCACTCTCCAGCTGTCACTCTCCGTCAGCTGTCACCATCAGCTGTCACTCTCCATCAGCTGTCACCATCAGCTGTCACTCACACCAGCTGTCACTCACCGTCAGCTGTCAGTCACCATCAGCTGTCACTCTCCATCAGCTGTCACTCACCATCAGCTGTCAGTCGCCATCAGCTGTCACTCTCCATCAGCTGTTACTCACCACCAGCTGTCACTCACCACCAGCTGTCACTCACCATCTGCTGTCACTCATTCTCAGGCCCCTGTGCAGTCATGGGTCTCTGTACTCACCTCTGCTCATTGTAAAGAGAAACTTCCCTGGTTAAGACTGAGTGGCCTTTGTCTGCGGGCATCTGTAGATGTTTAGAAGGCAGCTTGATGCTGTCAGGGCTCCCCTAGGACCCAAGACATCATGGTGTTTTGACTGGGTTTATAGTGCCAGACATGAGTTCCCTCTTGGGGAGTGGGTCTCGGATCAGTTAGTCTTCTTATATGGTGTAGTGCATTCTTGTACGGGAGCTTTTGTTCTGCAGTTTGTGATGAGCTTCAGAGAGTGGATCACAGTAAACTGATCAAGAGGACACGTTTCTACAGCCTAAAGTTCAGAAAGGAAGTCTGAAAAGGAAGGAGATCAAGTTTGAGAAAGATGGCAGACCCCAAAGAGCTACATGAAGGACAAATTAGTCTGGGTTTCCATCCTCCTGGCCCTCCTGCTGTTGCTGACCCATTACAATAAATATTGGAAAGACTCAGTTATTCTAGGCTGGCCTAGGGGAAAATAGAGAGTGGCTCTTATGGCAACACATTAAAGTAACTTTTGGATCAGTCACCTGTCCTATAGTGTACCTTTCTGAGCAAAGACTTTGCAAGTACTCATTCATATATTCATTCATTCATTCATGCACGCATGCATTTTTTGGTCATTTGGGGAAAAATGTTTTCTGGGCAATACAGCAATACCTCTCTACTCGAGTGCTTTGACCATCTCTGCTCTGTCATTGGCAGCCTCAAGTCATCTGCTGGCGATCTTGTAGTCTTTCTTTAGCCGTGGGTTAGACGTCTCCAGCTCTTGAAGTAGAGGACCAGACCAGGACTAAATGGAAGAGTGAGGGTTTTGAGCCCTGGCTTCTGACAGGGATTGAAGTACTGCCCCTGGTTGCGCACAAACAGGGGCAGAGCCGTAGATGCGCAGGAAGGTGGTTTCGAGACTTCCGAGCTCTAATGAGAGTGGCTGATTCTCTTCACTTAGTCCTGTAATGGGCATCCTACCAAAGTCAGGAGATTCGTGGGCTTTCCTGGAAGAGGAAGGTTCCTCTGTGGCCGCTGCTGCCTTCACAGAACCTGCTAAGACACGTAGCCGGACTGCGGCAATCGCATTCTCTGCCTCTCAGCTTCTCTAGGGACAAAACTCACTGTAATTGCAGCTTTTCATGAAGTCCACCAGGGATTCTAATCCTGCAAGGAAATCTTTATCCTCGTTTTCAGGTGAGAAGAGTGGAGCTCGCAGAGCCTGGGGAAGGCATGGAGGCACCACGGCTGTGTTTTGGTTATTTTCCTTCTGCGGCTTCACTGCCGCCTTGCCCGTTCTTCACCACCGCGGCTCTCTTAACAGCGCCTCCTGCTGGAGGGACTCTCCTAAGCGCTCCACTTCCTTCTCTGTTGGTTTGTCCCGTGACATCTGAAACTTGGTTGCTCCCTCTTCTTCCCCCTGTAGGCAACAGGAGTCTCCTATCAAAATATCTTTCGTGGGGCTGGAGCTATAACCAGTTCAGTGACTGAGAATGCTTGCTGTGTGCTCCTAAGTCTGGACGCCTGCAGCTTCAGCCCGTACAGCCAGTATTACATTCTCTACCATTTCTTCCTGCTAGCTGACTTGCTCTAGAGCATTGGTTCTCTACCTGTGAGTCAGGACGCCATCAGCAACCCTCTATCTCCAAAAATGTTTATATTATGATTCATAACAGTAGCAAAATTACAGTTATGAAGCAGCAATGAAAATAACTTTATGGCTGGGGTCCCCACAACATGAGGCACTGTATTAAATGGCTGCAGCGTTAGGAAGCTTGAGAACCATTGGACTAGAGTCTCTGTCTGTCTGTCCCGTTGCTTCTCCGTCTCTCCCTTCCTCCTGTGCGGGGCTTGAGGAGGGAGACTGCCATGAACCCAAAGCTGCAGCGTCCTGAGGGTCCCCAAGAATTATGTGAGTCAGAACCATGAGTCTCAGGTTAAACCTGAAGCTGGATTGCAGCTTTGAACACTGTACCAGAGGGCTCAGCTAAACACCATCCAGACACCTGACTGGGGTATCTGTAAAAACAATCCCATGTTATGGTAAGCTGCTTGTGGTAACCGGCTGCTCACAGGTAGGTGGCTGACACCCACCTGTCCTCGTCCCTAGCCTTGAAGGGGTGATGTAGCTACTCTGCCAAGCAGGGCTCCGATTGCTCACCACGGTTGCCTTCTTCTTCCAGGGAACTGTATTGTTCCTGGGAAGCAGTTCCTAGCCAGCTGCCACATTTCCCAATGTCCCTTTTCATCTGAATGGAGTCACCATTGACAGGTTCTCAACAATGAGAAGAGAACGGAAGCCATTTGGGTCATTTCCAGCAGGAGGAAGTTCAGAAGTGGGTGTGTTTTCTCCACCCTCTTGGCCTGTCTGCCTGGTGGAGGCAGAAGGCCAAGGTCCAAGAGTCTAGAGAAGCCACAAAACAAAGCAGCCTGGGCACTTCATTTTATCTTGGAAATCCTGGGTCACGCTTACGAGAGTGAGAAGAACAAACATGATGTCAGGCCACAGACTTCTTGAGTTTTTGTTTATCATAGCAACTTATTTGCTTAGTAGTTTATCAGTTTTCTTATTTTGGAAATGGAGATATTTAAAGCATTCATCAAATTCTAACTATCATAAATTGATGAGTGCCCTCACAGTGACGCTGAGGTGACCAGACAAGGAATTACTACTTCATTTCCTGGATGCTGAAACCACACAGAGAGGTTGCGCGGCTTGAGGTTAGTGTGTAGGTTAGCGATGGGGCCAAGCCTGAAACTTCACATCTCCGGCCCAGGTCTGTTCCAAGCATCCTGCCAAGGCTCAGCTTGCGTGGGCTGAGCTGAGGGTGAGATTGCTGGAGGACACTCCTATTGGACTAGAGAGTGATTTCAAGGCTGCCCTTGTCCAGTCAAACCAAATACCCGTCTCTGCACCGACCTCACATTGAACTGTCAGCTCATGCAAAGGACACGTAGCTATGTCGTACGCATTTAGTGAAGAGATTAATGGGTGTGTATTTTGAAGTGATTCTTAAAATACCTTCCTTTTGAATAATGGAGTTCTTTTCTTTTCCCTTTTGGATGCCCGAGACATGTCATTTAACTAGAGGTGTCAGTGAGATTTCCCACGTGCTTCTGTGAAACATTCGTCTTCTCTGGACGGCCGGTGCAAAGTCCAGTGGCTCTGCCAAGCAGGGTACAGAAATTACACACGTGCTGTGACCTCCCCCGACTAGGTGAGAGCTCTTTCACAGAGAAAGAGATGGCCTCCTATCCCAGAGGGGATAACATTTCAATAGAAAGTGGGTGCTGGGCCTGGTGTGCAGCTACAATACTGGCACTGGAGGTGCTGAGGCCAAAGGATTGTGAGTGAGACCATCGTGGGCTACGTAGTGACAGCCTGCCTCAAGGAGACCAAAACAGCCAGCGAACATCCAAAGCAATGGAAGGAGAAGCTGCCCTCTCAGGCTTTAGCTTAGTAGCCTCTTTACTAGGTAGCGGCAGAAGAGTGTCTGGTGGTACAGGAGACAGTTCCTCCTCCTAGACACAGATGGCCTCGGGGAAGGAGAGGAACAATGAAAACAATGCCACAGAAGTGTTTGTAAGATGGCCAAAAGCAAAACTGTAAGCTGCGGACAGAACGGAACGTGTGATGGCATTTATCACCAAAGGAAGCCTGCGGGGGCTGAAGTTTGAGCTACTGTGCTTAAGAGATCCAGAAACAAAAACAGTCTCAGCCTGTGAGCCCCGCTTGCCCAAGGACAGACAGCTCCCTGGAGTGCTGGGGGCTGTTGTTCACGTAAGATGACAAGCCACGCGTTTTCACACCTGTAACAGGGTTGGTTGCCCCAACTGCGCAGGATGTGCTTGATCACGCTTGGCAGGAGGAACATAGGCAGGAAGTACACCAGGATATACGCTTGCCCCTGATTGGACAAAGGCAGATAGTAAGTAACCTTGTGGGTTTTGCCTTTATAAACACTGGACACAGCCATTCTCTGAGAATCCCGGGTATGGAGTAGGCCAGTGTTCATTGTCCTGGCCAAGTATTTAATAAAGTTTCCTTCGAATTTGGCTAAAAATGTGTTAGTGGTCTTATTCTCACCAAGTGGGATCAACAAGCCAAGAAGGAAAGTTTTTCCCTACAGAATATACAAAACTTTTATTGTGGTGGGAGGAGCCTTGTATTTATCCCAGAGGCCAAACCCTTCCATTTTTTATAAACTCCCATTTACACCCCATGCCAAGACAGCACCTAATATCTGGTGTTTATGTTCAGCAAATCTTAACTGGATATTGTAGGTGAGCTTTAAGATTTCTCAGGCTCTGGAGAACTAAATCTAGACTGGAGACAGGGACACACACTTGTGATATACTGACAGGTAACATTTAAATAAAATAAGGCTCTCTTTGGCCATGAAGACAGATAAGGCTGATATATATATATATAAGGCTGATAAGGCTACTGATGACTATAAAGTGTCCTGTGACCTCCGCTGTCACAGAGCATTTTTATACACAAAGTCCAAACACACTGCAGGCTGATGCTATCCTGAAAGAAATGAACACATTGCCTTTCCACATCCGTTTTTAAACCATTACATGTGGGGATGCCCCGTGAGACTCAGCTGTAACTACTGGAGTGTATTCAGAATCGTCTAGATCTTCCTACCCAATAGGATTTGTGTGGGTATAGTAAGCGGTCGGCTACCAACATGATCGTCGGGTTGGGAAGCTACGGAAAGAATGCTTTAGGCGCCATCTTGTGGACTCTTTGTTTAGCATCGTGACTACTACATTGAGTACAATTTAACCTGCCGTGATTAAGTTTAAAACCTGGAAATGGAACCTGTTTCAACTGGATTCAACAGCTCTCACAGCAGTTATGAACTTGCTGTAGGAACTAAATCCTCAGAAGGCAGAGCCAGGACTCAGGGTCAACTAGACCCTACCATTTTTCATTACTGTAACATGGTTTTGTCCCACTTCAAGAAGAAAGGTTGTTGCAAAAAAACAAAAACAAAAAACAATTTCAAATCAAGTAGTTTTTCAAATTTCACATTGTGACTCTTTTTATGTGTGTGTGTATATGTAGATGCACGTGTCTGCGTGTGTGTATGTGCACATGCATGCGTGCGTGCACACGTGCACACACACACACACACACACACACACACACACACACACACACACACATCACCCTAAGACTCTGGCCTCATTGTCTCCCATGTTAGTGATGCAGTTGGGTGAATAAGAGACCATGGCCAACCTGCTTGAATCCAGAGGCTCCCCACTGTGGTTAGGGATAGAGGAAATAGGACAGACTGTGTTACCCCAGGAGGGGGGATTGTGATGGGAATGTTTGCTGGGAAAATGGGGAAACTTCAAAGAGCAAACCCACCCCACTTTGTTCCACCCTGAATGCCCGCCGCTAGCTTTTCTCCCAGGCATGCTGCTTTGCAAAGTCCCAAATTCCATTGCTTTCCTGAGGGCGACACAGCAAGAGCTTCTTCCAGGCCCCAGAGACAACAGGAAGGCATGTTGACTTGGACTACTCAACATGAGTCCAGATTTCCAGGGTGCTGTCCATCCCTTGAGTTCCAGTAGGTGCCTGCTTTTGGTTCTCGAATCTGTGTCCTCTAAGAACAAACTTCTGAGATGGAACAATGGCTTCACTGGCTGCTCTTGAGGACCAAGGTTTGATTCCCAGCACCCACGTGGTAACTGTCGGTAGTCCGTTACCAGTTCCAGAGCACGGGACACACTCTTCCATCCTCTTCTGGCAACAGGTGTGCACATGGTGCACATCTACACACACAGGCAAAACACTCATATGCAGAAAATAAAATAAATAGATCTTTAAAAAGAAAAAATGGCGATAAAGTTGATTTATTTGTATTAATCTGTTTTGAGTTCATGCAGCATTTCTTTGAAAATCCCCAAAAGATTCCTGAAGAAGTCTTGCTTTGGTGGATCAAGTGATCCCAAGACTTTCACTCAACTGCTTCCTTGTTCCCAAGAATTACTAATTCGAGCCCAAATATTTGCTCAGTATCATTTAAGGTTCAAGAAATGTGTCCTTGACTTCTCTGTATTTAAAGACATAAACTCAAGGTACTAAGTATGAAGAAACTATAATAGCATCATGAATCACATATGTGCTTATAGCGTGTGCAGAAAAGTGCATATATTTCATAGCTGGAGCTTTGGTTTCTGAAGCCAGTGAAGTAACAGCTTCACTGATGTAGAGAACAGGAATAAACAGAGCCTCAAGACAGAAAGATTGCCATTGATTTCAGATCAGCGGATACTTAACAATGGCTTGCTCAAAAATATGGGGACATCTCCTTCCTTTCCCTTATTTTTCTCTGGTCTTTTATACCAGGCAGAGTCTAGTTGCTGCACCCGAAGGCCGACTTATCACAAAGGAGAATATTTAAATCAGTTTGCATTATCCACTGCTAGTTTTGAAGCTCATTGTCCTGTGGGAAATTTTAAAGCAATTTAAAGCAAACCAAGGGACTCATCTTTAAAACACACGTTCCGGTTAATGAGTGGGAGAATGGATTGGTGTGCAGTGCACGGGTTTCGACAGGAGACTGACCAGGGGCCCAGTTCTAATGCCACTTTTATTAGTGGGATGACCGCTAGCAAATTCCTTGACCTTTATAGCCCTATTCCTCGTTTGAGTGGTTAGGGAGAATGCTTTGTGAGTATTAAATAAATATGCAAGAGTTTATCACATCACAGGGATTCAATAACTATTTAAAATAAAATAAGACAACACTTTCCCTCCATTTTATAGGTTAAAATCTATTAATGTCAAACAGAATATTGATTTAATGATCATTGTTCATACCATTGATTGCTGTGGTCTTCACTGAGGACCAGTGTCACATGGGATAAGTATTGAGAACAAAGAAATTAAAATTAAAAAAAAATTTATTATGCCAACTATGGTGTCAGGGAGTCACCAACCTAGCAAAACTCAGCATGTTGATTCGGGGTGGACTGGTGGTGGATGGGGGCCCTTCTTCCTGTCCTGGCGGGCTTATTCTACCTGTCGGGAGCACATGGAGCTCTCCTTCTGGCCTGTTAACGTCTCTTCTTTGTTCCTTTTTGGGGGAGTACCATCACCTGGACAGTGTGACTCAGATTCTGCTTTGGAGCCTGCCCTTAGGAAGCTGGCATTCTTCTTTAAATGTAATGGGCAGGCCTGTACTCACAGGCTCCTTGGGTCACTGGTACTTGTCACTTAAAAAACAAGCAGCTTCAATTCTTAGATTGAGCACAATGTGATGTCCTTACCTAAATATGAAAATCATATTCCTCTGGTGGGGGTGAATATTATCAAATACATTTCATGCATGTATAAAGTTCCTGAAGAACTAATAAATTATATTAAATAATATCCATCTATATTACAACATGGTGTCTACTCTTCTATATACTTTTTTTGTGGTTTTTTTTTTTTCTGTTTTTCGAGACAGGCTTTCTCTGTGTAACAGTTATGACTATCTTGGGACAGACTAGGCTGGCCTCAAACTCACTGAGATCCTCCTGTCTCTGCCTCCCGAGTGCTGAGATTAAAGGTGTGCACCACCACTGCCTGACTTTTTTTGGGGGAAGGGATATGCCAATTATTAAACCTTTTGAAATCGCAAAGCCCTGTTACATGCTTTAGGGAATATTCTGAAAACCTGAGGAGAATATACCTCAGAATCATTTATTGGCAGTAGTGTGTGTGTGTTGTGTGTGTGTGTGTGTGTGTGTGTGTGTGTGTGAAAAAGCAAAGTTGTTTATCCACCAATTCCCATGCCTCACTGACTGAAGGCTGTTTGGGGAATGTTAACATTGACTCTGGGGAAATGGATGGGGGCAACCCTGAGGACCTGGGTTTGAATTCCAGTGCCCCTTTAAATAGCCAGGCATGGCTGTTCATGCTTGTAACCATGGCATTAGGGGGCAGGGATGGGTGGATGCTGGGAGCTCCCTGTGCTGCCAGCCTGGCTCAAATGGAAAGTAACAGTCCTCAGCTAGCAGGCCTTCGGTGTGGGAGCCACTGTGTGTGGCTTGAAGTTTTTATCCAGGCTTCCTAATGCTGAGGGTGGCATACGGACAATGAATGTCCTCAAACCTTCACGGTTGTCCACAAAGGGCTCTGAGCTACGTTAAGAGCCTTGCTCTGCAGTTCCACGGCTCTCTTTTCCCACTGTAAAATCAGCTTCCTTGTTTGGGTTGTGTATTTTTTTTTCCCAAGCTGTAAACCATGCGGGCAAAGCAGGATCAGATGGCTCGCTGTGATCTTAGGGAACTAGCTGGCCAGCTAATATTTGTTGAATGAGAATGTTCTTATCAGGGATAAGTAAATAGTCATACTAGAAAAAAAAAAAGCCTTAGTTTCATGAGCGCCACGAAAGTTGGTTCGAGTGTTGGCAAAGTAAACAGACACACAGAAGCAGGAATGGTATTTCCGAGTCCATTTACCACAGGTCCTAAACGCTCCAGCGAGCCCCATCTGGAGCCCGCGTCGGGCTTGAAGGAAACGGTTGCTTTTTGCAACGTTGTGGTCCAAGGAAAAGTGTGGAAACCACACTTTTATTTTTATTATTATTATTAAAATACTATTGTGGAAGGGCAGTTGTTTTTCCCTACGGTAACGGAGAAAGTCATTTTTTTATTATTTTTTATTTCTTTGTTTATAAAAATTTCCACTTCCTCCCCTCCTCCCCATACCCTCCCATTCCCCCCACTCCCTCTTCCCCCTCCACTCCTTCTCCTCCTCCCTCTCCAGTCCAAAGAGCAGTCAGGGTTTCCTGCCCTGTGGGAAGTTCAAGTTCCTCCCCCCTCCCTCCAGGCTTAGGAAGGTGAGCATCCAAACAGACTAGGATCAAAAACAGCCAGTACAATCTGGGGGTCTCTCCTTGGACCTGGGATCCCATTTATAATCAAGTCTCCTATAAACCCTAAAATGATTCCCTTAGTTGAAATATATTCTTCCCTGATCCCATATCCATCCTTCCTCCCTCCCCCCCATCCCAGTCCACCGAGCTTTCCCCATTCCTCCCCTACTCCCTTCTCTCTAACCCTCTCCCCTTCCAACAACCCTCCCCCTCCATGCACCCGAGGTTACCTGGGACTCTTGTCTATTTCCAATCTCCAGGAGGATAGCTACATGATTTTCATCAGGCTCACCTTCTTATTTAGCTTCTCTAGGATCACGAATAATAGGCTCAAAGACCTTTAATTATGGTTAGAATCCACTTTTGAGTGAATACATACCATATTCCTCTTTTTGGGTCTGGCTTACCTCACTCAGTAAAGCGTTTTCTATTTCCATCCATTTGCATGCAAAATTCAAGATGTCATTGTTTTTTACCACTGAGTAAAACTCTAATGTGTATATGTTCCACACCTTTTTTTAACCATTCTTCTATTGAGGGGCACCTAGGTTGTTTCCAGGTTCTGGCTATTACAAATAGTGCTGCTATGAACATAGTTGTTCTCTGGACAGAGGAGAGGGTGCCTGAAACGGCCTTGGCCCATAACCATACTGATGAATATTTTGCTTATCACCATAGAACCTTCATCTGGCGATGGATGGAGATAGAGATAGAGACCCACATTGGAACACTGGATTTAACTCCCTAGGTCCAAACAAGAAACAGAAGGAAAGAGAACGAGAGCAAAGAAGGCAAGACCAGAGGGAACCTTCATCCGACGATGAATGGCGATACAGACGAATGGCGATAGAGACCCACATTGGAGCACCGGACTGAGCCCCCCAAGGTCCAAATGAGGAGCAGAAGGAGGAAGAACATGAAAAAGGAACTCAGGACCGCGAGGGGTGCCATCACCCACTGATACAAGGGGATGGATCTAATGAGAGTTTATCAAGGCCAGTTGGACTGGGACTGAACGAGGATGCTATCCAATCAGATTCTCTGAATGTGGCCGGATTCTCTGAATGTGGCTGGCCTGGAGTCTTTCTGAAAAGCCATTGACAATGACACTGGGACTTATTTCTTCTGCATATACTGGATTTTGGGGATCCAGTCTGTCTGGACACTCACCTTCCTGGACCTGGAGGGAGGGGGGAGGAACTTGAACTACCCACAGGGCAGGAAACCCTGACTGCTCTTAGGGATGGAGAGGGAGGAGGAGAGGGAGTGGGGGGAGTGGGAGGGTGTTGGGAGGAGGGGCGGAAACGGAAACTTTTATAATTTAATAAAATTACTTTCTCATAAAAAAAAAAAAAAACACCAGCCAGTACATGCAGACGAAACAAGACCCAGTGCCATTGTCAATGGCTTCTCAGTCAGCCCCCATGTCAGCCACATTCAGAGAATCTGGTTTGATCACATGCTCGTTCAGTCCCAGTCCAGCTGGCCTTGGTGAGCTCTCATTCTATCAGTCCCCTTGTATTAGTGGGTGAACGCACCCCTCGCGGTCCTGATTTCCTTTTTCGTGTTCTCCCTTCTTCTGCTCCTCATTTGGACCTTGGGGGGCTCAGTCCAGTGCTCCATTGTGGGTCTCCGTCTGTATGTCCAACGTCGGATGAAGGTTCCCTCTGGTCCTGCCTATCTTGCTCACGTTTTCCCTCCTGCTTCTCATTTGGATCTAGGGAGTTAAGTACAGTGTTCCAATGTGGGTCTCTATCTTTATCTCCATCCATCGCCAGAAGAAGGTTCTATGGTGATATGCAAAATATTCATTAGTATGGTTATGGGCCAAGGCCAGTTCAGGCATCCTCTCCTCTGCTGCCCAGGGAAGAATCTGGGGACCTCTCCTTGGGCCTGAGAACCCCTCCAGAAACAAGTCTCTTGCCAGCCCTAAAATGGCTCCCTTAGTTGAGATATATATTTGCCTGCTCCCATATCCATCCTTCCTCCCCCCCATCTCATTCCCCCACGCCATCCCCAATCCTCCCCCTCTCCCTTCTCTCTAACCATCTCCCCTTACTCCCCCCCCCCCCGTGCACCCAAGTTTGCCTTGCAATCTTGACTACTTCCTATATCCAGGAGGATAACTATATGATTTTCTACAGGTTCACCTTCTTATTTAGTTTCTCTAGGATCACGAATAATAGATTCAAAGACCTTTAACTATGGCTAGAATCCACTTATGAGTGAGTACATACCATATCCCTCTTTTTGAGTCTGGGTTACCTCACTCAGTAAAGCGTTTTCTATTTCCATCCATTTGCATGCAAAATTCAAGATGTCATTGTTTTTTTTTACCACTGAGTAAAACTCTAATGTGTATATGTTCCACACCTTCTTTAACCATTCTTCTATTGAGGGGCACCTAGGTTGTTTCCAGGTTCTGGCTATTACAAATAGTGCTGCTATGAACATAGTTGAATAAATGTTTTTGTAGTATGATAGGGCATCTCTTGGGTATATTCCCAAGAGTGGAATTGCTGGGTCCTGAGGGAGGTTGACTCCCAGTTTCCTGAGAAACCGCCACACTGATTTCCACAGTGGCTGCACAAGTTTACATTCCCACCAACAATGGATGAGTGTTCCCCTCACTCCACATCCTCTCCAGCATAGGCTATCATTGGTGTTTTTAAGTTTAGCTATTCTGACAGGTGTAAGATGGCATCTCAAAGTTGTTTTGATTTGCATTTCCCTGATCGCTAAGGAGGTTGAGCATGACCTTAAGTGTCTTTTGGTCATTTGAAGTTCCTCTGTTGTGAATTCTCTGTTCAGTTCAGTACCCCATTTTTTAATTGGGTTAATTAGAGTCTTAGTATCTAGCTTCTTGAGTTTGTTGTATATTTTGGAGATCAGACCTTTGTCTGTTGAGGGGTTGGTGAAGATCTTCTCCCAGTCAGAAGGTAGTCTTTTTGTCTTACTGACAGTGTCCTTTGCTTTACAGAAGCTTCTCAGTTTCAGGAGGTCCCATTTATTCATTGATTCTCTTATTGTCTGTGCTACTGGGGTTCTACTTAGGAAGTGGTCTCCTGTGCCTATATCTTGTAGACTACTTCCCACTTTCTCTTCTATCAGGTTCAAAGTGGTCAGATTAATGTTGAGGTCTTTAATTCATTTGGACTTGAGTTTTGTGCATGGTGATAGATATGGATCTATTTTCATTCTTCTACAGGTTGACATCCAGTTATGCCAGCACCATTTGTTAAAGATGTTTTCCTTCTTCTATTTCCTTTAGCTCCTTTGTCAAAAATCAGGTGTTCATAGGTTTGTGGGTTAATATCCAGGTCTTCTATTCGATTCCATAGGTCGACTTCTCTGTTGTTATGCCAATACCAAGCTGTTTTCAATACTGTCGCTCTGTAATAGAGTTTGAAGTCAGGTATGGTAATGCCTCCAGAGGTTCCTTTATTGTATAAGATTGTTTTGGCTATCCTGGGTTTTTTTGTTTTGCCATATAAACTTGATTATTGTTCTCTCAAGGTCTGTGAAGAAGTTTGATGGGATTTTGATGAGGATTGCATTGAATCTATAGATTGCTTTTGGTAGAATCGCCATTTTTACTATGTTGATTGGAGAAAGTCATTTTAAGAACTGGGTTGGGGAAGTGTAGCTAGTGGCAGGTCACATGCCTCGAGTGAACAGGGGTTTGGGATCAATCCCTTTGGCCACAAAAGGGGATTAGTTACATCTGAAGCCTCTCCTATCCTTTCTCTTTGTGTACCTGCTCGTGAAACTTTCTCAACAGAAGCTCAGAATTCAGCAGCTCATGAATTTCGAGGCAGAGGACACGATGGTGTAATGCAACAATTTTGCCAGTAGGTGGCATCAGAAGCTTTTTGAGTTTCAAATGAGTTCACACTATTATTCTCAAAACAGTAGACTCATTTCGGAGCCTTCGACAGCAAAAAGGAAGGGAAAACGATCAACCAACTCCACATAAGCAGAAAAGAGCTGTAAATGTCGTTGCCATTTCAGCCGACAGCGTAATGGAAAAGAAACACCTAGGTGTGTGGATGCCTGGTGTGGCCTGGATGGGCCCTTTCGAGAGCTATTCTGTAAGGACACAGACGGAGCAAAGTTCTGCTGTAATGGATAGTGGGGGTGTTTTGCTAAAAAGCCCAGAGCTGCTTGAACGTACAACTTAAAGGTAAACCGTGATGATTGCAAGTTTCTCAGTTGCTATATTGAAAAGTAGATAATGAAGGGATTCTTAGTAATCTATGTGTAACCTGACACATAGCAAATCTCCTTCCTTTTCTTTCTCCCTCCCTCCCTCCCTCCCTCCCTCCCTCCCTCCCTCCCTCCCTCCCTCCCTCCCTCCCTCCCTCTCTCCCTCCCTCCCTCCCTCCTTCCCCACTTCTCTCCCTCCCCCCACCTCTCTCTCTCTTTCTCCTCTCCCCCCCCCAGGGGGTCATGTAGTCCAGGCTAGCCCTGACTTTGAACTCACTACCTGGTGGAGGATGGCTTTGAGTTTACGATCCTCCTGCTTCCCTTTCCCAAGTTCAGGGACTGTGGGTGCATGTCACCGCATCTGCTTCACATGGTGTTGAGGGTTGAACACGGGCTCTGTGTGTACTAGGCGAGCCCCCTGCCAGCCAAGCTACGTCCCAGTCTGACTGAGTCTCTTAAGATTTCAGTTGGATCTAATGAACAGTTGTTGTGAGTCTACAGACAGCAGACAGGCAGTCTTACTTTTCTTTAAGGAGACCCTGCTTTTTCCCTATTGAAGCCAGGGAACTTAGTCCAAGGGGTGCAGCCCAAGGAGAGGAGCCAACCGTGGTCATCTCTGCAAGCCCTCCCTAGGTAGGACACTGTGTTCACTCCGGTGGTGACCAGAAAAAGAGTATCTGGCACAGGTGGCGTTGTCACCCAGTAACACACAACTATAGTCACCGTAGATGCGTATCAACACCTAATTTTGGGGCGACTTCGGGAAGATGACTTAGCCTGTACAGTATCCGCTGCAGAAGCATGGGATCTGAGTTAGGATCGCCAGCAGGCACATGGAAAGCTGGCTGTGGTAGTGTGCACCTGTGACCCCAGTGTGCGATGGGGTGGAGTGGGGGAGGGGTGGGGAGGCTCCAGAAAGAGGTGGGTGGGTCCCTGGAGCGTCTCTGCCAGCCAGGTGTATCAAATCTGTAAACTCTAGACCCAGTGAGAGGCTCTGTTCCTGAAACTAAACAAGAGAGTGACTGAGGAACGCATTCCATGTGGACCCCCGATTTACACACACACACACACACACACACACACACACGCACGCACGCACGCATGCAAGTATGCACTTGTACCTGCATGCACAATGCATATGTACATAAACATGTATGCCTACATGGAATACACATACATACTTCTAGGCTTCGCTTAAAATACCTCATCATTTTCATACCCAAGATTTTCATACCCAAATTTGAAAGTCATACCCTGAAGTAGGTTCAAGTGAAGAGTTTGAAAGGTCACCTCTGGTGCCTGTTTGCCCAGACAGGCTTAAGGTGGTGGATGTCCTCCCAGGCAGCAGTGAAGAAGGATGCTCAGGTACCTTCCGAAGAGCTAAGTGAGAAGAGGCGAGCAACAGTAACCTGGGGCCACAGAACAGAGCATCCTTAGAAATACAGCATCCTGGTGTACGGGGGGCGGGGCGGGGAGAGAAGCATTACAAGAGGATTTGGAGATGATGAGAGAATGACTTCCTTGTGCTAAATCTTGGTTTCCTCATTTATAAGCAGGAGCCAGAATTCCTGGCTCTTAAAGTTGTTTCAAAGCTAGTGACAGAGCATATGGGAAAGTCCCAGCCATAACTTCTTGCATGCTAGACATTCTACAAAGTGTTAGGGTTGTTCTCTTTTTATTTTGGTTGTGAAATGGTTCATGGCCCCCAAACCACATTAGGATTGTTTGGTATTGAAAATGTGCCATGGATGTCAGCCTGGCATCATTTGGTACTGAAAATACGCCATCAGTGTCAGCCTGGTATATTTGGTACTGAAAATACGCCATCAATGTCAGCCTGGCATCATTTGGCAGCAAAGTCAACAGGCAATCTCCTGGTTCAGTGAAGGAGCGGCTGAACATTTGCTCTAGCTGTGGACACATTCACAGGCAGACGCCGACCGGAAGAGCTGCTTGTATTTGTCATACATTTTCCTCTCCGTGCTGAACTGTTTCTGCTGTGACTCTAAATGACACAATCCTGCTGCTTCCCAGAGCCTCCTGCGTGTCAGGCGATTCTCAGCCTGCTGGCTCGAGTGAGTCGAGGCACTGTGTCTCTTCACACGCCACGAGCAATATGGGAGCGTGGCTGCTTTTGTTGCTGATGAAAATATTATGGCCTTGGTTGCCTGTAATCAATTTACTGCTTTATGGACCCAAAGTCCTCCAGAGAATTTAATAAATTCACATAATGTTTCTAAGTGCTGCATTGTGCATTTGGAGCGCTGATTTAGCTGACAAACGTGAAAAATCCGTGTAGCTAGACAGCTCCCCAGCGATTCGACACGTGTGGAAGCTAGAGAGAGCATGTTGCTCGAGAGAAGGTCA
This sequence comes from Myodes glareolus, assembly GCF_982192425.1. Taxonomy (NCBI): domain Eukaryota; kingdom Metazoa; phylum Chordata; class Mammalia; order Rodentia; family Cricetidae; genus Myodes; species Myodes glareolus. The sequence goes on along the minus strand of NC_142033.1, from coordinate 8,921,842 downwards.
GCATTAACATACGCTGAGAGTCTCTGCCCTTGATTGGGTTTGTGTCTTTGCTGCACTGATGGATGGGACCATCTGACTAGACATTTGGGGTCTCTGCCCATCTCCAGCGGGGACGCGCTCTTGTACAGTTTGCAACTTACGGTCTGGGAAGCACAGAGAAGAGCGCGGATGATACGGAGATGACAGAGTCAATAGCTAGGACGGACCGCTGGATTTAGACGGTGGTGTGGTCACTGAATAAGGGCTGCTCAGTTCTGAGGGCACCAGGCCCCTCCAAGGGAGCCTTTTATGGTATAAAACCGCAGAGTCATTTGCTTAAAATGGGTTCACGTCAGCTTAGATTGAGTTTTCCTGTATCTCTCCCCCGCCCCAATTTCTTTCCAAAAGTAAGCAGATTTATCAAAAATAATATATGTTAAGACATTTTTATTATTAAAATAATATTTTCTCTCTGTTAATATACACACAAGCTTTGTGCAGAGTTATTTTGTTTTTTGTTTTGTTTGTTTTGTCTTTTTTTTTTTTTTTTCTTTTAGGAGACAGGGTTTCTCTTTGAAACAGCCCTAGATGTCCTGGAACTCACTCTGTAGACCAGGCTGGCCTCAAACTCACAGAAATCCATCTGACTCTGCCTGCCCCGTGCTGGGATTAAAGGTGTGAGCCACCACCACCCAGCTTTATGCAGAGTTATAATTAGCTAACACCAGTTAGTATTTTATTTTTCCTTTTTAATATTATTTCATGGAAATGATATCGCTGTTGATATCTGTTGAGGTGGTCTGCAGGGCTGTGGTTCAGCTGTCTGAATCGAGTTTCTGAGAGGCATCTTTAGAATATCAGGAGCACCATTGTGCTGGGCACGATTCTTTTCAGGGCTGCTGAGAGTTTTACCTTCGAATTTGTTCTGATATTTAGCTCAGGTGAGGCTTTTGCTCAAAATGGAACAAATCATTCACAGGTAAACCAGGCCTGGGATTTTTATATCCGCTGATGTGGAAAGCAAGTCCGCCCCCCTGCCCCACCTCTAGAGACCCAGGTTTGGCCTCTGTGTTGGCAATGAGTGATAGATTGTGGACTCTCTCCAGCTGGGCCCCAAGGGTTAGAGCTCCCTACGCTGTGAGTCTGGCTGGTTACAGAGGCCCAGCGGCCTCGCTGATTAGCGAGAAAATTGCTGCCTGGATCCGGTTGCTGTGCTTAACGGTGTTTGACCTTCAAGTGTTCCAGCACCCGCAGGGTGGGGAAAGGGCTGGGGAAACACAGGACAGCCAAGCACTGACCACTAGAGATAGGACTGGGCGGAACCCCTAATTACTAACTTGGGGTCCCAGGACACAGTTTGTTGTGATGTAGCAGGGGAGGGACTGAGTAGGTCGTGAAACACATTTTATTTTTTACATTTCTGAACGAGCCTCTGCCTACATGTTCTTACCCATCCAAAGTTGAGCTGGACCCACAGAGAAGACAAGCGACATGCCCATGACCCCAAAGCAAGGCACTGTCTGTGGTAAGATGACTTCTGGATCCCGGCGGTAGGATGAATTCTGGATTCTGTGTCCTCCACTGCACTTTCCCTAACACGCAGGTGGCTCTACTACAAAGCTGTTTTTTGTTTTGTTTTGTGTTGGTTTTCAAGACAGGGTTTCTCTATGCCTTTTGGAACTTTTCCTGGAACTCGTTCTGTAGACAAGGCTGGCCTTGAACTCACAGAGACCCGCCTCCTGAGTGCCAGACTTAAAGGCCTGCCACTGCTGCCCTGTACTACAAAGTTTAAAGAACTCTCTTCTACAACAATACCTTTAGTAATTACACGTGACCAAATCCAGGGTCCCCATGGTGACCACGACACTCCCCACCTATGCTTGTGTGGTACTCCTTCCTACAGATCCTGTTTAGGGAGGCCTGAGTTCTTGGGGCACATGGGTTTTAAAATCCTTGCACACAACAGTTTATTTTTATGTCATAAAATGTTTATGCCCTAGAGGGTAGAGCAATGCAGTGGCAATGTGTGTTATTCATGTCGCCGTGGAACTCCCTCAGCCAAGAATTACCCGTGGGCGCTGAGAAATGAAAGCATGGGGGCCTTAGTGATGGCCTCTTGGGGGAAGTGGGGCCTCCTAATGAACTTTCTTTCTAGCGTCCGGCTTTCTCTAAGGGTGACATTACACGGTACCTAATCCAGCTGGATTGTGTCTTCCCATCACCCCTCCTGAGTGGCTAGAGCTGAGATACCCATGCAGGCAGGCAGGCAGGAATCCATATTACTACTCAAATGACAACCTACGAGGTCACCCGTCCTGTGGACTTGTCATTTTATTTTGCCACTGCCTTGTTGCTGTCCTTCCTGATAAGTGCGTCTCCACACTTGTCGGGTCAAAGTTGCCCTTGATTGGAATACAGAATCAGCCCATCTCCATATGTATGCATTCCTTTTCATTTTCTAAAGCGAACATCATAAAAGGACAGAAATGTGACCTCCAAAGGCTGGATACAGACTTCAGATATTGTATAGCCGCTTCATCTTTTTATTAGATTTTCTGTGTTTTTTCCCCCTAGTTGCTGGATAAAATCCATACAAATGAAATACTGGCTCACTCAGTAAATAATAATGAAAAGGTAAATTCGTTTTGCAGACGAGCCAGTACAGTAAGACATCGTTTTGAATGACTGTGATGTCTTGAACTGATCCCTGAGCTAGGATGGGTTCTCAAAAACAATGCCTGGCTTTCAGGCTCTCCAACTGTGCCTGTGACCTTTCCTTAACCCTTTGGATCGCAAGAAAAATTGATTTTCTTTTAAAAACATGTGCACAGTGTACTGTTGAAATCACACAGGTACGGCTTAGTGCCTATCCCCTAGTGGTCCACAGTGATGCACGCATGGAGGCTCTGACTTCCTTCTGCCTCCCCCAGCCTGTGTCTCCCTTGTCTCAGGAGTCAGGATGGGATGCTGAGGGCCTTGAAAAGCAAATGGAAAAGTAATACTTTTGGCCAGTTTTTGGTTTTATTTTATTGTTATTTCTTTTGAGACAAGATGTCATATTGTATCTAGGTTGGCCTGGAAACAGCTGGGGATTCTCCTGTCGCTGCCTCTCCAGGGCTGGAATTTCAAGTGCCCTGTGCTCTGCACAGCTTTTACATGCCTTCTAGAGTCTGAACTCAGGCCTACTTGCTAGTGAAGGAAGCCCTCTGCAGACTGAGTTATCCCCCAGCAAGCAGTCTGAGGACCAAGTCACCCCCAGCAAGTACTCTAAAGACTGAGCCGTCCCCCAACAAGCACTGCAGACTGAGCCATCCCCCAGCAAGCACTCTCCAGACTGAGTCACCCCCCAACAAGCACTCTCCAGACTGAGTTATCTCCCAGCAAGCACTGCAGACTGAGCCATTCCCCAACAAGCACTCTCCAGACTGAGCTATCCCCCAGCCTCAGTTAAACTATCTTAAATTTTTTCTTCAAGCTGACTATATTTGTAAATCTGTCATGTTCTCCATTTTTTGTGTTTTGGAAAAGATAAAATGTACATTGTGATACTTACACTGTTTCTTGAGTGTGTGTGGTGAATTTTAAGGGGGGTTCACATAGATCAGAGGTGAGAACAGCTCACCTCCTGTTGGCCCAGAACTAAGGATGGTCTTGGACACCTTTCAGTGTCCACACTGAGGAACCAAGGGATGATGGTCTATACAGGCAGGGGTTTTCTTGGTCTTAGTAAAAACAAAACTCATCAGTTGTACTTTGAGTACTTATATAAGTCCTCCAAGGACAGAGGCTCACAACGCAAATCTCTTGTCTGTGAGCTTTCTACCCCAAAAAAATAGCTGGTAGATCAAGACCCCAGACAGTCGCAGGGCAAAGAGGCACACACTAGGAGTTAAGGAGGCGCTCACACTGGTTGCTAGTAAAATCAGAGATGGCCACTTTCAGGATAGAGACGAGATATACTGTAATGCTCTGCCTCTCTCTCTCTCTCTCTCTCTCTCTCTCTCTCTCTCTCTCTCTCTCTCTCTTAACTGAAAGCAGAATATCCGAAGTTCAGAAATTCCATGTAAATACAGTCACACACTGCTTTAGTAAAGGATTGTTCTGTCAGGATTTCACCATTGGAGGAATGTGTTGGGCTGATTTTACACAGACTAAATAACTATGAAGTCACCAGGTGAAGTCATCTTATGGGACCACTGTCGTACGTCGTATCTGTTGTGTACCTGTGACCTTATGTCTGGATGCATGGCTGTAAATACAGAAGTATTTACTGTGAGTCTCAGAAGACACAGTTGTGTCAGAAAGGCCTTAGGAGAGAGTTTGTGCCCCATTTTCTAGGTAAGTCTTGGGCTTGACTGAGAGCTTTGAAGATGAAAGTGTGTTGGGGCTTTCGACATACCAGTCTTTGCTGCAATGGCTGGAGAGAAATGCCATTGTAACTTCTGATGCGGCCAGGCTCATGGGACTTTGGATGTGAGAAAAGAGATCAATGGTTGTTTCCACTGTTGTGAAGAGACACCATGACCACGGCTGCTCTTAAAACGAAAAACATTTAATTGAGGTGGCGGCTTACAGTTCAGAGGTTTAGTCCCTTATCATCATGGCAGGGAACATGGCAATGCGCAGGCAGACACGGTGCTGACTGCACTTTGATCAGAGGGCAACAGGACTGGTACTGAGCATAGGAAACCTCCAAGCCTGCCCCCAGAGTGATGCACTTCCTCCAACAAAGCCACTCCCTTTGGGATTATGGAGGCCAGTCACATTCAAACCACCACAGGCTGTGACTGAGTGAGCATAGGATCTGTAGAGAAGCCAGGCCTGCAGGGCATGAAGCCGCAGGTGCTCATGCTTAGAGGGAAGCCCCTGGATTAGATATAGTGACCAAAGATGAAGAAGGAAGGCGTGATCAGCTACAGGCCACTTATCTTGGCTTGTGTGGTGAAGGTGTGGAAGGCACTCGGTGGAGGTAATAGATGTGAAAGGGGACAACCTCTCAGCTGGGATCCTTTCCCGGAGAGTCTGCTTACACCTCTGTGTTCTTCGCTGTAACGGAGACTTAATTCCTTCACTGCCTTTAGGTCACCAGACTCAAATGAGTGAGTGTGAACAGTGCGGTACAAAGCCCTCAACTCACAGTAGCCAGGGATAACGCTACTATGTAACATTTCATTCAGCTGAGGGATGGGTTAACACGTGTGGATCTTTTCTTTTGTGTTCATATGTTTTTTCTTCCTTAACTCAAACTATCCGTAGATATGTACTTTAAGAACCACTTTCCAATCGACCCCTAGATTTAAAGGACAACACAGCCGTATGCTACCTCTCTGAGGCTGAAAATTTGATCCATATTAACGAAGGAGGATCTTGGACTTCTTCAGAAGTAATAAGCTTCCTGAGAGAGGGACTGAATGTCCTTTGGGATATAGTTTGTCTTCTCCGCCATTAGTGTAAACACACACATGAACACATGCACAAACAAAGGAAAGCATATGCACACACATACACACATACATAAATGCATACACATTCATGCCCACATATACACACATGCACAACATACATACGCACACATACACACATGCATGCACATGCATACATACACAATCATATGGACACACACATGCTCACGAACATGCTTACACATGCACACATGTATGAACACGCATAGATGTACATATATACACATGTGTGTTCTCACAGGCCGAGAAAGAGGATGGAAAGCGTGGGGCTTGCTCTTTCTATCCGGGAAAGAAACCACGGTGGTTGTTAGCACCACACAGAAGACTGACCTGCATGTGAACACGCATCCACAGAGCCGCGCCACCTTCCACCTTGCTCCTCCCTCTGCCTTAGCCCCACCAACTTTCCTTCACCAGGAAGCCTTCTACGGGTGGGGATTGATTTTCCTCGAGAGCTCTGGGGATGATGAAGTGGGCACCATTGCTCAAGGAAGAAGAGAGCCATTTGAAATGTCTGCTTAGGTCACAGAGCCATTCTGTCATGGCTTCTTCCTCAAGGGAAGCTCTGAGTTGTCTGGAGAGCAGATGCATTGAGCTTATCCTCACGAGGGTGGATTCTACAGCTAAGACTGTTCTTTTGTCAATTTATCTATTTATCTAGTAGCGCACACACGCATGTGTGTATGCATGTGTGTGTTTGTGTGTGCTTGCGTGCGTCTCTGTGTGTGCGTACATGATGTGTGCTTATGTATGGGTGTCAGAGGACAACTTTAGGGAGTCCGTTCTATACTTCTACTATGGAATCGAGGGGTCAGACTCAGATGTCTGGGTTTCATGGCAACTGCTTTTACCTGCTGAACTATCTCACTGGCCCCCCTTTTTTGACTTAAAAAAGAACCAAGAGTTGTCCAATATTTTAGAAATTATCATATTTAATTTACATTTTATGTGTGTGGGTGTTTTGCATGCATGTATGCCTGCGACCTGCATATGTGCAGTACCTTTGGAGTACCAGAAGGGTGTTGAAGTCCCTGCAACTGGAGTTACAGCTACTTTTGTGTGCTGGGAATCAAACCCAGAACCTCTGGAAGAGCAGACAGGGCTTTTAAACACTGAGCCATCTCGGCCCCTAGGAATTATTCAGACTTGTCAGAATCAGACACTTCTTGGCTCAAAAGACAAGTATTTATACTTGCTTCCTACCAGAAAATGACATTAAAAAGTACAGGTAAATCAAGTGGACCAGGCAAGGCGTGTGAGCACACAAGCGTGTCTGCAGCTGGGTTACAGAGCCTGGCAGGCTTCTGTCCGTGCAAGGCGCTGGGAGGTCTCCTGGGAAAGGGTGCAACTATGCCAGGCAGGAGCCAGGCTTCAGAAGAACAATCCCAAACCAAGGCCCGAGGAAGCTGATGGGTGGGGCAGCTTTCGAGGAGAAGGTGATGGGGGAGCTGGCGGGGTGCTCTCCCGAGGGGACTGAACACAGTCCATGCTGCCGAATGGGGAGGCGCAGGGGCACTGAGCAGCTTTGAAGACAGACACGGAACAAATCTGAAGCTGACATGCACAGGATGGATTCCGTGCCATCTTACTCCCCATTTCCACATCTGTAACAAGAATTGTAGAGACTGGGTGATTTGTAATGAATATAAACTTATTTATTCCAAAGTTCTGCAGGCTGCAAAGCCCAAGACTGAGAAGTATTGGGAAGGGCCAAAAAAGGCGCAGCCTGAAAGAAGGTGCCACATCTATCCTTCATCAGGACGCTGTGTTCATGGTATCTAATCTACTCTTAGGATCGTGGCGCTACCTCACCCTGATGTCCTCCTATAGGGTCCATCTCTCAATGCGGTTGCATTAGGAACTGAGTTCCTGACATTCATTCTGGGGAGATGTGTTCAACCCACAGCACCTGGGAAGTATAAGCTTAGCAGGGTGGGGTTTGTTAGAGCAGGCTTTGGGCTTTGGCAGCTGTGGGAGAGAGCTTGGGAAGATATGGTGTGGTGTCCCAAGGAACTTGGAACTTTGCAGCCAGGGTGTCCCTCTGATGTGGTCTCCAGCTTTAGCTCAGAGACTGGACCTCACATTCTTACACTAACTACCCAGCAAATCCCAGGCTATCCTGAGAAGAGGGGAAGGCTTTGGTCATGTGGATGTTGTCAGCTACAGGAGGCGATTCCAAGGGGCTCAGAGCTGAGACTTGCGGGTGGATGAGATCCTCAGGCTGCAGGAAGGAATCCTCCAGTCCTGAAGGATTGGCTCAGGATTGGATGTGGGTGGCACAGCATGGTGTGTTACAAAGGGACGTCTTGAGAGACCAGTGGAACACCAAAGACTTCTGGCTTGTGGTCCTAGACGTCAGTGTGGACTATCAAGGAAACCAGACTGTCCCCAGGCTTTGGGAATCAGGGGCCCACTTAGAGCTGAAACCAAGCCAGAGTGAAATGAATGAGCTACGTTTTCAGGGGAGGAACTGGTACTTGAGCTCAGAGATTGTGCATGAATTGCTTCACTATGGAGCAACTTTTAGACCTTTTGTTTTTGGAATTTTGAGGTCTGGTCTAGCTAAGATGGCAAGCAGAACCAACTGGTGACCCTCATGCTTCTGTCTCCCAAGTAGTTGAGAAGACAGGCATGTGTCACTACTGTGGTGACATTCTATTTTCAGGGTAGAAAGGGATATGCTTTAAGAGTCTCCTCATAGTCTTGGAAATAGTAACCTGTCTATTTTTCCTCCCAAGATTTCTTACTTTTATTTTTACCAATGTGTATGTGCCTGTCTGAGTGAATGGATGCAAATGCGTGCATTGCCTGTGGAAGGCAGCAAGAGGGCATCAGATCCCTGGAGATAGAGTCACAGGCAGGTGTGAGCTGCCCTGTGTGGGTACCGGGATCTGAACACGCAAGCCCTGGAAGAGCAGGCAGCACCGTGAAGGGCTGAACCCTCTCTTTAGTGCCCCGTATGCTTTAAATGGGATGTGATGCTAGAATCGTAACATATAACAACGACAACCAAAATAACGCACACTGAGTGCTACCTGCAAGTTGGCAGTCACCCACAGCCCTTCCTGATGGCCTCACCTTGAATCCTTAGGTCATTTTTAGTTCATCTGAAAGATGAGGAAACCGAGGCACAGCGAGTTTAAACAGCTGACATGAGGATGTAAAGCTAACAGTTAACTGTGGTTAGTTAGACTCAGGCAACAGGGAGATCAGAATAAGACCAGACATTCTTTAAGGAGATGGGCTCCAGCCCCTCGAGTGGCAATAATGTGGGTCACGGCATGGTGAGCCATTTTCTAAAGAAGTGTGTCTGGTCCATACACAGACAAGTCTCTGCCCTCCCCGCAGAAAGTGTGGTCTCTTGAGGGGTGTGGTTTCTTTGTGTTAACTGAACAAGTTATGGAAGGATGAATTGGAAGGATAAGAGGTTTTGGAGCTAAAACAATTACTCTGTATCTCTCTCTCTCTCTTTCTTCCTTTCTCTCTCTCTCTCTCTAAAATTTATGTTGTTTCCTTTTTAGGTTTCATGCCGTGTTTCTTTCAGAAAAGCAATAGTGTATCAAGGTGATGGGAGGTTTGGAGACAACCACTGAACTATTGTATGGCATCACTTTCAACCAAGAGGGGCATCATTATGCCGGATTCTCCCGCAGAAAGGGGGAGGCAGAGCCAGACCTGCAGGATGTTCCCTGGGGCTGAGCGACCCAGACCCCTCCCCCCTCCCCCCACCCCCCACCGGCCGCCAGGGAGAAACACACAGACACTGAGTCGGGAGGATCTCATTTAATTGTATTAGGCAGAAACTTATCTAGGGTTGGGATGGGAGTGGGAGTCTTGGGATGGGGAAGGTGGAGTAAGGAATAAGGGCCAATGATAGTCTGCCACGGTAGGGGTTGCTGGGCAGAGGCAGGTCTAGGTCAGGCTGTGGTGAATCGCTCATATGCGGAAGTCATGGCCAAACTGGGCCTCACGCCCAGGCCTTATGAGGCCCAACGTCATTATTGGTTTTATTGATCATGTCGCCCTACATGCTGCAAGATGATAGTTGGCTTAGTTGCAGAGAAAAGCGAAAGGAATGGTGGCACACACCTGTAATCCCAATACCTGTGAAGCTGGGGCTAGAAGATTGTGAATTTGAGGCCAGCTGGGTCTACACAGTGAGACACTGTAAGAAAAACCGACAAATCAAAACCAAAAGAGAGGGACTAGGTGTTTCATTCCCTCAGACCACTTTGGAAGGCTCGACTCCATTGCCCCGTGTCTTCATAAAGGATGGACTGACAGATTCTGATATTTGGCAGCAGGGTAGGGGTGGGAGTGGGCAGAGATCTTTAAATAAAATACTTTGTACTGAAGTAAAATAATGGAACTTCCTACTTCCACCCAGCCTCACCCAGACCTCTTCCAGTATTTTCAAGGCACGTCTTGTTTTTTTATTGCCCTTGCATTAACACGTCCACTTCAAGGAGCTTACCATGACCCAGGAAATGGAGGTTGACTAAAAATGGAGGAGAGAGGACAAGGAGACATAAAAGGAATTTTATGTTCTTTTAAAGGAGTCATTAAAGTAGCATAAAATAAGAATCCTTAAAATACATGTCTTGTTTAGGATAGGACTCTGTGGCAAGGCAGAGGGCATGCGACTTTGGCAGTTAACTTCTGGGCTGAGTTGTCAGCATTCAGTTGCGTGTACTGAAAACCACTTGAGTCCTTTAACAAAAGGAAGGGCAACGGAGGGGATGTGTATGGAAGGATCAGAGCTGCAGACCTCAGCAGAGCCTGCAGTGGCTTCCAAAGACAGCCCAAGGTGACCTTGGCTTAGGCAGGCCCTTGGAGAACTAGTAGGCCGCGAGACCCACTGTTAATCAAGGGTCATGCTACCTTAGCTGTGAGTCTGAGGTCAGGAAGCCATTGCCTCGAATGCAAACCCCAGAGACAGCCGTCTGGGGCTAGGATCTGGGACCTGGATGCTGGCTCCAAACTCACTATTAGCTCAGGCTGTGATCTGCTTGCTGAATCTGCACCTGCTGGCTGTGTCTCTCCCTTCCACACAACACAGGCTGGAATTTGAGTCTTACCAAACGTGTGTTTTGCAAAGGAGTCAGAGATATTTGGCTTTTATTGGTCCTACTTCAGCAGTGGAAGATGTCTGGGCAGACAGGTTGGAGCAGACACTGAGGGACTCTATGGACTCTTGTTGCCACGGAAGTTTAATCGGGAAAAACAAGATGTGCGTTCTGTTTCTCTTGTTTTTATTTGTATTTATAGAAAGAACAGCAGGAAGTCTGGGCATGGAGGCTCAGGTTTGTCATCTCAGCATTTGGGAGGCAGAAACAGGAGGATTTCCATGTGTTAGAGGTCAGCCGGGCTACCTCGTGAGATCTGTCTAAAATAAACACACACACAAACAACGTCCCTGTAGTGATGGATATTCTTGGTAGTTAACTTGACTAATCTGTACCAGAGCAGCTGGGCACACCAGTGAGGGATTCTTTTCTTCATTAAATTATTTGAAATGGGAAGACTCACTTTTAATGCAGCTCTTTGGAGGTGGGAAGATCCCCCTTTAATCTGGGCCATACCTTCTGCTGACAGCCTTTATAAAGGACATGGGAAAAAGAAGCTTGCTCCCTTTCCCTGCTTGCTCTCTCTGGAAAGTCCACTCCTTCACTGGCATTGGAGTCTACTTCTCTGGGATTCTAGCATCGACCGAAGACCAGCTGAGACAGCCAGCCTCGGGGGCTGAACAACTACTGCATTCTTGGATCTTTCGTTGGTAAACGGCCATGGTTGGATCAGCCGAACCACAGCCTGTAAACCTCTCTAATGAATTTCTGTCCCTTTAGGGTATCCTTACTAATTCACTCCCCCATCAGAACAGCACAATGCTTGTGATGAGTTTCTATTACAGGACATGAATTGTTTGGACTTTTGCAAAGTCCAGCTCCCTTCCCCAGGGAACCTAACTTGACTGGAATGCCATTGGAAGTCATTCTGGGTTGAGCAGAGAAATCTTGGCAAGCAGAAGCATGTGAGACTCAGACAGAAGTCCATGGCGGGGGCTGGTGTGATGGTTCAGGAACTTGTGGACAAGCTTGGTGACCTGAGTTCTGTCCCTGGCACCCACCTGTGAGGAGAGAACTGAGTCCTGTGAGTTGTCCTCTGACAACATCTATGTAGACATACCTACTGTGGAGTACATGCCCACATGAATGAATAGATGTACAAATGAATGTACAAATGAATAAATGGATGAATGGATAAATAAATTTAATAAAAAAATTAAAAGAACCCCAGAGGGACAAAGCTTCTCTTAGGCTGTTCTCCTTCCATGGGGTCCACAGGAAATAGAACACAAACCTCATCTGAGTCCTGGTATTGTCTGGAATAAATCTCCAAGGATTGAAATAATTGCCTATGATAGGCATAAGAATTCCCATTATTTTCTAATTGACTCATCTAACTGGGCATGGAGTGCATACCTGTAATCCCAGCACTCATGAGGCTTAGCCAGGAAGATCATACATTCAAGACTAGCCTGGGCTATATGGTGAGCTTCTGACTCAAGTCATATTACATATTTGAGATTTATCATCATTATTATTATTTTATGGCTGAGATGCTCAGTGAATAAAGCATTTGTCACATAATCATGGTGGGCTGTCTAATCAACCTGACACAGGCTAGAGTCATCTGAGAGGAGGGAACCTCCATTGAGAAAATGCTTTCACAAGATTGGGCTGTCGGCAAGCCTGTGGGGAATTTTCTGTATTAGTGATTGATGTGGGAAGGCTCAGCTGATTGTGGGTGGTGCCATCCTTGGGCTGGCGGTCCTGGGCTTTATAAAAAAGCAGGCTGAGCAAGCCATGAGGAGAAAGCCCAGAAAGCACCATCTATCTGTGGCCTCTGTATCAGGTCTGCTTCCAGATGCCCCCCCCCCCCCCCCCCGCCCCATGAAGTTCCAGTCCTGAATTCCTTCAGTGATAGACTATGGGTATAGAAGCAGAAGTAAAATAAAACCTTATTCCCCAAATTGCTCTTGTCCATGGTGCCTTATCATAGCAATAGTAGCCTAAACAGAGACAAATTGGTATGAAGAGTTTGATATTGCTATGACAGGTGTAACTATGCTGCTTTGGGGAGGGTTGTTTAAGGGCTTTGGAACTTTGGGCTAGAAGAGCTGTTGAGGGTTGAGAGCTCAGTGAATTGTCCTGTAGGCGCTTGGAAGATGAAACCACTGAGAGCAGTGCAGGAGATGGGGCCTGGCTTGTGACATTTCAGAGGGAAGCAAAGACTCAACCGGGCCATTTGTGTGAAGAATCTGTGGTGTCTGATCAGCTGGGGCTGAATAATCAGCTGTGATTAAGAAGGGACCAGAATCACTGAGGTAAAATCTTCTGGGAAGATTCCTGAGAGCCCAGAGACACTGTGTTCAGCGGGAGCCAACGTTATACCTCATGATGGCTGCCAGACTTGGTAATGGGCAAGTCTCTCAGGCGGCACTGGCTTTGAAAGCATGAGGAGGGTCATGGAGAGCAGCTGAGGCTTGGCTGTGAGAGGCCAGTGTGCCAAGACCATTGGTGAAGGTGCAGCTAGGGTAGCAGTGGAAGGGGTGGTGGGGGAAAGTTGAGGCTTTTCACCTGGAAGAGAGTCAGGAGAAACCACTGATGAAAGTGCAGTCCAGTTGCAGCAGGGACCCAGCATTCTGGAGATGCCAGTGCCATGAGATGACCACCTGTGCCGTGGGATGATCACCAATGCCACGGGATGGCCACCAATGCCATGGAATGACCACCAATGCCATGGGATGGCCACCTGTGCCATGGGATGACCACCAATGCCATGGGATGGCCACCTGTGCCATGGGATGACCACCAATGCCATGGGATGACCACCTGTGCCATGGGATGATCACCAGTACCATGGGATGACCACCTGTGCCATGGGATGACCACCTGTGCCATGGGATGATCACCAGTACCATGGGATGACCACCTGTGCCATGGGATGACCACCTGTGCCATGGGATGACCACCTGTGCCATGGGATGGCCACCAAGAACATCAGCAGCAGTGCAACGGGGCCAGTCTGGGTCTAGAAGACAAGCCGTGTGTTGCAGAGGCTGGATCCAGAGAAGTGACCCCAGTCACTTGGTCACTTGGAGGAGCCCAGAAGATCGTGAGTGAATCCTAGACACTGGGCACTGAATTATTTATACTGTTGGAGTTTGGCTTTGCTTTGTTCAGATTGTGACTGTGTCCTGGTTCTTCCCTCTTGAACTAAGAAAGTATTTAACTTTTTTCTTTTCTTTCTCTTTTTCTTTCTTTTTTATTTTATAGGAGTTCACAGTTGAGAGACTTTGGATTTCTTTTTCTTTCTTTCTTTCTTTCTTTCTTTCTTTCTTTCTTTCTTTCTTTCTTTCTTTCTTTCTTTCTTTCTTTTTTGAGACATGGTCTCACTATGTAGTTCTGGTTGTCCTGAAACTCACTGTGTAGTCTAGGCTGGCTTCAAATTCACAGAGATTTGTCCACCTCTGCCTCCAGTTACTGGAGTCCTGGGCTTAAAGGTGTGTGCCACCATTCCTGGTGAGACTTTGACTTTTAAAGGAGACTTTGGGACAGGCAGTGGTGGCACATGCCTTTAATGCCAGCACTTGGGAGGCAGAGACAGGTGAGTCTCTGTGAATTCAAGGTAGCTGGTCTACAAAGAGAGTTCCAGGACAATCAGGGCTGTTACACAGAGAAACCCCAGGTCCTGTGGTGCTCAGATGTAACTGACTTTAGTGATCTCATTGAAAAGCAGGTTGACTTTTCACCCATGTGTACAACAGCAGCCATGCAGTCTACAGTCACTTACGTGACCATGGCCTCGGCGCTGATGGTTTCCCATGCATATTACAGGATAGGCAGCCCCAGAAGACTACTCATCATTAGATATTCTTATCCGTGAGAACTTATTGCTTTTTATTTTCTGCACTGCAGTTACTTGAGGACTAATAATATTAAGAATGTTAGCTATCTACATGTAATTAATACCTACAGAGAGAGAGAGAGAGAGAGAGAGAGAGAGAGAGAGAGAGAGAGGATCAGTTTACCAGGACCAGACCCCTGAGAGCAGTCATCCCTAGGCACATGTACATATGAGTGACACTAAATGGGTTCAGGAAGTTTGTGTGTGTGTGTGTGCGCGCGTGTGCGTGCGTGTGTGCGTGTGTGTGTGTGTGTGTGTGTGCGTGTGTGACAATAATAAATAAGAGGAAATCAACAATTTTGGAGAGAATGGCGAGAACATGGGAGGAGTAGAAATTACGTAAATTTAGTATCCATGTGTGATATTCTCATAAAAAAGTTAAGTTAAATGAAAATAAATACTAGCAATATTACCAGGAGATGGTAGCACATGCCTTTAATTCCAGCATTTGGGAAGCAAAGGCACCTGGAATCTTTGTGAATTCAAGGCCAGTCTGGTCTACAAGGTAAGTTCCAGGATAGCCAGGATTGGGTAAACAAAAACAATAAACAAATAACGAATATTAGTCATCTAGTTTTCACTCCCACTGTGCTGTAGAAGTTACAGGAAGAAGTGTGCTCAGGTTTGAGAGCAGAAAAATTCAACGTTCATGCCTCCATGTCTCTTTCCTTCCTTCCTTTGGTCCATTTTACAATAAACATTATTTTATAGAGTAGTTTAGTTGTAATAGGATGCTTGTTTATTTTCCGGCCTCCTGGCAGAAATTACAAAAAATAAATTACAAAAAATAAATAAATTACAAGAAATAATTACAAAAAATATGTTACTTAAAACGCTGCTTGGCCCATTAGCTCTAGTTTCTTATTGGCTAACACATATTTTAATTTAACCCATTTCTAATAATCTGTGTATCACCATGTGGCTGCGGCTTACCGAATAAAATTCCCAGCATCTGTCTCTGGTGAGACTACATGACTTCTCTTTGACTCCACCCTTCTTTCTTCCAGCATTCAGTTTAGTTTTCCCCACCTAGCTAAGTTCTACCCTGCTATAGGTCCAAAGCAGTTTCTTTATTCATTAATGGTAATCACTGTAAGGAGCCGCCAGGATGTCGCCTTGGCGAGATAGTGCCAGCGGTCCTACAGCCTGGAGGTATACAAATCCTTTGATGCTGCCGTGCAGGCCAGTGTGCTTGGGGCCTTGTTTTGCATTTCAGAGACTTGGTTCCCTGACCTGTCCTGTGGCCTTGGGCCCTAGCAGAATGGCATCAACCAATCAGCATTCGAGCCTCTCACCCTAGAAAAGCAGCTGCCTTTGGGTTTTTCCGCTCTCTCTAATCTCTCTCTCGTCCCTGCGCTATCTCTCTCGTCCCTGCGCTCTCTCATCTCTCTCTCTGGCTTCCTGCTCTCTCTCTTCCTCTCTCCCTTGCTCTCCCTTTCTCTGTCTTTTCTCTCTCTTCCCTTCCCCCAATTTTCCTCAACCGAGTGGCTCCGAATAAAGACGTGATAAGGGAAGGAATCTCGATTTTCGTGGCCGTTCATTCTCAGCCCTGAAATAATTACAAAAAATATGTTACTTAAAACGCTGCTTGGCCCATTAGCTCTAGCTTCTTATTGGCTAACACATATCTTAATTTAACCCATTTCTAATAATCTGTGTATCACCACGTGGCTGTGGCTTACCGAATAAAATTCCCAGCATCTGTCTCTGGTGAGGCTACATGACTTCTCTTTGACTCCACCCTTCTTTCTACCAGCATTCAGTTTAGTTTTCCCCACCTAGCTAAGTTCTACCCTGCTATAGGTCCAAAGCAGTTTCTTTATTCATTAATGGTAATCACAGCATACAGAGGGGAATTTCACATCATAGTTTTAGGTTTACAGTAGAATATTTTTTTCTCTAGGGAGGAGCATGCGAGAACTGGTATAATATTTATATGAAGGAGAATCACACACACACACACACACACACACACACACACACACACACACACACACAAATCAGGTTAGCAGTTATTACATAAAAATCCGGGCCTGTTTTCTCACAAATTCTTAGCAAAACTGAAGAAATGTGCCACCCCCAGCAGTGCTGAGAATCAAAGAGCCTGCGTAGGAAGGGAAAATCTCCACCATCAAGATGCACCACTGGCCTGGGATCTCTTATACTCCCTGCACCCGAATGTATAACCTCCCTTGACATCAGTTACTCCCCAAAAGTGGTACCTTTGGTACATTTGTTAGGACTGTACCCCTCCCTAGACATTTGAGCACCTACAGACCAGAACGTGCATCAGGGCTCATACTTAACCACCGTAACGATGGGCTTTCTACCATAGTCTCCAGAGGTAGGCTCTTCCTCCGTCCTTGTCACCCAGCTACCAAATCATGAGTGTTCTCAAAGTGTGTTAGCAGAGCTTTGTCAAGGGCAAAGGAGGAACAGAGTCACGCACACCTCTACAGAATTTGGAAAGGCAGGGAAAAAAAAAAAAACCAAACCCGAGTTTGTTTACCAAAAGAACAGACATAGCTTCTGAAATAGAAAAGAGTCCAGAGGAAGCTGGGACTTCAAGGACAAATAAATGTGGAAAGTTCGGGGAAGAAGGGTTGGAATTACTAAAGCAGGAAATGACATGTGACTTCCAAAGGCGAAACAAAACGTTTCTTCTCTATCAGGAGTCAGAAGACAGGGGTGTTGTCCTTTAATTAGATGGGAAGGGAAGAGGCTCACTGATGACATCCAAAGGTCACAGGGCACTCAGTGCCTTTGGAGAAACCTTTCTGCGCGATCAGGCAAATGGGAACAGGTAATGCATACCTGAGGAGAATGAGCAAACAGAAGGAAGACAGGAGGCAGGTGATTTAAATAAGTGAGATCTGTATCGAATTGTGTAGACCCTGATGGTTCACACCCAAGGCTGCTAAAAGAGTTGGCTGAAGCACTGTGGACCATAAATGAGCATGAGTCAGCAATATGTAATGCTATTACTTATAAAAGGGAGCGTGAGTGAGGGATGTGTTAGCAGGAACACAACATGAAAAGGGCAAGAACTCCTGCTCTGGCCCTTGGCAGGGATCGACTGTGAACTTGCTTGCTGTGTGAAGGAAGGGAGGACCAAGCAGGAGGACGTCACCAGGAAGTGACGTGGTGCAGCGATACCCAAGATGTCACAGTCTTTGCCACTTTGATCGGGAGTACCAGCTTGTAGAGCAAGCTCCTCCTGGCCTGGCTTCCCTTCCTGAATGCTCCGTGTCTATAGCTGAATCTCTGCTAAAAGAAGTGGGTTGTGGATTGTTTTAGGAAAGAGATATCACATGTCTAAGAAAGATTATTATAAAAATTATTCTGGCTAATTGTCCTTCCTGTTTCCTAGGAAGGAGCATGATAGAGTTATTAAGAAAGTTGGAGGGAAGCCTAGCCAGGGTGGCAAATGCCTTTCATCCCAGCACTCAGGAGGAAGAGGCAAGAGAATCTTTGTGTTCTAGGACAGCCTAGTCTACAGAATGAGTTCCAGGACAGCCAGGACTATACTGAGAAATCCTGTCTTGAAAAACAAACAAAACAAAACAACCCAAACCAACAATAATCCCACTCCCCAAAAGAAAAATATTAGAGGGGTTGGAGAGATGCTCAGGTCTCAAGCACTTGTTGCTTTTTCAGAGGATGTGAGTTCAGTTCCCAGCAGTCAAATCAGGAGGCTCACAACTGCCTGTAACTCCAGCTCTACAGGGGTCCAACACTTTCTTTTTGGCTTCTGACTTCTTGACACACACACACACACACACACACACACACACACACACACACGTACGTGCATACACACATACAAATAAAAATAAATCGTGAAAAAAATAGGCCAGTCAGGCTTGGTGACTCAGGCCTGTTGTATCAGGCACTTGAGAAGCTGAGTCCGGGGAATTATAAATTCAAGGCCGACCTGGACTCCAGGACAATTTCAAGAGCAGCCTGGGCAGTGTAGTGAGAGCCTGTGGGGAGTGGAGGAAGACCTGAGAGAACGTATAAGGAGTGAAGTCCTGAGTAAATGTGTGTTGATGGCACAAACACTACCATGTCAAGGCCCCCAAGGCTCAGACCCGAGACAATGGCAAAGCCTTCCCCGGGTCAGACTCAGGAATGGGCAAAACACTCATTAAAGGAAGGAAGGAAGGAAGGAAGGAAGGAAGGAAGGAAGGAAGGAAGGAAGGAAGGAAGGAAGGAAAGAAGGAAAGAAGGAAGGAAATCCAACAATCTCACAAGTTAGTAGGAGACTGGTTTGTTCCGCTGGTAATTTTAGTTTGACGCACAAACTGATAGATCCATAAGGCTTAGTTCTAATTCTTTCCCAGATCTGATAAGCTCCTGTTCCCATAGGAGCATCCCAGGACAACCCTTGTCCAGATTCAGGGGACTCTGCGTTGCCTCTGGAAGTCTAGGACTGTCTTAGCTCATGCTGACGTGCCCCCAGGTTGCTTTCTGGTCCTTGAGGCTTCTTCCTCACACGGCTGACAAAGCTCGTCTTTGCTCTCTTTCGTTACTCACCACCCTTCACTTGCCTTTCCGGAAGGACAGTCTATGACCCCTACAGACCTCCTCTGAAAGGGTTAGCCGTGCTTACTGGGTGACACGGAAGGATGCTGGCCCAGGATAGATGAACAGGTGCGAGTAATCATCGATGTGATGATTTCCTGCTGAATTATCCCTGCTGACCTGACCCTCAAACCCTTCAGGTTCGCTGCTGGAGGGGTTTCCTTTCCTTTCTCATTAGAGTTCTTTCTAGTTCTCCAAAACTGCTAAGTGTCATTTATTGGTTTTTAAAACATTTTACTTTTATGACTTTTATTTATGGGTATGTTTCTATGTCCATGTGAGCATAAGCCACATGTGTGTAGATCTTCAGAGTGTAGAAGAGGTGGGTGGAGTTACAGTCTTGTGAGCTTCCTGTTCGGGTCTTGGGAACTGAACTCCGGCCCTCTGGAGAACAGTGAGTGCTCTTAACTGTTGAGTCATCTCTCCAACCTCAAATATTTTTCTTGTTTTCTTTCTTTCATTTTTTGAGGAAGGGTCTCACAAACTAGCTTAGATTGTATTCAAGTTCAAGATGATCCTGTCTCAGCCTCCGGAGATGTGGGACTGCAGGTAGAAGCCACTATATCGGGCTAGTTTTCCTTTCAAAGCAACTGGAAGATTTGGGCTCAAAGTCCATGGAGCTAAAATTATTTCTTGGCCTTTTTATGGTATAAGAATAATATATATACAACAAGGGAGGCATAAATAAAAATATATACCATGATTAATTATATTAGCTAGAATTTAAATTTATTCCTTTATTCTACTTGCAATTATTTATACATCTCTGTTATTTATGCCAAGAATACTGGTTTCCAGGGCGGTGTTTAAGTTTTCTTTAAAAAAGGAAATTTATTAAGTAAAATATGTGCGTTGATTTATAGGGAAAAATATTACTTTGTTCTGCAGAATCTAAAGATTCATATTTCCCTGATATTTATATTCTCTGAAATCATGATACATCATGCAAATTGTGCACTTGTAATACACCCCTGAGCTAGGTACAGCAGTGTGCTTGGGTGTGTGTACCCCACCTTCAGCTGACATTCATGATGAAATCAAGAGAAGTCAACCTCAGAGTATTTCAGACTCAAAGACACAGGGCAGTACTCCAGCGGGGTGGGGGTGATGTGGGATGTTTGAGGACCAGTTGTTGAGAGACCCACTCTTCTTATCTGTTGCTTTTACGTTTCAATAGGGGCTGCCTATAGATGCAGTGTCTTAACCCCTAACCCTTAAAGGGGTCCAGCGGTAAAAATTTCACATCTCTAAGCAGGCTGCTGTGGGGTCAGGGAATCCTAGCGTGCAGGTCTCTTAGTCTTACTTTGTATTCCTTCAGTGTTCATTGCGTATCAACTCTGTGTTTGTCCCCGAGGCCAGCTTGGCCTTTTGTGACATATACATTATCCTTGTTTAGAAATTTCCAGGCACCACATAATCAGGCTGCAGGCTTATGAATGATAAAAAAGAGCTCTGAGATAATATGCTAGACTAAAGATCAATAAATAGCCCAGAATATCAGATAGCTACTCTTAGACTTGCACCAGAATCGCCATCACCCTGTTTGGAGCTCTCTGCCTGGGAGCTTCCAACAACATCTTCAAAGAGGGAAGGAAGATGGGAAAAAGGAAAGAAGAAGGCAGGCAGGGTACTTTGGTCTTCACTAGAAGATTCTAGGTACAGCTGTACCACGAGTCCTGAGCAGCTAGGGGCCAGTAGCAGCCCGCAGTCCACTCCTCCAGCCTCCTCTGCACATTTGTATGGAATACCATTTGCATACTCTAACGAGATGAGCTATAATTGGCCTTCATTGATTTTGTTTTCATTGAGCTAAAATAGAGTCAGAGTTTCTTAGGCTAGAAGAACTGATTGATTTGTGGTAGATTTTAGGACTATTCAGTTGAAGAAATAATTAATTACGTTCTTATTTAGTAATCATCAACGTTTGGCCGGTTTCTTTGTAGCAGAGTGAGCTCAGCAGTATCGAACTCTGCCCAAGCAGAAATGCTTTGAAACAGATACCCTCAACCAGCAAATGGCTATCTCCACTTAGTATTCTTGCAAAACTGACATGGTTCTCTTCATGAGGCGGTAACGCTTATTATTTTTAAAGGATGGATTTGTGCTGAACAGAGCCCGTCTCTAGCGTACTCATAGAGATCAACACGCAGGCCTGTGTCTTTCTGTCCTTCATTTCTTCCTCACATGCGCCTATTGCCTTTAGAGTTGATCCCTTTGCCCGCTCCCGAGTCTTTGAATCCATTTACTCATCTTTTTTAACTCATTTTGTGAAACTTTTCCTGAGATGATTCAGCATGGGTGAATGGTGTTTCTCACCATTGCCTTTCAGTTTGTGGAGGCAGGAGTTGGTCCAGATTGGCCCTAACCCTAGGGTTTCAGGGAAGGAAATCTCTGCCTGCCCTGTTGTTTATCCTCAAGTGTGGTTCTCTTGAGCGTAAGGTCGTTTGGTTGGCCACCCTCTGCAGGCAAGCTCTCTTGAAATTTTGGGCTGATTATAATCAGCATGTTTTGAACTGGTTTAGTTTCATGCCAATATTTTCCTTTTAAGATTCTGTGCCAATTTTGGATCCAATTTGTCACTATTACAATGAGTTCCAAGCACTAACCTGAGGCTTTCTATCCTTCGGGGAAGAGATAAAGCAATGTGTAAGTAAATAACCATGATTCAGTCTAAAGATTTATTCTTGGCTCAGTGTGAGACACTATGGTAAGGTTTGCAAAGAGGACGAAACCCCGCCACTGCTCGAAAAGAAAACTTTTTCTATAAAGTGGGCAGAAGTATTTGTCCAAAGTTGCCCATCTGTGAGTCAGTGATCTGAAATGGCGTAAACAATCTACCATACAGCTGGCGGCTAAATCCTCAAAACTCTCAAGTATTTGATTGAATTACGTGAACTTGGTTCCTCTACTTCTGCTAGTATCCTTGCGCTCATTTTGTTGGTGAGGTAAGCGGTGAGCTCACACGTGTCTCTCGGCCTGAATTCCAGTTCTACCACTTCTCAGCTCTGCAGCTGTGAAGAACTCCGTGGCATCTTCCCAGGTCCTCCATTGGACAGCAGTATGACGTCATCGAGCTTGGGGGCGGAGGGATGAAGGAAGCACATGAAATGTGGAGTGGTTTGACCCACAGAAATACTAAGTGAGCCATTTCTGGCCTTAATCAGTTTGTTGTTTGCAGGTAGCCTTGATAGCTCCATGACCCTGGGAAAATAGTTAGCATCTCTAGACTGCAGCATCAAACTTGAAAAGTCTAGAATATTGTGGAAAGCCAAAAGTGTGTACTCATTATGAAATGAAATAATGATGTACCATATTAATTAAGCATATTTAGTATACTAGTATATTTAACATCTTAGTATAAAACTGGTCATTATGCAACACTGTAATTAACTCAACTTCCAGTTTTTCTTGAAAATATTATCAAAATATCCTAGCAAGTGAGTTAGGTACTCAAGGGATCATTCAGTTATTCCTGTCTTAAATTGTTCCAGCTTTCCTCTGGGTAGGTTTCAAGGATCAGGATCCCAGTCTTAGCTTCTGGCTTTACACACAGTATATGGTATGGACCAACTATTGTACAATAGACTCAAATCCAAGAGCCTCTTCGGATGCACTATTGTAGCAATCCTTATCTTTTTTTCCACTTCTTTTTATTGATTTTTATTGAGCTCTACATTTTTCTCTGCTCCCTTCCCCGCCTCTCCCCTCCCCCCTTCAACCCTCCTCAAGGTTCCCAGGCTCCCAATTTACTCAGGAGATCTTGTCTTTCTCTCCTTTCTACTTCCCGTATAGATTAGATTTATGTAAGTCTCTCTTAGTGTTCTCATTGTTGTCTGGTTCTCTGGGATTGTGGTTTGTAGGCTGGCTTTCTTTGCTGTATGTTTACAAACCACCTATGAGTGAGTACATGTGATAACTGTCTTTCTGTGTCTGGGTTACCTCACTCAAAATAATGTTTTCTAGCTCCATCCATTTTCTTGCAAAATTTAAGCTGTTGTTATTTTTTCTACTGTGTAGTACTCCATTGTGTAAATGTACCACATTTTCCTTATTCATTCTTCAGTTGAGGGACATTTAGGTTGTTTCCAGGTTCTGCCTATGACAAACAAACCTGCTATGAACATAGTTGAGCACATGTCCTTGTGGCACGATTGAGCATCCTTTGGATATATACCCAAAAGTGGTATTGATGGGTCTTGAGGAAGGTTGCTTCCTAATTTTCTGAGAAATTGTGACCCTGACATCCAAAGGGGTTGTACCAACTTGCATTCCCACCAGCAATGTAGGAGAACAACTTCTCCAGCATAAGTTATCATCAGTGTTTTTGATCTTGGCCATTCTTACAGGTGTAAGATGGAATCTCAGAGTTGTTTTGATTTGAATTTCTCTGATGACTAAGGATGTTGAACATTTCCTTAAGTGTCTTTCAGCCATTTTAGATTCCTCTGTTGAGAGTTCTCTGTTTAGGTCTGTACTCCATTTTTTTTTTTAATTGGATGATGTGATCTTTTGGCGACCAATTTCTTGAGTTCTTTGTATATTTTGGAGTGGGGTTGGTAAAGATCTTTTCCCATTCTGTAGGCTGTTGTTTTGTCTTGTTGACCATGTACTTTGCTTTACAGAAGCTTTTAAATTTCAGGAAGTCCCATTTATTAATTGTTTCTCTCAGTGTTTGTACTGCTGGTGTTATATTCAGGAAGTGGTCTCCAATGCCAATGGGTTCAAGTGTTTTTCCCAATTTCTCTTCTATAAGGTTAAGTGTGACTGGCTTTATGTTGAGGTTTTGATCCATTTGGACTTGAGTTTTGTGCATGGTGATAGTTATGGGTCTATTTTCATTCTTTTACATGTTGATATTCAGTTAGTAGAAATCCATATCTTAACAATCAGTGGGCACACATTTCAAAGAGAGTCTCCTTCCTTCCTTCGCTGTTTCTCTGTGTAGCCCTGGCTGTCCTGGAACTCACTCTGTAGACCAGGCTGGCTTCCTGCTCAGAGATCCACCTGCCTCTGTCTTTCAAGTGCTGGGATTAAAGGCATGGGCCACCACTGTCCTGGCACTTCTTTACAATGATATTTTAAGGCATACGGGATATAGATTGTCATTCCCATTATAGAGACAAAAACCCCAGGGTCTTACTTCTAAGGTATGGTTAGGAAATGAATGTGAAAATTGCTTTCCTAACTGTACAATCTATGACATTTTACATATCATCATTTTTGGCAAGGATGTTGATTGGGGGTTTTGAGTCAATATTTGTCCAAAGGTAATATACTATTTAACTAACTTCTTGCTATCATTTTATGTGATATTTTACACATAATTGTGCTCCAGACTTGGACACTGTAATGAAATTCTATGCTGAACACCCTGAACACCAAGAGTTAGTGCAAACCTCACAGGTTAGAGGTGCAATGTTCTCTGAATGGTAGTGACACACACCTTTAATCCCAGCACTTGGGAGACAGGCGGATCTCTCTGTGTTCGAGGCCAGCCTGGTACATTGCGGGTTTCATAGGCTACACAGAGAAACCCCTGTCTTAAAAATCTGAAAAAAGAAAAAAAAAGAAAAAAAGATGCAGTGCCCATCAGGATGACTCTTGCTTCAAGAACAAGCACAGATTTGAAGGTCCTTAGGATGCATGCACTTCTGACCAGTGTACTACAAACTCAGGAGTTTCCACAGCCTGCCCAAGATAGTGCACCTACAGTGACGGTCTCATAACAAACTTACTGAGATGGTTTCATTATAAAAAACACACATTGGTGGGGTCTAGATGGTTTGGAATACACAAATACATAGCAGCCTTACATATACTTTTTAAAAATGATTTACTTATTTATTATGTATACATGCCCTGCTTGCATGTATGCCTGCAGGCCAGAAGGGGGCACCAGATCTCATTAAGGATGGTTTTGAGCCACTATGTAGTTGCTGGGAATTGAACTCAGGTCCTCTGGAAGAGCAGCCAGCACTCTTAACCTCTGAGCCATCTCTCCAGGCCCAGGTGAGACTCCTCTTCCCACTCCTCGGTGGTTTTGCAGACTAGGAAGCTCACCCAAGCTTCAATACCCAGCATTTTCACTCCCCCACCTTTTGTTGTTGGAGCCTAAACCCGGAAACTCACCTCTCCTAAAAAATAATCTCCTAAGCGTATGCTTGTCTCAGCCCTCACTGGTCTTCCATCGAGTCTGGTATTAGCTGCAGTCTCTCACTGTTATTTCTTCACTGGAGATCACATGGAATCCCCTGCCTCAAAGATTTGGGTCTCGGATCATACAGTTGGCCTTTCTGCCTTACAACCACACCCCAACCTAATGCAAAGTCAGATGTGATATACAGCTGAGCCGGGAGCCACAGAGACTCTTAACTATAGCAGAGGTGTGAGAACGTCCTCCCGGGAACCTGGGGCAAGAACATTTCCTTTATTGTGGAACAGAGCTTTAAATAGGACAAGGATAGATCAACATTTACGTGAAACAGGATGAAAGACTATGGAAACACGATGAAGTCAGTGGAATTTCTGTAGGGTTTGACCCAGGCTTGCTAATAGCCTTTCTAGGGGAACGGATGTGGGGACCTCTGGATAGTCCCTCATGCGATGTATTTTGAATTTGTTGATCCAAATCCACTTGCTTTCAGGGGTCACGTGTCTTGTGGGACTGTTCGGCTATTAAGAATGTTTCTCCAGTGTAGAATACCTTTCAATGAGCCGCAGCCGTGGTAGGGGTGGGCCTCACCTATTTAACCAGCACTTACTGAATGTCTGTCATAGACCAGAAACCCTCACAGGTGTGGAGGATACAAATGGATCAAACCAGACAAAAGCCCCGGCCTTCCTGTAGCTTGCCTTCTGGTTGGGAGAAACAGACAATAAGCAAATAATCTCGGACGGGTATGCAAGTCAGGTGGTGGAATGCGCTTTGGAGAAAAAAGCAAATTGAATGCCCAGAACCTGTCGCTGCTCCTCTGCAGACTGGGCAGGGGAGGCTTGATCAAGCCACGGGCTCTGGGGCAAAGTTTATAATTTGTTGTTGCTGCTGCCTGGCCTCTGGCTGAGGGAAAAAAAAAATCTGTCCCTGAATGTTTAGCAAGCCTGTTTGGCCTTTTGATTCTGCAGTGATTAAATGCCAGCCTATTGGGAATTAGTTTTATTTTAATTCAAGGTTAAATGTAGAAAAGACCTCCTACTTCTTCCATCTATCAAAACTCAGCTATGGATCTTCTAAGGGTGTCAGCTCCCGGCGAAGCCTCCCTGACCTCCCCCACACTAATTGCGGTTCATTCTTCCTCCCGTGGCTTCCCCTCCACTTAAGCTTACAAGTGTTACATCCCATTCCCCTGTATTGCAGATGGAGCTACGTGTGTGTGTGTGGGCCCCATTCTGCCAGTAAAATGTGTGCTTTCCTCGGAGCCAGAGGCTCTTTCTCGTGTTATTCTCACTGTGTCCATCGCCCTCCACCCCCAGGAACTTTGGAATGCCTGGTACACGGCACCTGTTCAATTAGCTATTGATTGGGGGAGAGACACCTGATGCATGCTGAGCAGCAGCGATATCTGATTTGCATTATGTAAGTTTCTTATCTAATTTCCACTGACTTCCCAGGTGAATGAAGTCTTCCCCGGCCTCTTTAAGGCATTAGTTGTGACTGCTTCTTAGGAGAGCATTCCAAAGTTAAGGCTTCTGATATAAGATAGCCAGTAGGCATGCGCTTACTGTGGCTTTTTTTTTTTTATCACAAAGGAATAATGGCTCATCATAGGGAATTGCAAATATAAGTGACCATGATAAAAATAAAGGGGACTCAAGAAGGTGTTCACTCACTCAGAAGGTATTTATTGAGCTATTGTCTCTCTGGGTACTGAGCACCAAGGACAACAAACAGTACAGGCCAAGTCTTACATAGTGGTATCAAATGAGTACTTATGGTTTATGTGATAAATGAGTTATTATTTCCATAATTATTATACATAGTAGTAGCATTTTGATATATATAAGATCGATTTTTAAAAAAAATATTTGTTTTTATAATTTAAAATTGTGTATGTGTGCATGTGAGAACAGGTGGGCTAGGAGGCCAGATGTGTCCTAACTACTGGAGCTGGTACTACAGGTAGCTGTGAGCCTGTGAATACTGGGAACTGAGCTCCTGTCCTTGGAAGAGCGGTCCCCTCTCCTGTGGCACGCCGCGTCCGCCAGCAGAAGAGACGACCACAACAGGATTCTTCTCAGAACGTACTTTCATTGGGAGTGCACAAACTTGAGGTTGATGACGAAGGACCCCGGACTCTGGCGCGCATGGCTTATAAGCCGTGCAGAACAAAGCCTGAGACGTGTCCAAGTCTGAATGGCTCTGGCCGCTCCTGATCTTACCCGTCAGCTCACGATTGGTGGCTGGATCGCGCCATTCGGGAAAGCACGCCAAGTGCCTCGGGGCGGGGCCAAAGCTGCTTGAGAGGCAGGAAATGACAGCAGGGTTGTGGCGCCTTGGCGCCCTACACTCTCCCAACCACGAGCCATCTGTCCCTACAACTTATTGCCTCTTAATGGCAGTGTGGCCATATGAATTTCCAGACAGGGCAAGGCTGCGACATTGTTTTCTAGCTTGGCTTAGAAAAAGTAGTGTGTTATGAATAGTTCTTTGGGTCTGGTAGTAGTATTCTATAATATCATTTTTATTAGCCAGTAACGCCTTGTTCTAATGATGACTCAGAATTCCCAGCTGGGATACATTGATTAGTAACTGCGAGCAAATTGCTGGCCGCGGAATTTCTCCACCAAAGGCTCTGCAAACCCGCTCTCTCACGGGCGTGGTTAAGCAGCCATCACATTGCACCCAAAGACAACCGGAGGCTCACATTGATCAGTGTGTGAGAAGAGTTGCATCAGCAGATTTATTCGGTTTTCGTTTGGAAAAGAATTAACCTGGGTCATGTGTTTTTGCTGGTGCGCGTGTGGTCATTTCTTATGCATTGATCTCTAATGAGGCCTGGCCCACAGTAGATAATGAATGAAATCTGTAATCAGTGTTAGGCCAGAGAAGCATTTTGCCAAGGTGGATGTCAGGACTATTAGATGGTTTCAGCCCTTAAGCCATAAAGGGAGGGGATGACTAATAGGTCCTATTCTTTATATTTATGTTAATTGATTCTTCAGTTTGGCCAGTATCTTGTCCTGCCGTCACGTGGAGAAAGGGCATTTAAGAAAAATCCTGGCCTGAGAATGTCAGGAACACAAGGAGAGAGCTAGGGCAAATGGTCCCCGTGTCACTAATGAGATTGTAAAGGGGAAGTGGTCCCTGGACCCAGGGGAGGGGGAGTAAAGAGCAGCAGTCAGTCAGAGGCGGCATTGCGTGGGCAGGAAAGGAAATGCACTGGAGCGCATGCGCACTGCAGCTTGCCTAGGTTTTTGCAAGAAGGCACGAGGGACCCAGAGGGGTCCTGTGCCTCTTATAGTGCCAGTGTGACGTGCAATTTATAAAATGCTGCAGCATAGCTACTGCTTATTAATATTATGGTTCAGGCTCTAAGGAATTTTTGTTTTTCTTCCTAAGGAGGCTCAAACAGCTAACAGGCCAGGGAGGTGGCTGAGTGTGAAGGGGATGGCAAGAAGCCCTCATGGGAAACAGCGCTAGAACGCCTGCCGGTAGTCTATCCTGGATCACACTGCCCTTACCACGAGCTAGACCCAAACCTCTGCTGGCTTAGTGGTTCCATTTTAAAATCTATCCTGGATCACACTGCCCCTACCACGAGCTAGACCCCTAACCGCTGCTGGCTCAGTGGCTGCATTTTAAAGTGAAGTGTTCGAAGGCAAGGGCTTGAACCACTCTTGGCTTTAGGAAAATCTCTGATGCTCTTGCCACCTTAACCAAAGCTTGCACAGGCTCAGTGAAGACGCAACATACTCTTTCCATTGAGAAACAGGGAATAACGAAGACGGCAACAAGTTCAGTCTGCCACCTCTTCTAGGAGCTTCTTTCCTGAGTGTCCCTAGAGCTTCTGAGAGCTGTAACATAACTGAACCGCTCGTAGATGACAGCTTCTTCAATCACTTTATCTTTATAAGTGCTCCCCCCCCCCATGCAGCCCAGGCTGGCTTTGAACTTGTTATGTAGCTAGGGATGACCTCGAACTTCTGACCGCCTTGCCTCCACCTCCAGAGTGCTGGAATTTTACAACCACACTCCCTGTTTACATAGGCTAGGGATGAGTCCCAGGGCTTCAGGCTTGCTAGGCAAGCACTACTGGGTTTTTAATTATTATGTTGACCATCAAGACCTGGCTTCAAACTCATAATAACAGTGGAGAGGAACCCTTTCTAGGCCTGTTACTCTCCCTCTAGTCTTCTGTTAAGTTTCTTAACTTTCCACATTACCACATAAAATCATGAACACTTTGCAATTTACTGAAGGAGTTGTTCTATAAAAGGCGCCACATGTTCTGATGGCCAGCAGTGGTGTTGTATCTTCATCAGCCCTGGAAAAAAGTGTGTGAGTGTGAGAGTGTGTGTGTGTGAGTGTGTGTGTGTGTGTGTGTGTGTGTGTGAGAGAGTGTGTATACATACATCTACAGGGAGCAGAGGAAGAGAAATGATGAGGTGATCTAGCTTCACAGAGAACATTTGCAGATTTTTATCTGAAACGCATTTTATTAAAATTGCAACAAACTTTATAAAATCAGCTGTATGGTTC
This sequence comes from Myodes glareolus, assembly GCF_982192425.1. Lineage (NCBI taxonomy): Eukaryota > Metazoa > Chordata > Mammalia > Rodentia > Cricetidae > Myodes > Myodes glareolus. The sequence continues at coordinate 8,892,151 of NC_142033.1, read as the reverse complement.
ATTAAGGGAACATTACCTTACAATTATGATTAATTAGATTAAACTTATGAAAGTGTGTTATTTGTTCAGATCAAAAGGGTGGGGGAGATGATGGATGGTGAAGGAGTGTGATAAATGAACAAAGCAGCTGAACTAAATTGAATGTGTATTCATCCGTTCTCACTTCATAACTAATGATAAATTGAGCATGTCACATTTAACAATGCTCGTCTGGGCTCAAGCACACGGTTTCTTTCCGCTTCTCTCCTCAACGCCTTGTGATGGCTGAGACCATGGAACCGAAATTTTACTCCCTGGACTTTACCTGCCTCTTACCTTGAAAAACACAATGGCTGCTTACTCACTTAAGAGCTGTTAACAGGTTGTAAAATCGCCCTTCCTCAGATCATGCCTGGTATCTGAAAATAGATTTCTCTTAAGCTAAAATGAACATCTCCATTCATAGGCCTAATTATATTATATGGCAGGGGCGGAAAACACCCGGAAGTGGAGAAACGGCTTTCTTTCTCAGGCTGTGTTTTCTTTGGCATTAGATGGGAAGAAACACTCCCCCAAACTCACTCGAGAGCCTGGGAATCAGGAAAGTGAGAGACAAAAGCCAAACAGGTTGTGTTAGCTTCCTGAAACCCCAGGCTTTTGAGGATTTTAATCACATCATCCTTTCGCAAGGATTATGAAGCTGGTGTTGGGGTCAGGGAGGAAGAGGTGGAAAATAGCCCCACCCAGTCTGAAATCAGACACATGCGCCACACAGACTCAGGAATGGCTTTTGGAAAGAATCATTTTTTTTCCCCACAGAAGCTCAGGAACTGTGATACGGGAGGTGACACGCAGCCAGCGCTCACTCCTTTCGTCCCCCGACCTTGGTGGGGCTCATCGGAAGTGAGCGACAGTTTCTGACAGACCGCGGGCTTTATTTCTCTCTGCTCTGAGTTTTCCGGAAGGGTTTCTGCGGATTCACTTTGTATCGCGGTGAAGGTTTCCAGTCTGTTCTGATTTCATCTCCTCCTCCTCATCTTCAAACTCTCCTTGAAGTGACTTGATCTTTCCGGCAAGAAGGGAGCGTTAAGGGATGGAGTCAGATGCTTTTTCAGAATACTGCATGCATGGGCTACACAGATCAGACTTGTGGGGCAGACTTATGCTATCCTCGAGGGATGGCATCCTGGCGTAGGAGGCAAGAGGGCCGGCGGTCACTTAGGAGCGTCAGCTGGAAACCAGCTGCTCCATAGCCGTGCTTCTTGTCCGTTTGGTTGTGAGCCTAGCGTTTAACGGCTGAGCCATCTCCAGCCCAGTTGTGGTTCTCGATGGGCAGGGGAGGCTGCATCCACCAGGAGGCAGTTGCTCCTGGCCAGATACCTTTTATCTATCATAGTTTCTGACAAAGATTGTTTCTGGAAATATGGGTTAGGCCAGTGTTTAGATGCTGTGTCACAAAAAGCTATCACCCGAAGGCCCCCCATTTCGAGATGTCACTAGAGGCAAGGCAGAGAGCGCTACCTGACAGTCAGGCGTACATTTACAGAATGGAAGTTGGTGAGCTCTGACTCAGTGAGCCAGTGACGATCAAATTTAAGGTGATTTACAACGCTGGCATAGATCAAAATCTCAATCACATTCTTTTAAGAGATTTATTTATTTATTTAATGTGTGTGCCTGAGTGTGTGCGTCACAGGCGATGGTGAGTTACCATTGGGTGCCAGGAACCAAACTCTGTTCTTTCCAGCCTCCTGGATTACATTCTTAAAGTAGTACAAGTAACACGTGGGTCAATCCTACGCAAAGCAAACCATAAGATTACCAGCTTTAGAGTAAGGACAGCGAAGAGCGCTGTGTTCATTGGCTTGCTTATTCAGTCAAGCCACCCTTCTCTTCCAGGCCAAGCCGTTGCCCCCACTGCTGAGAATGGTGTTTCTGGCAGTAACAGATGCTCTTTGGAGGGGAGTCGTGCTATGCTAGACTATTCAAGATTGGCTCAGAGCAGGAAACCGCCACACTTATCTGAATTTTGATGTCAAAATACATTTCAGAGCTGAGACAATTCATCTGTTGGGTTTCATGTGGGAAGAATATTTACTCAGCTGTGGGAAGAGGGCTCTGGTGAATACCCAATATTTTGTTTGACAATACTCAATATTCCTGAAGTACTCTGAATCAAGAGGGTTCTTAGAGTCAGAACATAAGATGATAAAGAATACGAGGGAAATTTTCTGAGGGGCACAGAGCATCAAGAGCCCAGCCTTCTGCCACCCCAGAGACACAGGTCCTTTGACTGTTCTGGTGAATTAATTTACAAAGAGTAAAAGTGAGGTTAATCGCGTTAGCTATTTAAAGCGTGCAATTTAGTGGTAATAAGTATATATTTTCAATGTTATATAACCAGCTCACAATGTTTCCCAACTTTATTTATCACCTGAAACAGAAACTAGGCATTTATACATAATTCCTAGATCTTTATTCCTGGCTCCAGTAGTCAGGATGGTCCTGCAAGGACCATCAGACCACGGTTGCTGGTTCTTTTTTATGTTTATTTTTTGGTCTGATTACAGTTAGTTCCTTTACCATTGTTAGTGCTCAGTGAATGTCAGGCATGGAGGATATTTGATAAATATGAAAGAAATGAAAGTGGACGAGAAGTAGCACATATCTTCAGGACCTAACAACTTAAAATTTCTCTTGAGGAATAGTGAGATGGTCCTCAACATGAAGACGTGGGGTGGATTCTCAGAACCCTCATGGTGGAGAAAGAGGACCGACTCTCACATGTGGTCCCCAGCCTTCTGTATGTGCACAATGGCATCCTTACATACACTAAGGTATGTACTCATGCCTCATGAAATAAAAAATAAGTGAGAAATATTTTCTTGTGTCAGGCATGTTAGCGAATGCTTATCATTTCAGAACTTGGGAGGTAGAGGTAGGACAATCAGGTCGGGGCCAGACTCGGCTATATGGGAGTTAGGGCCATACTGTGCCATGCAAAACCCTGTATCCGATATGGAAACCACACCACAACGAAACATTTCTTTCCTTAATTTAGCGAGACTAAGATAAAGCCTGGCAATTGAACACTTTCATATTTCTTTACTCAAAGAACTGTGACATGGTGACCCATTTGATGTTCATTGTTTTGGAAAAACACGTCAATATTTTAGGGAGAGATTGAAGCAAAGCATGCATCTGCCTGAATGTCAACATTTTAATTTTTCTAGCTTAATTGCACTTAGAAACATTTTAACTTACTGTTTTGGGGGTTGACCCCCACGTGATGAGCTGACTGGGAGGAATGCCTGTTTCCTAACCATTTATTGATAAGGACTGTGTCTCCAAGAAGGAAATTGGATCTTTCCAAGGTCCCATGGGAAATTAGCAAGCAAGTCAGAATTAGAATTCACAGCCTGTGCATGTCTAAGGCTCCACTGAGCCGAGCTGCCTAGCAGACACAGTTTTCTTCCCCGTGTGCCTGTTCCCAGTCACCTCTACTGGTGCCTACTGAGCGTGAAGAAAAAGTAACCTTCCATGAATTCCCCCACGGGTGCAAACAGTGCAAATTGTTTTCTTTTGGGGTCAGAGCTTCGCCACCTGCCATTTCAGATGCCGTGGAAGGCTGAAATACATCATTTGAGGGGTCATACACCATACTGGCTGGTCCCGACTTTTCTATTGGAAAGCAGGTCTTCCTCCTTTCTGGCATTGTCTCTAGGATCCTGCCTACCAGCTAAGCTCCAGGAGGCTTGAGGAGGTTGGATGGGACATTCTGCTCCCATTCAGTTGTAGCAGAAGAAAAAATTTAGGCATGAATTACCCTAACACCTTCCTCATTGCCAACTTCATCTGTCCCTTCCTCTACAACCCCCCCCTTTTTTGTCCGTGCTTGTAGTTTAGTATAGCTTTGCTGCACTTCTCTGATATTGTCTCATAAAACTCTGACAGTAATATAATTGTCTAATTTCCAGGTTATGTGTTGCCCCCTCCCTTCCCAAGGCACACACTGGCAGGAATGCAGTTAAACTCCACTCTCCGACTTCCCGAGGCCAAGTTCCGTCGTTTTATCCCAGAAGAGGCTTTCAGGTACACACTCGGCACATTTACCTTTTCTTACCAAGCTTCCATCCCTCCTTCTGGGTCTGCTTGCCCAAGGAGGAAAACAGATGGGTCTGCCTGGAATAATCAAGTGAGAAAGCAAGAGGGAAGGTAGGGCAGGGAAAAGCCAGGAGGTAATTTACCTGGGACAATACACTCATTCCAGCTCAGAACCTTAAAATCACCACGCTTGGGAAAATAACTTTTAATGGCATAGTGGTATTTCAGTGACAATGTTTGAGTCTTGTGAGGAACATTGATTTCTGATTGTAGAGGTGGAGAGGGTGGAAGAGGGGCCGAGTAGTGTTCGGGGATGCTGATTTCTTTGTTCAGATCTCTACCTGTCTATTTCAGTGACGACTACAAAACACCACGTCGGGGCCTTGCTGTGCCTGTCTTTTTCTGACTCCCAAGAGGCATGCTGTCCCCGTCTTTCCTAGAACAAACATGGTTGTTCTGCGTCTGCGCCAATCTTAGTCTCAGAGTCCTGATGGTTCTAAGACTGGATCTCTTTTCATCTTAGTGGTTGCTCAATTAGGCTCATCTTCATCACACTTCATCACACACACACACACACACACACGCACACACACACACACACACAAACACTCTGCATGCATACTGGTCTCCATCTTTCTCTGTGTCTCTCACACATACTCTACATGCATACTCTGCTCCCTCCCTTCTTCCCTTCCCTTCCCCTTCCTCCCCTCCCCCTCCCCCTCTCTCTCACACACATACACACACATATACACACACAGACACACACACACACACTGCATGCATACTGTTCTCCACCTTTCTCTGTGTCTTTCACATGTACTCTGCATGCATACTTCTCTCCCCCTCTAGCTCCCTCCCTCTTTCTTTCTCTCTCTCTCTCTCTCTTTCTCTCTCTCTCACACACATATTTCAAGCATATTGTTCTCCATCTTTCTCTGTGTCTCCCACATGTACTCTGCATGCATACTTCTCTCTCTGTCTCTCTCTGTCTCTGTCTCTGTCTCTCTCTCTCTCTCACACACACACACACACAATGAATGCACAGTCATCTCCCCACCCCCACACTGCATGCATTCCCAGAAACGCAGATCCTCTACACTTCTCCTCGTTGATTTTGACTCATTTGGTTTTGAGTTTACTTTCGAATTTATTTCTGAGACAGTATCTCAGTATGGAGCCTAGACTGCCCTCAAGTTCAAAATCCTCCTGCTCTGGCCTCCTGAGTGTTGAGATTACAGGTGTGTACCACTGTGGCTGGTGAGGGTCATGTTTTAACACCACTCCTCATGGTTGGTCAAGTGATTTCTTGTATCAAGAAATCGTTTTTTTACAGTGTTATAGTCAATTGCTAATTGTGTTTCCTCGTAATGGTGTGTCTTTAGCTTGGTCTCTCATCCACAGGGGCTTTTCAGCCTCAAGAGATCAGAAGCGCAGCTCCATACTTCAAAGAAGACTGAAATAGAATTAAACCCCACTTCTTTCTCTCAGCTGTAGGGTGAAATTCAGGCTTCTTGATTTAGCGAATAGGCCTTCCTAAGTTAAATTTCTGTCCTCACTGTCAGCTCCCTATTCTTTGTTATGTGCAGTACAATCTGGACTTCTCCCTGGACCCAATGTGTCTGCACAGCTGCGCCTTTTGCCTGGACCACCCCTCCCTCTCTGTCACCTGGAACGTGGTCCTGCAGACAAGCTGTTGGGTTGTGCGGACTCTGTTAGTTGCTCTGGGGCTCTGGGGTCCCTGTTTCGTGACACTAAGGCGACACTGACTTGACTGTGTGTGTGTGAGAGAGGGCTAATTCATGCCTCTTACTGTTGTCAGACCTAACACGTGATCTGGAAAACAGTCGGAGCTGTGTGGAGCACGAGCAGATAGACTCACATCTGTTTACGGTGCGGTCAGTAAGAGCCTGGGCTCTGCTCCCAGGGCAGGAACGGCTTTTGGTTTTGCTACTTATTAGTTGGATAGTTTTCGCTGAATTACCTCCTCCAATTTCCTCATGTAGTATCATGCCCCCTGTCATATTAGCAGTATTATTGTTATTCTTGCCAATACTGGGGAAAGACACAAGGAATATCAGCAAAGGTTTTGGATGGAAACAAGATGCATCTTTTTTCTGTCTTGGGCAAGCCATGTGACCATGATGTAACATGATTGAACCTACATGTTCTCAGGTCTGTAGTGGCAATGACAAGCATCAATAGTCACCATTTATTATGTGCTTCTTGTGTGCCAGGCAGTTTCCTAGAATCCTCTGCATGTGTTAATGCATTTAATGGTGCAATTGTACCATATTGTGAGGTACAGATGATTATTCTGCAAACTCTATTGATGAGTAATTGATCTGTAAGATAACTTTCTCCATGTTACACAGGAAGCAGGTGGCACAGCCCCGAGTTCCCCCTACAGGTGCTGTATTTACCCTCTACCCACTCTCAGTATGGACAGATAGATTACACACATGTTTATTGCTTAAAATACCCTGTGCCTGCAAAAGAAGGCTGCTTTTGCTAGGCTTGGTGGTGCACACGTTTAATTCCAGAATTTGGGAGGCAGAGGCAGGTGGATATCTGTGAGTTCGAGGCCAGTATGGTCTACAGAGAGAGTCAGGACAGAGAAACCATGTTTTGAAACAAACAAACAAAAAGAATACTTTGGAATTCACATGCAGTTTTTTTTAAAGCTTGATCCTGGAGTTAAATAAACTAAAAGAAAACAGTACATTTAAATTTAGGTGATAAATGTCAAGGAAATCTGTCTAATACGGTGTGTCACACTAAATCTTCATTTTCCCAGAAAGGATAAATTTTGAGTATTTGTTGTATTGCCATATCTTATATACATGTGCATCATTTGGGGTCAATTAAACCTTTTTCTATTTTGAAATGATTGTACAAGAAGCTGAAAAATGGATAAGGAGATTATGTACACTTTGAACTCAGTATACCACAATATTGACATCTTAAATAACCAAAGCACAATATCTGAACCAGGAAACTGACGTTGACACAAACACACACACAGTTGTGGATGTGTGTGTGTCTCTGAGTGTGTAAATCAGTCATTATTGTCTTGGTTATGGCTTCATGCTATAACCACTGCAATCCAGATACTTGACTGGATTGTCACCTCAAGGATGCTCTCTGCTCGTGATTCCTGCCCCTGGGCTCTGCTCACGATTCCTGCCCCTGGGTGGCCACTAGTCTACTCTCTGTCTTGTGTGATTTACAGATGTGATAAGAACACAATCACATCGTCAGGTGGCAGCAGCCGTGGGTGGTAGTGGCACACACCTTTAATCCCAGCACTCGGGAGGCAGAGGCAGGTGGATCTCTGTGAGTTTGAGGACAGCCAGGGCTACACAGAGAGACCCTGCCTCGAAAACCCCCACCCCCAAAAGAATGCATTCAAGATATGTGCCACGTGAGGATGGCGCCCCCTTCCCCTGGTCCAATTCTCTGAAGATCCCTATAGGTTGTATATGTCAATAATCTACCCCTTTGTATAGCAGAGTACTATGGCCTTTATCATTTGTCTCAGGAAGGCTATACAGTGGTTCCTAGTTTCCAACCACTATAGATAAAACCATGATGGATAAGCTTGTACAGGATTTTCTCATCTATGGGAAAAATGCCAAGTTGCTGGGCCATATGGCAACTATGTACATAGGTTTTAAAAAATATCATTTATTTATACTTCGAGAATTTGATGGCTGTATTTTGATAATATCCACCTCCTACTCCTCCTCAACTCCAGCCAGATCCCCTTTCAACAGACTCTCCTCCCAGATTCATCCCCCCCCTCCCCAAGTCTGGTTAACGCTACCCACATGCTCAAGGGCCTGAGGCCATCCCAGAGAGTATGAGCCATCTACCATGGCCACACCCCAGAAAAAGATTTCCTCCCCACGCAGGCCTTTAGTTGAAATGGACACTTTCTTTTAAATTCCTATTATTTATTACTAATTCCGTAATAGGTGAACGACAGCTGCTGGGATTAAAGGGGAGAGGTTGGGGAGGGTGTCCCAACTGCTGACATCGGCAACCTGCTTCTGCCTTCCAGCGCAGAATCGGCTAGAAACTCACTGCCACAGACATGGTGACTGCAGAGATTCGGATCCAGGGGGACATTCATAGCGTGAAGTCTCTGCTGAGCAACTTCCGATTCCATGACTCCGATGCTGGGCTTCATGACCACCATGCCACCCAGGACCGTTCCTATGACGTCATCACTGGCTTTGGAAAGAGAAAGACTGGAATTTTTGGTGGGCTTTGCGCCCTCTGCTGGATAGCTGCTGAATAGCCTTTAGCCTTCTGCAGCAATCTGATTCTCACCAGTGTGGCTGGATTAATCTCCTTCTTACCAGTGAGGTTGGATTGTGGTTCCTGTCGAGCGCTCCCTGATTCTGGTCACATTCAAGGATTTATACTCTTGCGGCCTGGGTCTTTACAGGCACTAAAACTTTATCTCCAGTTCTAACTTTAGGACGAGAAATTGTTTAAAAGTTTGAAACAAGGGACTAAAGAGATGGCTCAGCAGTGAAGAGCACGGAGTTAAATTCCTAGCACCCATATCTTGTGGCTCTCAACTTTCTGTAACTCCAGCTCCTCCTTGGGCCGCTGCAGGCATCGTACTCGTGTACAAACTCACACTCAAACACACTTATCTACATTGTTAAAAATAAAATTATAATGCCGGCTTTAGTCCCTGCACTCTGAAGTCAGAGGCAGGAAGAGAGCTGTGGGTTTCAGAGCTCTGTATAGTCCAGGCAGGACTCTATAGTGAGACCCCAAACAAACAAAATCAAACCAAAGACAAAACCCAATAACAAACACCCCTTCAATGAAATATGATAAGTAAACAAGCAAACGAACAAATTAACAAAGGGACATTTGAAACAAACAAATGATTTTGTTTGATGTCTGTTTATGGGCATTCTCGGTGAATTTTAAAAAACCATGTAGGTTTTGTTTGGCAAACATTTCCTTGAAGGGCCACATATAAAAATATTTTCGATTTTCAGGATACATAATTTTCTCTGCTACTATGTCTTGAAGGCACCCATTGCTTAGGTAGATGAGTATGGTTGTGTGTTAATAAAGCTTTATTTATAAAGTGAAGTGGCAAGCCTACAGGCTGTGGCTTACAACCGTTCTGCCCCCCAAACTGGACAGGTTATTCACTGTTATTTAAGCTTCAGATTGTGGTATTTATGTTAACTTTTACCTTTCTTTTCCTGGTAGGAATGTGAGTGTAATTTATTTTTAGGAAGTGTTTTAATTACCACCCTGGATACTATTTTTGTTTTGAATCTAGCAATATTGTTCTAACACTTTTTGGGTTGGCTTTAGATACTTAAGTCTTTAGGTGTTTTCCATCCTGCTAACTCTCAATATTAGGTCAAATAAGTCTTGTGTTAATGAGAATTTTAGAGGACTTGTTGAAAACAGTACGTTGACATCCCAGCACAGAGTCCACTCCATTTCAGTGGTGCCCTTCCCAGACCTCAGGGAACAGGAACCAACTCTCTTCGGTCAACATTTTGTCCGCGTTGAGGAGTAATTACAGATGCGTTTGAAGCAGGGTGTGTTTCAAGATTGGAGTTTCCGGTGGCACTCGGTTCTTTCCATCTTCCCGTTCTTCCCGTCTCTCTCCTTTCCTCCTTCCCAAGGCGTTGCTGCCCTGTCTCCCTGCTCCATGATGTAAATTCTCCCAAGAGCTCTAATGTCATGTTTCCTCTTTAGAAAACTGTGAAGTTATACATTCTCTCCCTCCTCCTGTACCAGGAAACGAACCCTTGGTAATTTATTTATATTTTATTTCTCTTTAGCAATTAATGTGTATCACTGCACAAGCATCCGGGGACAGAGCAGGCGTTAGCTGTTTAATTAACACAGCAGAGCCAGCAGTAACTTTCTTCTTCGGCATTTTTTCCCCTGTGAAGTACATTGTGCGGTTCCGGTGTCACTTATGCAGTGACTCATCCACACTCTGCCTTTTCAGTCACCTCATCTGTATGCTGTGCATTAATTATGCTAATTTAGAGACGAAGGGGCCCTCTCAATTTCTGGAATTCTTTCCTATGCGTGTGTGCGTAATAAAAAGCATTCAATTCTTAAGTGAGTACATCTTTTCACATACAATATCAGAGGCCTCCCTACTCCATGCTCTCAATGATAATTATTTAAAAATATTACTCCAGGAACTAGTAATTTCTAAAATGGTGTTTTTATGTTCCAGAGAGTTTGGAAGACTGCAGTTGTATCTGTTTGCATGAATACCAACTGTGTACCAAGAACAATGACACTGCACATTCTGGAAAGGATAATATTAATAATAGTCCAAACAACTGTTTCCTGGCCTCCTACTATGTGTTAAGCGCAGCATTAGGAATGGAAACTGAAGTTAAACCAGAGATAGTGTTGGTAATATTTTTTTTTTAAATCAAATGTCTGAACACAAAATTGCTTTATGAGAGAAACCAACCTGAGAAAATGCCCATGAAATGGCATTGTCATCTTCGGTTGAGCTTATGTTTCTTAGATATTCTTTCCAGGGCTTTGGTTGTAGGAGGGACACAGAGAAGGAGGTGAAAGAGAAGATGGGGGAGAAGGAGGAGGAGGTGGTGAGAGTGGAGGAGAGGGCGTGGGAACCAGTCATTACCTGAAGGCCCAAGTGGATGAGATTTATATAAAACATGAATCTCCCTACACTCTGTGACAAGTTGAGAACTTGCTTTGCTTTCACAGGTTTCTGTTGACATTTCCAAGCTTGCTTCTCATTCTGCTTTTGCTTTTGTTCTATCCGAACTTTCAATACCATAAACATTTTATCTTCTGCAGCATTCTGAAGATGTTATTTGGTTACAGATATGAAGCTTGAATGGCCACCCTAGGCTCATATATTTGAATGCTTGGTCATGGGGGCAAGGTGGGGAGGAGTAGAACTGTTTGAGAAGGATTAGAAGGATTGGAAGTGTGGGCTTGTTGGAGGTGTGTCACTGAGAGTGGGCTTGGAGGTTTCAAAATCTCACAGCAGGCCCACGGTGTCTCCCTGTTGCTGCCTGAGTATTAGCTCTGAGCTACTGTTCCAGCCCCGTGTGAGCCACCATGTCCCCACCAGTCTCCACCGGGATGAGAATGGGTTAAGTCTCTGCAACTGTAAGCAAGCCCACAATTAAATGTTTTCTTTCATAAGTGCTGCCTTGGTCATGGTGTCTCTTAGGAGCAACAGAACAGTGATTATGACGACAGGCTTTCCTGAATTTGTGGCTTGCTCTTATTTTATGTGTTGATATTTTGGGCGGTTGTGTCGCGCTGCCTTTGTTGTTTTCCCACATCCCTTTTCTCCATTAACTGATTCTATTCATGCTAAAGAAATGATTATTCCCCAAGTCTCTTAATTTTCTACAATATTTATCCTTTCATGTCCCTGTTTTCATTGTAATTTTCTTTTGATCTCCTCCCTAGCCCATTGATTTAATGTAATCTACCATGCTTTTTAAAGCCATCTATTGAGATCCTAGTTTTGGTTACTATAACTTTCTCAGTTTTAAGGCTTTCATTAGTTCTTTCTAGAGTTTTGAGTTTTTAACCTATATTTAATGCAGTTCTCCAGCATTCTTATTTTTATTTTCTTGAATATAATTTCCATAGCTAAATTACAGTTGTTGGGTGATGATTACTAAATCAGGAATCTCAGAGGGTTTCTCCATGCTGTCCATTGTAATTTTTCAGTTATTTTTTATTTAGTTCACAAAAGTACATTGGCAAATGTGATAGTTTGAATGAGAAATGTCCCACATTAGATATCAGAACACTTGGTTTCTAGTTGGTAGTGCTGTTTGGGGAGATTTGTGTGGCTTGGCAGCTGGAGCTATGTTATCAGGGTGAGCTTTGAGGGTTTGCATCCTCTCTCTCTCTCTCTCTCTCTCTCTCTCTCTCTCTCTCTCTCTCTCCCTCTCTCCCTCTCTCCCTTCCTCCCCCCCTTCATGTTTGCATTTGACAATGCGGACTCACACTTTGCTGGTTCTGTCATTGTGCCTGCTGTGTTGATTCACATACTAGACTCTTCTTACTTCTCTAGAATGGAAAGACCTTAGGGAGAAAAACTCTTTCTTCTGGAAGTCACTTTTGATCATAGTATTTTATTATAGCAACAGAAAAGCAACAGACAGTATTTTTTTTTCAGAGTGGCTAAACATTTTCTTCAGTAATTATCTAAATAATTGGCATGTAGATTGCAATCTTTGCAAGGACCCATTATTCTTCTGCATTGTTGATTTTGCATAAAGGCAGCCTTTCATGAGTCCAATCCAAAGCAAGTGATTTTTTTTTCTAAACAGAATTTATCTGTGTAGTCTTGGCTGTACTGGAACTCACTCTGTAGGCCAGGTTGGCCTTGAACTCACAGATATCCACCTGTTTCTGTCTTCTGAGTGCTGGGATTAAAGTTGTGCACCACCACTGCCTGGTACAAGGTAATTTTTATTTAATCAAGATCTTCTCATCATATCCAGGGCCCTGGAGTCCCTATATCCCAAAAGATTCAGTTTGCTAACTTTTAAGCCTTTGGCTTCATCTGCTAGGCTAAACCACCATGTATATTATAAAAGTATTATGACTTCAGAATTTGGGTCTAAGAATATGATGCTTTGGAAAAGAGGTTTTTCTTTTGTTTTCACAGAAGATGAGACCCTGTGGGTTGCTTCTATACCAATATGGTATGATAGACCACAACCCCCTGAAAGGTTGCCGTGAACACCCTCCAAAAATTACTTCGCTCAACTGCTGACTGAGATGAACCTAGCACACAGGATACACCATGAAAGATCTGATTAACAGCACCCCCATGCAGCAGAAAGAAGTTTGGAGAGAAATAACTACATCTATATTCCCAAATATTGTTTATAAATCTTTGTTTACTTTTAAAGAGGGATATGATATAGATATGAATAATTTGCATTGGTATGCATCTTGCTTTATTGATATAAATTTAAGGTCAATCTTGTTATATGTACATTTCTGCTCTTGATTAAGGTATTGTGATTGTGTAGTTCATTTAAAAATGTAATGTATAATTAGGAAATATAGGTTGTTAATAGATAATCATCAATAATAGTCTAGCTTGTAGTCATGTTAGTTAGATTTTCTAGATATATAGAGATATATTTCAGTTAGATAGGCATTCTTCATATCTTTCAAAGACTACAGAATATGGCATTTAAAATGTTTTAATAACTTAGGGCTTTTCATGACAATGAGACATGTCTGCTCCTGGAAACACCAATCTACTTCAAGAGGAAGATGGGCATTGAAGAGGCTCCTTATGGAGTTGGTTAGCCATTTGGACAAGAAACTGACTGGGGAAATCTCTCTGTGGCACCCTGACAACAAACAGCAAAAAGCTGGGTTAGACTCTCTCTCTCTAGTTTTTTCTTCTAGAATTTCTTTTTCAAGCCTCCTTAGGTTTTATGTGGAGTTAGTAAACCTCGTTGGAGGCACCAAACTGTTGTGAGGAGTGCAGGGTCCGTTTGTTCCATCCCGCCAGGCTAGCTTACACACGAAATAATCACACAGAAACTGTATTCATTTAAACACTGTCTGGCCCATTATCTCTAGCCTCTAATTGACTAATTCTCACATCTTGATTTAACCCATTTCTAATAATCTGTGTTCACCATGAGGTCGTGGCTTATTGGGAAAGATTTAGCATGTCTGACCTGGCATCTCCATGGCAGCTCTCTGTTTGCCCTTCTTCCCAGCATTTAGTTCTGTACTTAGGTACTCCGCCTACCTAAGTTTTGCCCTATCAAAAGGCCAAGGCAGTTTCTTTATTCAACCAATGAAAGCAACACATAAACAGAAGGACCTCCTATACCACCGAGGTCCATCAACTGGTCAGCCTCTGACTCCTGGGCCTCCAGATAATGTCAGTGGTGGACTCCCTTCCTTCTTTCATCTGTCTATCCATCTATCCATCTATCTATCTATCTATCTATCTATCTATCTATCTATCTATCGTGGATAAAACATAAACATTTGATGTTTCAAATATTGCATTATGATTTATATCCTGAATATTTTCAATATGTAATTAAATATTTCTTACTCTATTATGTTATGTATGGGAAGACAAATTAAGTTTATGATGATCTTAAAATTTTGGTATCAACTTAGAATTTCTAAAGGTTATTTGGTTCAAATTATGTACCAGACTTTTCCTTTTTGGGGCACCAACCAGCTCCCAAATCATGACATGGGAGAATTACTGTTAGTTTTGAATGCTTGGCCTAGCTTAGGCTCATTTCTGGCTAGCTGTTTTAACTTAAATCAACCCCTTTCTCTTTAACTACATTTTATCTTGGGACTTTTTAAACTTTCTTACTTTCTTTTTGTATGCCTTACTTCAACTGCTTCTCATGTCTGTCTGTCTGTCTGGCAGCTACCTGGCTTCTAGACATGAGCATGTCTCTTGTTCTCCCCTTTTCCTTCTCTTGTTCTTCCTCTATTTATTATCTCTGCATGCCAGCCCCACATATCCTTTTTCTGCCTAGCTATTGGCCATTCACCTCTTTACTAGACCAATCAGGTGCCTTAGACAGGCAAGGTGCAACAGATGTAGCACATCTTTACATAATTAAATACATGCAGCATAAACAAATGTAACACACTTTTACACAGTTAAAGTGATATTCCACAGAATAAACAAATGTAGCACATCTTTACATAGTTAATATTCCATAACAGGTTCAAATTACAAAAAACAACTACCAATGAATTATTGTCAAAAATATATAATGTATTGTATAATGATCCTTGATGAGGTTGTCCATATAATTTTATTATATGATAAATTTGAAATTCAGAATGACAGTGACAATCATTGACTAGATAAATAATATTAAATAATCACAAGCTGGAACACAAAACCTTTTAAAATGTGATGTGTATGGGAGGGCTGTATCAGATGCTTTACAGCAGAAAGGAAACCCTTTGTTGTTGTCGTATTTAAATTCTTGGAGGTTTCTTACTTGTCACCGGGGTTCCCACTGAGGGAGTTCACAGTGAATAGTTTGAGAACGTGTGGTTAAATGCTCAGGAGAATTGACCAGATTTACACGTTACAGTTCTTAGAATTATGCAAGCTTTCCTTGAACTTCACCAGGAGTCAGTGTTTTCTGTGAATCACCTTGATTTCCCAGTGAGACTTGGTGAGGGACAGCATTTGTCTGGAGCTCGATCACAAGTATGAGCCAACACATTTCCTCTCTGGACACCTCTCCTGTTTCCGAATTAGGCTGAAGGCATGGTAGACTGGTTGTTTCTCAGTAACTCACTTAAATTGATACACTAGTTCTGCTTCAGACTAGCATGGAAAATGACCAAGTGCAGCTTTGTGTAAATATAAATTTACACAAATCAAATATTTTTTGACTAGTGCTCATTTTGAAGCAGTCATCCAAAATACATAGACTATAAACAACTAGAACATTAGAAAGGCTAGGTTATTATTTTTTTTTTTACGGATGGAAAACAAAATAGATTCTATACCACTAGTTAGTCATAATAAAATCAACAAATATACCAGTTCTTTTACTAAGACTCAATTTCTTCCCTGAATATTTCATTGTGCTCCAGGAACTGGGGGTCTGGACCTGCCTCAACGATATGTTAATCTCCTAAATGTCTGATAGTTTTAAATTTGGGAACCTGATTTTCTAGGATCCTAGGACTTATCTGTTAAGACAGAGAATCGAGTACATTTTAATAGGTATCTAGATAGCTTCATTTAGGACTTTTAAATATTTATAAATACGTGAGATTCCATCTGTTTTTTTGTTCCAGGCCTTGAAAATGTTTTACATAGCTTAACCATGTATGTCAATATAATGGCAATCTAGTATGATAACATTTTAAATGACGGGTCAATGACATACAATACAAAAGAGTTTCCAAGATGACTTAGTTGTACAGGATAGTGAATCCGTGATTTAGAACTTCTGTTAGTTATTATTGAATAAAATTATTATAAATTAGTGGACTACAGTAACAAATATTTATTATCTCACAAGAATCCTGGAGCAGCTTGGCTAGCAGTTTTCTTATGGGATCCCAATCAAGGTGTTGGTTAGCGCTGCAGCCACACTGGACTTGAGTGGGCTGAACCATCTGCTCCCAAGTTCACCCACAAGGTTGGAAGTTACATCAACTGTTTTTCCTAGACTTCCTGGTGCCCTCCTGAGGGGCCATCTGGCTTTATCTAGCAAATGACACAATACAAAGAGCAAGCAAGAGCGCCTAAGACAGAAGTGGCAATTTTTAATAACCTCAGCTCAGGAGTGATGTACCTCCATTTTTGCTGTATTGCTATTCTAGGATGATAGTCTGGAGACTTCCAGCAGAGGAGGCTACAAAAGAGGGAGGACCAGACACAGGCCACTGAACTCTGTCTTGGAGGCTGCCTATCACAGAACTCCTTACAGAGCACCTCCAACCCCATAACCCTAGGTTCTGTCTCATCTCAAGACCTCCACATTCATTACCTCTGCCTTTCTATTGGCTTTTGTGTGACTCACCCAGTATGACTCTAAATTTAAACCTTACCGCTGGAGTGAGGTTTCACTGATAGCCCAGCATACAGCGATTATACATTCATTCTTTGTGACATCACATTATTTTAAGTGAGCGGTTCAGCATGCAATACATATGAATGAAGGCATCTTAGTAATCATGTGACCCTGAAGGAAAGGTAAGTGTTTTAAACACTAGTAGCTCTACTCTGTGCTGGATCCCCCACATCTCCTGCACCCATGGCCACATTGGTGCGTGTGAGAGCCAAGTAAGATGGTACTTTTTCAGACAATCATCGAGGAGATTTTTATTGTTGGGTGACTTATTTTTTTTCCTTTTTTCTTTGGGGTAGAATAATTTTTTCTCTTCTTCTGTTTTCAAGTTTCCTTTCTCCACCTGCATTCTAAGATGGCTTTCTTCATCCACTCATAAGAGCATATTTACTGTTCACACATATCTTAGAGGATTTAATTTGATTTATGTTTATTACTTAATATGCGAAAAGTACTCAAATAGGAACAACTGCTTTTGTATCTTGACTAATGCAGCATCCCCTTGAACATGGGAGAGCGTATATGTTTTCCAGAAACTTGTATATAAAGGAACACAGCCCAGGAATCAAATCAAACTCTTAATAAAGCTCACTTGAAGTTCTGGTCATGTTTGAGCCATTCCGAATCTAATCAGTAAAAGCCCCTTGTGTCGATAATTGCCTTCCCTTGGAATCATTGTAGGAATCTGTTATGCCATACATTACCCACATACGAAGGAGCATATGGCTATTGGACACATAAAAACAGACTGCTGGAGAATGTTCCCTTTAGGTACCTTAAAATATTCATACACAGAATATTATGTGGACTGCTTCCTCAGCCTTCTGTCCCCGGTGCAGTGAAGGAAGCTGCTCTCCCTTTACATCAAAAGGCATGGATGATAACACCGTAAGATACTGGAGATCTCTGACCTGACTTGCTAAGAAGGCAGCACAATTATATCCCATGATACAAATAGAACAGTAGATGGGATTTCTTAAAGGTTGAGAAAATACTGTTTTTATCTCAGGAAAAATTAAGCCTTCTAAGAGAGGCAACATGTAATGGATAAAATCTTACATTGACTCAGTCTGATTGATCTCTATTTTGAACTGCTTAGATTTTCCCCAATTTGTGCTAAACTAAAAAAGAGAGATGAACAAAAGCCTTGTAAGCTGTTACCTTATTTGAATCAAGTCACTTCAGTAGTTATAAATTGGTATAGTCTTAGTTTAGTTTATTTTCCTTTATGTTTCTGAATATTTTGCCTGCACCAGGTTGCATGCCTGTTGCATCCTCTGGAAGTGATGCTACAGATGGCCATTGAGCCATCATGTGGGTGCTGGAACTTGTACCTGGGTCTTTAGGAAGAGAAACAAGTGCTCTTAACCACTAGGTCACCTCTCCAGTCCCAGACAGTTATATTTTAGCAGTTATTCTGAAAATGACTTTTCAGATTAGCTGGAATGTGTATTTACTAAACATTAAGTAAGACTGGGATATGAATTTAAGAAATGAACATATTTATATGAATAATGTAGGACACACTCAACGTATGCACACACAAGTCCATGTAAGTGCACGAAACCATGTTAGAATGGCAGTTTCAGCCAAGAGTCTAAGTTGGTAGATACCAGAATTATATAGGTAAGATAAGACTGATTGTAAGACATGAAAATGGCTGAAAATTAGGTGGATGCTCCTTAGACACATTCATACCTTGAAGATACAAGAAAATTCCAGGATTGAGACAGAAGTTAGACTTAGGAATGGAGGAAAGGTTGATGATTTAGGAATGGTATCTGGGAGAACAGTTGGTTTAGGAATGGTATCTGGGAGAATGGTTGGTTTAGGAATGGTATCTGGGAGAATGGTTGGTTTAGGAATGGTATCTGGGAGAATGGTTGGTTTAGGAATGGTATCTGGGAGAATTGTTGGTTTAGGAATGGTATCTGGGAGAATGGTTGGTTTAGGAATGGTATCTGGGAGAACGGTTGACGATTTAGGAATGGTATCTGGGAGAATGGTTGGTTTAGGAATGGAGGGAACGGTTGATGATTTAGGAATGGTATCTGGGAGACCAGTTGGTTTAGGAATGGTATCTGGGAGACCAGTTGGTTTAGGAATGGTATCTGGGAGAACGGTTGATGATTTAGGAATGGCATCTGGGAGACCAGTTGGTTTAGGAATGGTATCTGGGTGAACTGCTGATGATTTAGGAACGGTATCTGGGAGAATGGTTGGTTTAGGAATGTTATCTGGGAGAACGGTTGATGATTTGGGAATGGTATCTGGGTGAACTGCTGCTTCATTTTCCACTTCCTTTCTTTCCCAAACATATGAGTTTGGAGTATACCTGCCTTTCATTTTGTGCTTATTGAGTGGTGTTTTCAATTAGGACACTTGGAAAACATGGATGTGTGGGAACATGGTGGGCTGATGTCTTACCTCCATCTGAGAAATTGCCAGGGCTGCCAACAGATCCCATGGGAAAGCTTTATATGACCTCAGGTCTAAGATCAATGGCTCAAGAAGATTCGTGTGTATTTTCTATGAACTGAATGGGTCATTCCTGACACACACACACACACACACACACACACGTATACACACACACAGCTACATACGTGCATAAGGGGAGGAAAGATTTAATAGGGATATAAAATAATCTAAGAGAGCACTAGATTGGTGCCTATTTCAGTTTTTATACAGGGCCAAAGGATACAAGGATGCTGCACTGGTCCCGTAGATGTGTGGAAGCTTAGGAAAATGTTTGGCAAGATGAATCTCCAGTTGTCCGCAGGAACTCTTAGATACAGAAAGATGTACGTGTGTGTGTTTTTTTCTGTGACTGATTCCACTGAAATGGCAGTGTTTTAACTAACTTCACCTTTTTACCTGTTACATACCCCAGGGTGACCTTGAACTAGTCATTGCCATTGCTAGTGTTATAAGATCACCATGCCTGGTTAACTTAGCTTTTTAAGCTTGCCTTTCCAGTTCTAACAAGTGGTAAGCTCTTATTCAAGTCAAGTTACTAAAAATGACCAAATAAGCCAGGTGTATCTTTAATCTTAGCCCTCAGAAGGTAGAGGAAGGTCTACACTGTGAGTTCCAGTCCAGCCAGAGTTACATGGTGAGAGTTTGTCAGCAAAACAAATCAACCCTGATGCGGGAGAATTGTCTGTATTCTGTCAATCATATTTTAATAAAACGCTGATTGGCCAGGCAGGCAGTATAGGCGGGAAAACCAGACAGGGAGTAGAGGTGATGCAATGAGAACAGGAGAATTCTGGGAAGCAGAGCTTCCTCAGACATTCCTGTACAGACCACCAAAGAGACAACATGTAACCTGCCCAGCTAAAAAAAGTACGGAGCCATTATGGCTAACATAGATGAAAATAATGGGTTAATATAAGTTATAAGAGTTAACAAAAAGCCTAACCTAATGAGCCAATCAGTTTATAATCTTATGGAGTCCTGTATGTGATTTTCTTTGTTGCTTGCCGGCTGTTGGGGTACTGGGAGGGACAGAAACCCCAACAAGCCGGCCCTCATGTTACACAACCCCACCAAAACCAAGAACAACAGCCATGAGAAAACCGTTGATGGACTTGTGAGGTGACTGTGTGTAGTTTCAGATGAGACTATATTCCTGGTGTGTGTGATGACCATTTGAAGTCTTGTTCATTAATAGTTTGTTAATAGTTCATGGGTGCAGTGCTAAAACTCCCTTTGCCACTGACCCCTGATCAGGTACTACCTCCTGTGCTCTCCATTGGAATCTTTGGTGTGTGCCAGAAGGAAGGAAACACTGTCTGGTTTCCCTGTGAACTTCATGGCACCCTCGGCTTGAAAGAGAAGACAAGCCCTTTATTATCCAACCCGGACATCATCTATGCAGCCATGTTTCCTCAGGGAAATGCTTGCAAATGGGATTTGCATGGCCCTCTCTCCCATTTGGCTTTTCCTTCCCCATCTTCTTTTCCCACCCTTGTCTAGGTTTCTGATAGTTGTTTCTTCCAACAACACTGCTCTGGCTGCAGCTGAGAGGACTTTTAATGGAGGAGCCGTACTTGAGGCATAACACTAGGTCACTTTCTGAGTTACATTTTATGGGGTCGATTAAACTTTAGCACTGTAACTGTTGACTTTACAGGCTGGAGAAGACACTCAGAGCTCAACATTCTGAATAATCCGTGCTTCACAATCTTGAAAAAAAAAATCAAATAGAGATAAGAGTTTAATGTGCTTGACAAGAGAAATGACCATCCATTTTCGAGTCTGCTCTATTTACAAGACCTCAATATTTAAAATGAAATAACATCCTTCACACTAATGAAGTTCAGTTACAGCAAATAGTTATATGTATAAAAGGTGGTTTTAGTTATGGGGGTGGCAATGAAGATTTAAATGGTCCCAGTGTACCAAGCTGACTGCTGCCTTCCATCCTGGTTGCTTCTGGAGAATGAAGGATTTACTCTTGGAATTTTCAAAGTTTGAGAAAGGCTTAGCTGTTATTTTTACTGAGAAACAACCTTTGACTGACATACAGCAGAACCATGAATGCAACTCATTTCTTCTCCAATTAATTCAGGAGTCGGAAATGCAAATCATTGACTTTATCTATGCTGCTAAACTAGGGAGAAGTCTTCCCAGCTCGTCTATTGTGACGTCTTAATGTGCTCATAACTAAAGGGAAGGGAAAGAAAGCAAAAATGAGATGGGGAAAATGTCACCCTGGACTCATAGGCTTGTCTTCTCCTGGTAAGCTAGGCTGGCACTCTGTTCCACAGAAGGTTCTGGATTGGGCTCAGGGCGGGATGGCAGAGGGAGAGCCAGTGGGCAGGCTGGTAGCAGCAGTAGAGTAACTCAGAAGGGCATGTGTATTGTGGCTGCTCTCCCCAGAGGCCTTGCACAGATGGCTGACTCTCTTAGCAAGGGACACCAGTTGAGCTTGCAGTGACCTAGTACTGGGTGGGTCCACAGCTTGTGTTTTCCCAAATCTCATACATATATAAACATTCATATGGTAATTTAGACTGTAGAGCCAATCACTATATAATTTAAATTGTGCCAATTTTAAGTTCTAATCTTGAAAGATTATTTCCAAATGTGTACTAATGGCAGAAAAATATATAGTGGTGTGAAGGCGTAAGGTGAAAGGGAACAGTGTGTAAATAAAAGCAAGCCACTAGCAATTCTCGTGTGTTTGACAACAACCTGTATATGTGTGCATGCATAAATGCATACACTTATATCCATATACACGTACCCAAGTATAGAGGTATAATGTTCACATGTGTGTGAACATATATAAATGGATGTATAGATGGCTATACATACAGATAGTCACATATGTATAGGTATGGAGACCAAACATTCCTGAGAAGAGCCATGCTTTACATCAAACCTTTGGCAAGGCTGACTCAACGTTCAGTGACTGTAAAGAGGCTGGAATGTTGCAGGTCCAGAGCCTCACTACGATTTATCTTGGACTATTTTTAGCCTGGTAATGGCCATTCCTTCCCCTTCTAGTTTGTGTTCTTATGGCTAACATGTTAGAACTTCTGCAATGTGTTAAATTAACAGACCACCAACCAAAGCCCAAGCATGCCCGCCAGATAGCAACTGATGCCTCTAAGTAGAGATTCTCTGCTTCTCTTTAACTCTAACCTGATGTTTCTACCAATGTATCTAAAAGGGGCCTTGATCAATGACTTCCTGTGTTTTCTTACCATAGAACTTCTTGAAACAGTTATCAGGTTAGAGTTTGGAACATGGGGTCACTTGAACTGTTATCCAGGATGAGTAATCTCTGACTCCCTTTGAGGTGAAAGGTGTGTTCTTGTGAAAATGGAACATACAACACATATGACCATACATGTGATAGATGCCTGTGCCTATAAATTTCCCCCTCTGTATCCATGCAGGATTACTCCAAATAATAAAACTTACAGATGGTCAAATTCCTATGGTGCCCTCCAAGTTTACAACAGAGCCTGCAGATATGAAGCTCTCTATCTGTCTGTTGGTCTGTTTGTCTGTCTCTCAGCTGCAATTACTATCAATCAGAATATCTCATACTTATAACTGGTTCTGTGACCTTTTACTTCCTGAAGGGCATAACACAGGCCTAGTGTCAGTAAAAGCCGTTTCTTTCTTGGCCATGTCTCTGGTCTGTTGTCCTTCCTTCCTTCTTTTCTAACTTTCCAGTCTTCCTTCCTTCTTCCCACCATTTCTATCCATCTATTATAGCCTAAGACAAATGAAAAATTAGGTGCGTGTTTCCCAGTGGCTGGAGACCCAAGAAATGAATTCTTACAGATGTAAATATATATGCAGATTATTCTGCACCAAACCCTTTTCACTCCGATGTACTTGCAAATCTCCTAAATACTGTTATGATAATACCAGGTGATTTATTCCAGGGAAGGGTGCATCTGAAGGGTGCAGCACATGGTGATTTGCAAACCATTTAACTTGCTAGGATCAGATTGTACTGCTTCATCTGCACAGCTCGCCCACAGGAATTTAATATAAAGGCTTTTATTCATGTTGTTTGAGTGTTGTACTTCCCTGAGATCTGATGGATGAGTTTGAAATGTGTGTGGGGGAGGGGAGGAGGAAATTAGCCCCTCTGCATCTTCTCATGAAAAGCAACCCCTCACCCTCCATTTCCCACAAATCCTCTGGAAAGAGTCAAGGACTCCGAGAGAGTGACAACACGGGAGACATTACTCAGATGCGAGCTGAATGGGCACGGCCCACGGAACAATGACGGGGACATTTGTCCCTCTGGCTCTTACGTCTCACCTTGAAACCTACATGGAGAAGAAGTGACTAAGTGCCCAGCAGTCTTGCTGTTTAAGGGACTCCAGTTCATTGCCGTCCTCCTGTGACATCCCTGCATGGCAGGACGAGGTTGGCTTCCCAGCTTCTTACCAATCTGTATGGTGTGAAGCGAGTTGTTTCACTCTTTGTGTGCAAAATGAGTTGGGCACAGAGCATGGTTTCTGAGGTCCTCGATAGGCTCGTGTTCAATATATGTGCTCATTTTATGTCCCTTCTCTCCCCAGTTTAGGATTTCTCTTTCCTTATGATTTTTAATATGGCTTTTAAATTTGATATTAAGAATATATTTATTTAAAACACACACACACACGCGCACACACACACACACACGAGTGAAGGGACTGAGGAGAACTTTCAAGAATTGGTTCTTCCCTTCCACCATATAGGTTTCTGGAATCAAACACAGGTTGTCTGGCTTGGCAATAAGTGTGCTCACCCCACTGGCTCCTGTTTTGTTTGTTAAAGACAGGGTTTTACTATGTAGCCCAGGCTGATGATGATGATGATGATGATGATGATGATGATGATGATAGACAGGGTTTTACTGTGCAGCCCTAGCTGCCTAGAACTAACTATATAGACCAGACTGTCCTGCCACTCGCAGTACTGTCTGTCCTGTCTTCCTTGGCTTCAGAGATTTAAAGTATGTGTCGCTGTGCACAACCAAGGCTGGCCTTGGGCTCAAAAGTTTGTTGAGGGTCTATGATACATTAGACACTGGCATATTTAAATGCTGAACAGCACACTCAGAAAACCCCTTTCAAAAAAGGAAGCGTGCAGAGGTTCTTTCAGTAATAGAGTGTTGGGGGAGGGGGTGCTTGTTTGTTCCGGGGTGCTTGTTTGTTCCCGGCTGCGGGCTATCTTAGACGAGATATAATCACACAGAAACTGTATTAATTAAATCACTGCTTGGCCCATTAGCTCTAACTTCTTATTGGCTAACACTTACAGCTGAATTTAACCCATTTCTATTGATTTGTGTATGGCCGTGTGGCTGTGGCTTACCAGCTAAAGTTTCAACATCTGTCTCTGGCTGGGCTACAATGGTGTCTCTCAGACCCTGCCTTCCTTCTCCCAACATTCACTTTAGTTTTCCCTGCCTAGCTCTGTTCTTTTGCCCTATCACAGGTCAAGACAGTTTCTTTATTCATTAACCAATTAAATCAACACATAGACAGAAGGACTTCCCATACCAATAGAGCATAAGGCCTGAATTAGGTTCCCAGTACCAGAAGTAGGGAGAGGGATGTATAAACTCATAAGTGATCTAGGACTTAGTAAATGAAGGGTCTCTGGGAATTAGATAAGTAAAGGGATGGGTGTCCCTCTTCTGGATATTTAGGAAAGAGGTTATAATATGTGATTCTGAAGCTTAACTAAGGGGAAGGAGGGTATCAAGGAGAGAAAGAGACCAGTCTTGAGTTTGTAGCATGAAGGAAGTGGAGGAAGAGTGAAGAGTAAGAAATGATGCCTTCTGAATGGTAGGGGGGTTTGAACTGTAAAAGCAAGGAGGGCAGCAAGCAGGTGGATGTACAGTGGTGGCTGATTGAATTAGGAACCCCCTGGGGATGGTGCCTTGTAGCACAAAGTACTTCTTTGTGTACTTTCTCATTTACATCTCATAGCAAGGCAGTAGCTAGATATTAGTACCTCAAATACTGAGTTGCTAAGAAAAAAATCCACACCTTGGGCAAAGGGAAAAATATGACTTTTCAAGTCACAGCATTGATTTTTTTCCCTGGGGGTGGGTATTTTTGTTTGATTCATCATTTACTGTCAGTATCCAGTGATATGGAAACCTGGGTGGAGACAGGACCCACAGGGGAAAATAAATAAAGGTCCCAGGCTGCATGGCCAACATCAGAAAGGATAGCTCAGGGATTGGGCCAGAATTTTCAACTGGAATTCTAAAGGACTCCTGCATCACCTGTGATCAGCACCTGTGGTCATCACCTGTGATCAACACCTGTGGTTAATACTTATGATCAGTACCTGTAATCAACACTTGTCAGCTCCTGTGGTCAGCACCTGTGATCAATACTTGTGGTCAGCACCTGTGATCAGCACCTGTGGTCAGCACCTAAGATCAACATCTGTGATCAGCACCTTGATTAACACCTGTGATCAGCACCTGTGATCAGCCCCTATGGTCAATACCTGTGATCAGCACCTGTGATCAACACATGTGGTCAGCTCCTGTGGTCAGCACCTAAGATCAACATCTGTGATCAGCACCTGTGATTAACACTTGTGTTCAGCACCTGTGGTCAGCACCTGTGATCAGCACCTGTGATAAACACCTGTGATTTACACCTGTGGTCACCACCTGTGATCAGCACCTGTGGTCACCACCTGTTGTCAGCACCTGTGTTCAGCACCTGTTGTCAGCACCTGTGTTTAGCACCTGTGATCTACACTTGTGTTCAGCACCTGTGATCAACACATGTAATCAGCACCTGTGATCAACCCTTGTAGTCAGCACCTGTGGTCTGCACCTGTGAATAACACTTGTAATGTCAATGTTTCTTTACTTTCTGAAATTATTGGAATTAAGAAGTAGTTACTAATTATTTGAATTTTACTGTATTTTCAGAGTGTATCTATAGCTCTGATAGTGATCAATTTTGGAGGCAGTATTCCATTTTTAGTAGAGTATTGGGAACTGAGCCTGGCACCTTAAATGGTAACATATTAGAGAAAAATGACACCTCAACCCTACTATATGCTCATCTATTTTTAATATTGAAAACACATCCATTTAAAAATTAAGAATAGTTAAAAATCTAACTAATGATTTAATTCCAGAAACACAAATTGCAACACAAAATTACCCAAAAGATGAAAAACTAAGGCAGTACAGCTCCTTTCCCCCAAATTACAATACTACAGTAATGGCTTCCAATAAGAATGAACTATATGATCTTAGCCATTCTGATAGGTGTAAGATGGAATCTCAGAGTCATTTTGATTTATATTTCCCTGATGGCTAAGGATGCTGAGCCATTTGAAATTCTTCTGTTGAGAATTCTTAGTTTAGATCTGTATCCCATTTTTAATTGGATTTGGTTTGTTGATATCTAGTTTCTTGAATTCTTTATGTATTTTGGAAATCACTCTTTTGTTGAATGTTGGGTTGGTGAATATTTTCCCCATTCTTTGGGCTGCTGTTTTGTCCTATTGATGGTGTCCTTTGCCCTACAGAACCTTTTCAATTTCATGAGGTCACATTTATTAATTGTTCATCTTAGTGCCTGTGCTGTTGGTGTTCTGTTCAGTGTCTCCCGTCCCGATGCATTTGAGGTTATTTCCCACTTTCTTTTCTATCGGGTTCAATGTATCTGGATTTATGTTCAGATCTTTGAGTTTTGAGCAGAAGTGTAGGAGCCAGAGGAGTCAAGGACACTACAGAAAGTCTCACAATAAACTAACCTGGCTCCCAGGGGCTCACAGAAACTGAACTGAACCAGGGAGTTCCCTCCATGGGACTGACCTAGGGGGTCTGCATATATGTCACAGCTATGTAGCTTGGTCTTCTTATGGAACTCCTAACAGTGGGAACAGGGGCTGTCTCTGACTCTTACTGGCTTTTAGGACCCTACTCTTCATATTGGGTCATATTGTCCAGCATTAACACATGAGGAGATGCTTAGTCTTACTGCAAATTGATATGCTGTGTTTTATTGATACTCATAGGAGACATGCCCTTTCTTGGATGGAGACAGAAGAAGAGGGGATTGGGGGGTGGGAAGGGTGAATAGGAGAGAAGGACTGGGAGGGGAGGATCAGGGGGCTGTGGCTGGGCTGTAAAATAAAAAGACAAATAATAAAAAATGGATTATATAAAATCTAAGACAAAGAATTCAGAAAAATAATTTTAAGTGTGTAAATTAACTAACGTAGCACAAATATATTGCTACATGATTCCAAGATAAAACAAACAAAGTCAAATGAAACAGGGAAGTCAATATAGGACATGGAAGTGAAAATCAACAAAGAGATAAAGTTCTGGAAAAATCAAATTTAAATACTAGAACTGGAACTAAAATAAGTCATATAAGAAGCTCTGTGAAAAGTATCTGATAGAACAGACCAAGGAGAATATAGAGTGTTAGAGCTTCAAGATAAAGTGTGTAAGGTAAAGGGACCAGTGGAAGAAACTCACCCTGGCCCTTAAACCAGAGCCAGTAAAATAAACCCATTCTGAATCTAATAACAGAGCCAGGGAAAGAAACACACCCTGGTTCCAAAAACAGAACCAGTGAAACAAACTCACTCTGATCCTGAACCAGATTCAGTAAAAGAAACACACCCTGGGCCTGAAACTAGAGTCAAAAGGCTACAAAGGTCTAGTGAAAGAAACACACTCTGGCCTTGAAACCATAGCCAAATCTGTCACTGCTCCTGAACATGAAACCAACTAATCCCTGAGCAGATCAACCAGCCCTGGAAAAGAAAATCAACCAATCTCCGAGCACAAAAATCTAGCCAATCTGAGATTGTCCAAGCCCAAGGGAACTGTCCAAGCCAAGGGAATTGAAATCTGACCAATTCCCTCCTGAAAATCTTCTCCCTGGAAAAACTCCACCTCTAAGAAGCCCTATTTGCGCCCTCTGCCACTTCAATTGGCAACTGTCCTTCTCTACCCTGGCAGAGGCATCCACTCTCCTCAATTACTCCTTCCCAAATAAATCTCTTAAAAGAGTTTTGGTTGAGCAGAATCTCCACTGGGAAACTTCCTTAGGGGAGTAGAGCAGAAGAAGCAACTGATACCTCTGATGGGAGACTCCCTTAGGGGAGGGGACCAGAACTAACAACTTTTTGGGTGAGACAGAGCAGATTGCTAGATTTCTGTAGGGGTTTCTCCCTTAGCAGAGTGATGCAGAAGAAGTAACAACTTGGGCCAGAGCTGAGAAGAAAGGGTGTCTTTGCTGGGAACCTCCTTTAGGACAGTGGAGCATGACTCAGCTGTTATGGCTCTCTCTCAGAGGAGAGCAGGATTGTCATATCCTGTGGGGAGACATTCCCCATCAGACCCCAACTTCAGGTATATCCTGACTTTCTGTCAAGTCAGAATACCTTTTTTTTTCTTCTCACAGCTGTTGGTAACCAGGATTCTTTCCCTTCACAGCTGTAGGTATAGCCTGGCTTCCTGAAAGTCAGGATACCTTTCCCTCCGGAGCTGTAATACTTGCAAAGTGAATACACAAAGATAAATGACTAAGAAAGTACGAACATAAATTTAAGATCTATGGGACACTGAAAACACCAAATCCACAAATCATGGTTATAGTCAAGGTGGAGAATTTCATTCTAAAGGCATAGAAAATATTTTCAATACAATTAGAGTAGAAAACTTCTCAAATGTAAAGAAAGAGATACCCATCCAGGTACTGGAGGTATTTACAAGACTGGATAATACCAGAGAAAAGCCTTGCCATACCACTCTATAGTCCAAAGATGAATACACTGAAAGCTGCAAGAGAGAAATTGCAAGTCACGCCTAAAGGCAGTCCCATTGAAGTAATAGCTGATTTCGTAACAAAAACTTTAAAGGCCAGGAGGAATTGAAACAATGTTATTTCAAGATCTGATAACAACTGCAGACTCAGACAACAATTCCCAGGAAAACTATCTGTCAGAATTGAAGAAGAAGAAAAACTTTCCAAGATAAAAAGTCTAAAGAAATTTATGACCAACAAACTGATATCACAGGAGAAATGTAAAGGAATCCTTTGCATGGAAGAGAATGCCGACACATCTGAGACCACAGGAGAATACCAATTAGCATAGTAATAGACAAACAAGGATTAGGAAAATGAACAACACAAAATAGACAGAGTTACAGGAATAAGAACACACCTTTCAATAATAACTCTGAGTATTAATGGCCTCTGTTCCCTAGTCAAAAGACGCAAACTGTCAAACTGGAGTCAGTAAGCAAGGTCTGTCTATTTGTCACCAACTATGACAGACACAACTTTGGAGTAAAGGAAGGAAAAGGGTTTTGCCAGCAAATAGGTCCAGAAAACAAGCAGGTCTCACTCTTCCACTGTTTGACAAAATAGACTTCAAACCACATGTACTCAGAAGATTTGAAGAAATTCACTTTATCACAGTTAAAGGAATCAAGAGATCATCACAACTTTAAGCATATATACACCAAACACTGATGCACCCAACTTCATAAAACAGACACCAGTGCATGTCTATCAATTTCAGCACAACAAAGGGAAGAGACTTCAGTATGTCACTTCCACCAATAGGCAGGATTCTGACATAAAGCACGCTGAGAAACATCTCAGTTAAAATGTATCAAAGAGCAAACGGACCTAACAGACATCTGTAGAGCATTCTACTCAAACACTGAGGAGTATACAATTTTTTTTTTGCCACAGCTTTTGGAAATTTCTTTAAAATAGATCATATGAGAGGACACAAAGCAAACCTTACTAAATATAGGAAAATCGAAATAACTTGTTGTATTTTCCCTGACCACAATAGGGTAATTCTAGAAACAAACAAGAACGGTTATATCCAGAAACGCTTGGAGATCGAGCAATGCGCTCTTGTATGATGAATGGATCACTGAAGAAATAATAAAAAGAAGAACAAAGAATGCCCCAAATCAAACGAAAATAAAAATACAACATACCTAAATCTATGGGAAAAAATGAAGGAGGCATTTATAGCTACAACCGCCTACAGTGAAATATTAGAGTGCTCTCAAACCACTAACAATGCACCTTGTGGCCTTAGGAAAACAAGAAGAAGCCGAACTGCAAATCAGTAAATGGAAAGAAACAACTGGGAACAGGACAAAAACCAATGAAGTGGAAACAAAGATGCAACAAGGAAGCAATGAAGCTAATAATTAATTATTTGAATATCTAACAAGATTAATGAACCCTTACTCAAACTAATGAAAAAAAGTCCAAATTTAATAAAATTAGGAATTCTATAACAGATATCAATGAAATTCAAAAAATTACAAGAATATATTTTAAATATTTGTATTACACTAAATCCAGAAATCTAAAACAAATGAATTTCCAGATGTATGTGACCCTACCAAAATCAAACCAGTATATAAAAACAGTTTAAACAGATATATATCAAGTAATGAAATTGAAACAGTGATTTGAAAAAAAGCCTCACAGCTGAAAACAGTCCTGGCCCAGAGGAGGTTCACTGGTGAATTTTACCAGATCTTTAGAATTAACATCAGTGCTTCTCAAAGTAGCCTAAAAAGTAGAAACGCAAGGATTGCACCAAGTTGTTTGATGAAGCCAGATACCCAGATACCAAAACCAGATAAAGGCATACCAAAAAAGTAATCCACCTACTTCACTGTTTAACATAGAAGCAAATATTCTTTTTTTTTTAAAAGTAATTTTATTAAATTATAAAAGTTCCCATTTCCGCCCCACCTCCCAACACCCTCCCACTCCCCCCACTCCCTCTCCTCCTCCCTCTTCGTCCCTAAGGGCAGACAGGGTTTCCTGCCCTGTGGGAAGTTCAAGCTCCTCCCCCTCCCTCCAGGTCCAGGAAGGTGAGAATCCAAACAGACTGGATCCCCAAAATCCAGTATATGCAGAGGAAACAAGTCCCAGTGTCATTGTCAATGGCTTTTCAGAAAGACTCCGGGCTAGCCACATTCAGAGAATCCGGCCACATTCGGAGAATCTGGTTGGATCACGTGCTCGTTCAGTCCCAGTCCAACTGGCGTTGGTAAGCTCTCATTAGATCCGTCCCCTTGTATCAGTGGGTGATAGCATCCCTCGCAGTCCTTATTTCTTTTTTCATTTTCTTCGTCCTTCTGCTCCTCATTTGGACCTTGGGGGGCTCAGTCCGGTGCTCCAATGTGGGTCTCCGTCTGTATCGTCATCCATCTCCAGATGAAGGATCTATGGTGATAAGCAAAATATTCATCAGTATGGTTATGGGTCAAGGCCGGTTCAGGCACCCTCTCCTCTGTCCAGAGAACAATCTGGGGATCTCTCCTTGGACCTGGGATCCCATATATAATCAAGTCTCCTGTAATCCCAAAAATGACTCCCTTAGTTGAAATATATTCTTCCCTGATCCCATATTCATCCTTCCTCCCTCCCCCACATCCCGGTCCACCGAGCTTTGCCCATTCCTCCCCTACTCCCTTCTTTCTAACCGTCTCCCCTTCCAACAACCCCCCCCCCCATGCACCCGAGGTTACCTGGGGCTCTTGTCTATTTCCTACCTCCTGGCGGATAGCTAAATAATCTTCATCAGGTTCATCTTCTTATTTAGCTTCTCTAGGATCATGAATAACAGGCTCAAAGACCTTTAATTATGGTTAGAATCCACTTATGAGTGAATACATACCGTGTTCCTCTTTTTGGGTTTGGCTTACCTCACTCAGTAAAGCGTTTTCTATTTCCATCCATTTTCATGCAAAATTCAAGATGTCATTGTTTTTTACCGCTGAGTAAAACTCTAATGTGTATATGTTCCACACCTTTTTTAACCATTCTTCTATCGAGGGGCACCTAGGCTGCTTCCAGGTTCTGGCTATTACAAATAGTGCTGCTATGAACATAGTTGAACAAATGCTTTTGCAGTATGTTAGGGAATCTCTAGGGTATATTCCCAAGAGTGGAATTGCTGGGTCCTGAGGGAGGTTGACTCCCAGTTTCCTGAGAAACCGCCACACTGATTTCCACAGTGGCTGCACAAGTTTGCATTCCCACCAACAATGGATGAGTGTTCCCCTCATTCCACATCCTCTCCAGCATAGGCTATCAGTGGTGTTTTTGAGTTTGACTCAACATTAATCCGACCACTTTGAACCTAATAGAAGAGAAAGTGGGAAGTAGTCTACAAGATATAGGCACAGGAGACCACTTCCTAAGCAGAACCCCAGGAGTGCAGACAATAAGAGAATCAATGAATAAATGGGACCTACTGAAACTGAGAAGCTTCTGTAAAGCAAAGGACACTGTCAGTAAAACAAAAAGGCTACCTTCCTACTGGGAGAAGATCTTCACCAACCCCTCATCAGACAAAGGTCTGATCTCCAAAATATACAAAGAACTCAAGAAACTAAACACTAAAACCCTAATTAACCCAATTAAAAAATGGGGTACTGATCTGAACAGAGAATTCACAACAGATGAATTTCGAATGGCCAAAAGGCACTTAAGGTCATGCTCAACCTCCTTAGCGATCAGGGAAATGCAAATCAGAAGCAAATATTCTTATAACTTGAAAACCAAACTCAAGAACACATAAGAAAGTTTAGCCACATTGTTCAAATCGGTTTCATTCTAAATATTTAGGGATGATTTAAAATAAGTAAACCAGAAAATGTAATTTATCACATAAACAGACTCAAGGATAGAAATCACATATTCATCTCAAGAGATGCGTCAAAATCCAACATTCCTTTATGATAAAAGCCTGGATAAACTAGGGATGGAGTGAACGTATCCCAACACACAAGAAAAGTCTGAGCAACACTCTTTCTTCATGATGAAAGCCTAGAGAGACCAGGGATGGAGGGAACATATCTCAGCATAGCAAAGAAAGCTATGCACAGCATACCTACATCCAACACCATATTAAGAGGGGGAAAACCTCAAAGTTTTCCACTGAAGTCAGTGACAAATGCCTTCTCTCCCTCTATTATTCAGTGTAGTGCTTAAAGTCATAGATAGAGTAATAAGACAAGCCAAGGAAACAAAAGAAACACAAAGGAAGAAACCAAAGTATCCTTGTTTGCAGATGATACAATTCGATGTGCAAAAGAACCCCAAAGACTCCACCAAAAAACTCTTGGGTATAAGAAATCATTTTAGCAAATCACAGGATATAAAATTAATGTACAAAAATTAGTGGCCCTCCTAGATAACAATAATGAACATGCTGGGAAAGAAATAAGGAAAACAATTACCAATAAACAAAACAAAATATTCTTGACCTCTAAACAAAGATGTGAGGACCCCTGTGACAACAACTTTAGAGGGCCAAAGAATGACATCGCAGAAGACCCTAGAAGATGGGAAGACGCCTCATGCTCATGAATTAGATAATACATACAGTGAAAATGGCTACCGGACCAAGAACAATCTACAAAGTCAATGCAACCACCATCAAAATTCCTATGCCCCTTTTCACAGAAATAGGAAAAACAACCTTAAAATGTAAATGAGTGCACAGAGCATCCTTGGTTGTTGATAGAGGTTTCTGTCCCACCCAGTTCCCCAGCTGTATTAACCACGTGGCTTGGTACCTTTTATCAGTGAGGCATTCTCATCGTGCTTCCTCTGCATCTGGGTGATGACTGCAGACTGAGTCTTTCCTCTTCCCAGAATTCTCCTGTTCTGGTTGCCCTGCCTCTACTTCCTGCCTGGTGGTCCTGCCTATACCTCCTGCCTGGTTGCCCTGGCTATACTTAATCTCTATTTCTGACCCCATACAAAACCAAACTCCAACTGGATTGAGGACATTAATAAAGGACTTGAAATTCTTATCCAGTTAGAGGCAAAGCAGGGAAAACCCTTTAGACCCAAGCCTAGTCTCATCCTGTAAGGGACTCTGGGTACTCAGGAAATAATGCAAACAATTAACAGAATTGAAAAATGGCACAGAATGAAATTAAAAAGCTCCTGCAAAGCAAATGGTTAATGGAGTGAAGAGACAAATTCTGGAGTGGAAGAAAATCTTTGCTAGCTATACATATGGAAGAATATTATCTGTATCATTCAGAGATTAAAAAATGAAACTATAAGAAATTAAACTGTTCAATCCACAATGAGGTAATGGAATAAACATACAATTCCTGAGTGATGAAATATAGGTCTGACAAGGGTTACTAGTTTTGTTGATGGTATTTTTTGTCTTTCTGTTTTTGAGACAGGGTTTCACTGTGTAACTCATATGTATATGGAGCTCATATGTATACCATGTTGGTCTCACAGAGATTCGCCTACCTCTGCTAATTAAAAGCTGGAATTAAAAAATGTGTTCCATCTGTCTGGCTTTTTTTTGGAGACAGGTTCTCATTTAGCTCAGGCTGGCCTTAAATTTTTTTTTGTAACCATGGATAACTTAAAGTTCTGAACCATCTGAAATGGCCACTATGCCTGGACACTGAGGATTGATCCCAGGACTCTGTGCACACTAGGCAAGCACTCAACTAACAGATTTACCAGGCATTTTTTTTTAAAATTCAGTTTTTTAAATAAACAGTTTTTAGGGTTGGTGCTGTAGCTCAATGGTAGAGTACTTCTCTGATATTTGTGAGGCCCTAGGTATCATGTACACACATAAAAGTTTTGAAATTTCAATTTCTTGGTACCAAATAATCTTGCCTGGTTATCAACTGTTTGCCTTTACTTTCAATTTTTAAAAATAGATAATGGACCACTGAATTGCTACAATGGTGCCTAGAATCCTGTTTATCGAACACTACATGGCAGCTGGGCTACCCCTGACTTTAACAGCTCTTTTATTAGGTTACAGTTAAGCTTGAGGTTGTCTTGTGTCTATTGAATGTGGGAGCTAGACTCTACATTTCTTATCGTCCTACATTTACCATTAGCCCGGAGTCAGCTCTCAATTCACAGAAAAGTTACGAGGCTGGCAGGCCTGAGCATTGACACATCTTCTGTGTATACCCACAGCAGCAGGAGAGAAAGACTTCTTTCCCAAGTCAGTGTTGAGAAACAGATTCTTGTCCCAGCACTTGAGCACACCAGCTTCTGGGGCCCCTTCTGTTACTAATTAATACTGTGCAGCCGACTGTGGATCCTGCACACTGGAGCTCCTCAGCCCACATGTCTTCAGCTTGACTGCATTTTAGGAAATGCTCTGGAGAAGTGGGGTTGGACCAAACCTGCGGCCCCTCCCACTGGTCATCGGAGGAGAATCTTATTTTCATTTTTCCAATGTTCAGGAATATCAACATTTGTTCTAGGATTCTCTATAAAATTCTTCTTGGATCCACTTTTTTAAAATTTCATTTAAAATACTGAAGCTTGCTCTTACCTGGTGTTTAGGAATTATCCTTTTCTCTGATATCTTAGAAGTTCGTTAGTGGACTACTGCAGTGGCCTTTTCAAATTTGTCATGGGTCCTGAAATATGAATTTGAGCAGATCTTTTGGCTGATTTCTTTCTTAGGTTGTCATTCCTGCTAAATACACCTGTGTCTCTCCAGAAAAATCCTGTTGCTTGTGGAGAACCCTCTAACAAAGTGGCACTGACTAGTACAAAGTGTGGTTGACTAGTACAAAGTGGGGATGACTAGTACAAAGTGGTGTTGACTAGTACAAAGTATCACTAACTAGTACAAAGCAGGGATGACTAGAACAAAGTGGTGCTGCTAGTGCTGACTAGTACAAAGTGGAGCTGACTACTCCTACCTCCACCCAACCCCTAGTCTCAGCAACATTACGAGATAGCAAGCTGAACCTGATGCTCTGTTCTGGTGACAGTAACACAGGAGAAAAAAGTGTGTTTGCTCTGTAGAGTCTCTTCTACTCCTCAGTCAGATCCATTTTGGATTTTATCTTTCAAAACAGTATTCCTACCTGGTGTGGTGGTACATGTCTGTAATTTCAGAATTTGGAAGAGTGATATAGGAGGATTTCAGATGCAAGGTAAGGCCCAGTCTCCAAGCAACAATCAAAACAGAACAATCCTCCAGTATTCTTAAAACTTTGTGTGCGTAGAAAAAGACCCTCTAGGTTATGTGACCCATGTCTTTAATATTTTCAATCATTATATGATGTTACAAACCTATTTATTAGTATATGTTCCTTATTTAGAACATTTTTTTGGAACAAAAAGTAAAATTTAATATTGGAGTTATTTTTTTTATTATATGGTCAGCTTTTAAAAGTGAACTTTTTTGGAGAATTTCATATGTGAGTTCTGTATTCACATTGTTTCCATGTGACTCAGTTCTCCTTAAACTCTCCTATGCCACAAGTTTCCTATCAAATCCATGAACTGTTCTTCTTTAATTAGTGTTGTTTTACACACACACACACACACACACACACACACACAGCCTGCTGAATCCACTTAGTGTTGCTTGCATGTGTTTAGGGCTGACCATTTGGGATTGGGTAATCTATTAAGGGACTTATCCCTAGAGAAGATTGATTTTTACTTTCTCAACAATCATTGATTGCTTGGAGGTCTTCATCTAGGGGTGGGGTCCTATGAGAGTTCCTCCATTCATGTCGACAGAAACTTCTATCATGCCTGATTCCACAGCCGTTCAGTCCCAACAAAACACACAGAGGCTTATATTAATTATAAACTGGTTAGTCTATTAGCTCAGGCTTATTATTAACTAGCTCTTACAACTTAAATTAAACTATAATTCTCATCTATGTTTAGCCATGTGGCTTGGTACCTTACTCAGTGGGCATTCTCATCTTGCTTCCTCCATGTCTGGGTAACAACGGCAGACTGAGCCTTTCCTCTTCTCAGAATTCTCCTAATCTGATCACCTGGCCTATACTTCCTGCTAGGCTACTGGTCAATCAGCATTTTAATAAACCAATGCAATACAAGTGAGAAATCTTTACAGGGTGCAAGAGCATTATCCCAGAGCACATTCATATTAGCATAGTGTTGTCATTGTGCAGGTTTGGCTTAGATGGCCATATGTTTTAGATTTCATGGGTATGTCTTCCCTGTCATATACAGAAGGTACTGTCATACAGCAGACATCCTAATCACCTGGCTTATAGTCTTCTCACCCCCTCTTCAGTGTTGTTCCCTGAGTCTTGGGTGTAGAGGTTCTGTTGTAGACATGCCAAGGGCTTGGACACCATATGACAAATGCAGTCATTCTCTGTATTTTGATCATTATGGATATCTGAAATTGTCTCTGTATAATGCAAACAGAAGGTTCTTTGATAAGGGATGTGAGCTATGCTTTTCTTTGTGTAAGAATGGTATTAGGAAAGCAGTTAGAAATTAGACTGGCTTGGCAAAGAGTCATTAGTAGCTTCTCCTTACGGGTCTGTGATCTCATCAGTCACAGGGAGTTGTCTGGGTTTATAGTACCAGGCACATATTTCCTCCTACCAAGTGGGTCCTAAGTCTAATGATATGGTTGTACCACCAAGATATAAATGCTGCTATTAGATCACGGGAGATATCCTGTCATGCTGGTTATTGCTGTTCTATAGGGATCACAGCTGAATAAACTGCTCTTCTCCCTTGGAAACTTGTACTACACCTTTAAATACTGTGGAGATTCGAACAGGAATGATCCCCTTAGACCATCCTGAATCTTTGTTTGAATGCTTGGCCCATAGAGAGTGGTGTTATTAGGAGGTGTGGCCTTGATGCAGTAGATGTGGCCTTGTTGGAGGAAGGGTGTCACTGTGGATGTGGGCTTTGTGTCTCATTTATGCTCAAGCTCTGCCCTGTGTGGGACACAGCTTCCTTCTGGTGCCTACAGATCAAGATGTAGAGCTCTTAGCTCCTCCTCCAGCACCAGGTCCGTCTGTGTGCCACCATGTCCCGCAGTGATAATAGTGACTAAATCTCTGAAACTGTAAACTACTCAATGAAGTGTTTTCCTTTATAAGAGTTGCCATGGTCATTGTGTCTCTTCACAGCAATAGGAACCCAAAGTAAGACAGATACTGTGAGAGTTAGTCTTCAGAGAAGTTTCCAGGTATGTTTCTGTTCAGTTGCTCCATGTCTTGTATCTGCAGGGTATGGTACCTTCAGTGATAGGATCTTAGCTTCAAGCTCTGGGAAGCAACAAAGGGAAACAGTAGTAACCTATGGTGCTTGGGGGATCTCTTGACCTCTGCTGAGTGTGGTCTGATGTGGGAGTCCTCTCTGTGTGCTGTTAGCTGAAAGTCCTGCATTGACCCAGGACCTTCTTCTTTCCCGGAGCTTCTGTTTGCACCTCAAGGGCTGAAGAGACTATATTCACTGTGGGAAGATGTGCTGGGACTTTCACGTAAATTGCAGATTATCTCTATCTGAACAGAATGTACATGCTCAGCTATCCATCTTTATGGAGTTGTATGTATTTATTTGTTATATATAGTGTATGACTAATATAAATTTTTAAGTTACTTTTAAAAAATTTGAAAATTTTCTTTTAAAACTCTCTTCACACACACACACATACACACACACACATACACACGCGTGTGCGTGCAAGCACACACACACGCACACATGCGCAAGGCCCACCCCCCCACATACCCTCTGGATCTCTGCTGCTGTGATAAAACACGATGACCAAAGGCGACTTAAGGAGGAGCTTGTTTTGTGGTAGGGTTCCAGAAGGTTAGAGTCCCTGAAGGTGGAGACAACATGGCAGCAGGTGTGGTTGATATCAGGAGGCAGAGGGACTCCTGAGCTTCCTCAAACAAGCCACCAGCCGGGGACCAAGTGTTCAAATGCCTCATACCATGGGGGACATTTTCATTCAAACGACTACCCTTAAACTTGATTAAGCATTGAAGAGCAATGTAGGCATTCTTTCATGAAAGGTCACCAAGTCTCCAAAAATATACTTTAAAAAATATATTCTTTAAAATCAGAAAACCAAAGCAAGAAGGGCCTTTTCAGGTGTCAGGTGCCCTGAGGATCTGTGTTTTCCTGGAGGGACCTGTCAGGTCAGGACTCACCCCTAGGCTGAGGTTATTCTGTTGTGGAAGTCAGCACATAGCATCCTGTGGTTTGAGATTCACTGACACAGTAGCTTGAACTTGCCCTTTAACCTTTGTGAAATTCGACTTCTGGCTTGCAGTGGAGCCCGTGTTTCATTGACTGTGAAATTAGGAGACTCTCCAATGAGTTAAAAATGATTAGCTTTCACTTTTAGATGAAAACATGCCAAGGACAAACATTGATTCTGAGAGCTCCTTTATAGAGAGTCTCATGCCTTCTAATCTGTGGTTACAGGCGACTCAGGGGAACACTAGCTGTAGCTCGTGGCCAAAATCTACCTTCTACCTACCTCACTGCTCCTTAGCCTGACGTGGAAACTTTCTAAGTCAGTTTCTTCATGACCTCAAATTGTAATGCTTTGAGAGGTAATGACACCACTGCTAATGCCTCAAATGGCAAGCATTTAAGTGCCTATTTTTGTAAACTGTATTTAACTGATGTCTTTCTCCCATCCTTCTGAGCAGAGCTGTGTGTGTTTTATGCAACTTTAGCTCCTTGCTCGTGATTTAATAGCTCACTCATCATCGTATTTCTGGTCTTTGTCTCTATGATTTTCTCTTGGACTAAATCGCCCCAAATCAGAACCCCTGTCTTTATATTCCTTTGCAGCAGGTGCCACAGCACTTGGAGCAGATTGTTAAAGTACATGTTGGCTGGACAGACTAATTCCATGGCATTTAAGAAATGTCAGTATTAGAAGAGACGGTGAGTTAATTGTGCAGGTGGAAGTGGGGTTATGACATATTTTATTTGCAAATTGCTAAATCTGGGGACCTACACTGTGCACAGAGACCTGAGTAATACTCTGACCTAAGGCTTCATTTTTGTCTTTGATTTTACTCAGTTTAAATATCCATAATTCTGATTCTACGATTCATTATTTTATTTGCTTTTATTTTATTTTTTTTATTTGTGACTTTTTTGAGGCACAGCCTTAGTGATCCCAGGTTGACCTTGAACTTCTGACCTATTTCCTCAAATACAGTGAGAGCTCTGACTGCACTGCCAAGTGTCAAACCCATCAGGTTCTCCAAGCTGAGATCTAAAGTACAGGTGGCTCTTTTCATTTTCGAGAGACACCCCCCCCCCCCAGTCCTCCGCCATGACGCTGAGTGAGGCTCCAGAGCAAATGCCAACTGCCCCATCCCCCGGGGACGTTTCACCCTATAAGACAGACGTTTAAATAACTGTTTTTTTTTAAGGAAACAAAATGCCTACTGCCTGAAAAAGGTAGCCGTTGCCTTGCGTCGTTGAGGCCTTTCTCCCGAAGCAAGGAATTATATTGTTGGTGTGGAACAACTTTCTTTCTTTAGTTGTTCAATTTGATCGGAGGATTTTTTGATTAAGCATTCAGAGGTTATGAATAAATAAGAGCCACAGTCCAGTAATCTGGGCGACCCCTGAAGGTGGTGGGCATTTAATGTTCGGCTCCCCTGTGCTTTATAACAACCCCCCCTCCATCTTCCGCCACGACCGTGCCCCACCCCAGAGGCAATCGTGGTATTGCAAGCCTCAGAAGTTAGCATTAAAATGAATATTTTTTAATTTCTGTGGATGAGATGGGGCCCGGGGCTCTGGGACAATGCTGATGGATGATGTTTTAATGCAGCTGAAATGTTATTTTTACTGAACCAGGGAAAACTATAAATTTTGCTTCATTGCCACTGATGGCTCTATGCATAAAACTACGGTGGCGCCCATCGGCCGTGAATAATCACCTCGGCGCGGCAGATGTTACTTTGCGGGGGGGAAAGCAATTCTTATGCCGAAGAATTGTGGAAAGATTAATTGTCTACAGCTGTTTCATGGCCCACAGCAATCTTGATACATTTATGATAAGTTTAAGAGCCCACAAGAGGCAACTCCTATTCCCTGTCGTGAGAGGAGGGCGGGGGAAGGGGCTGGTGGCTTTATTTTGACACCTGGATTCATAGAATCTGTCAGCTCCATTACAGCCTTCATAGAAATCTGGCAGTTGGCAGTTCTGAAATGATTGTGAGTGAGGTAAGATGCAGGAATTATCCATAAGTAGATAAAGAAAAGGAGACGGAGAAGAATTATTCAAATTTGTGCAAATGAATTGCTTCCATTTTTCCTCCCTCTGCCAAGTGGAAATTGAACGTGACCTGCTCTGACCTTTCTCTATTAAGTGCCGCAAATTGCAGTAAATGCACCGTTCTGAGCGCCCTAATGGGACAGAGCCCCAGCAATGCCTCATTAATAAGGGGAGTTTGACCTTGCTGGTCAGCCCTTCATTCGATATTGAAAAGAAATAAGAAAAAGAAGAGATGACCCACTGTAAATTTTGAACAATACGTTTGATTTAGTTTGCATATACTCCCGGCCAGGCATTTTTGCGACCTTTCCCTCTCCCAGTTTCCCTTCAGCCACAGGCTAGGAGGAGTTCTGGGAGTGTGTCTAGAGATTGTCTCCACTGAGCAGTGGGTAGAGGGCGGGGCGGAAGGACGCTGACCCCGCCCCTCGCCTCAGACCACGCCCACCGAGGCCCAGGCCCTCCTGCCCCTCCCCTTCTTCTTCTATTTTTCTTCCCCCCACAACCGCCTGCTTTCACTTCAAGTAAAGGAACCTCTTAGCTTTGAAGGGTGTGTGTGTGCGCATATGTATATGTGTGTGTATGTGCGTGTATGCATGTGTGTGCAGGTGCGTGTATGTATGTGAATAGAATGTGTACATATGTGTATGTGTGTATAAGTTTGTGTACTTGTATGTAGGTATATGTATATGTGTGTATGTGTGTGTACGTATATATAGGTGTGTGTACTTGTGTGTAGGTATGTGTATATGTGTTTGTGTGTGCATGTATATATATGTGTGTGTACATGTGTATGCATGCGTGTAGGTTGTATACATGTGGATGTGTGTGTAGGTGTGTGTACGTGTATATGTTTGTAGGTATGTCTAGTATTTGTATGCATGTGTGTGTACATTTGTGTGCATGTATGTAGGTGTGCACACGTGTGTAGGAGTATACGTGTGCATGTATGTATACGTGTACATGTGTGTATAGGTGTGTATACATGTGTGTATGTATAGATATGTGTATGTGTGTGAATGTGTAGATGTGTATATGTATATGCGTGTTTGTGTAGGTGTGTGTACGTGTGTGTGTGTGTGTGTGTGTAGGTGTCAGGTAGCTTCTCTGAGTTTTACTGTGGCTTTGTGCAGATCTAGGTGAGATAATCTCTCTTCACCTGATGAAAGAAAATCTAGGGCAAGGGATGGAGCACGTTGCTTGTTTGGGAACAAAAGATTTTATTTTATGAAGCATGGGAAACAGAAAATCACTATGAAAGTGGCATTTGGAACAGCTGGACCTTCACATAAAAATTAATATTTGTATGTTTGTTTGGGTATGGGTGTTTTATCTGCATGTACCTTTACCACAAGAAGGAATTAGGTCCCATGGGACCCCTTTGACCAAAAACTCAATTAGATGTAACCCAATGCTGGTCCTGGAAGCTTCACTCGGTGACAAGAGATGTCCAGCTGGGACTCTGTCTTCTCAGGTATTGTGTTTTCATTTAGCTCACCTTCACTGTGTGTGTGTGTGTGTGTGTGTGTGTATGTGTGTGTGTGTGTACTTAGGAAGCTTCTACTCTATTAGGTTTCCATACTATCCCTTAAGTGGCCCTTAATTTTAACTGTCTCTTTCCATATTTTCTCTCTCATCCCCCTCCCCTGTCCCTCTTGATCCTCTCATTCCAGCCCCATCCATCCATAATTATTTATTATTTTTCTTCCTTAACAAGATCCATCTATCTCTCCTCAGTCCCTTACTCTATATCTTACCTCTGTGGTTCT
Source organism: Myodes glareolus (assembly GCF_982192425.1). Classification (NCBI taxonomy): domain Eukaryota; kingdom Metazoa; phylum Chordata; class Mammalia; order Rodentia; family Cricetidae; genus Myodes; species Myodes glareolus. The sequence continues at coordinate 8,849,094 of NC_142033.1, read as the reverse complement.
ATAGATTGTAGCTTGGTTATCATTGACTTAATAGCTAATATTCACATATAAGTGAATACATACCATATTTATCTTTCTGGGCTGGAGATTCCTCACTCAGGATGATTATTTTCTACTTCCAACCATTTACCTGTGAATTTCATGATTTTATTTTTTGTTTAACGACTGGGTAATACTCCATCCTGTAAATGTACCATATTTTCTTTTGTGAGAGACATCTAGGTTGTTTCCAGTTGCTGGCTATTATGAATAGAGCAGCAATGAACCTGACCAAATGCATTTCTCTGTGGTAGGATGAAGCATCCTTTGGGAACACGCCCAAGAGTGGTATGGCTGGATCTTAAGGTAGACCTATTCCCATCTTCCCGAGGAGCTACCACACTGATTTCCACAGTGCTGTGTAGGTTTACACTCTCACCAGCGATGGAGGAGTGTTCCCTTCCTCCACAGCATCACTGAAACAAACTGGTACTTGTTTTATTGATCTTAGCCATTCTGAGCGGTGTAAGATGAAATCTCAAAGTAGTTTTAATTTGTATTTACCAGATAATTAAGGATGCTGAACGTTTCTTAAAGTGTTTCTTAGTCACATGAGTTTCCACTATTGAGAGTTCTCTGCTTAGATATGTACCCCATTTTTAAATTGGATTCTTTTTTTGATATTTAGTTTTTTTGAGTTCTTTATGTATTTTTTAATATTTATTTATTATGTATACAATATTCTGTCTGTGTGTATGTCTGCAGGCCAGGAGAGGGCACCAGACCTCATTCCAGATGGTTGTGAGTCACCATGTGGTTGCCGGGAATTGAACTCAGGACCTTTGGATGAGCAGGCAATGCTCTTAACCACTGAGCCATTTCTCCAGCCCCTCTTTATGTATTTTGAATATTAGCACTCTATTGGATGTGTAGCTGGTAAAAATAATTTCCTATCTGTAGGCTGCTGCTATGTTCAAAGGATGGTATTCTTGGTCATACAGAAACTTCTCAGTTTCGTAAGGTCCCCCTTTAGTAATTGTTGATCTTAGAGCCTGCATGATTGGCACTCTGCTCAGGAAGTTGTCTCCTGTGTCAATGCATTCAAGGCTATTTTCCACTTTCTTTTCTATTAGGTTCAGTGTATTTGGGTTTATGTTGAGGCCTTTGATTCACTTGGACTTCAGTTTTGTTCAGGGTGATAGATATGTGTGGTAGTTTGAATGTAATTGGCTCCCATAAGCTTATAGGGTGTGGCACTATTAGGGGGTATGGCTCTATTGGAGAAAGTATGTCATTGTGTGTGGGGGCTGTGAGGTCTCCTTTGCTCAAACTACACCCAGTGTGACATTCAGAGTCCTTCTTGTCACCTGTGGATCAAGATGTAGAGCTCTCAGCTCCTTCTCCAGCACCATGTCTTCCTGCATGCCGCCTTGCTTCCTGCCATGATGACAATGAACTAAACCTCTGAACTGTAAGCGAGCCACCAAATTAAATGTTTTCCTTTATAAGAGCTTCCGGGCTCTTTACAGCAATAGAAACCCTAACTAAGACACTATGATCTATTTGCATTCTTTTACATGCTAAAATCCAGTTAGACCATTACCATTTGTTAAAGATGTCTTCTTTTTTCACGTGGTTATTTTTGGCTTCTCTGTAAAAAAAAAAAAAATCAGGTGTGTGGAATTATGTCTGGGACTTTGATTCGATTCCATTGACCACCTGTTTATTTTTATGCCAGTATCATGAGGATTTTTATAATTACACATCTGTGGTAGAGCTTGCAAACAGGGATGGTGATACCACCAGAAGTTCTTTATTATACAGGACTGTTTTAGCTATTCTGCTTGTTTTATTTTTTTTGAAATTGAGTATTATTCTTTCTTTAAAAGATAATCAATCTTTTTTAAAAAAAGATTTGTTTATTTGCTTGCTTGTTTTTTTACTTAATGTGCACTTGTGTTTTGCCTGTATATATTCTGTATGAGGATGCCGGATCCCCTGGAAAGGGAATCACAGACAGTTGTGAATTGCCACGTGGGTGCTGGAAATTGAACCTGGGTCCTTTGGAAGAGCATCCAGTGCTCTTAACTGCAGAGCCAACCCTACAGCCCCAAGTGTTGTTCTTTGAAAGTCTGCGAAGAATTATGTTAGGATGTTGATGGGGATTGAATCTGTAGCTGGTGAATCTGTAGATTCCTTTTGGGAAAGTCATTTTTGCTATGCTAATCTTTCATATCCATGAGCATGGGAAATCTTTTCATTTTCTGATCTCTTCTTCAGTTTTTTTCTTCGACAACTGAAGTTCTTGTCTTCCAGATCTTTTACTGCTTGGCTCAAGTTACACCAAGATATGTTATATTATTTGTGACTGTTGTGGAGGGTGTTGTTTTCTGATTTCTTTCCCTACCCTTTTATTATTTGTATATAGGAGGGCTACTGATTCTTTTTAAGTTAATCTTTTATCCAGTCACTTTTCTGAAGGTGTTTATCATCTGTAGGAGTTACCTGGTAGAATTTTTGGGGTCACTTATGTACACTATCATATCATTTGCAAATAGTGATACTTTGACTTCTTCCTTTCCAATTTGTATCCCTCTGTTCTCCTTTAGTTACCTTATTGGTCTAGAACTTTGAATATGATATTAAATAGACACAGAGACAGTCTTGTTTTGTTCCCAATTTTAGTGGAATTACTTTGAGTTTCTCTCCGTTTAATTTGATGTTGGCTTGCTGTATATTGTTTCTATTATGTTTAGAGATGTCCCATGTATTTCTAATTTTGTCAAAGGCTTTTTCCCAGCATCTAATAAAATGAACCTGTGTTTTTTCTCTTTATGTTTGTTTATATGGAGGATTACATGACAAATTTCCTTATGTTGAACCATCCCTTCATCTCTAGAATGAGTCTTACTTAATTATGATGAATGATATTTTTTATGTATTCTTGGATTTGATTTTCACGTATTTTATTATTTTTGCATCTATGTTCATGAAGGAAATTGGTCTGTAATTCTCTTTCTTTGTCGAGCCTTTGTGTGGTTTGTATATCAGGGTAACTGTGGTTTCATAAAATGAATTTGGAGATGTTCCTTTTGTTTCTATTTTATGGGCTAATTTGAAGTGTTTTGGTATTAGCTCTTCTTTGAAAGTCTGGTAGAATTCTACACTGAAACCATTTGGCCTTGGGCTTCTTTTTTTTTTTGGTTAGAAGATTTTTAATGACTGCTTCTATTTTCTTAGGGGTTATAGTTCTATTTAAATTATTTTTCTGATCTAGATTTAATTTTGGTTAAGTGGTATCTATCCAGAAACTTGTCCATTTCTTTTATACTTTCCAATTTTGTGAAGTACAGGATTTCGAAGTATCATTTACTGATTGTTTGGATTTCTTGAGAGTATGGTGTTATGTTCCATTTTTTGTTTCTTATTTTGTTAATATTGATGTTCTCTCTTTGCCTTTTCATTAGTTTGGGTAAGAGTTTGACTATCTTGTTGATTTTGTCAAAGAACCAACTCTTTGTTTCTATTAATTGATTTCATTCCTGTTTGAGTATTTCCTGCCATCTAGTGTTCTTGGGTGTGCTTGCTTCATTTTGTTCTAGAGTTTTCAGGTGTGCTGTTAAGTTGCTAGCTTGAGATCTCTTTAATTTCTTTATGAAGGCACTTAGTGCTATTAATTTTCCTCTTAGCTTTGCTTTCATTGTGTCCCATAAGTTTGGGTATGTTGTACATCTGTTTTCATTGAATTCTAGGAAGTCTTTAATTTCTTTCTTATTTCTTTCTTGATCAAGTGGTCTTTTAGTAGAAAGTTGTTTGAGTTTTATGAGTTTGTAGGCTTTCTACTGTTTTCATTGTGTTGAAATTCAGTTTAATCTGTGCTAGTCTGTGCAGGGGGTTATTTCCACTCTCTTGTATCTGTTGACTCTTGCTTTGTGATCAAATAGGTGGTATATTTTAGAGATGATTCCGTGAAGTGCTGAGAGGAAGGTATATTCTGTGTTTGGGTGAAATGTTCTGTAGATGTCTGTTAGGTCCATTTGAGTTATGCTGTCTGTTAGTTCCATTATTTCTGTTTAGTTTCTGTGTGGGTGACTTGTCCATTGGTGAGAGTTGGATGTTGAAGTCTCCCACTATTCATGTGTGTGGTTCACTGTGTGATTTAAATTGTAGTAGTCTTTCCTTTTACAAATTTGGGGGTCCTTGTGTCTAGGACATAAATGTTAAGAATTGAAATGTCATTTTGGTGAAGTTTTCCTTTGATGAGTATGTAATGCCCTTCCCTATCTCTTCTGATTAGTTTTTGTTTGAAGTCCATTTTGTCAGATATTAAAATGGATGCACTGACTTGGTTTTTAGGTCCATTTGTTTAGAATATCTTTTTTCATCCTTTAAGCCCGAGGTGATGTTTATTCTTGATGTTAAGATGTGTTTCTTGGATTTAGAAGGAGGGATCCTGTTTTCACATCTTTTCTATTACTCTGTGTCTTTTTTATCAGGGATTTGAGACCATCAATATTAAGAGTTATTGACCTTGGGGGGCTCAGTCCGGTGCTCCAATGTGGGTCTCGGTCTGTATCGCCATCCATCGTCGGATGAAGGTTCTCTCTGATCTTGCCTTCTTTGCTCACGTTCTCTTTCCTTCTGCTTCTCGTTTGGACCTAGGGAGTTAAGTCCAGTGTTCCGATGTGGGTCTCTGTCTCTGTCTCCATCCACCGCCAGATGAAGGTTCTATGGTGATAAGCAAAATATTCATCAGTATGGTTATGGGCCTAGGCCGTTTCAGGCACCCTCTCTTCTGTCCAGAGAACAATCTGGGGATCTCTCCTTGGACCTGGGATCCCATTTATAATCAAGTCTCCTGTAAACCCTAAAATGACTCCCTTAGTTGAAATATATTCTTCCTTGATCCCATATCCATCCTTCCTCCCTCCCCCCCCCATCCCAGTCCACCTAGCTTTCCCCATTCCTCCCCTACTCCCTTCTCTCTAACCCTCTCCCCTTCCAACAACCCTCCCACCCCCCCATGCACCCGAGGTTACCTGGGACTCTTGTCTATTTCCAATCTCCAGGCAGATAGCTACATGATTTTCATCAAGTTCCAGACTGAGCCCCCCAAGGTCCAAATGAGGAGCAGAAGGACGAAGAAAATGAAAAGGAAATAAGGACTGCGAGGGATGCGATCACCCACTGATACAAGGGGACGGATCTAATGAGAGTTTACCAAGGCCAGTTGGACTGGGACTGAACAAGGACGCAATCCAACCAGATTCTCTGAATGTGGCCGGATTCTCTGAATGAGGCTGGCCCGGAGTCTTTCTGAAAAGCCATTGACAATGGCACTGGGACTTGTTTCCTCTGCATATACTGAATTTTGCGGATCCAGTCTGTCTGGACACTCACCTTCCTGGACCTGGAGGGGGGGGGAGGAACTTGAACTTCCCACAGGGCAGGAAACCCTGACTGCTCTTAGGGATGGAGAGGGAGGAGGAGAGGGAGTGGGGGGAGTGGGAGGGTGTTGGGAGGAGGGGCGGAAATGGAAACTTTTATAATTTAATAAAATTACAAAAAAAGAGTTATTGATGAGAGTGTTTGTTGATTTCTGTTATTTCATTCTTGCAGTGTGCTTTTTTCTCCTTCTTTTAATTTGCTTGTCTGGGATTATTTATTTATTTAATCTTTTTAGGTTGGAGTTATCCTTCTAGTACCTTCCATAGGGCTTTATTTGCATATAGATATTGTTTAAATTTGGTTTTATCTGGAATGTCTTTTCAGTTTTTATTATTTGTGCTCTATTAAGATTGAAAGTTTTGCTGGGTATGGTAGCCTGGGCTGGCGTCTGTGGTCTCTTAGATTAAATACAAAAACAGAATCCATCCTTCTGCTGCATACAAGAAACACAAGAAACACACCTCAACCTCAAAGACAGACATAACCTCATAGTAAAAGGTTGGGAAAAAATTTTCCAATCAAATGGACCTAAGAAACAAGCGGGTGTAGCTATTATAATATCTAACAAAATAGACTTCAAACTAAAATCAATCAAAAGAGAAAAAGAAGGACATTTCATATTAGTCACAGGAAAAGCCTATCAAGAGGAAATCTCAATACTGAACATTTATGTCACAAATACAAGGGCACTCTCATATGTAAAAGAAACACTACTAAAAGCTTCAGTCATACTTTAAACCCCACACACTAATAGTGGGAGACTTCAACACTCAACTCTCACTACTGGACAGGTCTATTAGACAAAACTTAACAGAGAAATAAGGGAACTACCAGATGTTATGACTCAAATGGACTTAACAGACATCTATAGAACATTCCATCCAAACATAAAAGGATATACCTTCTTCTCAGCACCTCATGGAACCTTCTCAAAAACTGACCATATATTAGGTAAAAAGCAAACCTCAACAGATACAAAAAATTGGAATAACCCATGTATCTTATCAAATCACCATGGCTTAAAATTAGAATTCAGCAGCATCACTAATTTCAGAAATTCCATAAACACATGGAAATTAAACAATGCTCACCTGAATCATCAATGGGTCAAGAAAGAAATAAAAGAAGAAATTAAAGACTTTCTAAAATTTAATGAAAATGACCACACAACATACCAAAATTTATGGGACACAATGAAAGCAGTGTTAAGAAGAAAGTTCACAACACTAAATGCCTACAAAAAGAAGCTAGAAAAATTCCACACTAGTGAGTTAACAGACCATTTAAAAATTCTAGAACAAAAAGAAGCAATCTCATCCAGGAGGACTAGATGGCAGAAAATAATCAAATTGAGAGCTAAGATCAACAAAATAGAAACAGAGAAAACAATACAAGAATCAATGAGTCAAAGAGTTGGTTCTTCTATAAAATCAACAAAATAAATAAACTTTTATCCAAATTAACCAAAGGGCAGAGAGAGACTATCCAAATTAACCAAAGGGCAGAGAGAGACTATCCAAATTAACCAAAGGGCAGAGAGAGACTATCCATCCACATTAACCAAATCAGATATGAAAAAGAGGACATAACAAAAGACATGAAGGAAATACAGAGAATTATTAGGTCATATTTTGAAAGCCTGTACTCCACAAAATTGGAAAACTTAAAGGAAATGGACAATTTTCTGGATAAATATCACTTACTAAAATTAAATCAAGATCAGATAAGCAAATTAAGTAGACCTATAACTGCTAAAAAATAGAAACAGTCATCAAAAGTCTCTCAACCATAAAAAGTTCAGGACCAGATGGTTTCAGCTCAAAATCTACAAAATTTTCAAAGAACTAATACCAATACTCCTCAAATTGTTCCACACAATAGAAACAGAAGGAACATGGTCAAACCCTTTTTATGAGGTCACAATTACCCTGATACCCAAACAACACAAAGACATTACTAAGAAAAAGAATCACAGACCAATCTCCCTCATGATCATTGATGCAAAAATATTCAATAAAATACTGGCAAACTGAATCCAAGAACATATCAGAAAAATCATCCACCATGATCAAGTCAGCTTCATCCCAGAGATGCAAGGATGGTTCAACATATGAAAGTCTGTCAATGTAATTCACCATATAAACAAACTTTTATAAAAAGACATGTTTCATTAGATGCTGAAAAAGGCTTCAACAAAATACAACATCCCTTTATGATAAAAGTCTTGGAGAAAGCAGGGATACAAGGAACATACCTAAACATAACAAAGGCAATAAACAGCAATCCAACAGTCAACATCAAACTAAATGGAGAGAAACTCAAATCGATCCCACTAAAATTAGGAACAAGACAAGGTTTTTCACTCTCTCCATATTTATTCAATATAGTTTTTGAAGTTCTAGCTAGAGCAATAAAGCACCAAAAGGAGATCAAAAAGGATACAAATTGTAAAAGAAGGAGTCAAACTCTCACTATTTTCTGATGATATGATAGTTTATATAAGTGACCCCAAAAATTCTACCGAGAACCTCCTACAACTTATAAACACCTTCAGTAATGTAGCAGGCTACAAGATTAACTCAAAATAATCAGTAGCTATCCCTTACACAGATGATAAATTGGCTGAGAAAGAAATCAAAGAAACATCACCCTTCACAATAAATACAAATAGCATAAAATATTTCAGAGTAACTCTAACCAAACAAGTGGAAGACCTGTTTGACAAGAACTTTAAATCTCTGAAGAAAGAAATTGAAGAAGACACTAGAAAATGGAAAGATCTCCCATGCTCTTGGGTAAATAGAATTAACATAGTAAAAATGGAAATCTTGCCAAAAGAAATCTACAGATTCAATGCAATGCCCATCACAAATACCAGTAAAATTCTTCACAAACTTTGGAAAAACAATATTCCACTTCACATGGAAAAATAAAAAAAACCCAGATAGTCAAAACAATCCTGTACAATAAAGGAACTTCTGGAGGCATCACAATCCCTGACTTCAAACTCTACTACAGAGCTATAGTACTGAAAACATCCTGGTATTGGCATAAAAACAGAGAGGTTGACCAATGGAATTGAATCAAAGACCCAGATATTAATCCACATACCTATGAACACCTGATTTTTTACAAAGAAGCAAAAAATATATAAAATTGAAAAAAGAAAAATATATTCAACAAATTGTGCTGGCATAACTGGATATCAACACGTAGAAAAATGAAAATAAATCCATATCTGTTGCCATGCATAAAACTCAAGTCCAAATGGATCAAACCCATCAACATAAAGCCAACCACAATGACCCTCATAAAAGAGAAAGTGGGAAGTACACTTGAATGCATTGGCACAGGAGACCACTTCCTAAATATAACCTAAGTAGCACAGACACTGAGAGAAACAATTAATAAATGGTTCCTCCTGAAACTGAGAATCTTCTGTAAAGCAAAGGACATGGTCAACAAGAAAAAATGGCGACCTACAGAATGGGAAAAGATGTTCATCAACCCCACATCAGACAGAAGGCTTATCTCCAAAATATATAAATAACTCAAGAAATTGATCATCAAAAGAACAAATCATCCAATAAAAGGATAGGGTACAGACCTAAACAGAGAACTCTCAACAGAGGAATCTAAAATGACTGAAAGACGCACAAGGAAATACTCAACATCCTCAGCCATCAGAGAAAGAAAATCAAAACAATTCTGAGATTCCATCTTACACCTGTAAGGATGGCTAAGATCAAAAACACTGATGACATCTTAAGCTGGGGCGAATGTAGGGGAAGGGAACTCCTCCATTGCTGGTGGGAGTGCAAACTGGTACAGCTGCTTTGGATTTCAGTATGGCGATTTCTCAGAAAATTAGGAAACAACCTACCTCAAGACCCAGCAATACCTCTTTTGGGTATATATCCAAAGGATGCTCAATCGTGCCACAAGGACATGTGCTCAACTATGTTCATAGTAGCATTGTTTGTCATAGCCAGAACCTGGAAATAATCTAAACGTCCCTTGACTGAAGAATGGATAAAAAAAATTTGGTATATATGTACAACAGAGTACTACACAGCAGAAAAAAATAATGACATCTTGAAATTTGCAGGCAAATGGATGGATCTAGAAAACATCATATTGAATGAGGTAACCTAGACCCAGACCCAGAAAGACAAATATCATATGTACTCACTCATAAGTGGCTTTTAGACATAAAGCAAAAACAAACAAATAAACCAAATCAAAACAAAAAGACCGCAGCCTATAATTCATGATCCCAGAGAACCTAGACAACAAATAAAACCCCAAGAGAGATGTACATGGATCTAATATACATGGGAAGTAAAAAAAGACAAGGTCTCCTGAGTAAATTAGGATCATATGGATCATGGAAGATGGTTGAAAGGGAAGGGGGAGGAAGGGAGGGGAGCAGAGAAAAATATATAGCTCAATAAAAACAATAAAAAAAGAGGTAGTCAGGAATATGCCCAAGCTATTGGCCAAACAGTGTTATAATTAATTATAGTTTCTTTGTTGTTATATGGATCTAGGTGGCCAGGAAATGAAAGAATAGTCTACTTCTAAAAAAAATGTTGTGGGATTCACTTCTGTATGCTATGAATATGTATTAATATCATTGATTAATAAAGAAGCTACTTCAGCATTTAGCAGGCAGACTATAGCTGGGCTGGAAGAGATATAGAGAGAGAATAGGCGGAGTCATAGAGATGCCATGTTGTTGCCAAAGCAGAAAAATGATGAAAAACTTTACTGGTAGGTACATGGTGATATATAGATTATAGAAATGGGTTAATTTAAATTTAATCGTTAGTCAGTAATATGCCTAAGCTATTGGCCAAGCAGTGTTGCAATTAATATAGTTTGTGTGTGTTTATTCAGGTCTGGGAAGCCGGGAAATGAACAATTTCCTCCTACAATTTTCTGCGCCTTTGGCCTGGCTTTCTTCTCTTTCCTCTATTTCTATTATCTTAGCTTTGGTCTTTTCATAGTGGCCCAGATTTCCTGACTGTTTTATACATGGAAATATTTTCAATTTAACTTTTCTTTTTGACCTTGGTGGCCATTTCTTCTATCTTGCGTTCAGTGCCTGAGATTCTGTTCCATCTCTTGTATTTTGCTGGTGAGGCTTGTCTCTGAGTTTTCTGCTGGAGTTCCTAAACTTTGCATGTCCAGATGTCCCTCAGTCTCAGTTTTCTTTACCGATTCTATTTCCACTCTCAGATCTTGAACTGTTTTATTTTCTTCTGTCCACTGATTGTGTTTCATATATTTTTTAAGAAATGAATTTACTAATTTCCTCTTTAATAACCTTTATTGAATTCATAAAGGCTACGCTAAGGTCCTTGTCTTGTGCTTCAGCTACGTTGTACTGCTCAGGGACTACTGGGCAGGACTCAGGGTTGCTGGGCTCTAGTGGGGATATACTGTTCTGGCATTTTTACACTGGTGTCTAGACATCTGGGTTTGGGTTGTAATTTTAGGTGCTGATGTCTGATCTTGTCTTGGCTAAGTGGGTGCTTTCTTTCTTGCTTTCTGCTGCCCTGTCTAGTTCTTATGAAAACTTGGTAGCTATATGTTGTCTAGTAGTGAATGCTTCTAAGATCCTGCTAGGTGTGGTCACTGGGGATTCTGGTTTCTAGGTATTAAAAGTTAATGGTTAGGGATGGGATGTGCTAGAAGTGTGTGTGTGTGGGGGGGAGCTAGAAGAGCCACAGGAGGGTGGAAATAAGGGTGTGTCACCAGAATCTACTGGATTTCCTGGGAGTGGGGGCAGAGAGTGAGCAGAGACTACAGCAGGTTGTCTGCTGCAGAGCTGGGGATGAGATTTGGGGGTTGAATTTGGAAGAGAAGGGAGAGTGAATATCTGAAGCTAGCCTATCTGCTTAGTTGGCTTGTGGAATTTACTTTGTGTGTGTGTGTATGTGTTACATACTTGTACACACACACATGTATGTGTGAGGGCATGTGCACGCCATGGTGTAGGAGGAACACTTGTAGGAATCAGTTCTCGCATCCTATCACGTGGATTCCAGGTACTGAGCTCAAACCGTCATGCCTGGAAACAGCATTCTAAACTGTTAGCCCGTCTTGCTGGCTCAGGGTTCTAATTTTGATGAGTGCTCTGCTTTACTTCACAAAGCCACTTCTTGTCCCAAGGTTCTGATAACTTTGTTTATTCCCCAAATAAATGCCAATTAATAAACCTGATGGCATAATCACATTGATGAACCTTCTTCCTTTTTTCTCTTCCTTTTCCCTTTTCTCCTCTTCCTCCTCCTCTTCTTTTTCTTCTTTTGTACTTATCCATATCTGACAAGCTCTGGCTCTTAGTCTTTCTTTAAAACTTTCAGCTGTGAAATCTTAGTGTCTGACTTTGTATTTTCCCTCACTCAGCCCTCACTCAGTGAGAACTTAATACACTCCTGTGCATTTTCCCAGACCCAGTGAGGCTGTCTTGCAGCCTTGGTGCTCTATCTACTTCATCGGTTCTATTTGTGTTCTATTTAGAGACAATGTCTTTACTGGACACTAACCATTTTGAAACCCAGTTCTTAAAGGTAAGATTAATTTTTAAGAAGAATATTTTAGTAGCTTATTCTTTTGAATTGATTCTCAACTCTGCTGGTCTTAGTAGTTACCCAGGTTGCCGGAGATGAGGTCATCCTAGTAAAGCAAACAATTCAAAGAGAAAGAATCTTGGCATGATTCCCCTTTGGAAGTAGGAAACTAGTTCTGCATGAGGCTTGAAATGTCACAGTTGTTATTTGCCGACTGGGAGGGAAATACACTCTTGGATAAAGGGGCCTAAAGAAGCTGGGATGCAAGAAGGTACAGTGAGCTAGAAAGTGGGCTGGAGGCTGCCTAGGATGTGGGGGAATGAGATGACTGCCAGAGGAAAGAGTGATTCTTTTGTGGAGGGGAATGAATTGATTTGTGTGCTCAATGGTGTCCTAAAATAATGTCAGTAGTAAAAACAGAAAGCATAAAGCATAAAAGGCAATACATAAGACATGTAGAGTGTGGCTTTGCCACATAAACATGGGACACACTGGGCAACGCGTGAGACATGCAGAGTGTGGCTTTGTCGCATAAACATGGGAACCAGTGAGCAATGTGTGAGACGTGCCTGGCGGTTTCTTCAACAACTATCCTGTGCTTTTGGAATCTTATTTATTTTCTGCAAATTCCATTCCTATGTAGGTTTTCCCAGATCATATCTAATGTGTATTTATAGAAACTAATAAGGAAAGTGTAGAACTTAAAATAATAATAGAAAACCATTTAAAATAAAGTAAAGCATATGACTTACCTAGGGATAAATGTGACAAAAGATGTGCAAAAACCTATACACAGATAATTATATATTATTCTGAGAGAAATTAAAGATGACATAACTAAATGGAAATAAACTCTGCTTATGAGTTGGAAGACTGTATTAGCATATTAATTGTGCCCAAATCAATCCATGTATTTAACACAATCCCAATAGGCGTACTGTAGAAATTGACAAGTCAATTTGGAAATCCATAAGGAAATGAAAAGGAAGTAGACTAGATAAAACACCTTGAAAAGAACAAGGTTAGAGGGCTTATCCTAAATCATCTGCAGTCTTATTGTAAAACTATATCAATCAAGAAAATGTGTCATTGTTATAATGATAGACATATCGATTAATGAAATCAAATAGTCTAGAAATTGACTCACACATATGTGGTAATTGATACTGTTTCTAAAGTTCTAAAGGCAACATAGAGAAGAAAGGATAGTTCTTTAAAAAGTGCTGCTAAAATGGCTAGATAGACACAAGCTAAACACGAGACTTGGGTGTATATGCATGCTTTGCACCTTGAACTACATTTAGATAAAAATGGACTATAGTCATAAATGTAAAACTCAAAACTCTAAGAATTATAGAGTGAAAATAGAAAGTCATTGTGATCATGGGTTAGAAACATAATATTTTAAGCAACATTAAAACCATAATATATGAAAGAACAAAGCCAATGCTCAATTTTCATAAAATGGTATTAAAAGAGAATAAAAGGACATCGGAAACTAGAAGAAAATATTTGCAAATTGAAAGTTTGATAAAGACTTGTATCCAGAATATACAAAGAATGTTTGTGTATTCATCACTGTGACTAGTTAACGTTTTTGAAATTAGGCAAACCATTTGAACAAAGTTTTCCCACAGAGGCCACATGGATGGCAAGTGGGCACCTGGAGAGATGCCCAGGGTCACTCGTCATCAGGGAAAGGCAGGCTTGAATTCCAGCGGCACATCTACATACATGTTAAAGTACTTGAACCGAAAACCTGCTGTGTCAATTGTTGGCTGGAATCCGGAGTGACTCAACAGTTTCCAGTGGAAATGCAAACTGATACAACCCCTCTGCAGATTTGGCCATTTCTTTAAAAGTTAAATGTCTAGTTACCGAATGACCCCACTCTTTGTTCTTCATGGAATCAATCTTCAGAGACTCACAGACGCTCATACACAAGTCCCTGTCGACTTTAATTGCCACCGCCTCAAACAAGAAGCAGTCCAAATGCTCACGGATGTGTGACTGGCTAAGGAAGTGCTGGGATATTGCTTGGCAATAAAAAAGAATGAATTCAGAACAACACAGCTGAAATTTTGAAGGTCGTCTATTGAAGGAAAGAAGCGAATAAAGCAAAAGCAGTTCCCACAGCGTGATTAACTACTGTAAATGCTGAAAACACGGGCGTGATTTTGATTTTGTGATGGGACCATAAAGGTATGTTTATGTCAAAACTTGACAAGATGTTCATTATTTACATATCAAAAACGCGCTGTTCGAATGCATGTAGCTTATTGTATGTCTGTCACACTTCCATGAAACCATCAAAATATCTCTCCTGTGCATTTGAGAGGGCAATCTCTGCATGTGGCTTGACCTCTAGATGAGTGGCTGGATTCCGTGGTTTGCCCTGAGGCAGCCCATACCCAACATGAGTAGCCTACATGATCTTCTGTAGGTAGCACTGTAGTACCATGGCTTATTTCTATTTTAGTCCATTCTATATGCTGTTACTTTCTGAAGAAAAATAAAAAGGTGATCATAATCTATCAGCTTTTCATTTCTTACAGAATTAGATACAAATTTCTCATGGTGGCATTGAAAGGGAGCCAGGATTGATGGCTTTCTGCTTTTCCACGTTCAATAGACAGGGATGGAGAGCACTGGTCCTAGAGGACGTAACGTTGATCCAAAGATTATTCTCAAACTTAAAACGAAATAGAACTTAACTGCTTGGGTTTGGAATTCTATGGAGCCCCTGATTCCTTCTCTTCAAACCCAATCTTTGGCAAGGGAAGGTCTGTTCTCAATATGGACAGCATCTAGTGAGCTGGGTGCCCCAGGGAGAGGAAGCATGGGGGGGGGGGGTCTCGCTCTTTCTGTTTCAGAGCTGCAGGGCCTCTCTCCTGCTCTTGACTTTTAAAACTCCAGGTTCTGTGGCTTTTGCACTTGAACACAGGACAGTTCTTTCCTGCCTGTCTCAGCTTATAGACCTGTGACTTCACACTGAGAGTTACAGGGTTTATTTGCCTAGTTATATTGGCTTAGGCCTTGTACTGAGTTATGCCACTAAGTTCTCTGGTTCTCCAGCTTCCAGACATCCTCAGGTGACTTCTTAGACTCCCAAACCAACTCACATACCCTAATGAATCCTTATTTCTGTCTTTCAGATGCTATTGAATGAGAACAGCCCACATAGGCTCTGGTATTTGAACACTTGGTCATGCTGTTTGGGGAGATTTAGGTGGTGATCTCACTGTGAAAAATATGTCACGGAAGGCAGGCTTTGAGATGAAAAAATCATTTGGCCATTTCCAGATGGATCTCTCTGATTTGTACTTGCCATTCAAGATGAGAGTTCTCAGCTTCCTATTCCTTCTGCCATGTCCTCTGCTTGTTGCAAGCCTGCACTTTCCCATCATGGACTTTTGTGTTGGATCAATAAGCGAAATAAACTCTATCTTCCTTAAGTTACCTTAGGTCATGGTGTTTATCACAGCAAGGTAACTAATATAAATTCCATCTAGTGAACTGCTTATTAAGACTATATATTTACTTGAGTATATAGCTGTCCACTTAAAATTTTATCCTTGATGACGTGGTGCGATCGGTAATTAATGGTCCGCCAGACTAGCTTACAAAAGATACAGCTTTAATAAAACAGAAGGAAAACTTACACCAGAATCCCAACCATCCAGAACGCTGGAGCCAGGCCAGAGAGAGTGGAGAAGTGCACCTGCCAGGTTTATAGATAAATTTTTGCCTTAGGGCAACATGCCCCACGGACAGAATGTGATTGGCTGAACTCCCCTATCATCTTTGATTGGTGAAGGGATAATAATATATTGGTATTTGTGAGTTATTGTTTTTAGAAAATTGTATTGGTGTTGATTCTTGTCCATTGATATGTTGAATATTGTATGTGAGTATGCTTCTACCTCTATTTGTATTGACATTTCTACCTCTGATTAAGATATTTATGTAATGATATACATTGTTTACATTTGGAGGTCATTGTCCTCATTCATCGCACAGTTGTTTATTCTCTTAGTCTTCAAATTAGATAGATAGAAATCAATAGTCATATATGCTTATTATACTTATATTTAGGCTAATCAGGTTATTTAGGTGTGTGCCCCTTACATAGGTACATAGAGATCATATTTAGTATAGATAGTATAATCTTCAACCTCTTCAAAGAGCTGTAGAAAATGGCCTTTAATCTAACTCATAGTTCTATAGTAGTGAGACACAATCGCTCCTGATATCACTGCTCTACTCCCGAGAGAACGTTGAGCATCAAAGGCACTCCACTTGGAGCGTGTCTTCTTCCTGGCAGAACTGGCCTTTGGGCAAAAAAAAAAAAAAAAAAGCCCATACCTCGACCACTGACAGAATTACAAAATATCCATAAATGGATAAAAGCAGGATTGTCTTATCTTGCCAAGACAGGGTGAGAGAGCCCTAAAAGC
The DNA here is from genome assembly GCF_982192425.1 of Myodes glareolus. Lineage (NCBI taxonomy): Eukaryota > Metazoa > Chordata > Mammalia > Rodentia > Cricetidae > Myodes > Myodes glareolus. The sequence goes on along the minus strand of NC_142033.1, from coordinate 8,832,632 downwards.
TTTCTTGCCTTTAAAAAATGGCATGTCAGTTACATCAGGCCTTAGCCAAGGTTGGTTGACTCAACATATCCTAATATCCTTTGTGCCCAGCTGTGACCAAACAAATAAATCAGTTATGATTAATGCAACAGGAGCAGTGATCAGTGCAATGTCTACAGCCTGAACTCAAAGACCCTAACAAAACCTGCTGATAAGAGGGTTTTGCCTCCTGCTGGCTGGATTGTGAACATTCTGTCTCCTGAGGTTTTACAAGGAAAGATACTCAATCTCATTTCAGAATTTAAAAGAGTTGAGTTCCAGAAAGACAAGCACTGCTTATATGGTTTCCAGTCTTTCTCCTGATTTCAAGTCTTTAGCTTTGTGTGTTTAACCTGGATTCCTGCAGAAGCCAGGAAAGTAAAAAAGGACCAGAAATGGTAGAGTAGAGAAAAAAAAGTTTAAGAGGGGGAGGGGAGTAGAAAACAGGGAGTATGAATGGGCAAAAGAGAATAATCGGGGATTTAAATGGAGGGTAGAGGAGGTAAAGCAGAAAAGTGGGAGGGGAGGTATAACTAAGACTAAGGATGTTTGAGGAAATCTACTGTAAATAAATAAATAAGCATCTATTTATCTATTTGTCTATCTATCTATCTATCTATCTATCTATCTATCTATCTATATCTATCAATCTATCTACCTATCAATCATTATCACCATCTATCAGGTTTAATTAGAGTTACCCTACACAGGGAGATTATCTTCCTCCCAGAATTCATAGTTTAGTAAACAAACAAACAAACAAAAAACCCAGTGCCAGATGAATTGTTTGCTAGAAGTTCTCAGATATTCCCTAAAATAATATTGGCTACTGGCATTGCTCTTGAAAGATCTTATTGCTAAAGGCACCATAAACTTAGGTTACACACCACGGAAAATCAAGTCAGTGCTGATCAGGAACTATATGCCCTATTGGGTAGCTTTCATAGACTGGAAAATGATAGGCAGGCTGCCAGGTCATAAAAGTCATCAACAGTCTTACCTATCTGTGAACTGTGTGAGCTACAATAATGACTGGTATGACAAAGTATGCCTAAGGGTGATATAGTGGCACAGATATCATGGGGGTAATCACCACTGTATAATCAGATTTAAGATGGGCTCCACAGAAGGAAGCCCATTCCTGCTGTGGTAAATCTGTTGAGAACCCATGACTGAGGAGCTCATATGCTTCAGGTAGATGAATCTACTGGTGTTCTTTTCCTGAAGGAATAGAGTATCAAAGTACCCTCTATCTTGTAATTTGTATTTCTACACCTGAAATACAGTTTTCAATCCCCATCAAGGCTTTTGTTCTGACTCATAACTAGTCAAAGTACAGAGAATAGGGTCTGCAGAATGCTCAGCCTTAAATGAATGTCTGCTTTACACTCCCTCGCCCTAAGGCTCAAGGAACATCTTGGAAGAGGCTGTGGAAAGATTGCTAAGAGCCTAAGAATGGAGAAGTGTAGGTAGGTGTAGGTAGGTCCCGGCCACCAGACCCAAGTAACCACACAGAGGCTTATATTAATTACAAATACTTGGCCGATAGCTCATGCACACTACTAACTAGCGTTTATAACTTAAATTAACCCATTTCTGTTAATCTATGTATTTCCATGTGACTCGTGGCTTACCTGTCTTCCAGCATGTCTTGCTCCCTCTATGTCTCCTGGCAACTCCACGGACTCTGCCCTTCTTCCTCCCAGCATTCTCAATTTGACTGTCACGCCTATACTTCTTGCCTGGCTACTGGCCAGCCAGTTCTTTATTAACCAATGAAAGTAATATATATTCACAGTGTTTGGAAGGATTATTCCACAGCAGAGAGGAGTGTTGCAAAATAGTGACCTTTTGGGCATGGCAGAATGGATTTACTCATGAATTCAGCAGATGTGGTTGTCTACGTTAGTATCAGTTCAATCAATATTTCAGCATGGAAAGAGGAGCTGAGGAGCATTGACATTTAAAGGTTCCTGGGGAGGGGTAGTCAGGATTTTTTCAAGGGTGTGGTCCCTGGTAGATTGTCTATGTTTCAGGGGATGACCCTTTACCTATACACAAATAAACTGCACTAGACACACTGTGTTATAGAAAGAAGAAAACGACATGGGTTGCTGGAGAACATGGGGAAGAGGGGTCAGGGATGATTGTAAAGGTAGTGAGGGGTGGACGTGATCAAAATACACTGTACACATGTATGAAAACTTAAAGAAGAAATACATGCATAAAAGGTTATATGTGCACATGTGAATATATTTACATATGTATGCTACATGTAACAATAGAAATTAAGAAAGATATGATGAATTTGGGAGGAGAGAGGAGTTGGGTGGGGAGGAGAAGATGTGGGAGTAATGTGGATGTAGTGTTTATATATGAAATTATAACAAAAGAAACTTAAGAGGTCTCTGATGCTCTGGCATTATTGTATCAGCTCTAGTTGAAATATTTTTTTATGAGAAAGAAATGCAATTCTGTCTCATGCAGACCATCATGATTTCCAGTCCTTTTGTTATAACACAAGTATAAGCACAGTATAAGCAAACAAACATATACATACACACATGCACACGCGCGCACACACACACACACACACACACACACACACATGCCTCTTCAGCTATTGAATGCACTAAATCATTCTAATTGGAACAGAAAACCTCTTTAGATGGGAATGTCTTAGATTAAAAATGTCAGCATTGTTTCAACTTGTATATTTTTGTTTCTGTAATCAACGTTGTCTCTTAGCAACCGCAATGAAGCTTCCCATTAGCTAAATGTAGACTGACGAGCAGGGAGACTGAGATTACCTCGGCATAATTCGCTCAGGCTTTCTGATGAGATCATAAACGGTACTAAGAATATTTAGCAGCAGTGAATTCTCCAGTGCCTGATAGGAGCCTGGAATTTGTCCATGTTTCTGAGTTAAGTGTACTTTTTAGATTGACTGTAAAAAAAGAGCACTTTGAGTCAGAGGCTAAATAGAAATAATGAATAAAACCAATAGCTCCACAGTTAATCCTTTACACCTGAGAACACGCCCCTAAGGTCTTCCATTGTGAATTTAGCCAGCATGGGATATCATGAGTTTTTCATTGGATTTGTTGAACTGTGTGTACCAACCTCTGTGATTTCATAGTTGACAGGGCTGATAGCGGAAGTGTTATCTTTGATTGCAGAGGAGTCCAAGAATGTGTGCCAAGGAGGGGTGTTGGGGATGGACGAGGACTAATAATCAGCGGTGAGAGGGGGAAGAGGAATGATCTAGAATATTAAGGCCTCATTTACCAGACATTTATTAAATGCCTGCTATAGTTCAGGTATTATTCTAGGGTCTCAGGGTTCAGAGTCTAATGATATTTAATTTCTGTTCTTCAAATGTTTATGATTCTAAGCAGACAAACAAGTCAACTGTTATAAAACAAAATAAGACCTTTTTCAAATTAAACTTTTATTACTCTTTTCAGAGACAATGCTACAATATATATGTGAAAGTACGCCACAATCTGGGCACTGATGGCTTCAGGGGTAGGCAATAACTCACCATTAGGGACTCTCTTGGTGCTGACACGCTGAAGATAGAAAAGGGGGGTCATTACCACCCCCTTCCTCCATCATTGGTTTCTGTACGTAACCACATGATTTCCAGTGCAGTCTGTGGATAAACGCCCTGAAGATCTCAGATATTTGACTGTTCAAACGAGATCCCCTCCTTCCCTTGTGGATGTGGCACTGGACACCTTATGGAAGGGTGGGTTTATTGGGTTTATTGTGACCCATGCTTCACGGGTTCAGTCCACGGTGGCAGCGTCTGGTCACATGGCACCTGCAGTCAGGAAACAGGGCTGAATGCAGATGCGTGTGCTCTCTCTTCTTCCACCCTGGTCCTTCAGATGGAGTTTCTCACACTAGGGTGGGTCTTCCCACCCTAAATGACCTAATCTGAACAATCCATCACTGACATGCTCCCAGGTTTGTTTCCTAGGCAACTCTAGATCCTGTCAAATTGACAACTAGTTAGTACCATCACACACACACACACACACACACACACACACACAGAGAGAGAGAGAGAGAGAGAGAGAGAGGGAGAGGAAAGGAGGGAGAAGGGAGAAAGCGATGCTTTATTTTGGGCTCATATGAAATCATATTTTATGTCACATATAAAGTCTGCCTTAACATACCTTTCTGTACACTTATACACTCATACCCACCTTCAAGTATGTTCAAGCATTTCTCAAGACAAAAACTGACTCCCTCAGACAAGTGTCTTGAGGACATTTGGGGAAGAGAGAGGAAGTCTTGTAAGGAGGAAGCACTCTGCTGGGAAGCCTTTTATTGTCACTTCCCCCACAGTCCCTGCAGTAACCCTGTCTGACTTTTCTGCACATCTGCTTTATTTAAAGTAATCGTCTCTGCCCCAGTTCATCTAGACCCGCGTTTCGCCATCCATCACTCCGCTCATAGATCAGGGTGTTTCATATGAAAACGGAAATCTCTATGTTTAGGAATCACTTATAAAAGTCACCCCCAAATAAAATGCAACTTCTTGTAGAAACGACTTTAGTTGTGTTTAGCATGTTTTAGTTTAGTTGTTTAAACGACTTTAGCATGCACATGTGTGCATCTCTGTGTGTGCGTGCATGTGTGTGTGTGTGTGTGTGTTGGGGGTGTTGTCTTGGGCAAGGGTGAGCAAGGGCAGAGTGCCCAGGAATAGAAAGACAAGTTTCCAACTTGGAAGCTGACCTTTAGCTGGGCATAAATCATGAAGTTTGTGTTCCCATGAAGTCTCTGCCTGAATAGTGCAGAGTATTCTAGTGTTTTTACTCTAAGTTATTTAGCCAGGAACATACTTTTTTAGTCATATTTGACCTCCTATGTAAAAGGGTGAGGCACCAAGAAGATATTATTGTGTGTTTAGCCTCTGGCTAGAATTTGCGTGAACAAACAGGCAGGTATTACTAACCTGCGGTTTGGGTTTCTCCTCCTATGCCATTCTTCTCTTTCCAGAACAGAGAATTGGGAGGAAGTTCCTTATGGCGCCCTGGAAATGCCAAATGGCACTGGTTCTTAGTTTGGGAATAGAGACTCTGTTTTTAGAGTCAGAATTTCCTTTTTACTTGAAATGATGGCTTGACATACTTATGGATATCTTTCAAAATCTGAAAGGAAAAGAGAGTATGTAAATGTGTGTGTGTGTGTGTGTGTGTGTGTGTGTGTGTGTGTGTGTGGTGTGTTGGGGTGGTGTTGTCTTGGGCATCGAGCAGTGGTCTGCAGTTCGGTTTTCCTGGGACACATCATTCTTATTCTTTCTCATATTCGAAGGCCGTTTGTCCTGTTTTTATTTTGTGTTGCCCGTGTTTTAAGGGTATATTTGTAATGCCTCTAATGCTAGCTGGCGGCTAGGCAGCATATAAATAACCTTTATTGTTATTATCATTAGATGTAGCATTCAGTCTGTTTCGACGTCATTAATAAACCATTCCAGCAATGTTGTTGCAATGTATAATATTAGCAGAAGGCTCCCTGGGGATGCGTAGAAGAGGGTGTTTAATATTCTGCTTGTTTCTTAGTCCAGCTCTTCATGGGCGGAGATGGGAGAGCCTTGTTTGCTGTTCAGCTGGAAAAACAAACGTGTCTATGGGATCACAAACCAGCCTCAACTTGTGGTTGTAATTCATAGAACTGCCTTTGCTTTAGCAGTTTTGCTAAATTAGGAGACCATAAATTTGCTCTGTAATCTGCTCTTGATATTTTTTTTATTCCAGATAACTTGCAATTGACCAAATATACAAAACAGTTCCCACGGTCCTATACAATAGAGGCAACTTCTCAGCAATGTGGTCAAAACAGTTCAGCAAGCAGTTTCCAAGCTAGGTGAGTGGTCTACTCAGATGCTCAGCTGAGAATCTAGCTTTTGAGAAGAAACAATCCGTACTTTGTGTGGTTATTTTTTTTATCATAATATATCATGGATGCCTTAATGAAATTAAGACCACATTTTAAACTAGAACTGTAGTAAGAGCGTAGAGCCAAGCCTAAGCCGTCGACATTCTCAGAAGGTTGGAGGTAACGTGTGGGAACGGATGAGCAACTGTGTGCTGCTGTGAGGTCTGGCCCTGATGATTTTCAGAGGAATATTTGAACCTCAAGGATCTCCTTAGATTTGAACCACCTGGGTCTTAACACATGTTGTTTTTGAATGTCAGGATTTGTGGAACTTAAATAATTTTATCTTCTCCAACACATTAATCAGTTATAACTATCATCTTCATGCAGAAATCCTTTGAAGGTTTGCTTAAGGAAGTTATGTGTTTGCTTCTTCTGTGCCACAAACTAGAAGTCTGGACAGAGCTCGGTAGCTTGGACAAGAATGTTTATTTGACTCAGAACTCTGTGGTTTAGAAGTGTTCATCAGGCTCAGATTGAAAGTTTTTCTGGTTACGATGGAGTTCATACTGTGTCTGTGGTATGATGGGGTTCACACTGTGTCTGTGGCACGATGGGGTTCACACTGTCTGTGGTATGATGGTGTTCACACTGTCTATGGTATGATGGGGTTCACACCACTTGTGTGGTTAAGTTGTTGGCCAACAATTATGTTTTGCATTCGGACTGACTGATTGACGGTGTTTTGACAGGGATGGCCTAGCAACCTGATTTTTGTTATATTGCAGACTGGCATGATGCTACAGTTTAAATATGGAGCATTCTCCATTAGGGTGGACTGTCCAACAGCCCAGGGCACTATTGAGGATAGAAGAGATGTTAGAGGGTAGGGCCTAGTGGAAAGAAGTGAGAATACTCAGAGGCACGCCTGCGAAGGGGATGTAGGAACCCTAGTGCCCCTCCCTCATTCCTAGCTACCATGAGGCGAACAACTATGTTTCTTCCCATGACCCCGCTGGAAACGTTCAGCTTCATCATAAGCCTACGTGCTAGGGCCAATTGACCAGGAACTGAAACTTGTGCAACCATAAATTCAGACTAGTCTTTCCAACTTTCATGTTGGTTTATAGCAGGTGTCTTGTCATAATGAGAGGAGGCTGACTAACACAGGACATTGATACCAACAAGTCTAATCGTTTCAGAGACCAGATCTTGCAATCTTGTTGTAAGATGTCGGGAATTGCTTTGTGGGATGAATTTGAAAACTTTTGGAGAAACTGGTTATAAAGTTCAGAGTGTTGTGAGCAGAGCTTAACCGGTGATTCTGGAAAACTAGAATGCTAGGATGAATGTGGACAATAACGGCTAAATTCATGCAGGCTTAGACAGGCTGAGGAGCTTTATTAGGAATCGGACTCAACCCCATTGTGTTGTTTTTTGGAAAATAACTTGACATTTTTGAGGCTTTATTGGACAATGAGTATGACTGATGAACAATTGTTTGGAAGAAATTTGGAGACTGCACGATGTTCAGAAAGTAACATGGACAGTTCCAGCTGCCTTTGGTCAGACTAACAGGGCGGTGCAGAAAGATTTGTAAAGTGTTAGGTCTTTGTCAGAAAAGGACATTTAAAGTTACAACCAAGGATGATATCATTGCTGAAGGCATTAGTGCCACTAAAAGGAAGCTAAGTACTCTGAACCAAGCAACAGGAAGAATACCTTGAAGACATCTAAGAAATTACCAAGATCCCCAAAATCATGTACCCAAAGGTATAAAGACAGGGACTCAATTCAAACACTTTGCCTTGCTCAGAGAGTCCCAGGGTGCCCAGTTCAAGCAGAGATGCTTGGGGAATTGTTTTTCCAGTTTCTTTCCCTGTGTTCAGCTTTCCAGGTAATCAGACTTCTATAGTTGTGGTTCTCATGGATTTGGGTACGGTTCTTGTTGGCAGTAGACCTTGGTGGCATTCACACAATTCTGGTTTCGTAGGCACATAGAATGTAAGAGTTCAGAAGCAACTGAGGCATCCACCAAAATTTCAAAGGACAATGTAGGAATGCAGTCACGGTGAGCAAAGATTAGCATCTGTACAAATTATCACTGACAAGGCAACATGAGAAGCTACCAGAGGGAAGCTGCAGCTGCAGTGGCGATCCTAGAAATAGTAAGGTCAGAAACATTAAATGGTCTGAGAAAAGATGCAGATGGGAGTCAGACTCAACAAATGAGAAGCCTTCTGAGCTTTAGGCAGCAAGGCTACATGAATCAGAGCTCCCCAAGCCATTCAGGGTTCATGCCTCACTACCATGTACCCCCAGGTATCAGACATGGATTACACAAGTCAGTATTTTTGGTCTTGCTCGGGTTTGGTTCATTCTTCTTATTTTTAAAATTTTTCCATCTTGAATAGAATGTGTGTTGTAATCCTAGAAGTTTGGTTTGTGTGGTGGCTCACTCTTAAGGGTTCACCTTTTCTATAAAAAGATTTTTGTAAACAGAGACTTCTGGTTCATTTCCTGGCTACCCAAACCCAAGTAATCGCTCAGAAACTATATCAATTACAACACTGCTTGGCCTATTAGCTCAGGCGTTTTATTAACTAACTCTTTTGTCTTAAATTAATCCATTTCTATTAATCTGCATATCGTCATGAGGCTGTGGCCTACTGGTAAGGTTCTGGCATCTTTCTCCTTTGGCAGCTAAATGGTGTCTCCCTGACTCCACCTACTCTCTCTCTATTTCTCTGTTCAGATTTCTTACCTGGCTTTATTCTGCCCTGCCATAAGCTGAAGCAGATTCTTTATTAACTAATGGTAATAAAACACATTCACAGCATGCAGAAGAGAATTCCACATCAGACTTGAGCTTGTCAATGTTCTAGAATGGCTTGGGAATCCTTGGAGATGGACCAAATGCTCTTTGCATGTGGAGATGAGTGTGAGTCTTTTGGAGCCAGGGATAGAATCATTTGGATATGAAGTGTTCCCCAAATTCTCATGTGCCAAAGGCTTGGTTGGCAGTCTGTGGAATTACTGGGAGATAGGCTCTCAATGGGTCTTTCTGGATGTTGATTAGGAGGGGAAGCTCAGGGGAGAAAAGTTAGGTCCCTGGACACGCTCTTGAATATGATACTGTAACCATGACCCTTTCTCTTTCTTTTGCTACTTGGATACCCTGGAGTTTATAATACTTTCCTCTGAAATGCAGCTCTACCCCAGTGTGCTGTCTTGTCACAGGCTTGAAGCAGGGGCTAAGGAAGCAGAGACTGAAATCTCTGTAGCCATAAATAAAAAAAAAACAAGCAAAATACAAAATACAAAAAAAAAACACCAGTCCTTCTTCTGTAGGGTTATTTCGTTTGTATTTTAATAAATAAAGCTTACCTGAAGATCAGAGAGTAAAACAGTCACACTGATAAACCATACAGACCAGGTAGTGGTGACACCTTTAATCCCAGTGGCCACACTAGTTTGCCACAGTAACCATGTGGCAGTGTTACACACCTTTAATCCCAGCCCTAGAGAAGAATTTAAAATGAGAGGAGACAGCTCTCAGATAGTCTCATTCCAAGATTCCTGGAGGCAGGATCACCATTTCAGACTGAGGCAGAGGTAAGAGCCAGTGGCTGACTGTTTTGCTTTTCTGACCTTCAGGTTGAACCTCAGTTTCTGTCTCTGGGTTTTTATTATTCGTGCTACATTCTTCTTTACTCGTTAATTTGTCTAGGTACCATGTCTCAACAATGGAAAATGGACCAACAAAGCTGGGCTCAGACAAGTGGTGGTGCAAAATTCTAAGGACACGGAGAGAGAAAGGATAAGCCCATTGCACAAGTGATTATAAAATTTCTGTTTGGTAGCATTTGTTAATGTCCTATTGACTCAGTGAAGCCAAAACAGCTATATGAAGTCAGAGTTTGAAAGAGGCACTCGAAGTTACATGGTGGTGGATCCAGGGCAAGGAACAGGGAGAGATTTGAGATAGCTTCCAATCTATTGTGATCACAGAGCTGTCTTTGCGTAGCTAGAAGAAGGTGCTGATGTATTTATCAATAGCTCTAGCAATCTTTGGGAAATCACATCTTCTGCCTAGAAAGGCACCATGGTATTCCGTCCACCGTGCCTTGGCTCTGCCATCATGGACTCTAATGCAGGAAGCTCAGTTAAATGCTTTCTTACATTTTCAGTTTCCTGATTGTGGTGTTTTATCACAGGAGTAAAAAGTGAGTCAAGAGCACAGGAGACAGCTCCTGGAGTCAGACACTGAATGGCTCTCGACATGGCGGGCGCACTGGTTACACTGGATGGCTCTTGATGTGGTCACACTGGTTAAGTTGAATGGCTCTCAATATGGCAGATGCACTGATTACACTGGATGACTCTTGATGTGCTCACACTGGTTACACTGGATAGCTCTCGCCATGGCGGGCACATTGGTTACACTGGATGGCTCTCAACATGGTAGGCATACTGGTTACACTGGATGGCTCTCTACATGGTAGGCACACTGGTTATGATGGATGGCTCTCGCCATGGTGGGCACACTGGTTACACTGGATGGTTCTCAACATGGCAGACACACTGGTTACACTGGATTACTCTCGCCATGGTGGGCATACTGGTTTCCCTGTGTTACTTCTCATGGGACTTTTGGTGAGTTCCCCAAGGTTTTGCACTGAGCCCTCTTATTGCAGCTTCCAGAACTTCTATAGGCCTGCTTCTCTGTGTATACTATGTAGGGCGGGTCTCTTCGGTGGGTGCAGCCCTCTCCCAGGGAGCCCCTTTCTGCTTACTCTTGTCTATAATTGAATTTAGCCATCGTCTTTCTACCCATCTCCTGAGAGTCAGGCTCCAGTGTTTAGGCCTACAAAATTCCTGGGGCCATTTATTTAATTTTTGTAAATTTAAATTTTTGCTTCTCTCTTCTATGAGCTTGGTAGTAGACATGGCATACCTCAGGGGAAATGCCTCCTTAATGTTCTCCCTTTCCAGGGTCTGTCCTGGAATCCTCTCTAATGTCCTTGGAACCTTTGTGAATTGCTTGTCTTCCCTCCTGTAGCTTAAAGTGGGAACATGGATGTGGAAGCATGGCTTTCATGCTCTCCACACACAAAGCTGCTAGTTAAGTCTAACTCCTTTCAGAATGTAGGGAACCTGAAAGTTTTCACATTATTATTATTATTTTGCTCTTGATTCTTGTTGAAAAAAAAAGTACATGAGAAGCTTTAGTGGCTTCATTTGAGACAGAGGTTATATGTTAGCTTTGCGTGTTGCTGAAGACTTAACTGTCCCCTCCAGAATTCATGTGTCGAATTCATCACTAACTAGCAATAGTGATGTGTTTAGAGACAAGACTTTAAGTTAAATGAGAGGATGAGTGTTGGACCTCAATCTGATAGGATCGTAATTCATGTAAATAAAGTGAGGTGGTTTGAATAAGAGTGGTCTCTATCGGTGCATGGATTTGAATGCTTATTCACCAAGGAATGTAAATCTTTGATATGTTTAGAGGGATTAGGAGGCATGGTCTTGTTAAGGTATGTGTGGCCTTCAAGAGAAGTGTAGGCTTTGAGGATTCACAAGCTTGGCTTTGTTCTCTTTTCTCTTGGCCTGTGGATCAGGATGTAGTTCTCAGCAACTGTGTTAGCCCCATACATGTTGCCATGCTCCCCACCGTGATGATAATGGATTAAACCTCTGAAACTATAAGCAAGATCCCAATTAAACGCTTTCTTTTATAAGAGTTGCCTTGGTCATGGTGTCTCTTCACAGCAATAGAACAGTGACTAAGGGGAGTATGTGTGTGTGCGCGTGCACAGGTGTGTATTTATATAGAGAAAGATAGGACAATATAAACATTCCTGTCCCCCCCCCCAGCTCTCTACAAAGTCTATATAAGAATGCAGGAACTCACAGGTCATCAAGTCAAGGTTAGAGTTTTGACCTGAGTCTGAAGCTTGCCAATCTTTGAAACCGAGACATTATGTTTCCAAGAAGTCACCTGTCTATACTGTTTTGTTCTGGCAGCCCCAGGTGGCCAACATGGATGTCTTTGCTTTTAAAATCTAAGTCAAATTCTGAAGCTGCTCACATAGCATGTTTAGAAGCTCGTCTCACATCCTCAATGGAATTTCAGCTCAAGGAAGCCCTTGTTGACTGCTCAGGCTACTGGGCTGTCTTCAGGCATCTTCTCCACCGAGAAAGCTCAGACACAGCATCCACAGTGTTAATGTTATCTCAAGAGACAAACAAGCTCCATTCCCGGCTTCTCATTTTGTCAGCTTTCTGGGGCTTGACTTTCTCATGTACTGATTTCCTCATCCATGACATCAATAGTATAGCAATTTCCTGTAAACCATGGTTTGATCATACTGAAATATATTAACTGTGGTGAGCAGTGAAATTGTCAGTGCTGTTATTGTGTGGGCCACACTCTAGGAAGAAACAGTGGCAAGCCCTGGGAGATTACGTTCACGCTGTGGAATCTATGATCGCCCCTGAACCCAGGAAGATGGCAACCGTTTTGAAGGAAGAAGTTGAAGATCAAGACCAGAGTGATTGTTCTGGCTTCCATCTCGTACAATCATGCACACATCTGTTGTAACAGGGGTTTTCAATGACAAAAATAGAAAACCACATTTCTTTGGATTTAAAAGGTATCTTTTTTCTCTCTTAATTTTTAAAGCATTGCCTGTTGATATCAACCTTTGGCACATAAAATTTAAACTCTTCAAAATAAAAGGAATCAACTTTTGGTACTTAAATTTTAAACTTCAAATACAAGGAAGTTTTTTTTTTTAATCATCCACATTATCAGAATGTTTCTCTTAAAATTATTATTACTATTTTATGTTGGGGTGTTTTGCACGAATATGTGCCTGCACAGCACATGTGTGCCTGGTGCCTGCTGAGTTCAGAAGAGGGAGTCAGATTATCTGAAACTGAAGTTACAGATGGTTGCCAGCTACCTTGTGAGAGGGACACAAACCAGGCACTCTGGAAGAACAGCCAGTACTTCTGATGGTCATCCTTTCTGTTTTCCAAATGATCTCATGGAAAGTAAGCTGCTCACTTTTGAGGACGGAGTGCTATGGAGTTTCTTTTCTTCAATTTTTTTAAAGATTTATTAATTTTTATTGTAAGCATATGAGTGTTTTGCCTGTATGAACTCCGTGCATCACAAGCTATCAGATTTCTTGGAACTAGACTTACAGGTGGTTGTGAGCTGCCATGTGGGTGCTGGGAAGGGAACTCAGATCCTCTGGGAAAGGAGCCATCTTTCCAGCCCATTTCTGAAAGATTCAAACTGAACCCCTAAGGGAAAAATCCAGTTAAATATTAAAGACAGCATCTATTCCACATTAAGAAATGAATGGAGTAGTATTAACTAAGTTAGTCTTCTTCAAAGTAGGTGCTGGAATATTAACTAAGTTAGTCTACTTCAAAGTTGGTACTGGAATATTAACTAAGTCTACTTCAAAGTAGGTACTGGAATATTAACTAAGTTAGTCTACTTCAAAGTAGGTACCGGAATATTAACTAAGTTAGTCTGTTTCAAAGTAGGTGCTGAAATATTAACCAAGTTAGTCTACTTCAAAATAGGTGCTGTAATATTAGCTTAGTTAGTCCTACTTCGAAGCAGGAGCTGGGTTTGTTGGCCCAATCAATCAATGGATGGATGATTGTTGGTCTTTTAAAAATTATTACTTTGTAAAATGTTATTAAAAAAACTGCATGTTGGGGACCAAACCCAGGGCCAGGCATGTGCTGAGTGAGGGCTTTGCTGCATCCCCATCCCACACAGTTGCTGATGATGGATGTCTTTCTAGTAACTTGTCTCTGTTTTATTCCTTTTATGGAAAGTTATGTAAAATGTAAAACCTCATTCTACTTTATACTTAGCACAAGGGGCAGACAAACCACGGGAGAAGTACAATCATGTTTTGATATACATCATCAATTAATATGAATTGATCTTGAGTGCATTTCTACACGTACTTCTGTACACACAGGATTTAATCACATAGATGTACATGCGGAGGCCAATTTCCTTGAAGTCACTCTCTTAAGTAGTTCCAAGCAATGCTTGAGTCCTGCTAAAAAAAAACTGCTCAGAGCTCTTGCAGCCAAGTCCCCATTTACGTATTACTTTGCATAGCAAGTCCCAAAGGCTTCAACTCAAAGAATGGAAAATAAAATTAAACGAATCAATTAGTGTATCTTACTGCAGTTATAGTCAAACCCAATAGTGAGGACATTACATATAAAGTACATAACAGATTTAGAAAGCAATTCAATTTAATCACGTCTTGGATTAGGAGAGACAGGAGTCCAGATCAACAGCATGAGAGGATGGCAGTCAGCCCTTAGCTGGAGGTGTACGGGAGGGGCAGGGAGCACTTGTCAACCTGATGGGAACAGAGCTGGGTAAACCCTGCAGTGTGGGCCAAGGCAGGCAGGTGGGACCTCCTCCTCCTCCTCCTCCTCTTTCTTCTTCTTCTTCTTCTTCTTCTTCTTCTTCTTCTTCTTCTTCTTCTTCTTCTTCTTCTTCTTCTTCTTCTTCTTCTTCTTCTTCTTCCTCTTCCTCTTCCTCTTCCTCCTCCTCCTCCTCCCCTTCCTCTTCCTCTTCTTCTTCTTCTTTTTCTTCTCCTCCTTCTCCTTCTTCGTTTTTTTCTTGTCTGTTGTCTTCCCAGCCACTGAATTTTTGAAAATTAAAATTTTCTTTTTTAAAAAAGAGTGTCTTTACTGTCATTATGCATTTGTCTTTGTGAATATATGTATATGTGTCAGGAGAGGTGCGTGGAGGCCAGACGTGGGTGATGGGAACCCTGAAGCTTGATAAACACACTTGTAAGTCACCTAATGAGGGTACTGAGAACTGAACTCGGGTCATCCGAAAGATCAATGAGTCCTCTTAACTGCTGAGCCATCTCTCCGGGACCCAAATCCTAGAATTTCAACGCTAGTACTGAATAGTTAATAACTTCATACATCATTCTTGGGCTGGGAACTACCTTGAGTGGTTGGCTGCTCCATGCATCTCTCCAACAATTCCCAGCCATTTGAAATTGCCCTCACCTTGTGCTATAAGATCCTGTTTGAGCCAAAGCCCCCAAATGTGCTTCTAGACCAGAAGTTCTCAACCTGTGGGCCACGACCCCTTTAGGGTCAGATATTTACAGTATGATTCATAGGAGCAGCAAAATCATGCTGTGAAGCAGCAATGAGATCATTTTATGGTTGGGGTCCACAACACGAGGAACAGTGTTAAAGGGTTGCAGCGTGAGGAAGGCTGAGGACCACTCACTGAAACCTTTGAACTTATTTGACTCAGCATGGTCTGAAAGTCTCTTTTACTGTACATTTTGTGAGCTCAGAATATTGTTCAAGAATTTCATTTTTGCTATGACATGTACTAAGTTTAAATTACATATCAGATTTCTTAGTATGGAAACAAGAACGTAGAACTTCATTGATAATTGTTATGTAAACTGGACTCTGGAAGGGTACTGTTTTTAATACAAATTATGCTATTAAAATAATAATAATAATTCCTTGTAGTACTGCAAATTGAAAGCAGGGCCACCCACACGGCAACAAGTGCTCTACCACTGGGCTCTTTCCAGGCCCTAAAATTGTTTCTGTCTGTTTATTTTCACTTTTTAGACACAGGTACTAGAAAATTCAAAATGAGGGACTACGAGATGGCTCAGTCAGCAGAGTGATTGCTGCAAAGTGGTTGCACGGGGACCTGAGTTCAAATCCCCAGCACCTATACAAACTTTAAAAGCTGGGTATAGCTGTTTGCTCTTGTCATCTCAGCACAGGAAGGTTGGAGACAGGAACATCCCTGGGGCTTGCTGCCCAGACCGAATCAACGATCTTGATCTCCAGCTTCAGGTCAAGGCTCTATCTCAAAATAAAAGGTAGAGTAAGAAAGGCACCTGACGTCAACCCCTTGTGCCATGAATATTTGGATGCTCGGGCATATCTGCACCTGT
Organism: Myodes glareolus; assembly: GCF_982192425.1. Taxonomy (NCBI): domain Eukaryota; kingdom Metazoa; phylum Chordata; class Mammalia; order Rodentia; family Cricetidae; genus Myodes; species Myodes glareolus. The sequence goes on along the minus strand of NC_142033.1, from coordinate 8,816,721 downwards.
GTACACACACATATACTACACACACAAAACAATAAAGGAAAAGGAGATTAAAAACAGCTCTGGTGCCTCATTGTGTCCTTCTGTTGGATGGTGCTGGACTGAAACCAAAGGGTAAACGTGGTGAATGATTTGTTTGGAAATTCCAGTGTCACAGTTCACTAATAAAATGGGATATCCGAAAGAACAGGCTGTACTTTTGTGTGTGTGTGTGTGTGTGTGTGTGTGTGTGTGTGTGTGTGTATTACCGTCATGGAATATACATGTTTCCTTGGTCAACAGTGAGGTTTCTCTCTGGGATGAACAGACCTTTGTTCATGCCTTTCTGGGAAAAGTCATACAGCAAAGTGGCATTATGTGATGCCAACCCTAAATGCTAGAAGATGGTATGGTTTCTATTGGTGTTTATTCTCTCTCTCTTTCTCTCTCTCTCAGAAAGTGAACTCGCCAAGCAGAGAAGAAGCATCCTATTCTCTGTGAGGGTCTGAGACTACTGATCTTGCAGAAGAACCTGCTGTGGATGTTGGTTTATGATCAGGACTTTAATAAAGTTTCCTCTCCTAAAATCTTGACCAATTGTTGTGTTAGCTCCATCTCCTTGTGTCCGCAAAATCAAGCAGTTGGAGTATTAGGTCATAAAGTAATCATTGCTCAAGGCTATGACTAGAATTTGTTTTTGTTGCTGATGAAAATGAATGATTTTGTTTTTGCTTGCATTTAGGTATTTCTAACAGAAGCAAAGTGTTCAGGAGAGATGGGAAAAGATCCCAGGAGAGGACCTTGCTAGACTTCATTATCTTAGCAGGGCATTCTGAGAAGACTGGAAGTCCCACGGTCCTGCAGATTGCGAGAATGTGTTGGAGGATTTCCTGGGGCACAAACTTTTAGATGAACTGTGAAGTGATCCTTCTCACTTGAAACTCAGAAACAGTAGATGATCTCAATACTACTTCATGATTTCTAATGAAGTACAATCATTTTAAGGGGAAAAAAATGAGCATTTCTCTAAGTAGGATTCATACCCTTATGTCTGAATTCCTGTATTCTACACAGGCACATATATATACACGTTTCTACATGGAAGCCCAGCTCTCTGAAGAAGGGCCCTGATAGTAGGGCCATTGCTATCTTGTGGATTTGTTTTACTAAATGTTGGATGAACTGGGATGTGGTGATGCAGGCTTTTAACCCTAGCACTTGAGAGGGAGAGGCAGGCAGATCTCTAAATTCCAGGCCATCCTGGAGTAATAAGTTCTGGGCCAGCCAAAGCTATGTAAGTGAGACACTGTCTCGAGAAAGCATGATGAAATGAACAATTGTTTTTCTAATAATTTAAAGAGACACACAATAGTCTATTTGTTTCCCTGGAAACATATGGCGGCTCAACTGTTTTTGGCACTGGAGATAAGAGGCAGGGCTGAAATATTCCTTCTGAAGTTAAAAAAACAAAAGCAAAACATCCATTCAAGCACAAACACAACAACAAAGCAAAACACAAACTACACAAACACACACCTGCACATCCATCGCAATGTTAGCTTTTTTTCTAAAACACAAACACACAAACACACACCTGCACATCCATCGCGATGTTGGCTTTTTTCTCTAAAACACAAACTACACAAACACACACCTGCACATCCATCGCGATGTTAGCTTTTTTCTCTAAGCGCAGGTCCTCATTTTTAGCCATCTGTCCGTTTGTCAAGATTCATGTCTCGGTTGTGGTATTATGAGTCCAGACGTCCTCATGGCTAAACTCGATGCTTTGCCCTCAAAATTTTATTATGATCATTTGTTTGACAGCGACAGAGATTCTTAACGTCAGCCCCCTGGATGGGTTGTGTGTACAGAGCTCTGTGAGTAATGCTGAAGTTTAAGAACTGAATTAAACACAGTAAGAAAGAGAAAGAAAGCCCAGCCCTTCTGCTAAAACATCAAGGCTTTCTGCTAGAAGTCACATTGCTGTGCGGAAGCCTCGCGAAGGAGAGGAAATAGGAGCTATCCAGGGCTGCGAGACGGAGGTGTTCTGTTTAGACACACACTTTTGATGCTATTCTTCTGCCTCTAAACTCAGAAAAACAAAGTAATGTCAAACACATTTGCTATGTTGATTCTGCTTATCAAAAAAACCAGCAAGCAATCAATACAAACTCTCTGAGTTAGAAGTATAGAAAAAAATAGGCTTCCATTTATGAATATATTTTGCATATGGTTCAAGATGTAGTCCTGAAGTAAGAGTCCTCTAAACGTCTGGGTGACCGCACAGCCTCCACTGTAGGAGAATAATAGAAACGTGTGTACCTTGCGATACTCCCCAGCATCATTTGTCTTCCAAGCTCCTGGATAAAAACAATCCATGCTAGGGTTTCACTAGCTCTGTCTACGAGCTGTGCTGTTTTCAGGTTTTGAAGGTAAAGGTAGAGGCGAGAGAAACGTGGGTGGAAGCGCTTGGTAAGATAAAAGAGATGCGTGAAGGGAGCTCATCAAAGTCCACTTTTGGCAGCCACCTGTTGAGCACGGAGAGAAGACGAATCACCAGTTTAGGCCTATGACAGTTTCTCTGAAATGAGAATAAAAAAAAGGCCCCAGTAAATGCATGCAGCCTGGTCCCGTCATCCCTTTAATAACCTGTAATATCGTGGCAGGATATTTTTGTCACACTGAATCTGATTGATGGCCTTGGCTATAAGACATTACAAGTGTAGAGTAAATTGACCGAACACCTAAACATACAAATTATTAAAAGGAGGGGGAGCAGCCCTTGGCCTCCTGGGGAAAGCAGGCAGGCTTTAGTTAAGACGCTCCTATTTCCAAGTGCAATCTATAGTCTATTGACTTGTGGCAGTGTCTTTTTAGATGTGTGAGGAAATTGTCATACATTGCAAATGAGGAGGTGGTTTGACGCCGGAATCTCGGCGAGTGCCAGGGAGGAATGCTATCAGCTGTCTGGTCTGTTCAGGTTAAATGAAGTTGCCTTGCTGCGTATAGACAAGCCTTCATTTCCCTCTCTCCCCTGGCTGCTCGGTGGGTACAATTACTCTGATTAGGATGAGTAGCAATGTGTTTCTGACACCCGCTGTATTGACAGTGTGTGGAATTTTCCACTCAAGTAGCACCAGTCATTACTTAGCTGCTCAGATATTGTGACAGGGACGATCCACGCCTGCCAGTCAAGTCTATCAATGACAAAGAGGGCTTAGACCCTGGCCATACGCCTCCAAATTGAAGCCGTCAAAGTCACCTCCAGTGGGGTATGATGAGACTCTTAGGTGTGACTCTCCTGGCTACCCACACCAATTTCTGAACTGGGGTTGTTTATCTTTTTCTCCTCATAACCTCCTTTTGTTTTCAGATTGCTAAAATTGTAAGATATTTTATTTCTTCATGCCACCAAAACTCGTCTCTACTCCTGCTTTAGGCCAAGAAGATTGAGCAGTATAAATGATAGGTTCCTTCCTAGTTGGAGTTGAGTGATTCTAGATTGGGGTGAGACCTTAAAGGGCCTCTCAGAGAGAGGAGTATTTAAATAAATCTTTGCATACAGAGAGGATAGGATCCACACAGATGTGCACTACAAAGGTTCAAAGGTCAAGTAACATGGTCCCTTGGCCTCAGGTGTTTTCTGCTCAGGTGTAGTTAATGTATCTACAAAATCAACTCTGGTTCCAAACAAATGTGCTAAGTAAGCTCCCACCCCTGAGACATTAGAAAAACCGGTTAGACTTCCCCTTCTCCACTCCCCTCCAATCCCCAAGGAGAACTCACAGAAAATCCCCTAGGGAATTTCTGCAGAGAGCTCTGTCTCCCTGACTCCTGAGACCAGTTGCCTATTTCATCTGCAATAGCCCTCAGGGTACTTGCCGCCACTAGCTGGATCTCTTCCACTATGGGAACAGTCCCAGAATCCTTGACATCTTCGGACATTCGCCTCTCTCTGACCCTTTTGCATTCTTTTTCTTTATTTTTGTTTGTTTTGGTTTTTGAGACAGGGTTTCTCTGTGTGTAGCTTTGGTTCCTGTTGTGAAAGTAGTTCTTCTAGCCTAGGCTGGCCTTGAATTCACAGAGATCTGCCTGTCTCTGCCTCCCAAGTGCTGGGATTAGAGGCATGTGCCACCACTGCCCAGCCCCTTTTTCATTCTTACTCGCTGCTAAGCAAGGAAAGGCATTGTATGGACACAAAGACTCGGTCACATGAAGTCCAGAATAGAGTCCAAGAGTCATCCAAAGCCAAAGTGAGATGGTGCCACGAGCATCAGAAGGGTGAGATGGTCCACGAGCATCAGGAAGGTGAGATGGTCCACGAGCATCAGGAAGGTGAGATGGTCCACGAGCATCAGGAAGGTGAGATGGTCCACGAGCATCAGGAAGGTGAGATGGTCCACGAGCAGACCAGGACTTACTCTATCTATCTATCTATCTATCTATCTATCTATCTATCTATCTATCTATCTATCTATTTATTTTTTACCATGTACTCTCTAGTTGGGAAAGGATACTTTTTCAATGATAAACAGCACTTAGACCCCAGCCATAGACCACTTCCCAGTGATAACAGAGACAAAGGTTGTGTGTGTGTGTGTGTTTATATCTGGAGAGATATAAAACCCCCTTTCATTTGTTGTACTGTCTTTTAACTTCTGGAATAGGAAGGAGTCAGCCAGCAAAGAGAACTTTGCCTAGATCCTCGTGATTATTTTTTGACTCTTGAAGTTCTGTAAGTTCAGATTTTTTTCCTGCTCTGTTTTCTACCCTTTCTTTCCTAACGACTGTGGAGGGAAGAGCCCAGAGCCTCGTTCTATCCTGGTGTGTTTGTTCAACTCACTCGCCTTCCAGCAGCCACTTCCTCTTTGCATTTCTCTCCATAGAGCAGACCTTTGCAGTTCATGTCTTACAAGAATTCTGAATTCTCTTATATTTCAAAAGACTGGTCCTTGAGGAAAACGTAGTTTTTGCATGTATCAATGCATAGACTTGTATATTTTTCTCCAGAAATGGAAGCGTTCTGCTTTAAGAGAGCACAGATGCAGATTCACTGGACAAGCTAATTGAAGGAATGATTAAATTACAAAAGCATTTTTATTGCTTTCTAAGAGTTAAATCAAAATTCCCTTGAATAGCCTTTTAAATTAAATATAATTACATTTGTGTTTACAATTACATATCATATAAAATACAACATAATATAATCATTATATAATTGCATAATATATTCATATGTAATGCCATATATTAGTATATATGATTTTCTTAATTACTTTTGATCGGGTTGATAATAAAATGAATTCCCTCTTTATACACTTTGAAAAACAATGATACAGTAATAGCCAACATTTTGGCTTTTGAAGTACAGCTCATAAGTATTTATCAGGAGATACTTTCTTTATTTTTTATTATTTTTTTTCCTTTAAAAAATTACACTTCCTCCCCTCCTCTCTTTCCCCTCCCACTCCCCCAGGCCGCCTTGTCTCTCCCTCTCCCTCCTTAAGAGAGGGCAGGAAACCCTGCCCTGTGGGAAGTCCAAGGCCCTCCCCCCTACATCCAGACCTAGGAAGCTTTGTATCCAAATAGACTAGGGTCCCAAAAAGCCAGTACAAGCAGTAGAAACAAGTCCCAGTGCCTTTATCAATGGCTTCTCAGTCAGCCCCCATTGTCAGCCACAGTCAGAAAGTCCGGTTTGATACAAAAAATCTTTAAAATTAGATTTGGAGGTGGCAGCCCTCATTTGTTAAGCTGAACTTCAGGACAAATGAGACCCTGGGGAATAGAACCGGTTTTAGATTCAGTTTTGGAAGACATTCTTTTGGAGATGTGTCAAATTATGGGAGAAGTTTCTGGTTTCATCTTTCGAGTGAGAGTGTGCGTCCTCCCAGCCGCAATCCCTTCTTTTCCTACCTTAATTTAGTAAAGGTGAGTTACTGTCTATCAACCACCCATACGTCTCGTGAGTCATATTGATCTCAGACATGTGGTACGGTCCTTGGCTAAGGTAAAATTGGTTTAATGGTCCTCTTCTCCCTCCCAGGATTTCCAAGGATACTTAAGCATTCAGGCAACAGCACAGGTCCCTTCCCCCATCAGGAGAGTGCGTCTGGGAAGCTTACAATGAAGGACGTCTTCCACAGCATCATCAATACCTTGATAGCACTGGGCTAATGGAATCTCGTGACTTTCAGTTCTTGTTGGTAATAGGCCCAGATGCAGATGTCTGTGTGGGACAGTCTGTTGGCACACACTTATTTTCCTGCCTGTTCCATGGAACAATTTTCAAGAAAACCAAACAACTACATTTCTGGCTGTAGCTCTTTCATTTACGTTAAAAAGTTTTTATTTTTGCTTGATGATCACATGCATTTTTTCCTCATTTTTATTCTGTTAAGAAAGTAAAGATTTCCCCAAGCCCTCAAAAATGTTTGCATTTTTTATTTTGGGATTTATTTTATTTTATTTCTTTTTGTATGTGTGCATGTGAGTGCATGTCTGTGTCTGTGTAAATTTAGGTGTACTATGTATGTACAGGTGCCTTTAGAGGTATTGGCCCCTGGATCTCAAATGACAGGTGATTTTGAATTGCCCGATGTGGGTGCTGGAAACTGAACATAGATCCCCTGGGAGAGCAGCAAGCTCTCTGAACTGCTGAGCTATTCTCCAACTCCAACCTTCACGTTCTTAAGTGGAAAATACTGACTGACGTTTGCTCCAAATCAATTTCCTTAATAATTTACGTATTGGGGCTGAAGAAGTAGCTCTGCGGTTGAGAGTACACACTCCTCTTGCAGAAGCCCTACTTCCTTTCCCACCAACTGCCTTGGCCAGCTCACAACCACCCGAAACTCTAGTTCCAGGAGATCTGACGCCCTCTTCTGACCTCTGAGGGCATCTGCACTCATGTGCACATACTCTTTCCCCCAGGCACATAATTAAAGCTGAAAAATTATTTAAAGTTTCCCAGATTTTGTTTTGAAAGGGCAAATAGTGAGCAATGGTGAGTTAGTATATACACAGGGCACTACAAGTTGCTTACATATGCTATCTCACTTAGACTTTGTGGGAAGCCATACTGGCCACATTTTCCAGGTGTAGACTGAGAGCAATGTTACACACTTAGATCAAGGCTAGCCCTTCAGCGAGACGTGATGGTCCACCTCAGTTCTGTCTCCCACATGGCTGCTCCCCCTTTGTGGATGCACTGACTTTAGGGGTGTCTACGTCTGGTGGGTGTGTAGACTCTTTTAGCACCCTGGTGTTGGAATAGCAGGCTAATTGCTTCACTGGTTCTCCCAGAGGTTGCTATTCTATTGTGGTAAGAACCCTAATCTGGAGAAGCAACATTAAACCCTTCCTAGGCTTGTGGTATTGCAAACAGTGACAGTCACACAGCACAGGACTCAGTCACACTTGATCTCATCATTGCATTTGGAAATATTCTTTTTTATTTTTTAAAAAAATTATGTACATAAGTGTTTTTCCTTCATGTATGCCTGTGTACCATGAACATGCCTGGTGCCTGAAGAGGGCAGAGGAGGGTGCTGGATTTGAGGAACCGGATTAAAACTGTCGTTTAGCCACCAATGCTGAGAGCCGAACACTCGTCATGAGGAAGGGCAACCAGTGCTCTGAACAGCCGAGCCATCTCCCCAGCTCTTGGAATATTCTTAACTCAGATTTTTGAAGCTATCATTTCTGTTTCCTAAGTAATATTACAGAAAGTAAGGTATTTGCCTCCCAGTGACAAAGGATCATGGAGTTTGGAGTTTCTTTTTTAAAAAATTATTTTTGAGACAGGGTCACATTGTCTAGCCTTGGCCAGTCTGGAACTCACAATGTAGACCAGGATGACCCCAAACTCGTAAAAATCCACCTGACTCTGCCTTCTGAGTGCTGGGATTAAAGTTGTGATTCACCTTTTTTTCATGGCTGATGGAGTTTCTTATTCCCAACTCTCCCATCTTTTTATTTTTTCTGCTTTTACGGCAGCACGGTCTTCACAGTTCAGGCTGACCTAGGGCTCATTACCTTCCTCCTTTGGCTTCCTGAGTGCTAAGGCTAGAGTCCTGGGCCACCATGCCCAGCAATCTTGTCTCATTTCTGACAATGATTTAGCATCTCTTGGCTTATTTGGCCATTTTTTGTTCCTCTTACTGTTCAGAAGTAGTGGAGGATGATGAGACACTGTGGAGATAGTTTGTGGAATTTACATGTGGCTTTAACACTTAGGGAGGGGGCCTGATGAAGGTCGTGTGAAAGAACTGGAAATGACAGAATGGTAAAATATGTTTGCACATATTACTGGAGTGTTTGGGGTATAGGCTTGGACAGTTTGATTTTTGGTTTAAATAATAATTTCCTTTGGATTTTTCTCTAGGGTCCTATTAATTCCATTGCTTACTAACAGGCTGGGTACCCTAGGATGTTCGGAAGTACCTAGTGCCAGGCATCCGTATTTATTGGTGTTGGGTGAAGTTGACAGGCACATTTGTTATAATTAGGTGTGTAGTTATATTTCTACCCATCAAAGTTCTGATAAAGCAGCTTCTACAAGTATGGCTGGAAACTAGAACCTGTCAACAGAGAGGGTTTTGTTTTGGGATGGGGTTTCAGTATCTATTCCAGGTATATAGTTCAGGTTAACCTCAAATCCACAGAATCTTCTGGTGTCCACTTCTCAAGTGTTGGGTTCTAGATATGCACTCTGAAGCCGAAGAGAACACATTTGGTGCTCCTTCTTCCTGTTAGAGATCCCTCTAATTTTACTATTTATTCTCCTAAAAGACAGATGTCCATTGCAGACGACAGGGTTTCTGTAGCAGCTTCTAGAGTAGATGCATGGGCAGCAGCTAATTAATACAAATCCTTACGCAGGAAAGCAAGTGGCTTAGAAGCACAAAACATGGATACTTGGAGATTGGGGAGAGTTGCTCACGGGGAATGCCGGGAAATAGCTTCAAAAGAGAACTTTCAGGGAGACATTCACCTGTAAGTGAATGCCTTTGGCAAGCCAGGAGCAGCTGTCAGGTCTTATTATCACCACTGGGTGTCACTCCAGACAGCCTTCTAGTCAAGGTTAAAATACAGTTAAGGGGACGCCCGATTAAGGACACCAAAGGGGAATAATGGAAGAAACACAGTGTCTCTCTCAACACGTATTAGGAGTTTGGAGGAGAAGGAGGAAAGCACCATGAATGGAATGAAGCTAGAGACCTAAAGAATTGCAGCGGAAGCTTCTCAATGCAGGGGCCACCCCACTAGCTCACTGAAGCAAGACCACGGAAAGAGAGCAAAAGGCCTGCTAGATTGCTAACTGCGTTGTGAGAATATTTTGAAGGATTTTGATTCCCGAGGCCTAACTACATCTGTGGAAGGCCATGCCCTGTTACGTTAATGATCATATATTTTTTTATTCCGTGTTCTCTCAGTGTCTGTAGCATACATGGTAGCACGGCCCTAGAGGAAAAACCGTGTGCTTACCACAGTCGGTACTGGGTTGCGGCTTTGGCTCCAACATCACACAGTCTTGGGCACCTATTTGACGTTTTTTGCCTTATAAATCATTGTATTTGATTCTTTTAAATACCTAGATCTCTTTGTCTCATCTCTCTACGATCTAGTGGGAACTCTGGGGCCAGAGGTCTAGACTGGGCAGTGGGATGAAAACACAGAGCAGGGAGATAAGAAGTTCAGGGCTGCGTCCCCTGTTTCTTCCCTCACAGCTCCTTCTGCAGAAGGGAGACTGCAGCGGGGCTCTCAGTACAGTTTCCTTCCGACCCCGCATGCGCAAGTCCCTCTTTGCTCATCCAGAGCATTAGTATTGGTTCCTAGTTGAGAAAGTCATTTTTCTCAGGAAAGTATTCTGTATCTCTAAAAACTATAAATACAAACCAGCAAAGAAGACGGTGATCCTGATGATTAAAGTAACGAATCCTAGGTTTTGAAGATCTCAGAAATAATTGGAAAAAAAAATCCTGGTGTTTGCCTACGTTTACCACGTGACTTCAGAGTTTCTGCCTTTCCTTTAATCGTGTGTTTATTGTCGCCTTGTCACTGACTTTCATTGAGTTAATTCACTGTCATTTTCACTGTTAGACGTAGTTTTCTTGTCTCGCAAGTGGCAAGTGTATGCGTTACCTATTGCTGTGAGCAATGGTTACAAAACCTGGTGCTTTTGTTTACTTCTCTTCTGTTAAAATTATGTATATAGGCGATTTGCCTGCATGTATGTCTGTGTGCTATGCATGGGAAGTACCCTTAGGGGTAGATTCTTTGGAACTGGCCTTACAGATGGTTAGGAACCTCCGTGTTGATGCCAGGAAACAACCCAGGGTCCTCTGGAATGTCAGCTAATGCTCTTATCCTTTGAGCGCCTCTCCAGCCTCCAAACTTAGTGACAAACTTGTGACATCACAGTGTCTGTGGGCTGGGGGTTTGAGTGCAGTTAGCCAGGGCCTGGCTCAGGTTCTCAGCCTCAAGCTTCTGAGGAACCCTCTGGGGTGGCGCCATCTCATGACTCTTATGGTATGGTAGTCTATCCACAGAGCTCGCAGCATGAAGGCAGGCTTTCCTCTTGGTAAAGAACAGAGTGCACCAACACAGGAGCCTTGCATTTGTAACTTCCTCTGGAAGGTGCTGTGTTACCCTTGCTGTGCTCTGTTCAGGAAGAAAACCCATTCTCAAAAGGGAGGCAGACACACAGCCTGCAATGACTGCCATCCTGGAACTGGTCGACTATTCCAGCAGATGGGGAGGCTGTGAGTTTTTGAATGCTGGTGTGCTTATATTATTGGAATTTAGCCTCCTCTTTTTTTTTGTAATATAATGTTGATGTGGAGAACATTTTCTTGTTGAACGGATTGTTGAGATTGTTAGAGAATGCACTGAAGATTTTATGAGACACATAGCATTTGGAATGGCATCTCGGATGGGTTCCTAGTAGTACAATGTTTATAATTGCAAAGATTTGGCCTGTATTTACTTATTTACTTACTTTCCAGGAAAAGGTTGTGTTACTTGATACTAGATGAGACATAGTTTTCTCCGTTTGGTTCCTTGCAAGACCAGCAACGTGCATTCTTAGGAAACATCTAGAAAGCTGCACACTTATTTCCAAGGCAGCAGAAATAACAGGCTGGGTGGGGATGAGACAACCACTTAAGTACCAAAGTGAGAGGGTTTGCTTGTTGAAAAGCGAGGGAAAAAGTGAAGTGAGGTTCCCATGGGGTGGTGGTAGAGGGGAACTTGGTATTTTTATGTTGGAAGAAATCTCCAGTCCTTCAGCTTTTTAGCTACTCCTGGGACCCAGACAGAGTCATGAGTTAACATGAAGACAGATGGTTGATTCTAAGCTACAGGTGAAGAGAGGGCCTGTGAACTCTTGACCTCCCCTGTCTAGTGGACAGAAGGACCTTAGCAGTCCACTATTCAAACACAGGATGAGTCACATGATCCCAGAGGAGTCACGTGGTCCCAGAGAGGTCACATGATCCCAGAGGAATTACATGGTCCCAGAAGAGTCACATGGTCCTAGAGGAGGCACAGGGTCCCAGATTTCCAGATTGTCCTTTGTATCACTCAGGAATGCTTCTGGCTGCATGGAATGGAAAATTCAGCACTGTCTGTTTTAACCCTGTCATTTATTTCATGTAACAAGGAGCCTGGGACAGTCTGGTTTCTGGTGTGGGTTTGGCTGCACATGGACCCAAGCTTTTCCATCTTTCTGCTCTCCAGTTTTGATGGATGTATTGGGCTCTGTGCTTGTCTCTTGGTCACAAGAAGGTTACCACTGCTCCAGAACTCATATCTGAATCTAAAACAGGGAAAGAGAAGCGGTGATGAAGATGCCTCCCTTCCTCTTGTCCTTGGCTCGGTCGTGGCAGCAGGCTGACTGTTAAGGAGCCCCTGGATTTGTGTTTGCTTGCAGCTGCCCGGGACAGCGCCACACCATGGTGGCCAGCTGGGAGAGTGAGAGAGCGAGCGTGTCATTTTATCTCCCACTATTATCAGGGATGGAAAAGGAGGAAGGGCATGCACCGGCTGATCCAGCCAAGAGTGTCCACCATGATGTTCTGAGCACAAAAATCTAATAGAAACATTGCAGACAAAACGTTGCCCAATAGACTTGACCCAATAGCAACAATATTCAAAATTCTAAACTCTTGACACAAAATGTTCCTTTAGAAAAATTGCATAAGTTGGGGACTATCTGTAGTATCTCATTTAAATTTTTTTAAAAATTTATTTTAAAGGTGCTGGGGAATAAACCCAGGTTATGAGACATGATAGGAAAGTGATGTACCACTGAGATACATTCCCAATTCTTAGTATTTAATTTTAAGATAAAATAAAACCATTTCCTAAAACATTTTTAAATGATTCATTAAATTTCTGCTATTAATATATTAGAATATGTATGATGAAAAAGTTTTCTAGAGCATGTATAAATTTTCTATCAATTTTTGATTTGTGAGCAGCAGTACATGGGATAATTCTGTTGCGACTGAAATGGAATCAATGCCATATGGAAAATAGTTCAGTCCCACAATAGAGAAACTTTTCTTTCATTCTACATAAGACAATTTATTCATGGATTAAAAGGATTTGGTGAATGAATGAATGTAATGTTCTTTGAACTGGTGAATAGTTATTTGTAGTAATAGTTTTAATAAGTTTTACACATGGAATTAAAAAGATTATGTGTGTGGGTGCCCATGGAGGCCAGAAATGGGTTCTGGATCCCTTGAGCTGGGGTTACAGGCGACTGTAAACTTGCTGGGCACCAAACTCAGGTCCTCTGGAAGAGCAGCAAGTGCTCTTTACTGCTGAGCCATCTCTCCAGCCCTATGTGTATTTATAAATGCAATTTGTTCTTATAATAATTATAATTAATTTCTCAGAAAGAAAACAAAACACACTTACAGGAGTAGAAAAGCATTACAAAGTCCAGAAGGAACCTTAGCTACAGTGAAGCGCCTGGAGCCTGAACAAGACTCACACAGAAGAGGAGAGTATTACTTTAAACCTTAGAGCTGTCCTTTGGAGGACGCGACTTCCTGTTGGTAATTCAGGTCACTGTTAGCGTGAATGAGACCTTGTGCCTGGGAGCAGAGGGTTAACTTAAGGATCTCTATTGATAAAACGGAGTAAACATTTAATATTATAGACTCCAATTTTGTATAGAGGTTTTAAAAGCTTTGACTCGTTGGCCTTTACTTTTTTTCTTTAACCTATCATGAACAAGAGATGACTATTTGAACATTATTATGTTGAGAAAAATTAAATTAAATACAAACAGCTAAGTGTTATAATATCTCTTATAATTAAATCTTTACTGTTCCCTTGTAAACCTTTTAAGAAGTAGGTCGGTGAGACTTGGGTCTGTAAATGTGTCATGACATGTGGGGTCTTTGTTTATATAGTACAAGTTTGTTCTGCCTTTGCTTGGTGCTCGACCCTATGCTGGGTTACCCAGCTCCCACTGTTGCTATTTATTCTCAACGAAGAGACAAATAAGCCAGAACTGGGAGCTGAGGAATAAGTGTCGGGTTAGGCAAACACAGGGTATCGTGTTGTCTCATAGAAGGAGATGAGGGGAACTTTCTGAGGGACATTGTCTTTGAGAAAAGCCATGGAGTAGAAGGACAGCTGGAGATGTGTGACCATGGAGCTGCCGGCAAGATTGCTCTAGGAGGAGCAAGCAGCCCTGGCTGGGTTTGGTGACAGCACAGCAATAGTGTAGACATCCACAGTGAGACATTTAGTCGTCTTTGCATAGTTAATTTCCTCTGACATCACCTACGCGTCTTTACTTGCCTTAAGTTTCCTGACCACTGTGCTTTCCTCTGAAAAAGGAAGCTCATGAGGTCTGCCTGTGCCTCAGCTCTCAGAGAATATCTCTCCCATCCCCTAACCCTCTCCCTTCAGAGATGTGGTTTTGGATCCTTGGTTATCCCAACTTCTCTCTCCATGTAACATTTATTCTATTTCATAAATAAACAAGTCTGCCACCAGGAAGAACTTTCCAGAGAGAAAAGCCTTTACTCATGACTGAGGGTTTCCTGTGAGTCGAGGTTTTCTTCTGTGTTGCAGACGCCTCAATGGGATAGAGTAAGAACACTTCTAACTGTGTCGTATGCAATAGTCACCTTGCCCATGTCATTGATGCTTTGTGTTTTCTAGTCTCATTGTTTAGTTAGAAACCTTTTAAATGGTTTGTTATTTTGAAGTCAGGTGGATCTCAGGACGGAAATACACAGTAGCATTCACAGTGAAGTCATCAGACGTCAAAGGAACTCAAGACCAGTACAGACCTGGCACCTCTGCCATGTGCCCAAGACCTTAGCCGTCTCAACTTCTCTTAAAGTTTCCAAGGTACAAGCAAGTGAAGAAACATTATCTCTAAAAGCTAGGTCTTTGTTTGGGTACTTGTTATAAAATTCGAATCTCAAAATAAAACATAAAAGAGCTCACAGTGCGTAATGGATGTATTTGGAAACCACTAGGAATGATACAGTCATTGTGACAAACCCAGCATGATCCCATCACAAAGCGAGCATATAGATCAATGCACCAGAGCACAGGACCCAGAGAGACCCACACAGCTGCAGATGGGAGTTTTGACATGGGTGCCAAAATATGCGCTGTAGCAAAGACAGTCTCTTCAACAAATGGTGCTGGGGCATCTGGGGGTCCACACATTGAATGACACGAATCCTCATCTCTCACGCTGTACACAAGCCATCTCCAAATGGCCAAGGGCCTTTCTGTAAGACTGAAACTCTGGAACTGTTAGAGGAAAAAGTGGGGAAAACACTTGGGGATTGAGGCATAGGCAAAGACCTTTATAGCAAGACCCAAGTTGTTTAGAAATAATGCAACAAGAGACAAATTAGATTTCATGGAATTGAAAAGCTCTGGATGGCAAAGGAAAACAGCCAATTGAGCAAAGAGTCAGCCTAGAGAAAGGGAGAAAATCTTTACTAGCTGTGTATCTGACAAAGAATTACTATTTAGAATATACAGCGAACTCTAACACCTTGACAAAAATAATCAAATAACTTAATCAATAAATAGGTTGATGAAATAAGCAGACACTTTTGAAAAGATGAAACTCAAATAGACAATAAACATATGAAAAAATGTTCAACTTCACTGACCATAAAAGTAGAGAAAATTAAAACTTCATTGAGACTTTATGATTATTCCGGTCAGAATGACAGCCACTAAGACAACAAATGACACATTTGAGGGGTCGTATGGAAACCCGCTGTGGCAGAAGCTTCTTAAAATCTAAACATATGTGAAAAAATGTAAACGGAACCACCAAATAACAGGAAGACAAATCCTCAATTAGACCTCTCCACCAAGCAAAGCTTCCAGGGACAGGAATGGGTTGTATCTGATTGAGTTGCTGGCCAAAGGGGCTCAGTGGAAACCTCCAAACTATTTGGGCTATTGCCAAGGTGATGAGGAAACTATCAACTGATAGTTTCAACCAATCACATATGGTTAGGGTGTGGCCACCTAGAGCCCAGGTAGAAAAACCTGGGGATGCAGGGGTGCGCTCTCTCTTCGTGGCGGTGCCCGCTGGACCTATAGGATTTTGGAATTCCCATTCTTGTAGTGTAAATTTCCCCTCTTTAACCTAAAGTGTTCCTGTTACTCTTGAGCTAGCCTGGTTACTTACTATACCGACCTAATTCGCGACACCAAGGCTATTGGTTGCTTCCCATAAACTGGTGGTAAGGCCCTGTTGCTGAAGACAGCGCTTCTTTATCCTCTTGACAACAGAGAAGGTGAGTTGATGCCTACTTAGAGCCTTCACCCCTACTGATTCGTGGTGGAAGTCACTCTGCACACTACCAGAGAAGGAAGGTACACACCATCCCAGCTACAAACTTTACAATCGACATCGGTGCCTAGTCTGTGACATTTATGACACAATAATAGTACAGAAGCCCTGGAAGTAACCAAGCTGATTGAATTTAAGGCCCACTCCATGAGCTGGAGCCCAAACTGCTTGCGTGGTCAAGAACCTGAGACTAGGCAGATCAGGTGCCTAGGGGAGAGCCAAAAACTATGTTTCTGCTAAAGGAACATAGTCATAATATAACTCCTGAATGCACCCTACTGTGTCCATAGATCAGTGTCTTGTTCAGCCATCACCAGAGAAGTTCCCTCCTGCGGAAATGGGAACATTTAGTCCTATACCGGATGTGTTTATCCATCACCTCCCTTCAGCTCAGAGAGCTATGTGGAAGACGAGGTGGAAAGGTTGCCAGAGCCAGTGGGCATGGAAGACAGGAAAACCCAGGTACAAAAGGACCGCTGCACACGTGGCAGCCCGCACAAGGCCAACAGAGGTACAAGCCAGAGGGGGTCCCATTGTTGAGAGGGGACGTAAACACAAGGCCCCTCCCCAACCCAGAAGCTATCTCCAGTTGACAACTGCTCACAAAGAAAAAAATATTTTTTTTCCAATGTAGTCTCACTGGGCATACAAACCACATGTAAAGGAAGCCTCAAGTTCACCATAAGACAGACAACACAAAATGAACTCAATAGTATTTTTGAAAATGTTTTGTCTTACAATACTTTGATTTTTTAGTTTGGTTTTTAGCTTCCTTGTCTTTTGCTAATCTATTTTGGTTTCTGATTTTCTATTGCTATGGATTTTGTTTGTGTGGTGTGTGTGTTTTTCATGATTTTTTCTTTTCCCTCCTTTGTTTGTCTGTTTCATTTTATTAAATTTTGGTTTATTTTATTATTGGCCTGCTTATCTCAGGGTGGGGGAGAGAGAAAGAGAGAGAGAGAAAGTGTGGAGTTGGATGGGTGGGGAAGTGGGGGAGTATCTGGGAAGAGACCAGCGAGGGGAAACTGGGTTCAGAATATACTGTATAAAATATTTCTGATGAACAGAAAAGAAAAAAATAACACCAAATGCCAGCAAGGACAGAAACAAATGGGAACCCTTATACAATGTAAACTTTTTTAGCCTCTGTAGAAGTCAAGATGGGCGTTTCTCAAAACATTTAAAATAGATCTGTCATACTACAACTATACCACGCTTGAGTATTTCCCCAAATTCTGAGTCAAATATCACAAAGATACTTGCATACCAGTGTTTATTGTAGCATCATTCAGAAAGCTAAGCTGCGGAATGAACCTAGTTGCTTAGAGAAGGATAAAGACATATACAATGGAAACGGTCAGCATATTTGCAATGATAGCCCAAGTCCAAGCCATCAAATTAAGCATTATTTATAGCTGTTGAGTGAACACTGGGATGGCAAAGGAATCCTAAAATGCTCTCTGCAAGTGCCCTCAGCCTCGTGTGTCAGAATAAGAAAGTAAGGAGGGACATCTTGCCACTTGGGATAGAGACGTGAAAACATTATTTAGGCCTAAGTACATTAAGATGCTTATTTGAAACACAAACATGGAGAAAATCAGATACAAGGAAGCGTAGTTTGACTAAGCTGTGCTCAGGCTACCTGACGCGCCGAATCGAGAGTCACAGGAAATTTGCTTTCCCAGAGAATTGCATCCGAAGCATTTCTTATTCCGGGTAAACTGCCATCATCTTTGCAAGAGTTGACTAGAATTGCTTGTCACGTGACGAACGGAAATGATTTTCCTTTTCTGGAGTGTTCAGCTGAGCCTCAAGGAAGGTGCGGAAGAGAACACTGAGTTTTGTTACTCCTGAGACTGGGTGAATGAAGGCAAGCTCAGGGTGAGCGCTTTTCATCAGATTTCAGTTGATCAGGCCCGGAACCACTTTTTTCCCCCAGGTCTTGTAATTTCATATCTTTGATATTGCTGGGATATTATGTCATCTGGGTCAAAACATTGGTACCCAAGGTCCAGTAGTATAAGGAAATCATTGCATATATGCATCTGTATCCGTAACAATACCGCACACAGTCATGCTTGCAAACATTCAGAGATTTTTCAGGTTCACCTTCAAGGTTGGGAAACATACAACATTTGCATTCACTTAGAACATTTAGGATCTCAGGAGCGGAGACACAATTTCAACAATCATATAAAAGCATTTCCAGCTAGGTGAGGTTGGATGCTCACTTGGGAGGCTGAGGCAGGAAGGCTGTGGTGAGTTCAAGGCTAGTCAAGGATAGTCGAGGCTACCCAGTGAGACCTTGTCTTAAAACCAAAAGCAAACCATATTTTTTCAAGCTATCTACTGCCATATGCTATGCCTATATGTTAGTGTATTTCTCAGCTACCAGAGATTTGAATAATTTGAATAATATGTTTCTGAGCAGAGTGTCTAATATTAGTTATATGCAACACGATTCCCCAGATTGGGAAAGAGCAGCATGTTGGTTGCACATTGTATTTCATGCTTCATGTACCATGCTGTGTTGGTGGTAGAGAGACCCACAGACACTGCGGCTGTTAGCATGTTATTCCAGCTGGAGTCAAATCCTGGGGAAAGGAGGTCTCGTCTCTCCTCTGGGGGACTGATGAGAGAGTGGCTCAGGTACAGCGTTCGTTGGGGATAGTTGCCGTTTTCCTCCAGGTGTTTGATCCGACTGACGGCCACTGCCTGAACTTCCTAGTCATCTGCCATTTCATTAGCTGCCAGGTTTTCAATTTCTGCCTCTTGGAAGTTACACCGCTTTGAACAAGTCCCCACAGTAATTGAATTTGCCACAGAAATAGAACAGTGGAAAATTTCATTTTCTTCTTCCCTGCTTGAAGGCAAGCAAGCAGGCAGGGCGCACACACATCCCTGCTAGGCTCCTCTTCTTTGCTTTCTTGGCTCTGTTTCCTTCCCTTCCCCCCTGCATTCAATAACGCTCCTGCCATCCGGTTCCCAAAGCAGGTAGAAGACGGCCACACACACAAAAAAAGGGCCTGCTTTCAAATCGTCTCAGAGTGCATTCGACTGTCACTCTGTAATTTTCTTCTAAATGCCTTCCACAAATAATGGTTTTCAAAATGAGCATTAACAGGCTTGATTACATGAAATTGTCCTTTTAATTTACACCAGGATTCTATTGATCACACAAGTGCAGATTAAAGTGTTCAATGAAGCCCGTGATGAGGTATTAACCAGCTAAGGGTCCTCCAGGGGCCGCCAGGGAGGCCAGGAATATGCTAGGAGTGTACAGTTATTTCCCCATAATGAAGTGGCACTATGCGAAGGCATGAATCGCTGGCAGGAAGAATAGATCCGAGGTGATGAGCTCTTCAAAGTCATTTCTCCCTCACTCATTCAGCCTCATGCCCAGATCCTCCTGCGGCTCTCCTACATTACTTGTCATGAAATGCCAGGATTTACTTAGCCAGCTGATGCAATTTTTATGACCTTATTGCTTTTTCACCATGGTAATAGTTTTGAATCAATTTATCAATCCAGCGGTGCCATCAGACATATTGCCCTGAAGATCAAGTCCGGGTCATTCCATCAATTCACTGCGGTTTACGAAGATAGAGAAAAAAGCCAGGCCGTGACGGCTATCAACTTCAGATGGCTTAGTAAACATGCCTTGCCTGCTTTAACCGCTTCACGACTGACTCTAGGCCCTTGTCCTCCTAGGCAGGACCCCCAGATCAGCCCACTGAATGCCGGGTTTCAAGAGACCCTGGAAAAGCAAAGGGCACCTCTTTGCAGTTCCTGGGCAGTGGCCGGCACCTATCTTGGAAGGATGGTTTGGTCCAGCACGCAAAGTTGTTAGTGACATGCTACCCAAATTTCAAGGCGTTTGCCTCACCAATGGGACAACTTGGGGAAGAGGAGTGAGAGGTTCTTCCTTTGTAATTGGTTTTGCAGCAGGCTTGGGAATCACAATCCAATCCATCTTCGCTCTACAGGAGATGTTGGTCAGTAGTAATGGTTTTAAAAGATGAAAAACCTATAAGTCATTTTTCACGGGAAGAGGTGTCACAGGGGGCAGGACACAAAGAAAGAACAGCACACTTGTTGGAAGAAATGATCTCTTAGGAAGAGAATGAATACTTTCTGCCCAAGGGAGACAGGGCAGGGGGGCAAGAAGTGACCCTCTGGCCACTGAGTTAGATGGCCGGTGTTTGCACGGAGAAAACACTAGGTGTCTCTTGGGAACTCAGTTTTGTTATTATATCAGTTGCATTCAGAGAAACTGGGTTATTTGTATATTCCCTGTATGCATATATTATGTCAAAATTTGAAATCCTATACCCAGAATTCTGGAAATAAATCATTTGCCAAAGATAGTGATGGTGAATTTTTCCGTTGTTTAAAATGTATTGTTTTTGAGGCTTTAATGGAGATTAAATGAATACCACCAGGCTTGCGCTTCACAGGGAGGCCGTTGCACTCAGAATTTAAAATGGGATTTGTCAGATCCCAAGCTTATGTCGATTCTATAAAAATTTAATGATCTACTTCCAGGTCTAGCAGCATTTAGGATTTATTTACAGTCTTTATTATAAAATTTGTCCAAAATATACACATTCCCCAAAGACGTCTGAGCTCAGCAGTAGAAATATAAATGTACCAAAGTGAAATATAGCAGATGATAAAAATCTCGTTGCTAGGCATGTTTCCTCCTTTCCACCCTGACTTTACACTTCTCCTCTCTTTGATGAGTGTGAAAGGAGACAAACAAGACCTCTCTGTTTCCATGGAACATGTTGGGGAGGCGTTTGCCGGGGATGCATATTGATTGTGTTGTCCTTGTCCCATTCTTCTCAATGTTTGGCACAGTGAGAGCTGGAAGCCAGGAACAATGACGTCAAGGCTTGTGCATGAGCGCTGGTGATAACGTCAGAGCTGTGTGTGGGGAGTGCTGGTGATGACGTCAGGGCTGTGAGGGGGACCACTGGTAGTGATGATGCTAGGGCTGTGAAGGGGAGCACTGGTGGTGATGATGCTAGGGCTGTGAAGGGGAGCACTGGTGGTGATGATGCCAGGGTTGGGGAGGGGAGCACTGGTGGTCACCTGTGGCAGTTCTTTTCTTGTGCATCTGTTTCCTGGCCAACCAGACCTGAAAAATCACACAGAAACTGAGGAAATTACAACAGTGTTCAGCCAATGACTCAAGCATATCCCTAGCTAGCTCTTACATCTTGAATTAACCCATTTCTGTTAATCTGTGTATCACCATGAGGGTGTGGTCAACCAGGTAAAGTTCCGGCATCTGTCTCTTTCAGCAGCTACATGGTGTCTCCTTGACTCTGCCTTCTCTTTATATCTCTGTTCAGATTTCCCACCTGGCTTTACTCTGCTAAGCCATTGGCCAAAACAGTTTTATTCATCAATCAATCAAAGCAACACATATACAGAAGGACATCCTACATCAGAGGACAACTTTTACCAGAGTTCAGAGATGCTTGGTTGTCTACTTCCTCCTAATCACAAGACCCAAATAAATATTCTACTCCTCATCCTCTGTCCTTAAATGTCTTGTCAAAATTTTCTGATGGGCTGGAGAGATGGCTCAGTAGTTAGTGCTCCATGCAGCCACCAATGGTCCCCTGCTGTAGTCTTCCCCAGTATGACAGGGCGAAGGCTTCCAGGGGCCTTCCTCTCACTTGGTTTACTAATCAAGAGCACAGTGTGGCAGGCACAGGATGTCAGAATCAGAATGGAGCTTCTACACGGCTCACTGTTTTACAGAGGAGGAAGCCAGAGGCCAAGTGACCTGGCCATGCTGTATATCAGTACTGCTGAGCCCAAGTAAACTAGAATCCAGATATCTTGATACCACTATTCCATGGTTCTTTTGACAGCACCATACTAGAAGAAAGAAGGTGCCCACTATTGACCAACAGTGTTTGTCCACCTTTGAGTGACTTGGGAATCTGGGCAGCTCCTAAGAGGTCCTGAGTAAGGGAGATGGTGTGGTCGCTGAAGTTTCAGATCTGTGGCCACTTTCCTTTTATGAAGCATCTCTAGATCTTCCATCATGGAAGCAGGAGACATTAGCAGCCACAAAATGCCCAGAAACACAGAAAATATGTCTCATTCAATGCACCTTTCCCAACTATGCTCATCCAGCCCTGGAAGGCTATACTATTTCATCTGTCATACTATTTCAAACTTCTGTCTGATCAAATTTGAGACAGTCTTCCCAGGGGAAGAAGCTACGTCTTTCCAGGTTCTCATTAAAGGAAAAGTCTAGTGGATTCTAGACTGTTTGGTTCTTCTCTTGGATATAGCAGCAGTGTGAATTCTCAGTTTAACCAAAGAAATAAGCCTGTTGCTTCTCAGTCTTCCTGAGCTTCTCAGCAGTCTCCAGCATGATGATTTTCTCCAGCTCTTTCCCTGTACTCTGAGTCGGTGCCTATTCCATCTAATGGATGGGGAAAGGGGAAGGAGAAGGCCCAGGTCATCCTGTTGATGGGCAAGGACTTTCTCTGGGCAGACCTGCCAATCTCTAGCCAACAGTCATCAGGTTTTTGTTTGGTCCAGTGTTTTAAAACCACCCATTCTTCATCCTGGCTTTGGCTCTGCTCTAGTCCCCTGAGGTAAAACATTTTCTGGAGTTTCTTTGTGAGGAAATCAGAGCCTCCAGTCTTTGGGCATCATCTCAGTTTGACCTTTGCTCCATCAGCACTCTCAAGCAGAATGCTCTCTTTCTCTAGTGTCTGGCTTTTCTCACCAATCTCCTCTGTGGTCTCATATGGGTTTCTGTGGTCTCATACAGGACATGGCAGTGCCAGGATTGCGGAGTGTGAGGGAATGGAAAGTCAACTGGAAATGGAAGAGTAGAGGGGAAATGGACAAGAGGCCACCTACGCTGTCATTTCAACGAATGTCAGCCCAATCCTGTGCCTTTTTAAAATTGTTGGCATGGTCTCATGTAGGTTGCTGTATTAGCTACCTTCATCATTGCCATGAAAAAGTACCTGACAGAGTAACCTAAGGAAGGGTGATTTTGCTCCTAGTTTGAGGGTGTAGTCCACCATGGCAGAGGAGCCATGATGGCCGGCGTGTGTGGCAACAGTCCAGAGCATCTGTGGTTAGGAATATCTCCAGCCAAGAAGCTCAACTAGCTTTCTCCCTTTTATTCTTTTCAGAATCCCATTCCAAAGAACGGTGTCACTCACACTTCCAAAGGGTCCTCTTGCTTCAGTTAACCCAATCTAGAAACTGCCTTACAGATATACCTAGAGATTTGTATTCTAGGTAATTCCAGATCTTGTTAAGTTGGCAATCAACACTCACATCATACCCATACTGGTCTTGAATTTTCTATGTGGCTAAGGACAACTTTCACTCCTAATCGTCATCCCCCACCTTCTGGGTGCTGAGATTAAAGATGTGTGCACCAGGCTTTCCTATTCATTTATGACCTGTTTGGTCCCATCTGGGTCAGGCTGGGGAATCCAGTCTATAAATGCAGATGTAAGTGCAGGTCGCTTTAACCCCAGTTGGAAACATTCCCAGTTTCCCCACACTGGGATCACATCCTCTTCTCTTCTCAACAACTGGCAGAAAGAATTTCTTCTCTCTCTCTCTCTCTCTCTCTCTCTCTCTCTCTCTCTCTCTCTCTCTCTCTCTTTCTTAGCTGCTCAACGTTGTGCATGACACTTATGGGGACACAGAATGATGTGTTTCATGACTGTGGCTCACATTGAGCCCACTCCCTGGGAATGGAGGCAAGGCTGAGAACAAGGCAGACGCAGGAGGTGGTTCAAGTCAGCTGGCTCCTGAGGCACTGAGGCAGGAAGAGCAGGACTCTGTGCTGTCTGGCCTTTGATAGAACACTCCTGCAGAAACAGTCCTGGGAGGTACCTGAGATTGCCTTGGAGATGTTCTGTTAGCCTGGAGGTAGAAAAGCCATATTAAAAGATAGCTGTATCCAAAGGAATGGTTTCCAAACTTTTCACTAAACATCTGGCACTAAAAGAATTCTGAAAAGAATTTAATTTTCAAATCTACTTAACTGGTAAAAGTCTTGGAAGAATTGCATGCTCAAATTTGATATTTGCCATATACATGCATACCCGTACAGCAGGAATGACCCTGTGTTCATCTGTTTGGCCAATTTCATTCATTCTAGAATAAAATTGATAGTGTTATTTCATTTGTATTCTAAGATGACTAAAAAGCTAATATAAAAATTCATGCCCATTGGAACGTCTTTTAAACGAGGACTTTTTTCCCCAAATAAGGTGGAATAAATAAATTTGGATGCTGAATTTGATGAGGCCACAGCTGTCTCTTGATTCCAATTTAATGCTTTTGAAAAATTTTCTCCTTGATCTACTTAGAATTTTCTATTCTATTAAGTGTGGTTGGGTAGGAGTCATCTATTAAGGAGTAAAGTTAAACCCTGATGGTACAGAGCATTGGAAGTTGTAGTTCAACCTCATCTCATCTACTCAGTTCTAAAGAAAGGAGTAAGGGATATTTCAGGTATGGGGCAACTGAAGAACCTATTTGTGTAGGACTTTTAAACAGTGAAGCTATACATTGATCGCTGGAAAGTTTTGGTATGTTGCAGGGGAATGAAGGCAAATACAGCGAAAAACACAGAATATGTGTTGATAATTAACTAATTAACATACAGGAGACATGAAGGTCTGGACAAAAATCATGGTGGTAATTATAAGTAGGGTGGAGGTAAAGAGTTAGTTTAAAAAGCTTAACTGGGAATTCATGGTGTTAAGAAGAATGTCAAGAGATTAAAGAAGGAAGGACAGTGCTGTGGTGTAACATGAGGGAGCCTGCTTGTTGGGGTATCTGTCCCGCCCAGTACCCCACAGCCGGCAACTCCCTAGGAAAATCAATCACACAGCAATCTCTATAAGTTATAAAGCTGATTGGCCCATTAGGTCAGGCTTCTTATTAGTCCTTATAACTTATATTAACCCATTATCATTATCTATATTAGCCACACGGCTTAGTACCTTTCTCAGCGTGGCAGCTCACATGTTGCCTCTTTGGTGGTCTGGGCAGGAATGGCGGAGGGAGCTTCCTGCTTCCCAGAATACTCTCAGTCTCTTTGCTCCACCCCTACTTCCTGTCTGACTTTCCTGCCTATGCTGTCTGCCTGGCCAATCAGTGTTTTATTAAAATATGATTGACAGAATACAGACAATTCTCCCACACCACTGTGGGAGCACATTCTGCTCCTTCAGCCAATAGCCTTTAAGACACCAGCCCACTTGGGCAGACAGGAAGCAGGAGATGCTCAGATTTTTTTTTCTTAAAAAAATTTAGGGACAGGGGAAAAATATTGGGAAAAATCCTGATTGAAAAGATGATCATAGACTTAGTTTACTGTTTATCAATTTTCTGTTACTGTAACAATGGGTTTATGTAGCAAAACAATAAAAACCCAGAGGCAGATATTGGGGTTCAATCTGAAGATCAAAAAAGCAAAGAAGTTAAGCCATTAGAGAGTTCTTACATCTATGAAATCTTTAGACTGAAAGAGAACAAGTTCCCGTCTCATCTTGCCTTATATTCCTCTCTTGTGCTGGGATTACACAACCACAGCCTGGCCTCTATGGCTAACTAATGTGGCTGCTGGGATTTAAGGTATGTGCCACCACTGCTTGGCCTCTGTGGCTGTTTTGCATTCTGGTCTTCAGGCAAGCTTTATTTATTAAAATATAAATGAAATATCACAAAAGTATTCCTTGTTTTTCTCTAATAGAAAAAGAAGGCTATGACTAATATAAGAAAAAGTATATACAATAAGTACAATAACTGTATACAATATATATAGGCAATAAATACATCAACAATGTCCAGTCCATGTGCATGTGACAAATTCAGAGAAAATACTACATATCTATCCTATCTTGGTGAGTCCAAAGTCTTGTACCTAATTTACTTTCTATCATAACTTGCTTTTTTCATCAAGTAAACAAGGAAAACTATAACTATAATCTAGTCTTCAACTCCCTCAGAGACTCAAGAAGGAAATAAAATTAACTTGAGTAAGCAGGAAGTGCAAGCAAACAACTTTTAAAGTGCGAGAAATGACAGAAGCAGTTGACTGCCTGAACAGTCACCCAAAGTTCCTCTGCAACATTGGGGCATCCGTCTTCAGCCTGCAGGCCTAGCATATACAACAGACTTTTCTGTGAAGCAAGATATTCTAAATGGATGTCCCTCCTTGTCTTGACAATGTTTGGTAGTCACTCTCTTTTAGGACAGCATACTGTCAGCAGTTGAGGCAAGGGCATTTTCGTGCCCAGTGGCTTATTTTTGCCACAAAGAAAGTAAAGTCCATGTGGAGTTTCTTCGATGCCCATTATCTTCTCTAAAGTAGATTGGTGCTGCCAGGAGAAAACATGCCTCATTGTCATAAAAAGAACCCATGTTATTAAAACTTCTTAAATACTATATTCTGTAGATCTCTGAATTATGAAGATGACCTGCCTGTCTAAAAACATCTTTGTTTAACCTTGAAAATATACCTATTGTGACTACAAGTTAGATTATAATAGGTGATTAACTACTAACCTGCATTTCCTTACGCTCTTAAACAGTTGGTAATGATAATTTTCAAGGACTAGAAATTTGCATTACGTTGTTAAATGAGTTGTATAGGCACAACAACTTGAACCAGAGTAGAAATGTACACAATATGCTTTAATAAAATCAATCTCAATATAAAAATTGTTTATAATATACAAAAATTCAATCCAATATAAAACATTAAAAACTAATGGTTGTTTTTAAAAAATATATTCAATAACCTACCTTTTTATTTCTATATCATTTCCAAAAGGTGACTTACAAAATATTGGCACAGGGTAAGACTATTTAACATTCTCTGTGGGATATTCTTTCATTGTATCTCTTAGTAGGCTGTGAATTATAAGTAGGTACTGTGAAGGCAAATTTTTCTCTGTCCTTTTCTGTAAAGGTATAGTGAAGAAACAGTCTTTTAAATCAATAAGATTAAGAGGCCATCCTTTAGGCAATAGAGAAAGCAAAGGAATGACAGACTCTAGAGAGATCATTGACTGAATCATCTTATTAACAGCTCTTAGATCTGTTACCATTCTACATTTTCCAGATTTCTTTTAAAAAACAAGTACAGGAGAATTCCAAGGGCTGGTTGATCTTCAATATGCTGAGCATCTAGTTGCTTTTGTACCAACTGTTCTAAAGCTTGCAGTTTCTCTATTGTTAATAGATATTGCTTAACCCATCCAGGTTTGTCTGCCAACCATTTTAAAGGTAAGGCTATTGGTGCCTTTGAAATATCAGCAGCTGTTGTACCCTGTTCTTGTACAACCTGAATGATCAGCAACTGTTCTTTATAATATCTTCTAATATTTTTCCCAGAAACATATGTTGACTTATGGTTTGTTTCCAAGATTGGAGGAATGTTAATCTGAGTACTTCTTTGCTATAAAAAATTACATCCCCACAAATTCACTGTTATGTTAGCCACAAATGGTTTTAATATTTTTCTCTGTCTTTCTGACCCTATACATTTGACCTATCTTGTTCTCTGCTTTACCTGAGATAAAGTTCCAATCACTAAAAACTGAACATTTGCATCCTGAAGAGGCCATTTTGGATGCCAAGATTCTGGTGAAATTATTGTTATATCCGCACCTGTGTCTATCAGACCTTCAATGACAATGCCATTTATTTGTATTTTTAATTTTTGTCTTTGTTAATTTATAGAAGTTTGCCAAAATACTCATATTATGGTTTCTCCTGAATCTTTTGTTCTCTTTCTATAGATGTGCTATTATCCAGAGCAGTATTGTTTCTTACTATAGGCATTAGGTTCTTTAATTGCTCTGGGAAGGAGTTTCCTCTATGGTGACAGGAGATGACTGAATCTGATTTTGCACAGGGGCCTGTGAGTGGCCCTCACAGAGTTTCCTGTAACATGAATAATAAAAGTGCAGAGACAGAAACTGGGGCTAGACCTGAAAACCAGAAAAGCAAAGCAGCCAAGCAGAGAGAAGGCTGGGTGACCACAAACTAAGCAGACAAAGTCCCCCCCCCCCCCCACTCCTGTTTTATATTCCCTCTAGTGCTGGGATTAAAGGCATGTGACTTCTTAGGACTGGAATTAAAGGTGTGAGCTACCACCACCTGGGTTCATTTCTGCTTTGATTTTGTGTAGCCAAGGGTAGCCTTGAACTCACAGAGATCCATCTGCTCTGTCTCCCAAATTCTGGGATTAAAGTTGTGTGTTATTGTTGCTTGACTTCTAGTGGCTTTAGCTTTGCCCCTGGTCTTCAGGCAAGATTTATTTATCAGGATACAAATAATATGCCGCTACAATTTTTCAAGGATTACCTTGAGTATTCCTCATTGACCTACTTTCATTAGTCCAATGTCTGCCTTTGCCACACCTGCATAATCCAGAAGGGAGGGGCATTCTAAATGGATTATTCTTAGAAAAAAACATTGTTTCTAGGAACCCCCTGTCTACAATTCCTTTTAAGGTGACCTTGTTTGCCACAATTATAACATTTGATATTGTTTTTTTTCCCAAAACCTCTGGAAATCACCTCTTCTAGCCATGCAATATCATGATTATGGGATTCAATATTAATTGTATCTTGAATCCATTCCTCCAAAGGTGTTGACCTTGCCTTTAATGACCTAATTATCCTTTTTCATAGAGAATTGGCATTTTCAAATGTCAGAGTTCTTTTATTATTTGTCTAGCTTCTGAATTTGTTATCATTCTATTTACTGCTGAAGTTGATCTTTGTAAGAAATCCATAAAGGTTTCCTTTGGACCCTGTATAACTTTAGTAAATGACTCAACTGTCTTTCCTATTTTTTTAATTCTGTCCCAAGCATCCAAAGCTGCTGTGTGGGATAAATTCAGGGTGTGGTCATCACATACAATATATATCATATACATCATATACAGTAGCATAAACTCCTCCAAGAAGTTGAATCGGAAGATTTCCCTACCTCTAACTTTATTCCGTTGTTCAATAGGTTTAGCCTCTTCTCTGAACCAGGTACTCCATTGTAATTGTGGACCATGCTCTAAAACACCTTTAACCAATTCTCTTCAGTCTTTAGGGATAATTCTATTACAAACTGACCATGAATTTAACATTTGCTTCATAAAAGGTGAAGGAATGCCATATGAGACTATTGCTTCTTTGAATCTCCTTAAATCTAACATTGACACAGGAGTTCAGTAAGCTGTAACAGAGCCTCTGCCATTTGGCAATTTCTGTAAGGTTACTGTATATGTTAAGGTTGGTTGTTTGAAAACCTTAGACTGTTCCTCTCTATTCTTACAATGCAACACTGAAATTGGTTCTTTATTAAATTCCTCTGTCTGGATTTGAATATCTCTGTGATCTGTTTTATTAGGTTTTTGTAAGGTCTGTATCTTAGCACTCAGATTAACTAACTTTTTTTAGTGCTAAGACAAAAATGATAAAGCTGATAATGTTTACAATTGACATTACATAAACCCCATCTAAATTTGATATTCTCTAATTTAATCATTACATTTTCAAACTGTCTAGCATATTATCATACAGAGACCCAAATTCCTCCACTGTAATGATTGTTCCCATTTTTTTTAATGTGGGGAAAAACTCTCTCTTTAACTAATTCCTCCCTTTAAGATTCCCAATTGTCTTACCAAATCTACTGACGATGATGAAGATGTGAGGCTGATTGCTAATGAGTAAACGGTAAAAGTCTGACTGCATTTCAAGGCAGCTACCTAGTTTGGCAGCAGCCCAAGAAAGGGTGCATGGAGAGCCCCCACAACCCACGGTGGACAGAGTGAGAGGGGAAGAGAGGGAGAGAAAGAGAGAGAGAGAAAGAGAGAGGAAAACACACGGGGGATTGTTTGGAAAAAGCATGCGTGGCAAGGGACTGCCTGAAGGCAGAACCAATCAGTCAGTCTAGGGTAGATGAGTCCTGTGGCATTTGGAGCCCAGGTGCTTCTGAAGTGTGGGTAGCAGCTGGAGACTTTCAGAGAGGCTCCAACAGGAAAATCCCAAACTCGCTTGGAGGCTTGGGGAAAAAAGAAGATAAATGCCACCATAGCTGGGTGGGATTGGAGCCCCAGGTGCAGCTCTAGCCTGTGTTGGTGGGTGTTTTGTGAATTTATACCCCAAACGTTGGACACCAAATTAGCACAAATAATAAAAACCCAGAGGCAGATATCGGGGTTCAAGCTGAAGATCAGAAAAGCAAAGCAGTCAAGCCACTAGAGAGCTCTCACCTCTATGACATCTTCAGACTGAAAGAGAGTGACTTCCTGTCTCATCCCGCCTTATATTCCTCTGTAGTGCTGGGTTTAAAGGTGTGTACCACTGCTGCCTGATCTGTATGGCTGACTAGTGTGACTGTTTTCCTTTCTGGTCTTCAGGCAAGCTTTGTTTATGAAAATACAAATGAAGCTCAGGCAGATCTTAAACAGGCTTCAGTAGCAAGAGCTGCTGCTTAAGAGACTTACTAGCCGGAGCTATGCGCCACACAAATGGAGACATAAGCTTCAGAGTGTGAATGTGGGAGCAGCGCTGGCAGCCGGCGCAGAGGCAGAAGGTGCTGCCCCCGAGAGGACATCAGAAAAGAAACAGAAGGGCAGCGGACTTGGGAGGGTCAGAGGAGCAGGAAGAACAGTACAGTACGGAGCAGGGCAAACCGACCCACACAGGCCAAGTAGGATTCGAGTCTGCAGAGCTCCGTTGGGTCTTCGTACACTCTGGAGACCCATGTTTCTGCTCATGGACAGAATGACCTCGCTCCTCAATGCCTTCCTTCTCCTTCTGTGCAGCCAGTACCACTGTTGTCAACCTTGATCCTCTCCGGGTTCCTAGGGTGTGAGAGCAACCTTGAGAAGGCCGCTTTCCATGAGGGTATTTGACTGAGCTCTAAGTGGCCCTCGTGCTGGGAGGCAGGCAACTCATACCTTGAAGCCAGATCCAAGGTTTTCTTGGAGCACGGTTGCCTCCACTTTGCACACTTCCAGCTCACACCAACTCACACCCCTCAGCAGTAAATATAATGCAGCTGGTCTCGCTCTAACCTTAGCCTCCTCTTAGAGGGGGACTGTAGTGATTTCATCTGTATTTTAGCAAATAAAACTTGCCTGAGGATCAGAAAAGTAAAACGGCCACACTGGTCAGTCTTACAGACCAGGCAGCAATAACACACACCTTTAATCCCAGTAGCCACGCTAGCTCGTTGTAGAAACCAGACAGAAGTGGTGCACACCTTTAATCCCAGCACTAGAGAGGAATATAAAACAGGAGGAGACAGTTCTTACTCTCAGTATCATTCTGAGATTCCTGGAGGCAGGATTGCCATTTCAGACTGAGGTAGAGGTAAGGGCCAGTGGCTGGGTGTTTCACTTTTCTGACCTTCAGGTTGAACCCCAATTTCTCTCTCTGAGTTTTTATTAATCATGCTTCATGGGATATTAGGTCAGTGTGGGGTCCATCAGCTGTTTCTGACATTCTAGAAAAAAAGCATCTCTGTAGATGTAACTCTCTTAGCTTCCATGTTTTAAATCTGTTTGCATGTTCATTATGGGATAAGATGTGTATTAAATTCTGGTTTTGCCACCATGATAAAACACAACAGAAGCAGTTTACATAAGTCAACATATGAGAAGGTCTAGTTCATCATGGTAGAGATGGCATGATGGTGACCATACTGCCACAGGAGGTGGGGGGTGGGGCCTGCTCACATTTGGGTGGGAAGCAGAGAGCTCTTCTGGAAGCAAGCTGGGCTCCACTCCTACTGACCCACACTCCCCTACATCCCACATCCTAAAGATTCCACAACTGCCCCAAAAGTGTGACCAGCTGTGGGAAGCAAATGTTCACATGTGCACGCGTGCACCCCCCCACTCTTGTGGGGAAGCATTCGTCACAAACTACAGCTGGATGAATATTCAGATCTCTAAACCATACACATCCCATAATACTGTCAAAGGAAAGGAGGTTGTTAGGAGAAATAAAGAAGAAAAACAAAGAAAATAAGGAAGGAAAGCAGGCTTGACAAAGGTTTAAAGAATCTGACATCTTCTGACTGGAGAACCAACAAATCTTCCCAGGGTCTTCTGAGTATTGCTCTTTTATTAAAATCATCTCAGAATAGCGCGATAGCGCGATGCCTGAGTGTTTACAACCGCACACTGGGTTTCTAGCGTGAATGTCTGAAGATGGACAAGATGGGCATGCGTGCCAGCAGGGGCGTTGTCACAGGGGTTGGACAATCAAGTCTATGTAGCTCTTGTAGAAACACTTTATTTATAGGAAGAAATCTCAAAGTTGGGGGCATGTGTGGAGATCTGGAAATAGCACGTTGGCTGTTTAGTTCTTCTTCTGAGTCTGGGGGGGCTTCTTTATGCTTTCAGATACCAGCAATGAGATGCTCAAGTCCCTCGTGTGCAATGGCAGTGAGTTTGCCTCTCACCTATGCACACCACCCTAGATTCTTCATCTCTGGATTGCTTACCCTATGAAAAGTGAGGTAAAATCCTTATAAATAGTTGACACACTATGTTGCTTGGGATAATGACAAGGTTGCTTTGTCTGCCTCATCTCATGCCCGCTGAGCCTCTGCTTCTTCCCAGCACTTCCTTCCCCTTTCTCAGGTCTCTCACATAATTTTTGTTTGTTTGATGTAGTTCTTGTGCAGAATTTTTGAAAAATATTTTCAAGTTCCAGTCAGTTGAATCTGCAGGTATGACTCCAGGGGCTGACTGTAGTCACCACGTGTTAGATAACAGGATAAACTTGGCATGGACAAGGTTTTGTGGGCTCGTGTCTGCTCCCGCTCTCTACGGTAGGAAGCTGGAAGCCTGTGGTGTTAGCTAACACATTCACAGGCAGAGAGCGGGTAGATAAGAAGTGGGACTCACTTGGCCTTGATCTCAGAGTCCAGGCCGTCAGCTCCTCTGCTTGGAGACCTCTAGAAAGAGTAAGAAAAACACAAAAGCCTGTGTTGAAAAACCCTTCTAAGGACCGAATTTCAACCAGCCACGAGGCTCTGCCGTGCCCATCTGCAGAAAGTAAACTTTTTCTTGGATCCATGTCCCGTCTCACTGTGGTGAGCGCAGAAGTAATAGATTTTCCAGGCACGGCGCTGGCAGTTTGGCTGGAAGATGTGAATGGCCCTTCCTGGGCCACAAGCTCAGCAGCTGTTCGTGTTTACACAGTAGGTTAAAATTTATATTTAAAAAATAATGGGTCATAAAGAAAGAATACAGAACAATGACAACTGCACAAAAGGGATAATTGTATTCATGAAAAATGAACTGGTGAGCGATACATTATTTTTTTTTAAAGGAAGGCATGTTGCTGCATTAAAAAATGGTGTCTTTAATTAATTCTGCCTAACATTAAAGAGTAAGGTCACCCATACCAAAAACTGTTGAATAAAGCAAAAATGTGTGAAAGATAAACTCTCTGGTGTTACTCAAAATGAGAAAGGGTTGTCTACTGGTCCAAACACCACCATTATTTCTCAGTTGGAGGTATTATGGTTGAAACTAGATAATAGTTCTCACAACATAATACAATTCTCACATAAAATACACTTTATTTGGGGGGGAAGTATCCAATCATAAACCAAGGTTGTTTCAAGAGAGCTAAAGCACTACTTCAACAAGGAACTTTTAACTGTAACCAATTGGCCACCCACCGAAACTACCACTGCTTGTTGATTTTACCTAGATACACACTGGAATGTGTGTATTGCTTTAGTTGATGTAAGACTGTCATAGACATTCCAGGTCTAACAAACACCCCATCTGTCAGATGAGGAAATTAAGGTGCCCAAGGACAGGTCAGGTAAACAAGATCTAAGTACAGCTCGTCAACTCAGGTTCTCTGCCATCACACCTTTAATTCCCCGCCAGCAGTTTCTTTCTAGAAACATCTGTGAACCCTTTTCTAATGAATTGAATAAAGAGGCACATTGTGTAAGTTACAGCTGGGCGTAGATTTGAGGTAGATAAGAGGTCACCTTGCTCCAAGCTTGCTTTGGGGCTAAGAGAGGCTAAGAATCCATGTGCCTGTGAACTGATAGCTGTAAAATAATTGTTGAAAGGTTTAGGAGAGAGAATGAATATCAGATGCATGTGGCAGGACATGTAAGACTTCTGGTAGCTTTTCTGGTGGCTGGAGTCTGACTGTATACTGAACTCTGGGCTTTGCAGGAAATGTAGTGTCCCTTGAGCGGGGTGGTAGCTCCGGGAGCACTGGATGAGCAGCACAAAACATTCTGGTAAAATCATTGTTTCTTTTTGGTTCAGAATTCAAAGATGTCTTGGATGTCCCAGGATTAATTTAGCGCTCCTCATAGCTGACTACCTTGGACCGCTGGACAATGGTTTGCACTTGGCCAAGTATTGGATTTGGCAGAGACTTTTTGTTGTTGTTGTTGTTGCTGTTCTCAAAATGAAACTGGTTAGCCAGGAAGTATTTCTTTGTGCTTGTTGCAGGCTTAGGACTTTTCTAGGACACAAATAACATTTTTTTTTTTTGTCCTTAAGGAGATGAGATAGAAGAAGACAAAAATAACATAGGCAATTATCAGAGGCTGGCCAAGTCATGTACTAGATGCTGAGTTCCATGTCCTAAGAGCATAGAAATAGAGACACTATCTAAACCATCATTAGAATGGGTAGAGGCTGTGGACAGCATTCCTGTAATTGTCCAGATCCCTAGTCCTTGTGCTACACTTAAATCTGTTGTCCAGACAAATAGAGCATAGCTAAGCTCTTCCAGGCAGAATAAGAGTAGGGTGGAGCAGGAACAGAATTCCATGGAAAAAAGAATAAATTCTGTGACTTGGAATGAATACTTCACATGAAAGGGAAAATAAAGAGCAGCTGATGGGGGACTCCCCTCTGTATGCAGTGAATATCATTGGTTAATAAAGAAAATGCATTGGGCCTATAGCAGAGTTATAGGGGAACAGAGCTAGGTGGGGGAAACTAAATGTAATGCTGGGAGAAAGGAGGTGGAGCCAGAGAGAATCCATGTAGCCCTTCAGAGATAGATGCTGGAACTTTTCCCGGTAAGCCACAGCCTCGTGGCTATACACAGATTAATAGAAATGGGTAAAATTAATATGTGTAAGAGTTAGCCAATAAGAAGCAAGAACTAATGGGCCAAGCAGTGATTTAATTAATACAGTTTCTGTGGGATTATTTCAGTTCTGGGTGACCGGGACAAACAAGCAGTCTCTTTTAACAGCAGGCTTGGAAGATGTGTTTGGAAAGAGCGAGGAAGAGAACAACCAGGTTAGAAGAAACCCTGCAGCCCACAGGGGAAACGTGTATGAGTCGATGGGAGGCTCGTCACAGATGTCTTGTTGGGGCATGGACGCAGTTGAGAATGAGTCTGACAGCATGTGGTCAATGTCCATTTAGGACTGGGAGTGGAGGCTGTGCTGACTTGCATGAGCTTCTGTGGGCATGATGAAAGTCATGTGTGGGCATGATGAAAGTCAGTGACTTGGCTGTCTCAAGAATCCAGGCAGAAGATCCAAGAAAGCAAGTCATAGGAAGTGAGTGGGGAATGGAGCCAAAGGGATACTTGGTAGAGGCAAGGAGCAGAGCACAGAGAAAGAGACTGGAGGTGAGGAATGGAAGATGTTAGAGACAGAAACATTAGAAACCAAAGTACCAAGATTCTTGGAGAATGGAGCCATAATTGATACAGAAAATGGTCCGATGTCCAGTTTTAGAGGCATGTAATACCAATTTGCTGAAAATGCCTTCTAGAATATTCTAGTGGTTTTATGTTGATTGAATGTTCAGCATAAGGAAAGCTTTAAAATCTCCCCCACTCATAATTTCTCTTTCACTTTTGAAACTTATTGTAAAATAGACAATCAAGAACTTCACCATAGTCTTCATAACGCGTAGTACTTATCTTGAAACCTGGCACATGGTGAGCATTTAATGAATACATAACCGTGAATGAATGATTGACACAGGAAAGGGTAACCGTCAGGTAGGAGACGGAGGGATTCCTGTAGAAAAGTGGTTTCCAATCTTCCTGATGTGACGACTGTTTATTACAGTTCCTCACGTTGTGCTGACCCTAACCATAAAATTATTTTCATTGTTTCTTCAAAACTGAAATTTTGCTACTGTTTCCAATCATACTGCAAATATCTGAAGGTCAGGTATGTGACATGCGACCCCCAAAGGGGTCATGATCCACGGATTGAGAACCAATGCTCTAGAAGGCTAGTAGAACCGAAACCTCATGCAGGAACCAACTCTTGGGAATGATTTCCTAGTTCAAATTCCTCTGATGATAGACGAACAAACAGAATCATAGTTCAGTGCTTTGCAGTAGTCCTGAACGGTGATAGCTAAGGTCCTGCTCACACACTGAGTGAAACAGCAGCTTCCTACATTTTTGGACCAGTTACATTTTAAATGTTGTTAATGAACTTTTCCTTACTAACTGCTCAGTGCTGTCAGGAATGTCTAGTGACAAACGGATCAAGTCCATCTTTATTTAAACATGGCTATCATGGACTTTAAACACCTCCATTTTCCCCCCTTAAGAGCAATGAGAGTCTTCCTGCTCTTCTGCTGTTGTGATTCAGTGACTGTGGTGCTCTCCTCGAGGTAAACTCTTGGATGATGTCTTCATTTAAGGGCACCAGTGCTAAGCATATTACTTCTGGTCT
Organism: Myodes glareolus; assembly: GCF_982192425.1. Lineage (NCBI taxonomy): Eukaryota > Metazoa > Chordata > Mammalia > Rodentia > Cricetidae > Myodes > Myodes glareolus. The sequence goes on along the minus strand of NC_142033.1, from coordinate 8,780,144 downwards.
GTTTTTAGGCAGTAAATAATCAGAGCTAAATGTCTTTTATAGACACATTATTTTTTTTAGTGCATTCTAGTAATTTGTTAACTTTCTGTTGATGTGTGTTGAGCTTATAGTTAATATGATTTTTATTATGTCTTTTATGAATTAATTGAATACTTGTTTTTCAGTATTGGGTTTTACCTAGTTCATTGTTATTATTATGTGCAGATGCAGGGATTTTGAATCTTATCTCCATTATCCAACATTCTACATTGAAGAGCAATTAATAAAAACTCAGAGAGAGAAATTGGGATTCAATCTGAAGGTCAGAAAAGCAAAACAGCCAGGCACTGGATCTTATCTCTGCCACAGTAGATCCAAAATAGCAATCCTTCCTCCCGGAATCTCAGAATGAGACTGTGTGAGAGCTGTCCCCTCCCGTTTTATAATCCTCTCTAGTGCTGGGATTAAGGGTGTGTGCCACTACCGTCTTGTTTCTATGGCAAACAACTAGTGTGGCTACTGGGCTTAAAGGTGTGTGTCATTGTTGTCTGGTCTGTAAGGCTGGCCAGTGTGGCTGTTTTACTTTTCTGATCCTCAGACAAGCTTTATTTATTAAAATACAAATGAAATGCCACTATAGTACATATTCTCTGTAACCCCCAGCTCTGTACCTTTCATAACTTGATAGGTATAACATAATCAGTCTTGTACCATACACTACTGATGAAAATATTAGCTATGACAATACATGTGAACAGCCTGCCTTTAAGGAATGCTTCTGGATGACTTAATGGATAAACTGATAGATATCAGAGGTCTTCCTCTAACTGGCTATATTGGATTCATCAATACGTTTAGGATCCTATTTTTATCTATCTATCTATCTATCTATCTATCTATCTATCTATCTATCTATCTATCTATCTAATCTATCATCTATCACCTATCTCTATCATCTATATCTATCTATCTATCTATCTATCTATCTATCTACGATCTATCATCTATGTATGTATGTATCTATCATCTATATCTACTATTTATCTATCATCTATGTATGTATGTATGCATATATGTATGTATGTATGTATGTATGTATGTATGTATCAATCATCTATCTCTCTTTTGGTTTTTTGAAACAGAGTTTTTCTGTGTAGCTTGGCTGTCCTGGAACTTGCTTTGTTGTTGACCAGGTTAGCCTCAAACACTTAGAAATCTGCCTGCCTCTGCCTCCCAAGGCAGATGAAAGGAGTGTACCACCACCCTGTGTTGATTGGGGTTTCTGTCCTACCCAGTCCTGCAGCCGTTAAGTCCCAAAGAAACACACAAAGGTCTACATTAATCATAAACGGATTGGTCTAGTAGCTCAGGCTTCTTATTAACTCTTACAACTTATATTAGCCCATAATTCTTATCTGTATTAGCCATGTAGCTTGGTACCTTTTTCGGCAAGGCAGTCACATCTTGCTTCCTCTGTGTCTGGATTACAACTGCAGACTGAATCTTTTCTCTTCCCAGGATTCTCCTGTTCTCCTAGCCACACCTATACTTCCTGCCTGGTTACTGGCCAATCAGCATTTATTTAAAACACAAGTGAGAGGGTATAGACCATTGTCCCACAGCAACCCTGGGTTTCTTTCTCTTTTTGAAAATGCTCTATCTGGCAGGCCTAATACTACTAGAACACAGTTAAGGACTTGCTTGCTCATATCCATCTTCCACTGTGGCACCATTCTCCAGGCCCTCTGCAGGAGGAAGGGGCACTCCTGAATGAGAATACAACAGCCACCTTCACAATGTGGGTTGCTTTACCTGGCTCTGTAACCACAGATGTACACAGTAAACAGTTTATATGTTTTACAGCTATCAAACATTTTCCTACCTCCACTTGAAGTCAGGAGTGATTACTGTGGTTTACAGAACATTTTGAGGTCTGGTCCTTTCTTCCTTCAATCTAGTTTTATTTCCTGTATCAGTTTCTCTTCACCCAGTGTCTTCACAGGATTTTCCAAGGGCTTGGAAAATCCTTCCTTACCTTTCGAGCATCCGCTGAGATGTCATGAAGTGACATGGTTCTCTGCAGCGACTGTGCTGATGTCACAGCTGGGTGTCTTTTCCTTGCATACGCTCAGCACTACTGATAACCTGTCTCTTGCCCAGTGGAACATTGGGGCTATGCCATCCTTTCCTGCGTTCCAAAGCACCCAGTGCAATGCTTAACATTGGTCCCAGTAATATACACACCGAATGAATGGAAGACAGAAAGATAGCTCTTCTCCCTCTATCTTGATCCTTTTGATAAAATGCAGCTTTGGGTATCAGCAGGTTAGAGCCAAGAAATCTGTGGATAAAAAAGCTCTCTAAGCACTCTCAGTAAGAAATGCAAATGGATTGGTCTTACCTTTCCTTAGTTGCTGATAATACAAGGAGCAGGAAATACCCCCATGTCTCTGTCTCCATTTCCCTCCTCCTCCTCCTCCTCCTCCTCCTTCTTCTTCTTCCTCTCTCTCTCTCTCTCTCTCTCTCTCTCTCTCTCTCTCTCTCTCTCGTGTGTGTGTGTGTATGTGTGTGTGTGTGTGTGTGTGTGTGTGTGTGTGTGTGTGTGTGTGTGCACGCACCGTGTCAGTGTGTTACCTTGATTGGGCAGTGTGAAAACTTTCAGAAAATAATTTTGCTATTTGGAAGCTGAAGGAACGGGATGTGGAAGTGAGTAAGGAGGAATAAGTGTGGGACCGAACAGTACACTTTTAGGAGTGACGCTGGGGACATAACGGCACTGTAAAAGAGGATCATGATTCATCAGGGACTGGAATGACTAATCTCTTCCCTACACGATTATTCAGACTCAGAACCATCCTGCACATTAAACTCTGAAATCTGCTCACTGTAGGCTCTTAGATTTTTTTTTGCTTAGTTTATGTGACTTTCCTTCTGCCTTATTCATGAACTCTTGTGTGTAGTTACCTTTCATGAGGGAATTGTGGCTTCTTTATCCGTTGCAGAAGCAAACAATATTTTGATGCAGTTTAGAATACAACTGCACAGGGCTTTCTAAAAGGTACATGTGCAGTCCTAGAGACATACTCCCATGAGCTTACTACATTGTGATCCATGGTCCTTTGCTTCTGCCTCCTGAGCCCCAGGTGTGCGCCACCACGGCTGACTGAGATTTTCCTTAAACCTAAGTCATCTTAGATTCTTTTTTCCATTTAATTTTATTTTATTAAATAAAAGTTAGCATATATCTAATCTGTAGTCAAAGTATTATCCATTAGAAAGAAAATAATAGGGTGAGTGAGATATGACCCCCAAACCCAAATAGAGTTCATCTCTTAGAAAAGACTTTAATAATAAAGCCAAGTCTTAAGTTTAGTTGGGGTCATTTGAAATAGCTGAAAATAACAGTCTGGAGGGCAAACAGACATAGCCTTAAGAGAGGAAATATTTCTTTTTTTCTTTCTTTCTATCTTTTTGAAAGATTTATTTATTTATTATGTACACAGTGTTCAGCCTCCATGTATGCCTGCAGGCCAGAGGAGGGCACCAGATCTCGTTACAGGTGGTTGTGAGTCACCATGTGGTTGCTGAGAATTGAACTCAGGATCTCCGGAAGAGCAGTCAGTGCTCTTAACCTCTGCCTGAGCCATCTCTTCAGCCCCTTTTCTTTTGTTTTTTGAGAAAGGGTTTCTCTGTTTAATATCCCTAATTGTCCTGGAACTCACTTTGTTTATGAGACTGGCCTTGAACTCACAGAGATCCACCTACCTCTGCCTCCTGAGTGCTGGGATTCAAGGCACCCACACCTGGCTCCTATTTTACTAACATTACTTTAAAATTCATTCTTCTCTCATTCAATACATGCCACCAGCAGCCTTCCCTCCCTTCCCTCCTCCCAGTCTATCCCCTGAATCCTGTCTTTCCCAGGTCCACTCCTTCTCTATTTTCCCTTCAGAGAAGAGTGGCCTACCAAAAAATGTCAACCTGACATGGCATAACAAGATGCAATAAAATGAGGCACAAAGGCTCTTGTCAATCACCTTAGATTCTAATGATAAACACAAATTCATCTCAGTCACTTAGGCCCTCATAGGGACTCCCAGGGCCTCTCCCTACAGTTTCTCTAGGACTGACCTGTCCCACCAACCTCTGAGGTCCCAGCATCCAGCCCAGGGATGGACACACAGCCAGTGAAGGCTGAGCAGTGCTTGCACTGTGGCCTCTTGATGAGATCCTGGGGTCTCTCACACAGCGTTCCTTCTGACTTCTACCTTGTTTAGTTAAACTTAAGTTCAGAGAACATTTCTAATCAATAATTTTCTTTGTTATTTTGGGATACAACCAAATACTATCAATTAGTGAGCCAGACAACCAACATTGGGCTTGCATGGCTTTGGATGCTGCAAGACCCATGGTCAAGGCACTGACAGATTCACTCTGTAACCAGGATTGCTTCCCGGTCCATAGCGGACTGCATTTTCACCACACCCACCATGCTGGGGAAAGGAAGCTTGTTATCTCTGCTGTTTTACATGGACACTGATGCCACTCTTGAGCTCTTTAAATCCTTGCTATTAACCAAATACTCCACCTCCTCACACTACAGTCTGGGTGAGTAAGGACTCAGCGTTTGAATTATGGGGCTTTTGATCCTAATAATGATTTTACTCCATTTACTCCCTTCGGTTTTGGAAGCTGGCAGAACCAAAATCAGGCTTCATTTGGGGAGCATCTTGGTGCTGTGTTATTCCATGGTGCTAAGACCAAATTCACTTTTGGATCAACCTTTCCTAGAGTTAAGCAACTTGCCTGTCATAATGGCATTAATCCGTTGTTTCCAGAGCCCCCATGGTCTAGTCGCCTACTGTTATGTCCCTACCCCCTAACACTTCTGTTGGAGACAATGTTTGCAGCACTGGCAGACATATTCAAATAATAACACTCAAACATCTTCCTTAGTCCCTCGTTCCCTTTTCTTTCCTATCTCTGAGCGCTGCGTTCAATGTACTTAGAGAGACTCATCCCTGTGTACAAACAAGTTGTTTTTAATAGTTACAAAGATTAAGGGGCAGTGTTTTCTGAGTCCTAACGTGATGTTCTAAGGTATAATTAGTATGTATTCTAAATTAGTGTGCAGGTTTAAGAGAGGAGACCGTTGCAGTTGTGGTTGGTCCAAGAATTTATGAGTGTATAGGACACGGGGAGTTTATTATGGCTGCTAGATCTGAGGTGGATGCTTTCGGAAGCAAGATTTCTGGCCAAAAGCTACATCACACACCCTGGCAAACACACTTCCTTATTTTGCCTCACGATGTTCCAGGCCAAATGAATCCAAATTAATTGCACTTTTATTGATCTTGTTCTTTTGGCTTAGCAGTTTCATCAAAAAGGATCATTTTTATTTTTGTCTTCGTTTTGAGATGTATGTCAAGGCCACTTGGGAAAATAAAAGGCACCAGATTAGTGGTGTTCAAGATCTCATTCTAAAGTCTTGAGTAGTAAACAGGGATTTAGAGAGAATCTGCAGCCAGGTAAAGATGTAGCCTCAGGGCTCCTATTCCCCCCTCTAAGACATCACAGAGAGACAGGGGTTTAAGATCAGCTGCTTGTTGTGGGTGTTGCCACTAAAGCATGCTTGCTTGTGTTTTGACACACCTCTGATAGTTCTATAAAGAAATAGACATTTGCCTTTAAACATCATTGTTAAATTTTCTGGTGCACTTTTACTCTGAGAATATGTAACTCGATGTGGTGTCTCAGATAACTGGCTTATCTCACATTGCTCAAGCATTGACCATTTTCTTCCTCTTATCCTTGGAAAACTCACCGGAAAGACTAGGTGAAGAGTCACAGGCATTGAGAGATTTATAACACGACGCTCAAAAAGTGAGCAACTTTACCTAGACATGTGGGTTATAAATAGGTAATCTAGGAGGAGAGCGCTGGGGAGGCCTCGGACACGGGGAGGAGGAGGGTGAAGACAAGAGTGAGAAAAAACTGGAAAGCAAAGAAGGTTCAAGAACAGAGAGACAGAACAAGCCACTGCTGGGAAAAGATGAATGAGGAAAACAAACGGGCAGCGTCCTTGGGTCAAAGGAAGACTCGTGGAACAAAGGTGGAGGACGCGCCAGAAGACAGAGTGGGGGGGAATTAATGAGAATGTCAGTACACAGCAGACAAAGAATCAAAACTGACTGTTCCCATGCCTCTCGCCCTAGAGACACCAAATGGAACGTCATAGCATGAGATGCAGCACAGCGCTAGGGCCAGCAAAGGCCAGAAGTGCCACCTGCCTCTAACTGCCCAGGTTGGTTTGGGTTGGGATCCTCAGAAGCAGCAGCTGAGGCGAGGCTTTGTGATTATCGGGAATCATTTTCCGAGGAAAGGACCTGAGAACTGGAGGTACGGGGAAGGGGGAGGGAAGACGGTTGAACCCGAAAGTGGCAGCAAGCAGAGCTTCTTCAGAGGGCCATCCCTCAAGGACTTCCGAAGCAGCACAGAGCCTCCAGTTAGGAGCAAGAGTGTTACGTGTTTATACTTTTGCACCCGGGGTTTCTACCTTGAGATGAATTGCCCTCCAGGCGACATTTGACAGTGTGAAGACTGCTTTTTGTTTTTGTTTTGTTTTTTAGTTTTTGGTTGTCATGTTGGAAAAATGGGATATGGGAACCCAGTGGAGAGGTCAGGGGTAGAGCCAAATATCACACAATTCCCATAATATATATGGCAGTCCTCCAATTCCCCCAGTAAGTAATGGGGTGCTGCTGGTGTCAACAACTATGAGAACCCCTTTTATACATAATCAGTTATTGGGTCAGGATCATTTAAGATCCCCAAAGCTATCCTGGCGGTTTTGTTCTGGCTGCTGGGAGGTGAGTCCTTGAACACAGAATTCACAGAGGAATCTGGGAGAGCATGGGTGAGCAATGACAGCGTCCTGGCCACCCACTAACACATTTGCTTTAAATAATATACCCATCATCCTTAACCTTACAGCCTCCAGGATCTCAACAGTTATCTGGGTTGTTAAATAATATACCCACCATCCCCAACCTTACAGCCTCCAGCATCTCAACAGCTGTCTGGGTTGTTAGCGAAGGAAATTGTAAGCACTTTTTAAATCTATTTCATTCTGATCAAAAAAGAAACAATATCATTAGTTAGAGGCATAATTGTGTGTCTGTATGCGTGTGTGTGTGTGTGTGTGTGTGTGTGTGTGTGTGTGTTATGTGATATGCTTGCAAAAGCCACGCACGCACTCTATCACTGAGCTATACCCCCAATCCCTTGGGCACAAACCATGAGTTACCTCCCTCATTGCCAAGGGGAAGTGTTCTGCACAGTTTCTTTCTGACTTAAACAATGAGCCCCGTTTCCACTCGTCCTTTGTTCTGAGGCCAGGCTGCTATCCCCTGGATGTATTCTAAATTGAAAGCAGTTTTCTAAGGCCATTTAAATTTCTAATGAAAAGTCACTCAAGGCCACAGTACAGAATAAATACATTGTTATTGATCATGCAATAAGGTATTAAGCTAATTTAATAAGGCTTCACCCTGAGATGTACTTAGCTACCTGTCTTGTCATTTCCCAACTACCGTGAAGCTTGCTGGTTAGCCATGGCCCGGTAACCGTCCTCTCTGATGTGACTCTGCACATACCACACCTGGATGTCCCTGAAAACCTCATCCTGCACCAGCTCTTCTCCCTGTCGGCAAAGTACAGTGACAGAGTGAGGATTCATTCCTCTTGAAATGACCCTGTCTACAATATCCACTTTTTATCTCCTTAATCAGCAAAGTGGTACTCTGAGGACTGGCGGGTTCACTGCCTGGAGGCACATTTATTACCAAGACACGAGCTGAATAATTGTGTATTTACTAACTTCGCCGTAACCTCACAGTGAGGCCGTCTCTTCCAACAAGGTGAGCAGGAGAACAGAATTGCTCCTCTGCTTGTAGCTAGCTCATCAATTACCACTGGTTCCCATCCCAAACCACCATTTCCGCTGTCCTTTCCCCTGGATCGGTTGATATGTTTTATCACAGGTCTACCACCGAGAGAGAAGGCTGGCTTGCTTTGGTCGGAGCTCTGTGCCTTAGGTGGAGATACCACAAAGAACAGTTAGTGCAGAGGTGAAGGGGACTCACTTTCTTTAGAGAGGAGACTTGCCTCAAATCATATTCTATTTGTCAGTGTGGAGTATGTGCTAATGTAACATGAAAGGCAGGCTTGTTGAGGTATCTGTTCCTCCCAGTACCCCACAGCCGGCAAGCCCCAAAGAAAAACACACATAGGACTCCATAAGATTATAAACTGATTGAGCCATTAGCTCAGGCTTCTTGTTAACTCTTTTTTTCTTGTTAACTCTTATAGCTTATATTAACCCATTATTCTCATCTATGTTAGCCACATGGCTCAGTACCTTTTCCAGTGGGGCAGGTTACATCTTGCTTCTCTGTGGTCTGGGCAGGAATGGAGGAATGGGCTTCCTCCTTCTTAGCCTTTTCCTGTTCTCATTGCCCTGCCTCTACTTCCTGTCTGGTTGACCCACTTATACTTCCTGCCTGGCCAATCAGCGTTTTATGAAAATATATGACTGACAGAATACAGATAATTCTCCCGCACCATGCTAAAAATTAAAGTGAAAGTGTAATAAAAATAAAGAAGAGGCTTGGGACCTTTGATCTAGAAAGTCCTGTGAAAACAATGCAAACATAGGTGGCTGAGCTGCTTTCTGTGAAAGTAAGGTTAGGTTAGAAGTCTATTGGTACAGCATCAGGGTAGACTCTCACAGACAGATTAAGTGAGCCTGCTAAGGGAAGGTTAGCCTAGGAGCCTATTGGTACAGCATCAGGGTAGACTCTCACAGAGAGATTAAGTGAGCCTGTTAAAGGGATAAGGGAAGTGTGTGCTTTTTGACGTGGAAGGGTTCTAGCATATATTAAGACAGATTTGGAAAGTGAGCTGGATCTGTGTCTTGATAAAATGATACCTACTACATATTCTTTATGGCAATGAAGAGTAGTACATTGAAACCTAAAATGTATAGTGTTCTACCTCGTTCTGGATCTATGACTATGTTATCTGTAGCTCTCTCTATGTGTGTATGTATAGCATCAGCACAAACATGGAAAATTATTGACGACACCGAACTTTCAGGCAGTTAGAGCTGTAGATGTGTTTGTTGGTGATTTATGTCATTGCCATCTTAATGGGGTTACTGTGGGCTAAACCTTGAAAGTTATGAGCGATCGGCAACAAAGATACTTTCCTGCTCCCTCTTCTATTATTTATTTTGAAATGGGGTTTTATTAAGTTGCCCAGGCAGGCTTTGAGCTTGTGACCCTCCTGCCTCGGCCTTTAGGGTAGCTGGGTTTATGGCCTGTGCCATCAAGTTTGGCCATTCTATTACATTTTTACAAGTAGATACATAACTATATATGAAAGTACACACAGTACCTAAATGAGTTATGTATGCAAAAAAACTATATTTACTTTTTAGATAATCAAGTGTCAAGTTAACTGTGCATATTAAATTTTTATTGAGATTTTGTTGATTATCAAAATGTACAAAAGAACATGAATATAGGAACTTAATAAACATGGCAAATTCTTAATTCTCATTCATTTAAGTCCATCATTATGGTATATGCCTTTAATCCAGCATTTGGAAGGCAGAGGCAGGAGTTTGAGTCTAGCCCGATCTACATCGTAAGTTCTAGGTCAGTAAGGGTAACACAGTTAAGACTGTCTCAAACAACAAACAACAGCAATAACAACTTCCAAACAAGGGCTGGAGAGATGGCTCAGTGGTTAAGAACACTGACTGCTCTTCCAGAGGATCTGAGTTCAATTTCCAGCACCTACATGGTGGCACACAGATATCTCTAACTATAGCCACATGGAATCTGATGCCCTCTCCTCATGTGCAACAAGCCAGATAAAACAGCTACATATATAAAAGAAACAAATAAATCTATAAAATCAAAATAATGATTTAACAATCTAATTATATTAAAGGTGGGGGGAAAGGAAGACAGAAGACTGAGCGTGATTGTCTTAGTTAGGGAATTATTGCTGTGAGAGGCACTATGATCATGACAATTCTCCCTCTCTTTAGTTTTTCAGGATAGGATCTCTCTGTGTAGTCTTGGCTGTCCTAAAACTCACTCTGTAGACCAGGTTGGCCTTGAACTCACCGATAATTTCCTGCCTCTGCATTCTGAGCGCTGGAATTAAAGGCATGCACCACCACCGCCTGGCAACTATTATAAAGTAAAACATTTAATTGGCTGACTCACAGTTCAGAGGTTTAGTCCATTGTTGTCATAAAGGAAACATGGTGGCATGCAGGCAGACATGGTGCTGGAAAGGTAGCTGAGAGTTCTACATCTGGATCTGCAGCAGGAAGAGACAGCTACACTGGGTATAGCTTGAGTGTCTGAGATTTAAAACCTACCCCCAGTGACACACTTTCTCCAACAAGGCCACACCTTTTAATAGTGCCACTCCCTATGGACCTATGGGGGATATTTTCTTTCAAATCACCACAATGATGAAGTGATAGTAATAACTGCTGGCTCTTACCCAGGGTTTACTATGAGCTGGGTCGACACTCTTCCAACTGCTCAGCTGCCATGGCACAGAAGCCACTACTGCTGGGCAAACTAAGGTACAGTGAGGGGATCTTATTGAGTCTACTAATAAAGCCAAGCTTGGAATCTAAGCAAACTGGTGTAAGTTTCCCCGGGGCAGTCATTCCATGAGTCCATAATCCAAAATAAAACTGAACATCTGTACCGTATAACTAAAGTGGGTACTAAGATATGGGAAAGGCCAGATAGGAAGTGTAACCATCTGCAGGAATGAAAATTCTAAGGAAAAACTTGTGTTCCCTCCTTTGTTTCTAAGACTACTGAGACAATGAACCCCAAGATAGGAAAAGAAAAAGCCTGGGGTCCTGGTGCTAGCCAGGGAGAGTTTGTTTCCTAGAAAGAGATTTTATGCAGCTCTGGAAGTTTTTCAGTCCTTCTGGCAGGAGAGGCTGGAGCTGAGACAGAGATGATGGTTGGGACCACACCGTGACCAGGACTGCCTGGCTAAGGCTGGAGCTGAGACAGAGGTGATGGTTGGGACCACACCGTGACCAGGACTGCCTGGTTGTACTCATCTCTTCTCTTCAATTCAAACCTCATGTCAGGACCCCAAACATGGACTTGAAGGTCACCTGACCTCTTTGTTCCTATTCCCAACATGGCACATTGAATAGCTCTCCTTTCTCTGCTTTCCACTTGTTTCTTTAACTGGCCTGTTTACTTGACTGAGCCTAGCATATTAGGAATGTCAGGGCTAGAGCTCTGACCTGAATAATATCAATAGCAAAGCAGAGGTCACTGAAAATCCTTCTGATCAGTCAATCAGAAGGACAGAGTGAAGGTCCTGATAGGAAATTGGGAAATCCAAGCACAATCTTTCAGCAGGGAAAGAGGGCACATTCCTGTAATCTTAGCACTCGGGAGACATAGTGGTGTGATCCTAGCACTCAGAAGGTGTGGTAGTGTGATCCTAGTACTCAAGAGGTATGGTAGTGTGATCCTAGCATGCAGAAGGCATGGTGGTGTGATTCTAGCACTTGAGAAGCATGGTGGTGTAATTCTAGCACTCAGGAGGTGTGGTAGTGTGATCCTAGCACTGGGGAGGCATTGTGGTGTGTTCCTACACTGGGGAAGCATGATGTTGTTATTCTACCACTCAGAAGGCACAGTGGTGTGATTCTATCACTCAGGGGGCATGGTGGTGTTATCATAGCACTTGAGAAGCATGGTGGTGTGATACTAGCCTTGTGAGGTATGGTGATGGTGGTGTGATCCTAGTACTTGTGAGGTATGGTGGTATGATCCTAGTACTTGTGAGGTATGGTGGTGTGATCCTAGTACTTGAGAGGCATGGTGGTGTAATTCTAGTACTTGGGAGGCATGTTGCTGTGATCCTAGTACTTGGAAGGCATGGTAGTGTGATCTTAGCACTCAGGAGGCATGGTGATGCGATCCTAACACTCAGGAGGCTGAGGAAGGAGGATTATAAGTTCTAGGTCAGTCTAAGCTACACAGTGAGAAGTCTGTTATTTTTTTACTCATCTGGTTGAGGCAGAATTTTCAGCAGCACAGAAGCTGATTGAAATTTAGAAAGACTGGGACAAGCCTTCCAGTAGGAGTTGAGCAGGAACATTCTGTCATCAGCCTAATCAATATTCTTCTTGTCAGCAGCAACCCAGATGGTCAGCAACAATTTTTTCCCTTCTTCTATAAATTCAGGTCAGCATCAAAGTCCTAAATCATGTGTAAAAGCCTTCAGTCAACTCTCCAGGGGTTCACGCTCAACCCGATACACTGACCTACTCCTAGAGGCATGGAGAGGAGCCTCTGTGCCAGGGGTCTTTCTTTCTTTCTTCCCGAAAAGGCTCTCATAGCCTCCTCCTGTAAATAGAATTCTGTGACTCTAACACTTGTGGGGGTGGAATACACAAAACACCAGAATTTCCTTAACTCTAACACTTGTGGAGGTGGACTACACAAAATACCATTTTTCTCTACACGTCTGTGTTCTAAGCCACTGGTAAGACATAATAAAAACCTGTGGGTGGATCTACGACCTGAACTGGCAAGAACTTTTGAGTTTTCTCATATTCACTATGTGATGATCTCAATATTAAAGAGCATACCATACTTGCATTTATTTCTCACTCCAACCAAAGTCATGGGAAGCTGTCTATCTTTATGGTGAATGGATTATGGTGACTAGAATTTGTTGAACCAGAGTGAAAATTCAGTGAAACAGACAATAAACCAGCCCTGTCATCCCATAGTATCATTTTCTAATTCAGTGTTTAATATGGTCTGATTGTTTGCCTCTGCCCCTGAGCTTCCTGTGTTGAAGCCTTGACTCCAATGTGGTGGTATTTAGAGGACAGATGACATTAGGTTTAGATGGGTTCGTGAGGGTAGGATCACCATTAAGAGATGCATGTCCTACAAAAAGAGACATCAGAGCTATGCCTTCCTTTTTGTCTCCATTTGTATATGGCATGGGAGGCCATATGAGGAACCCTTGAGAGCACCCTCACCTAATCCATTCCCTACCTGTACCTTGTTCTTGGGCTTATTGTCTCTAGAGATGGGAGAAATAGATTCTTGTTTCTTCTACCCAAACATTTTTTCCAATCTTAATTGAACAACATAGTACTTTGATCATTTAGCCATATTTCTGCCTACTGAACTTTTTTTTAAAAGCAATACTATTATACCCAATCTTATGATTAGACACAAAGAGTTTTCTTTTTCGACAAACCAACATAAAACCAGTACTGTGTTGGTAATATTGGCATGACAACAATCAGTGACTCAGTGACATTTATTGCCAGACTTGACACCCATTACATGGAGTATCTTCTCCACTTGTGAAGAACATCCATTACCTTAAATATCAACTTAATTTTTCTTTGTCGGTGTTCATTGGCATATGTTGCCCAAAGCAGCTTGCTTCTGATTGTGTAGAAGACAAGGGCTTTTTTTTTTTTTAATAAAAATGGAGTAAAATATAAAAGCGATAGAGGATACTTTTTATTTTCCACTATGCCTAGAGTGCTGAGGTCACTGGCATGGTTAAAAGGTTGGTCAGAAGAGGTCATGAAAGGAGGTTAGCCACAGACACTACTGGCTGCTCTATAGACTCCATAAGGGAACCTCCCCATGAGTGACTTGGGAATATGTGGACAGAGGAATAGTCCCAAGATCTTGGATCCTTACCTGGATCCTGCCTAAGATAAATGCTTAAGGAAACATCACATTCCACTCTTAAAGTGAACACATGAGCTCACTCTGTGGACAGCCAGGGAAAGAATCACTTAAAAATAGCTATCTTGATGATGAGGAATCAAGTAGACAAAGTTACACAAACTGAAACCTTCCAAGGTACGGCCTGCAGGCAAACACAGAAGACTTTTAAATACCCCTCCAAACACCTTCAAGAGGGAAGAAACTGTGGAGCAGACACATTCGAAGAAAAGATCTCAGGGGCTCAGAATCCCCGTGTGGGATGACTGCAGAACATTGTCCTCTCAAAGACAGGAAAAGATAATTGAATCTTTGAAAAAAGTATTCATTTATTTTACATGTGTGTGTGTTTTGTCTATCTGTATGTTTGTACATTTTATGTATACAGTATCTGACAAGGACCAAAGAGGGCACTAGATCCCCTGGAGTGGGAATTGCAGGTGGTTGTGAGCCACCATGTGGGTGCTGGGAATTGAGCCTGGATCCTCTGGAAGAACAGATAATACTCTCTTAATTATTGAGCCGTATCTCCAGTCTCAAATGATTTCTTTGAAACAAAGACAACAGCAAAAGAATTCAAGGAACTCTCACATACATACACACACACACACACACACACACACACACACACACCAAGAAAATACGACACTATCAAAGAGACAAAACATTATTCTAGCAATTGATCTAAAAATGAAGATCTGTAAGTATCCTTTTAAAGAATTCATAGTATTGATTTTAGGGAAGTTTATTCAAACTACAAGAAAACAGCTAATACAGTAAAAAAAAAACACAAAAATGTGTCTAGCAAAGAGATAGAAACCTGGAGAAGAACCTGGTATAATTTCTGGAGCTGAAGATTAAATGACTGAAATAGAGATGTGGGATGCCTTCAGTATGCTACACATAAACTCTAAGAGCTTGTTAGTAATAAGCCTGAGATAATAGGCCAAACAGTTTGAAATTAATCTTAAGCCTCAAAGTAGTTATTTGGGAATTGGCAGGCAGGAAAGAAACTGCCAGTTACAAATGGCCTACCAATATGAGGCTGTCAAATTTCCGTGGGATTTGAGAAAGCTTTAAAAAATTTTCTGAGTGCACAGAAATGGAGCCACACTAGTTTTCCTGAACTCAGAGTCTCACGCCAGCAGCAGTGCAGAGACATGTTTGCCAGCAGCTGCTTATGCAATGGAGCTGGTCACCAGTAGCCATGAGCTAAGTGGCATGGTGGGTCTCCGCAGTCTCACACAGGTTTCTGCACAGAGAGAGACTAATCAGCTTGCCCTGTGAGATGGATTTAGCTTTCGCTCATTCAGACAAAAAATGTGGGCAAACTGCACACCACCTAGTGGCAGTGTTGGGGAGGGAGGCAGGTAAATGTGACACTCATTGCTGCCTCTGCCATATTGAAAAGCCAAGTGGGGTGGAACCATCAGCCAAAGCGGCTGCTCTGGTCCTAGCCATGCCCACTGTAACAAGAAAGGATTACAGATACATAATAAAGACAGATTCAGACAAAAATAAACCTCTAAACATGTCCCAGTGTGTTTAGAAAATGTACGTAAGATTAAAAAAAGAAAATGGGTATAGACAGTTATAGAAAGAAATAAATGATTTTTAAAAACAAAACAGTCTTTAAAGAGACAGTAAAATAATATAAAAAGCCATGTAAAGATGAAAAATACACAGGGAGTCTGAATTATGTATACTATTGTTTGGTTCTTTTTTGAAATTTTTGATTCTTAATGAGCCAACTGCAGAGAGACATTTGATTGTGGGCACTGCTAAGCTAAACCAACATAAAAGTATCTTGACATCAAAATTTGGGTCTAAGGATATGTTGTTTTGAAAAAGAGGTTCTGCTTTAGTTTCCACAGAAGATGAGAAGCTGTGGATCCCTTCCAGGCTAATTTGGTTTAATCAAGTAAGAGCCCCCAAGAGGTCTCTACGAGAGTGATGGGCCAGGTGATCCGATATCTAGAACAGTTTCAAGGCAACTGACTGAGATGATACAGTCTCACAGACTACTACAGTCAAGATTTAACCATAATTCTAAATTTTCTCAGGTTTCCCATAAGATTACCAGTGCCCCAATCAGCAGGAAGTAGTATAGAAAACTATGCCCAGATTCCCAAAATATTGTTTATAAATGTTTGTTTTCATTTAAAGGGGGTTGATTATAATTGATTAATGGTCATAGTCAATCTCTTTATAAAGAAAAAAGGGGGATATAAATATAGATATGATAAAAGGTAAATTATTAAATCTACTTTAATCCAAAAACAACTGTTAATCTGAAATATTTTGTATTGGTATGGATTTTGGTTTACTGATACAAATTTAAGGCCAGTTTTGTAATATTGTATGTATATTTCTACTCTTGTTTAATGTATTATGCTTATGCAATTATTAAAAAGTATAGTTAATAAATACAAATTAATAGTCATTCATAATAGGCAAACTTAGACATATTAGATTTTCTAGATATGCAAAGATATATTTAAGATGAATAGACAATCTTAAGATACTTTAAAGACCTACAGAATATGGCATTTAAAATGTTTTAAGAACTTAGATTTTTCTTGAAAGTGAGACATGTCTGGTCCTGGCAGCATCAATTAATTCAAAGAGGATGATGGGCATTGAAGAAACTCCTTATGGAGTTTGCTTTCAATGTGACAAGGCCAGCCATTTGGGCAAGAAACTGTTCTTGCATGAACTGCTTGATTCTATTATGTAAAAACTGGACATGCAGGATTCACAATGGAAAGTGGAAACAGACCATTAAACTTTGCCCAATCAAAGTAGGATGGTCCTTCAGGTATCTGCTTCATGGAAGAGTCTGCCAGACATTCTGCAGACACAGAGGAAAATGATTGAAAAACTGCCAATAGAGGCAGGACAGTTTCAAATTTCCTGGTTCACTGAGAAGTCTGCCATAAACTTTATGCCTATAGGATAAAAATGGATGCCCAACATTACAGAAGAACTTTGAATGACTATCCAGGCAGTCAGATGTCTCTGTTATTTCTAGAGTTTTGGAAGTTGTTTGCAATGTACTTCCTGTTTACTTAGGTAATATTATATCCTTCTGTGGTGTTTGATAGAGTTGAAGACTATATAGCTGTAATTATAGTTTTCTTTAGTTATGATAAATGGTAAATTAGATATAAAACTTTAGACTTACAAAGATAGAATAGATGATAGAATATTTTCCCTGAACACAGGGAGAAAGAAGGCAGAGTCAAGGGAGATGTTAGCAGTCACCGGAAAAGCAAGATATGAGGTAACAAGCCACAAGCCTCATAGTAAAATATAGACTAAAATGGTTTAGTTTAAATTGTAAGAGATAGTTGATGATAAGCCTGAACTAATATGTCAAACATTTTGTAATTAATATTATGTCTTAGAGTGGTTAATTGGGAACTGGGAGGTAGGAGAGAAACCTCTAGTTACAATAATGACTAAAATGGTAAATTCAGTGGAAGGTTTCAACAGCAAACTTGATTCAAGAGAAGGAAGAATATATTCCCTAGACATAGGTTATTTGAAGGGGATGAAAATGAATGAAGAAAGTCTATGGGATGCATGGGGTATCATCAAGAAAGCTACCATTTGCATTATGGAAATTTAAGAAGAAAAGGAGAGGGGGAATGATAATGTCAAAAAATAAAACAAAACAAAAAATTAAAAAAAACCAAAAAACCTCACCAAATCAGAGATAAGATATGGATGTCTAGTTCATGAAGTCCAGAGCTCTCCACATGGACTAAAAAGCATTTAACCAAGAAAAATGAACTCAAACTATCAAAAATTTGATAGTATCAAGAGAAAAACCCATCATAGAAAAGAGAACTTCTTGAGAAGCCAGGGTGTCTATGTCCACTGGGAAGCCATCAGTGGGTCCTCAGTAGATGCAAATTCTCAGTCAGATTCAGTGCAGTCTCATCAAAGACTCAAAGGCAATGCTCCTAACAGTAAAAAATCTTAAAATTATGTGGGTCCATGAAGGGTTTCAAATAGCCAATGTTATTTTAGGGAAAGAAAACCCAAACTAAAGACAATGTACTTTCTTATTCTGGATTATATTACAAAGGGATAATTATCAAAGTGATGCACTACTCTAGTAAACACAGTCGCATAACCCAGGGGACCCAAATAGGAAGTCCAGAAATGAGCACATCCATGAACATTTGCTACTCTCTGTCAAAGGTGCAAGGACTCACACAGCGGACATGAACATCCATAGATGGTGCTGGGAAAACTAGATCTGTGTGTTCAGAAGTCTGAGACTGGATCATGTTTCTCACTGCCATAAGGAGCAGGCAAATACGGATGAGAAGGTGAGAAGGTGTAAGTCCCCAAACCATCATGCTTCTTGTAGAAATCAGAGTAGTGTGAGCATGGTGTCCCATGCCCAGAGCACTTGGAGGCTGAAACAGAAGGACTGATATGAATTTGAGGGCACACTGAGCTATATACAGCATGTACTTATGGGTAGAGAGGGATGGAGGAGAAGAGTGAGGGGGAGGAGGGGGAAGAGCACTCCATGACTTTGGAGTGAGCAATAATTTCAAGAATTGAATATGTTGCCAAAAGAACAAGAAGCAAAGGCAAAAATAAAAATAAATTATATTATATAAAACTAAAAAGTTCCTGTACATCAAAGGAACAATAATAATATTAGAAGGCATTCTGTGGAATGAAGAAAATATTTTCAAATCATACATTTCATGAGGTGTTAAATGCTATCAATATATCTGTAACATTATATATGTAACATTAACATCTTATGAAATGTATGAGCATATCAACATATATACAGAAATTAAAACGTATATCACAGATAGGATGTGGGATTTCCCTCTGTATGCTGTGGTTACTATTGGTTAATAAAGGAACTGGTTTTGGCCTACGCAGGGAACAGGCAGGGAAAACTAAATGGAATGCTGGGAGGAAGAAGGCAGAGTCAGAGAGAAGCCATGTAGCCCCATCAGAGACAGACACCGGTTGGAACAACTTTGCCGGTAAGCCACAGCCACGTGGTGATGCACAGATTACTAGAAATGGGTTAAATTAAGATGTAATAGTTAGTTAATAAGAAGTTAGAGCTAACGGGCCAAGCAGTATTTTAAATAATATAGTTTCTGTGTGATTATTTCGGGGCTGAGCAGCCAGGAACCAACAAGTGTCTCTCTCCTCCAACACAGATATATATATATATATACATGTCAAACAACCCAACATCAAAAGTTCCAAAATTATCCAGTTATTCAGGTCCTTTCTACATTTTGGATAATAGAGTAATTTGTTTTTTTTTCCCCTCCTATAGTATCTCTATCTAAGAAATACGCTACAAAACAAAAACTTAAAGGGTGAGTGATAAATTGTAGGTGAAGTTCTATTGCCATCATGCAGCCGATGACAGGAAACAGGCTATGGGTGAACTTGACAGTGAAGCTGAGTAAGAGGTCGTGGCCGCTCTAATATCTACAGAACAGGGCAGAACACTGAAATGGCCCAAAGAAAACCAGCCTGAAAATGTTTAATTTGGATACAATTTATAATTTTGAGCTGTTATTTTTATGACAGACCTTGTCTAAGTGCTTTTCGTTTTCAGAATGATTTTTATTCTCTTAATCACTCATGAAATTGATACCACTGCCATCTTCTTGTATAGATTAAAAGAAGGATGAATGACCGTGGAGCTAAAGGACTTGGCCGGCTTCACGTTGTTAATGTGACTTGAGCCAAAGCTGGCTCTGAAGTGCACAATTCTAATCACTGCGTGGCATTCTCAACATAATATTAATGGAAAATGTAATTTATGGATTCTTTGGCTATAATAGAATCATGTAGTAGATTTACTATATCACCACATAAATTCAATTTCGTTATTCTATGAACTCATAGTTCAATAAACCAACTCTAGCAGATTTTAAACAATGTAAAACCCTATTGGAAAGATCTGATGATGTAGGAAATTCTTCTCCACTTCTGCTCCCAAAACATTGTGTTAGTCGCCAGAAAGTTCTATTCAACATCATCCTCCATTTGGAAAATTCAGCTTTCTGGGATTAATTTTTCAATGCTTCAGGTTTGGCTTCAATTATCCATGAATCATTACAGGTCTCATGGATTAAATATGAAAACATTCCAGCAAGATTGCATAGAGTTTTTAAGTCAAAAATAGCATATGAGCTTAGAATGTTACCATCAGAATTAGGTCTCTGCACCACGTCTTCCTTCCATCATAGCAAAACCTCTGTGGTTGGGATCAACCCTAGAAATCTCAAGAAGTCCAGAAAATCAAGGCCTTCAGATGACAAATGATCATACAGACTCATATCTCAGATAATGAATAACAAATAATTTTTTAAAACTTCTCTCATTTATTTTGTTAGGCCCCACAATGTTGTGGATGGAACCCAGGTTCCCCACTTATTAGGCAACAAATCTAGTATTGAGCCCTACCCCAGCTCAACACTGGCCTTTCTGCTGGGCAAACCATTTTCTGCACTGAATCCATAGACACCTTAGCAATAGAAACCTCAGGCTTGATTACATGCATCCCTCTATTCAAGTGGTGGCGCTACGTTTTAATATTTGGAACTGTCAACAGTAGAGACTATGACACATATCAGTTTTTCAAATACAACCCAAAAGCTACTTTTCAGGCTGCCCTGATTCCATGTTGTATAAAATAAAGCTTCATAGATGTCCTTTTCCGAGGCAGTGTCCCACTGTGTAGCCCTGGCTGTCGTGGAATTCACTATGTGTAGACCAGGCTGACCTTGAACTCAAAGAGATTCATCTGTCTCTAACCCCTGAGTACTGAGATTAAAGATTTGAACCACTAAACCAAGTTATCAGTTGACTGCTTAGGTTAGCTGAAGTGGCTTGCTGTAAGCTGAACCCATTGAGTAAAACTTGGTTTGGTTTTCTGTGAGGGGCTCACGTGAATGTGAGGCTCTTTGGATTTGGAAGTTATTCCTGAGACACTAAAGGAGTTAGGTGGCAAGGGCATGCACTCAGTTCACTCTCCCCTTTCTGACAAGCTCAATCTCAGAGCAGTAGATGCTGGCTGCAGGTCTCAGATTTCCTGCATGCCTCCATGGTGGTTCCTGATACTGGCAAGGGAGAGAGAGGAAGGAACTAAACTTCGGCTGTGTTGCTGGTGTCCCAGCACCCGGCTGGAAGGAAGGGACCTACCTCCCCTTCAGGCCACAGTAGACCTGGGGCAACTTTATCCTAGTTCTGTGAAGAAGAGAGCCCCTCAGCACAGCGGCGTGCAATGGTTTAAAAGACACAAGCTTTCAGCAGTCAATAATAAATAATTTCAAGGAAAATCTAGGAATTTATGTCAGAACTTGCCAGGTTTTTGTTTTTGATGGGCCACAGTGTGTTGGCAACCTGGAGGTTAAACTGAAACACACACAGTGATGGTAGGAAGTGGTGAAGAAAAAAATGTGAAGATCTGCTGCCAGCAATGCAGAAACAACATCACATCGAGATGTAAAACAGGATTGGCTCACAGTTCTTTGATGGATTAAAGCAGTGTTTCTCAACCTGTGGGTCCCTACTTATTTGAGGGTCAAAAGACCCTTTCAGGGGGCTGGAGAGATGGCTCAGAGGTTGAGAGCACTGACCGATCTTCCAGAGGTCCTGAGTTCAATTCCCAGCAACCACATGGTGGTTCACAGCACTCTATAATGAGATCTGGTGCCCTCTTCTGGCCTGCAAGCATTCATGAAAGGAATGTTGTATACATAATAAATAAATAAATCTTTAAAAAAAAAGACCCTCTCATAGGGGCCGCACATCAGATATCCTGAATATCATATATTTATATTGCAATTTATTACAGTAGCAAAATTGCAGTTATGAGGTAGCAATGAAAATAATTTTATAGTTGGGGTCACCACAACATGATGAACTGTATTAAAGGGTCACAGTATTAGGAAGGTTGAGAACCTCTGCTTTAGAGGACTAAGAATCTACATGTCATATCAAACTTAAATAATTTTCAGAATTTTTAATGTAAATCCTCAAAAGAGTAGTATTCTGCTATAGATTCATGGCTGATCACTAGTGTTATCATAAAATAAAAATTGTTTTGATACCTTAAAAGTTATTAAAGTTCTTTGGATCAGGTCTAATAGCCTATCCTACTACCTCTCAGTTTGGAGTCAATTATTTTATTCTAAATTTTAATTAATAATCATATCATTTAATCTGTAACTCCAAGTATTTGCTGCTGATTATGTTCAAATCAGAATATTGACATTGAATGATGTGGGATTCCCCTCTGTATGCTGTGAATGCCATTGATTAATAAAGAAGCTACTTTGGTCCTATTGCAGTGCAGAATAGGGCAAGGAAGGAATTCCAAGCAGATAGAGGAAGAGAGGGTAGGTGGAGTTAAAGAGATGCCATGTAGCCACCAGAGGAGAAAGGCACCCACCACCTGTGCACCAGTACCAGTAAACCACGAGCCTCATAGTAAAATATATAATAGAAATGGATTAATTTTTTTTTAAGTAAGTTTTATTAAATTATAAAAGTTTCCATTTCCGCCCCTCTTCCCAACACCCTCCCACTCCCCCCACTCCCTCTCCTCCTCCCTCTTCATCCCTTAGGGCAGTCAGGGTTTCCTGCCCTGTGGGAAGTTCAAGTTCCTCCCCCCCCCTCCAGGTCCAGGAGATGAGTGTCCAAACTGACTTGATCCCCAAAATCCAGAATATGTAGAGGAAACAGGTCCCAGTGTCATAGTCAATGGCTTTTCAGAAAGACTCCGGGCCAGCCACATTCAGAGAATCCGGTCAAATTCCGAGAATCTGGTAATATCACTTCCTCGTTCAGTCCCAGTCCAACTGGCCTTGGTAAACTCTCATTAGATCCGTTCCATTGTATCAGTGGGTGATAGCATCCCTCGCAGTACTGATTTCGTTTTTCATGTTCTTCCTCCTTCTGTTCCTCATTTGGACCTCGGGGGGCTCAGTCCAGTGCTCCAATGTGGGTTTCCGACTTTATCGCTGTCCTTCGCCAGATGAAGGATCTATGGTGACAAGCAAAATATACATCAGTATGGTTATGGGCCACGGCCGATTCAGGCACCCTCTCTGTCCAGAGAACAATCTGGGGGATCTCTCCTTGGACCTGGGGTCCCATATATAATCAAGTCTCCTGTAAACCCTAAAATGACTCCCTTAGTTGAAAAATATTCTTCCCTGATCCCATATTCATCCTCCCTCCCTCCCCCCCATCCCAGGCCAACGAGCTTTCCCCATTCCTCCCCTACTCCCTTCTCTCTAACCCTCTCCCCTTCCATCAACCCTCCCACCCCCCCCCATGCACCCGAGGTTACCTGGGACTCTTGACTATTTCCTACCTCCTGGTGGATAGGTAAATAATCTTCATCAGGTTCATCTTCTTATTTAGCTTCTCTAGGATCACGAATAATAGGCTCAAAGACCTTTAATTATGGTTAGAATCCACTTATGAGTGAATACATACCGTGTTCCTCATTTTGGGTCTGGCTTACCTCACTCAGTAAAGCGTTTTCTATTTCCATCCATTTGCATGCAAAATTCAAGATGTCATTGTTTTTTACCGCTGAGTAAAACTCTAATGTGTATATGTTCCACACCTTCTTTAACCATTCTTCTATTGAGGGGCACCTAGGTTGTTTCCAGATGCTGGCTATTACAAATAGTGCTGCTATGAACATAGTTGAACAAATGCTTTTGTAGTATGATAGGGAATCTCTTGGGTATATTCCCAGGAGTGGAATTGCTGGGTCCTGAGGGAGGTTGACTCCCAGTTTCCTGAGAAACCGCCACACTGATTTCCACAGTGGCTGCACGAGTTTGCATTCCCACCAACAATAGATGAGTGTTCCCCTCACCCCACATCCTCTCCAGCATAGGCTATCGCTGGTGTTTTTGACTTTAGCTATTCTGACAGGTGTAAGATGGTATCTCAAAGTGGTTTTGATTTGCATTTCCCTGATCGCTAAGGAGGTTGAGCATGACCTTAAGTGTCTTCTGGCCATTTGAAGTTCATCTGTTGTGAATTCTCTGTTAAGTTCAGTACCCCATTTTTTAATTGGGTTAATTAGAGTTTTAGTGCCTAGTTTCTTGAGTTCTTTGTATATTTTGGAGATCAGACCTTTGTCTGATGAGGGGTTGGTGAAGATCTTCTCCCAGTCAGAAGGCAGCCTTTTTGTCCTACTGACAGTGTCCTTTGCTTTACAGAAGCTTCTCAGTTTCAGTAGATCCCATTTATTCATTGTTTCTCTTATTGTCTGTGCTGCTGGGGTCCTACTTAGGAAGAGGGCTCCTGTGCCTATATCTTGTAGACTACTTCCCACTTTCTCTTCTATCAGGTTCAAAGTGGACGGATTAATGTTGATGTCTTTAATCCATTTGGACTTGATTTTTGTGCATGGTGATAGATATGGATCTACTTTCATTTTTTTACAGGTTGACATCCAGTTATGCCAGCACCATTTGTTAAAGATGCTTTCCTTCTTCCATTGTATACCTTTAGCTCCCTTGTCAAAAATTAGGTGCTCATAGGTTTGTGGGTTAATATCCGGGTCTTCTATTCGATTCCAAAGGTCGATTTCTCTGTTCTTATGCCAATACCAAGCTGTTTTCAATACTGTAGCTCTATAATAGAGTTTGAAGTCAGGGATGGTAATGCCTCCTGAAGTTCCTTTATTGTATAAGATTGTTTTGGCTATCCTGGGTTTTTTGTTTTGCCATATAAACTTGATTATTGTTCTCTCAAGGTCTGTGAAGAAGTTTGATGGGATTTTGATGGGGATTGCATTGAATCTATAGATTGCTTTTGGTAGAATTGCCATTTTTACTATGTTGATTCTCCCAATCCAAGAGCAGGGAAGGTCTTTCCATTTTCTGGTATCCTCCTCAATTTCTTTCTTCAAGGACTTAAAGTTTTTGTCAAATAGGTCTTTCACTTCCTTGGTTAGAGTAACCCCAAGATATTTTATGCTATTTGTGGCTATCATGAAAGGTGATGTTTCTCTGATTTCCCTCTCTGCTTCTTTATCCTTTGTGTATAGGAAGGCCACTGATTTTTTGGAGTTGATCTTGTATCCTGCCACGTTACTAAAGGTGTTTATCAGCTGTAGGAGTTCTTTGGTAGAGTTTTTGGGGTCACTTATGTAAACTATCATATCGTCAGCAAATAACGAAAGTTTGACTTCATCCTTTCCAATACGAATCCCCTTGATCTCCTTATGTTGTCTTATTGCTATTGCTAGAACTTCAAGCACTATATTGAAGAGGTATGGAGAGAGTGGACAGCCTTGTCGCGTTCCTGATTTTAGTGGAAAGGCTTTGAGTTTCTCTCCATTCAGTTTGATGTTAGCTGTCGGCTTGCTGTATATTGCTTTTATTATATTTAGGTATGATCCTTGTATCCCCAGTCTCTCCAACACCTTTATCATAAATGGGTGTTGAATTTTGTCAAATGCTTTTTCAGCATCTAGTGAGATGATCATATGGTTTTTTTCTTTCAGTTTATTTATATGATGGATTACATTGATAGATTTGCGAATGTTGAACCAGCCCTGCATCTCTGGAATGAAGCCGACTTGATCATAATGGATAATTTTTCTAATGTGCTCTTGGATACGGTTTGCCAGTATTTTATTGAGAATTTTCGCGTCAATGTTCATGAGTGAGATTGGCCTGTAATTCTCTTTCTTGGTTGTGTCTTTGTGTGGTTTTGGTATTAGGGTAACTGTAGCTTCATAAAAGGAGTTAGGCAATGACTCTTCTGTTTCTATATTGTGGAATACGTTAAGGAGTATAGGTATTAGCTCTTCCTGGAAGTTCTGGTAGAATTCTGCATTGAAACCATCTGGTCCTGGGCTTTTTTTGGTAGGGAGATTTTTGATAACTGCTTCTAATTCTTCGCGACTAACAGGTCTATTTAGATTGTTCACCTGTTCTTGGTTCAACTTTGGTATATGGTACTTATCTAAAAAAATGTCCATTTCTTTTACATTTTCCAACTTTGTGGCATATAAACTTTCGTAGTAAGATCTAATGATTCTCTGAATTTCCTCTGTGTCTGTGGTTATGTCCCCCTTTTCATTTCTGATCCTATTAATTTGCACGTTCTCTCTCTGCCGTTTGATTAGTTTGGATAGGGGTTTGTCAATCTTGTTGATTTTCTCCAAGAACCAGCTTTTTGATTCATTGATTCTTTGGATTGTTTTCTCTGTTTCTATTTTGTTGATTTCAGCCCTCAGTTTGATTATTTCCAGTCTTCTACTCCTCCTGGGTGAATCAGCTTCTTTTTTTTCTAGAGCTTTCAAGTGTGCTGTTAGGTCTCCAATGTGTGCTTTCTCCGTTTTCTTTATTTGGGCACCTATTGCTATGAACTTTCCTCTTAGCACTGCTTTCATAGTGTCCCATAGGTTTGAGTATGTTGTGTCTTTGTTTTCATTAAATTCAAGGAAGTCTTTAATTTCTTTCTTAATTTCGTCCTTGACCCAGGGGTGATTTAGTAGTTGACTGTTCAACTTCCATGAGTTTGTTGACTTCCTGGGGTTAGCATTGTTGTTGAATTCTAGTTTTAATCCATGGTGATCTGACAAGACACAGGTGGTTACTAATATTTTTTTGTATCTGTGGAAGTTTGCTTTGTTACCGAGTATGTGGTCAATCTTCGAGAAGGTTCCATGAACTGCAGAGAAGAAGGTATATTCTTTCCTATTTGGGTGGAGTGTTCTATAGATGTCTGTTAAGTCCATTTGATTCAATACCTCCAATAAATCTCTTAATTCTCTGTTTGGTTTCTGTCTGATTGACCTGTCCATTGGTGAGAGAGGAGTGTTGAAGTCTCCTACTATTAGCGTGTGTGGTTTGATGACTGCCTTGAGTTCTAGAAGAGTTTCTTTTACATAAGTGGGTGCCTTTATATTAGGGGCATAGATATTCAGGATTGAGACTTCTTCCTGATGAGTTGTTCCTGTTATGAGTATGAAATGTCCATCTCCATCTCTTCTGATTGATTTTAGTTTGAAGTCGATTTTGTTAGATATTAGAATGGCCACACCCGCTTGTTTCTTAGGTCCATTTGCTTGGAAAACCTTTTCCCAACCCTTTACTCTGAGTAGGTGTCTGTCTTTGTGGTTGAGGTGTGTTTCTTGTAAACAGCAGAATGTTGGATCCTGTTTTCGTATCCAATCTCTAAGTCTGTGCCTCTTTATAGGTGAATTGAGTCCATTGATATTAAGAGATATTAATGACCAGTGGTTGTTGACTCGAGTCATTTTTTTTTTGGGGGGGTAGTAGAGTGTATGTGTTTTCCTTCTTTGAGTTGTGCTAGTGAAGGGTCGCTAGATGTCTGAGTTATTGTAGTCAGTGTTGGCAATGTTGGATTCCTTGGGATGTAATTTTCCTTCTAATATTCTCTGTAAGGCTGGATTAGTAGTTACGTATTGTTTAAATTTGTTTTTATCCTGGAATATTTTGTTTTCTCCGTTGATAGTGAATGAAAGCTTGGCTGGGTATATTAATCTGGGCTTGCATCCATGGTCCCTTAGTTTCTGCAGTACCTCTATCCAGGACCTTCTGGCTTTCATGGTTTCTATAGAGAAGTCTGGTGTAAGTCTGATAGGTTTACCTTTATAGGTTACTTGACCTTTTTCCTTTGCAGCTCTTAATATCCTTTCTTTAATCTGAATGCTTTGTGTTTTGATTATTATATGGCGAGGGGATGTTTTTTTCTGATCCAGTCTATTCGGTGTTCTGTATGCTTCTTGCACCTTCATAGGAATATCACTCTTTAGGATGGGAAAGTTTTCTTCTATAATTTTGTTGAATATATTTTCTGGACCTTTGGTCTGCAATTCTTCTCCTTCTTCTACTCCTATTATTCTTAGATTTGGTTTTTTTATTATGTCCCATATT
This sequence comes from Myodes glareolus, assembly GCF_982192425.1. Classification (NCBI taxonomy): domain Eukaryota; kingdom Metazoa; phylum Chordata; class Mammalia; order Rodentia; family Cricetidae; genus Myodes; species Myodes glareolus. The sequence goes on along the minus strand of NC_142033.1, from coordinate 8,752,387 downwards.
TCCTGAATGTTTTGTGATGAGAATTTGTTGGATTTGCTGTTTTCTTTGGTCAGGGCATTTATTTTCTCTATGGTGTCTTCATAATCTGAGATTCGTTCTTCTATCTCTTGTATTCTATTGGTTATGCTTGTTCCTGAAGTCTCTGTTTGTTTACCTAGATTTTCCATATCCAGCCAGTCCTCGGTTTGTGTTTTCTTCACTGCCTCCATTTCAGTTTTCAATTCTTGAACTGATTCCATTACCTGTTTGATTGTTTTTTCTTGGTTTCCCAGGGTATCATTTACGAATTTACTTATTTCTTCAAACTTTTTGTTATATTTGTCTTCTATTTCTTTACTCATTTCTTCCATCTTTTTGTTATATTTTTCTTCTATTTCTTTAAGTGAGTTATTCATACCCTGTTTAAGAGACTCTATTGCTTTTATAATGACACTGTTTTCCACTTCTTCCGGTATAGGGTGTTCAAGTCCTTCTGTCATAAGATCGCTGGGATCTGGTGTTTTCGTGTTGTTTTTCAGATTGTTGGAGGAATTCTTGCCTTGGCGCCTGCCCATCTCTTCCTTCAGATGCTCTCCAATGGCTCTTCCCTCCGCTGGGTCTTTTGCTACTGGATTAATGCCCCTTGCTATCCAGGAATCACTTTGCCTGCAGCCTTAGGTTGCTGCAGGCAGACTATTAGAACAAAGGGATTTCTGTCCCTTTGCACTCACCGCCTGTACGTCCCGCGGTGCCCACCCCGGCTGAGATGGAGGAATTTAAGCCCCGAAAAAAGGAGAGGGGAGGGTATGGGTTCCAGGCAGAGAGCTGGGATGGCGTTGCAAGAGAGAGGGATTTGCTGGGGAAGCTGCCCCTTTGGAGTAGTCAGGGAGATAAGGGTGGCGGGAATATTGTGTGTTCCCTAACCGGCCTTGTGTGGCGGTCAGGAACAATACACTTACCCCTCCACAGGATCAGAGCCCCTCGCTGGTCAGAGGTGCCCCTGCCTGCAGTCTTGGCTTGCTGCAGGCCGGCTATTGGAACAAAGGGACTCCAGTCCCTTTGCACTCACCGCCTAACCTGGCCCGCAGTGCCCACCCCGGCTGAGATGGAGGAATTTAAGCCCCGAAAAAAGGAGAGGGGAGGGTATGGGTTCCAGGCAGAAAGCTGGGATGGCTTTGCAGGAGAGAGGGATTAGCTGGGGAAGCTGCCCCTTTGGAGTAGTCAGGGAGATAAGGGTGGCGGGAGTATTGTGTGTTCCCTAACCGGCCTTGTGTGGCGGTCAGGTACAATACACTTACCCCTCCACAGGATCAGAGCCCCTCGCTCAGAAATGGATTAATTTAAGATATAAGCATTAGCTGGAAATATGCTTAAACTATTGGTCAAACAGTATTGCAATTAATATAGTTTCTGTGTGATTATTTTGGGTCTGGGCAGCCAGGAAATGAACAAGCAGCCTCCGACTACAATTGAAGATACAGTTCATCTATCGATAAGATAGACAATCACCATACTCAAGTGAAAGAGAATTTAGGATATTAAAATTTATGTATTCACAATAATCTAAATCTTTTACACACATTTTATCTTTAGAACTTTCCTGTGAAAAGTTTCATTTTATTTCTTTGTTTGTTGTAGATAAGATTCAGAAGCTCATGATCTTAGGTAATCTCCCAAGAGTAATGGTGTCCTAAGGAGTCAGGGGCTTGGGCTGGGGCTGCTCGGCTGGCACCGCCTTGCAGTGCTCATGAACCCGAATTTGATCCCTGGAACCCGTGTAAGATGTTGGACGTGGTGACATGGACTTGTAATTTCCGCACTGGGAAGGTGGAATAAAAGAATTCATGAGCTCGTTGGCTGGTCGGTCTAGCTGAATTGGTGGGTTCCGGGCCAAGGAGAGACCTTGTGGCCTTCCTGGGGGTGACAGGTGCAGTTGTCTTCTGGACTCCACAGCCTATGCACACATGTGTGTGCACACCTACATATATACTCACACCTTTAGAAAGGAGAAAATCAGAACTTGAGTATGGAAATTCAGCTTCAATGTCCACGGTTATCTGCTGCACCATAAGAAAATAATATGATGGACCTGGAAACAGAACTGCACATATTCTAGAAACTACGGGGATCATTCTCATCCAGCTCTCCGAGGAAAGGATAAAAACCATATCACACACTAGGAAATGGTGGAAGAGCCAAATCGCAGCTGTCTGCTGGCACCTCTACTATTGTAACTGCTAGGCTCCCCCTCTCCAGCAGGCATCGTTTTATTTCACTTCTGATACCACGCTTGACATGCCCCGGGTATGTTGGCTTTCCCTCAGTTCCAAACTGCCACTCATTATCCCATGCCTCCCAGCCCACCGCCCGCTTCACGCCGTCATTCAGTTCCCTATGTAGTTGTAGCCACACCCGGTTCCTTCCAGACAGCTCCCGTTCCTGCCATCCTTTCCCTTTAAAGAGGGGACCCACTGCACATATTTCGTTCTTTTATTTGGTTGCTGCTGCACAGCCACTCCCCCATCTCTCTGTATATGTATATTTCTGTCTTTGCTGTTCAACCTTTCTAGAGACCCACAAGGCTCCAATCTCCATCCCTGCCTCAAACTGATCCCTACCACCATCTTTGTGCTAAGAAAGTAAGAGTCAACCTTTCATGGATACTCTGGTTGGAAAGATTTGTGGGTTGTTAAGGGCAGGCAATTGGCCATGGGACACAAAGAGTACAGAAGCAGGGTAATGGATTCTAGTGAGGGCTGAAGTCTGTGAGGCTCCATGCCTAGAAGCATGTGCAGAAGCTACAGGTGGATTTAGCATGTCCAGAATTTTATGTACAGACAACATTCAAGTAGAGGTACCAGGTGACCCAGACTCTTAAAATGCACAATTAAGGGTTAAAGAGATGACTCAGCAGTTAAGAGAACTGGGCGCTTTGCCAGGGGACCCAGGTTCTGTTTCCAGCACCCATGTAGTAGTAGCTAACAGTCCCCTGAAGCTCCAGTCTCAAGGATCCAGCACCCTCTTCTGGTGTCCATGTGCACTGTACAACATGATGCATAAACTTATACTCAGACACATAAAATAAAAAAGTAAAACCCCAAGGCTGAAATCCAGTTGACAGACATCGTGCAGTCTTCCTGGATGATGAGCTATATGTTTTTAAAAAGTGAAGAATGTTATAGGAAAGAGGAAAACACATCAAAGCTCAACAAAGAAGCCAGAGCCCACTCTGCCTTAATCTTCTATGTCTTCTAAATTTCCTTGTTTTCTGTTGGTAGTACACTAAAATTTCTTCTATTGTATTAAGAGATTGCATTTTCTGTGATATGAAAAGTAGCCAAAGATCTTATGTGTTTAAGTCAAGGTTATTATGTTTAGCCCATGCGTCTGAAATTCAATACTAGTTAAAGAGGCAAATGCTCAGTGATTGGGGCTCTGTGGTTTTAACATCAATGTGTGAGTGCACACACTTTGTAATCCATGTAGATGCGCATACATGGGCATATGGAGGTCAGGGATGAATGCTGGGTGCTTTCCTCAGTCATTCTGCACCTTATATTTTGAGACAGGGTTCCTCACGGCACCAACATTTCACTTATGAAAGGCTGGTTGGTCAGTGAGCTCTGGGGATCTGATTTTCTTAGTTCCTCATTGCTGGGATTACAGATGCATGCTATAGCACTTGACTTTCACATGGGTGCTGGTGAGCTGAGCTTAGTCCTCTTGTTAGCATGGGCAGGTGTCTTATTAGCTCAGCCATCTCCCCACCGTGGGGAGATTTCATTGTACTTGAAACAGTGCTAGCCACCTTTCCCCACTGTAACCGGGAGTAGGCAGTGTGGGTGTGGTGCACACCTGCAGGGTATGTTAAGCCCCATCTTACCCCATGTGCCTTCCTGCAAAGACGCCTGACACTTCAGGGTCAGATCTTAGATTCCAGTGTCACATTGGCTGATCTCATATCGCAGTTCTATCATATTCCATTGAAGTAACAGAATAGAGTCTAATATTTCTGAAGCTTAACTTAGTCTCTATACATTTTGAAGCTAAAATAGGTGACTTCCTTATTAGACTATTGGAAACGAAATGGAATGGTACCAGTAATACTGCTGCTGGAATGTAGTAGGCTCTCAGTTCATGTGAGTAAATGGTACAGTTATTTTAGGAACGATTTTTCCTTATCTACACGGTGGTAATCAGCAACAATATAAACAACTGCTTTTCCTGCCAGATTGTCTGGCCTGAGACTGAACGTCTTACCTTAATAGAACCCAAAAGATGTTTCTCATATTTGAACTGGACTCTGTCCTGAAGACATCAGGTTGGCTTTTCATCAAATGCCTTTCTTAAAAGAAAAGGGCTGCACATATTGAGTGGACTCCAACTGTTTTCTGAATAATTTTGATCTGTGTCTCTTATATCCAGGGACATGGAATCCAAAGATACAATAGCTGTTGTGTACAATGCTACATTAGTTTCAGGGGTTGCTTCTTGTCCAAGGAGTAGATTGGATTGAATACATTCTTTCAATTCACAATTTAGTTGTGATGAAACTAGAAGGAGGTGTTGCCCACCCTCATACCATACCCATATTCCCGAAGACACAGGAAGATGTACACAATCTCAACAGAATATTGAGCCAGCAGCACAGATATGCTGATTACTGTATTTAAAGGACGTTGGCCTTGAAGGAAAACCTGGTACAAACTTTGTTGATGTTTTAGACAGGAAAATCCTGACTAAAACTTCAGAGCTATAAATAGAGTGATGAGCTATGGCAACTCTTCACATTTCTAGAAGATAATTAAAAATCATCTCTCAGAAAGGGTATGTGGTGAACCTGAAGAATTGGGAGTAGGAGCCCTGCCTTTTGGCGCAAATGAGGCAGAAGATGTGGAGAACTGAGGTGGCTGGGATGAGGCGCAAATTCCAGAAGCCGTGAAAGTTATGGAGACACAGGAAGAAGGTGACATGATCAATCTCCCATGTGATAGCAGGAGTGGTCAGAGTGGTCACCAGCCTGCGGACACAAGCCACAGTGTGAGTCCCCAACTCTCTTAGGAGATGAGGTGAGTGAGAGGGAGAGAGGCCGTTCATACTGTAAGGGAGTGGGGAGAGCTGCTTCCTTCATTCAAGTTCATGTTCAAGTTTCCTCTATCATATTGGATAATATAATAAGATAGAGCTGAAGAAGTCATTTAGGAGTCCATTTTATACCATCCATTAAGGACACCATGGAATTATTTTTACTATAGACACAGAGATAGGTTGTTCAGGTGTCCTTTGGAGGTAGTGTTTGGTGTTCTTGCTTGAGTTTTAGTTTCTTTGTAGGCCATACTTTTCCTGTATTTTAGCCAGCCCTCCTTGTCTGGTCAGTAACCTTTGAGGAAGTATTTGATTCCCTTAAATTTTGGTTTTCTTACCTGTGAAATGAGGATGACAGTATTTATTGCAAAGTATGGTTATGAGGAGTGAATTTTAAATATTAAATGCTCAGTGGTAGTGGTGCAGGAGTGGTCAGCTCCACTTTGTTCCAAGAGCAATATAAAAGGGGAAAATACTATCATTTCCAAGCAGGCAAATTAACTTCTGAAAAGAAAAGAGCTGGTCAAGGCTGGAGATTTCAATAAAAGTTAGGCTTCTTGGTGGATAGAGTCATTATGTGTTGTTTATAGTGATATGGGAAAAAATATCCTGGCTGATGGCTTATGAACCAGTATGGAAATAACCACGCCTGGTGTGTGTATGCATGTGTCTGACAGTGTGTATGTGTGTGTGCATATGTGTGTATTTGTGTGTGTGCACAACTGTGTGTGTGTGTACACATATGTGTGTGCTTGCACAGGGAGCAAAGCAACTCTTAAAGGACTTCTAGAAAGACCAATGGCCTCTCTCATACAGCTTGAATCAACTCGCTGTTCTTTGTACCTTAATCTTACAGCAAGAATGGAATGTCTATGGCTGGTCTGGAATGTGCTGAACCGGTGACTAAGCAGTAAGAAGAAAAGGAGGGGAAAGTGGCAGAATATTTTAGAAAGCGGACCCTGGACTTCCCGACATCTCCTCCCTCCATCCCTCCCTTCCTCCTACTCTCCCCCTCCCTCCTTTGCTCCCCTTCTTCTGGTCTTTCTTCCTTAAACAAGACTTCACGACACAGCGCAGTTGGCCTCCCAGTTACTGTGCTCCTGTCTCAGCCTCCCCCGTGCTGGGATCGGAGTGGGAACCATCCTGTTATATCAATTTTACTTTCAAATGCCCTCTAGTTAATTCGCCCCATCCCTGAAATCTGTACACACGAGCTGGCTTTGCCAGGTGGATGGAAAGCACCAGCGGCTGTGCTGGAGAAACGCAGGCAGAAAGTCAGCTTCAAGGTGGGAAGCAGGGTCTGCGCTGTCTTCAGGTGTCCAAGCATCTTGGACGCTATCTATGGCAGGCAGGAAAATGTGAGGAATAGACATTTCAGATTTTATCTCTGGAACAAAATGCTATTTCAGCCCACAGCCCCAAGGAATGAAGCCAGTGTCAAAGATTTAGTGCCTTTTCACATTAGTGATGTCAGCAGAAAATGGCCATCTTCTCTGAATAATTTATCTTCCCCCTTGCATAATTTTCTTATCTTTTTTTCTACATTTTGGCTTTTTACTATAGATGAGGAGGTAAATGGCTGTTGGTCCCCGACAAAACCTGTGGAGCATCCTTCCCATCAATCAATTAAAAAACACTTACCTTACATTCAACATGATTTATTCCTTGTTAATACAATTGTCTCACTATATCCTTCTATTATTATACCCTTAATTCCATTAGCCATTCACGTAATGCTCACTTTAAAGCTGACCCCCAAAGAGCTTGAAAGAGAGAGGGAAGTATGTCTAATAGTGGCATTGCCAATAAAGCTCCGGAAAATCTTCTCCTGATGTCTTGTAGGTCACAGGAAAGATAGGTCACAGAGCGCATCCTGCCCTGGAGAAGAGCACAGCACTCATTTGTTTGTTCTGATGGATCCTGCTTGATGGCTTAAAAATCCTTAAGAGCTCTTATCTTAAAAGTCCGCGGCGTTCTCCCAGGCAGCGTCGAACACATTATGTAGGGATGGACGCAACTCTGCCAAGCTTTCCTTAAGTGAATTTAAAAATGAGGAAAGAAGAAAAAGCCATTTATATGGTTTGAAGATTAATGGCTGGCTTTTTGGGGGGCAGGGCAAAAGGTTAACCTCTTAAACAGTGAAATGACACAAAGAAATTGTAGTAATTAATTTCCATGGAGCTAGAGTTGCATGTTCCATGGTAGATCTCCTCCATTTGATCTGAGGTCTGAGAGCCATGGAAACATCCCTCAAGCTGCACTTCTAAAGTTACATACTGAATGGATGCTGTGGGCTTTCCCAGGGAGAAAGGAGCTTTATCTTTGAATTTTTTCTTTTTTTAAATTTTTTATTTAATTTTTATTCATTTTTATTGAGCTCTACATTTTTCTCTGCTCCCCTCCCTGCCTCTTCCCTCCCTAGGTTCTCTGGGATTGTGATTGTGGGCTGGTTTGCAGTGTGTATATGTGATAATTGTCTTTCTGGGTCTGGGTTACCTCACTCAAAATGATGTTTTCTAGCTCCATCCATTTTCCTGCAAAATTCAAGATGTCGTTATTTTTTTCTGCTGTGTAGTACTCCGTTGTGTAAATGTACATTTTCCTTATCCATTCTTCGATTGAGGGGCATTTAGGTTGTTTCCAGGTTCTGTCTCTGACAAGCAATGCTGCTATGAACATAGCTGAGCACATTTTGAAATTTAAAGCTATCAACACGCAATACTTTTCATAAGGGCAGCCACAGAAACAAAAGGTTAAATAGCGGTTGTTAGGAACTTAGGTGGGAATAGGGATAAGGTTTGGTTGTTAGAATCAAGGGTGGGAACAGGGATAGGGTTCAGCTATGTGATATGAGGAGGTTCTGGAGACCTAGATCAACATGATTATACTAGAGCCTTAAAAATTTTAGTGGGTGTAAATTTGATGCTATATGGTTTTATACTGTAATAAAATATATTTATCAATAATTTAAGAAGAAAATGTATATTTGCTACAAATCTAGAGATAACCAAATAGTTTTTACAGATTTAAAAATATATCAATAAAGTAAGAACAAGTATGATAAAAACAACCCCAAAGTTAAAACAGTTAAAGTGTCAAGTGTACATGTGATTTGGACATCCTTCCCTTCCCCTCATTCCTCTCCCCTCTCCTCTGCTCTCCTTCCCTAGAATTATCAAATTTTAAAACTGTTGAAAAGTTCATAGTTATCTATATTCAAATCTGTATAGAAAAGTATCTTTAAATTAAAAGATAAAAATAAGAGCGTTTCAAAAGCTGGAAGAATGTCCTCACTAGACCAAACACTGATGCTTTTCTCTCACTTGTATGCCAAATAAAACATGTGACCTGGATATAATATGTTTTTTTGAAAACTGAGCCAGAGACATAGTAAGTCTTCTCTTGAAACCAAAGTGTTAAACTATAACTTATTTTTTCTTTTCAATCAAAGTTAATTCTTTTTTATTTTTATTGAGCCATACATTTTTTTCTGCTCCCCTCCTTACCTCTCTCCTCCCCTTCAACCCTCTCCCAAGGTCCCCATGCTCCCAATTTACTTAAGAGATCTTATCTTTTTCTACTTCCCATGTAGATTAGATCTGTATATGTCTCTCTTAGGGTCCGCATTGTTGTCTAGGTTCTCTGGGATTGTATCACTTATTTTTTTAAAAAATATTTTATTATGTATGCAATATTCTGTCTGTATGTGTGTCTGCAGGCCAGCAGAGGGCACCAGACCTCATTACAGATGGTTGTGAGCCACCATGTGGTTGCTGGGAATTGCACTCAGGACCTTTGGAAGAGCGGGCAATGCTCTTAACCTCTGAGCCATCTCTCCAGCCCTGTATCACTTATTTTTTAATATGAATTTTAAACTATTTATTTGAAACATCCATACAGGAATGCTGTGTTTTTTCTTCAGTTGAGCTTCCCTCTTCCAGAGGACTCTAGCTTGTGTCAAGTTGACATAAAACTAGCCAGTAAACTTCCTTTCCAAATGTGTAGATGGGAAATATTCTATCCCACTCCATAGGTTTCCTCCTCACTTGCCTGACAGTTTTCTTTGCTGTACAGAAGTTTTGTAGTTTTGTGGAATACCACCTATGAATTGTTGGTCTTAACTCTTGGGCCAATGAAGTCCTATTTGGGAAGTCTTCTGTCTCTACATTATGTAGGATTTAGCCTAGGTTTTCTTCTAGCAGCTTCAGAGTTTCACACTGTGATTTTCGGTCCGTTTGGAGTTGATTTTTATGCCTGGCGTTAGGTAGGGATCCAATTTCATTCCTCTACATATAGACAGCCTATTTTCCTGGAGTCACTTGTTGAAGATGCTGTCTTTCCCCCAGTGATCATTTTTATTTATTTATTTTTGGCATCTTTGTGAAACATCTGATGGCTGTGGTTAGGTAGACTTGCATTTCTCTGGTTTAGTTTTGCATGATAAAATGGTTGCGTCAAAAAGCGAAAGGGATTTTTATCCAAAAAGGATGGTAATTCTTCAAGAGACACTAAAGCCACTTTGTTAGCTGAGTAGTTGATCTGAAAAGATGGTCTGAAGTTCCCTCGTTTTTTTTTTTTGTTGTTGTTTTTTTTTTTTTTTTTTAAGAATTTTCTGTTTCACATTAACGTCTTTAATCCATTCTGGTTTAGTCCATGAGGCTAAGGAACCCTCCTTTAAACTGTGGTAGGCCTGAGGCATTGGATTACAAGGGCCAGTCTAAGTCTGAATCTCTAGATGTGGCCCAGAGCCTTGGTCTGTGAGTGTGCACCAAAACGCTAGGACTAGGGGGACTGTCCTGGCTCTGTGGGGGTTGGCCTGGAGCTTGCCGTTGCTATGCTGAACCATGATGGGTGCATCACTGGGCCAGGATGGCTCTGGTATCTATGGTGAATGCAGACTGGCTTCCCTCTGCCTCCTCCCACATCACCACCACTGTCACCACCCCTGCCACACACACACACTTAGAACTTTTTATTTCTTCAGTCTTGTGCGAATTCCTTTACTCTGGGGAAGGCATTTTCATGTGTGGACAGTTTGTCACTTAGTGTCACTATGAGAGACTGAATGGTAGAAATTCTCATCCTGCCATTTTGCTGACATTAGGCTGAGTCTTCTCCTGTATAAAATGACAGTACTGATATATCCCGTGCAGGGCTATAGTGAGAAAGAAGTGAGGAGAAATACGTGAACCGCTCAGAAACATGGCAGACCCCATGTCAGATGCTGTCGATACCGACCATTCACAGCATTAGCAAGAGATAAAATGCCTGCAGCGCGCTCCTTCTCAACTGTCAAGTCATTATTAAATTATTTCAATAACGTCACAGGAATTGATAGAAAAATGGATGGAAGAAATAGAAGTCGTTACAGCAAATGGCTCTCTGAAGACTTACTCAACAGGGACGGTTCTAATCATACCTGTAAGTGCACTGCACCCCATCCCTCTCATACCCAGGTGACCATCCATTTGGGGGCACCAACAGATTGCTGCATCTAATAGTCATAGGCTCTCGGCCACAGATGGCACCCAGTCGGCTTGCACCGTTTCATCGATTCTAAGAAGATGGAAAGAGTTTGAAACGTTTCCAACACTAAATTATGACAAATGTTTGCGGAGATGGGCGTGTCAAATCCTCTGATCTGGTCATTGTCCAGTGTACATGTAGGGGAAGGTCTCACTGCCACCCTTACATATCTGTAATTATGCCTAATTAAACTGGAACCTAAAAGCAGGCAGGCTACCTGAATAGTAACGTTTTTGACTGTGTACTGTGTAAGTTACACTCTGCCTTCTTACAATAAATCCCTCAAGCTTGTGGGAAATCTCAGATGTTTTCCCAGATAAGGGAATAGGCCCAGGTACTGTCAGAAACATTCAAAGGGCTGCCTTGGTGGCAGGAGACAGAGTGACAATCCTGCCCCAAGTAGGCCGAGTGTAGAGACTGTTGTTTGGTTTTATACGATGGCTTAAATGCCAAGCCAGGGCACTAGAGTCTTCTCTGGTGCTGCCCGTCTGTGGGAGAAAGGATGCCAGGTTCCTTGTGCTTGGGTCAGGTTGGATCTCTCTGTCCTTGCTGTCCATGGGGGGGTGTGGGTACTAAGCTTGCTCAGGGAGTGCCCTCCCTTCCTTGCTTAACTTCTTCAGCAAGGTCTGCTCTTCAGCACACTGTCATTAAACTGCCTTTTTCTCTTCTTGGGGCTTCATGGGTGATTAACTGATTGGCTTCTGAGAAGGCAATTGGCTCCCATGGACAAAGTGGTTGAGTGCTGGAAAGAGTCAGCCTGCCGCTGAGCTAAATGGGCCATTCCTTTCCCTTGTTTATTCCTGTGAATTAAGAGCCTTCGCGGAGATTGAACCACAGGGATGACAATCCATGGGTACGTTGCCTGGCTCTTCAATAATGGCCCTGCTACTTTGCTCAGCTATCAGCCCCACATGGTGGCGTTCTCCCAGAAATGCGCGGGACAGACGTGTAGAAAGGGGCTCCATGCTGGGCCCAGATTGTGCTGAGTGGTGTTCAAGCAGTGGCTTTAAACGGTGCCAATTTAGGGTGGGTTTGTCTTAGAGGTCAGATGAATTCCACCTTCTCTTTCAATGGACCCCAGTGATTAGCTCTGAGTGGCTCCCAGAGGTTGCTTCCAACACTTCAAATATCTGTGACTCCCTCTAGGACAGCGCTTCTCAGGCTGCCGGCTGTGACCCTTCTAAGGGAGGTCACACAACCCTTCCACAGGGGTCATAGAAGACCATCAGAAAACATAAATATTTGCACTGCAATTCATACAGTAGAAAAATTAGAGTTATGAAGTAGTAACAAAAATAATTTTATGGTTGGGGGTCACCGCAACAAGAGGAACTGTGTTAAAGGGCGGTAGCCTGGGAAGGTTACAAACTACTGGTCTAGGAGCTCACTCACGGTGGGCAGTTCACTCTGCCTCCCCATCCCTTCCTCTATCTGAGATGTCTGTACCAATCTGTGCTTACAGTCTCTGATCCACACTTACACATTTCACAAAATGCAGGTAAAAAATAGAAGTCTCATTCAGTTGGTAGTCAAACTCTCTCGTTTGACCTCAAAGTGCTTAAAAGATTTAATTTGCTGTTGTCCTGGAAGTATGAAACAATCTCACAGTGACCGCGCTGGGTCAGCAGGGTTCAGGTTCCCAGCACGATTTTACTGCCTCCTTTCGGAGTTGTATCCGTGTGGGAAACACTGCTGGAGCGGGTGTGGGTTGGGATACTCAGCTCCAGGGTGCAGTGTCTCACCCTCAGTGCCTTGATAACTGGCAGGTGGAGCACTCAAACAGAGGCTGTTGATTCACATACCCCGTGGAAGACAGACCCAGGGATTACCCATCATTCCAAATGCACCTATCTGTCAAAAGCACATAGAATTCAAGTTAAGTTTTAGCACATTACCGTCACTGGGACTGATGCAATTTGGTTTGAAAATGCCAGAAAGTGAACCCACAGATGGTTTTGGCTCTAGTGGGATTGTATATGGTCATAGTCCATTATTTTCTCATTAAATATAGCATTTTCTTCTGGTTCCGCTCATTCCTAGAATGCAGAACAACAGCATAAAGATAGTAGAGGCTCTTGGGAGATGATGGTCATCCAGGTTTGAGCTCTTGACCTCCCCGTTTTAGCCCATTCATAACTAATGAATGGCAGTGGATTCCTCCTCTGCCTTCCAGTAGGATCGAAACTCAAACTGGAGCCATAGTAAGATATGAGTGGTGTTTCATGAATATGAAGAAAGGCCAAGGTAGATGCAGTATTAAGAATCAGAAATTAATTTTTAAATTCTACGAATTAAAAAAGGGATATGAGAGTAAGATAGCCAATATTTCCGAGGTGCAGCATGCAGTAGCACACAGTGGGGACCGAGAGCCCACGGCAATGACCACCTGCTCAGCTAACATATCCTTAGTGGAGGAGCTGAGGGTCCCTGAGACACAGGACTTCAGATACCAAGGCTCTATTGTGCAGTTTTCAAATACAGTGCTTGCAATACCTTTTAAAAATGTATTTCTAGTCTTTGAAGTTTCATACATAATAAAATCTTCATTCCCACTTTCATAACTCTCTCCCATACTCCCCGGTTCCCCAGCAAGTCCCTTCTTCCACTTCCGTGTCTTCTTTGTGTGGGGCTCACTAGTTTGATGAGCGTTGCCTGGGTAAGGGCATGTGGGAGGTTATGTTCTGGAGCAAGCAAAACCAACATGCCAGTGGTTATACCATCAAAGAAGACACGCCCCTCTTCCAGTGTCCCTAAACCGCCAATAGTCCCTCGGGGAGGGAGACGGCTTCATGGGCCCTTTCCCCCATCCATGGGGAATGCTCATTGGCCCAATTTTGTGCAAATCTTGTCCAGGTCTTCTGCAGATGACCACAGCTGCAGTGAGTTAATGAGTGTGTGCCACACCCACACGTCTCTTTGGCTGGAAAAGACACGCCCAGCCTATTCTGCAGACTATACCGTGTACTCCAGGTTTTCAGCTTTTGTGAGTTGTCACCCATGCTGAGGTGAGCTGACTTGGAGTCATTTCTGCTTCTGTAACCTCTCACTTTTATTCCTGTAAGAAACCCCAACGAAGCTCACTGACTCACTAAGCTGAACTTCGGTGGCAGCTGTACTTTGGTCTGTCATGGGATCGCTATCTGAGGTGAGTAGACTTTTGTTCATACCTCTCAGGGAACAGTGTCACATGACAATACGTTCCCCATAATCAGAAGGCTGACATTTGCTGGTGAAAGAAATTGCTAATTTCTTCAAAACAGGATGCAAAGAATTTGCCTTTAGTTACTACACAACAGAAAAATGAACAGAAGTATATAGACTTTTCATTTTGGAGCATTATACAAGATTCTTAAGTTATGGAAGTACAGTCAGCTCTCTCCTATAGAGATTCTTTTAAAAGTTGTGTTTATACTGAACATGCATATACCCCCTTTTCTTGCAATTATTCTCTAAATGTTCCAGTACAAGAATGATTTATCTACTATTTACATTTCATTAGGTGTTATGACAAATTTTATAATTTAAGTCATTGCAGATACTATTTAAAGTACACACACACACACACACACACACACATATGGGACAATGTATGTATACAGTATCTAAATATTACACCATTTTACCCAAAAGATCTGAAAATCTGAGGATTTCGATAATTGTGTGTGGGAGGATTATTCAGAACCAGTCCTGTGTGGATAATAACTATGGTAGTCTCATTATTCAATTTATCCTCTTCAGTTTATAAATGGAAGATTTAAAAAATGCAGTATATACTATATCTACTCCTGTACTCGACTTTACCTTTCTTCAAACCAAGAGACAATATTTAAGACTTAGAAAGGTTCAGTTTTAGGGTGACATCTTCCTGGGCCTGCCAAGCCATCATATCAGAGAACCAGTCACCTTGTTGATCACTGATAAGCTGCAAGTAAGAGACTCTCCAATATGTCGTCCTTCTGAGCTAAGGTCAAAGTCTAAACAAAGGTTCCAACTAAGTGAAAGGCTCCGGTTTCACCCTCCATTGCAGAGGTCTCTTATCATTTGTTCTCAACAGAAGGGCCAATACCAGGCAGTTGTTACTTGTCCACTATGAAGGTTCCAGTGCATACACCACCACGCTTTTACACATACTTGTGAAGCACAATTAATAAAAACTCGGAGAGAGAAATTGGGGTTCAACCTGCAGACTAGAAAAACAAAGTAGCCAGCCACTGGCTCTTACTGTGACCTTAATCCGAAAATGCGATCCTGCCTCCAGGATTCTCAGAATGAGACTGTGTTTGAGAGAGCTGTCTCCTCCTGTTTTATAATCCTCTCGAGTTCTAGGATTAAAGTCGTGCACCATTACTGCCTGGTTTTTATGGCAAACTAGTGCGGCCATTGGGATTAAAAGTGTGTGTTATTGCTGCCTGGTCTGTAAGGCTGACCAGTGGGGCTGTTTTACTTTTTTGATCCTCAGGCAAGTTTTATTTATTAAAAAACAAGAGAAATGCCACTACATACTTGTATTCCTCACCATTTAACAAGAAGGGATTCTGAATCAGTCGGAGGAGCTAAGTTGTCTCTGTATCGTCACCATATGGAGGTTCCCATGAAGGGTACCAACTTTCCTCTGCTAGGGAAATATTCATTGAGTAGATGGCACTTGGACCTGGGCTATGAAGAAGGAGCAAAGGTTTCCAAAGAGTACTGGGGGAAAGAGGCATTCTGGGAAGGCGAAGAAGCATGTGCAAAAGCCCAGTGGTTCAATATAGTGAGTGCTGAGTCTTTGTCTGGAGTGTGGAAAGAAAGAGAATGAAAATGAGGCTGAAATATGTGTCTCTGTAGCGGTCCTCTAATGGCACATGAAAGAGTGTTGGCGGAGACTGCTTATTCGTCCCCGCTTGCTCAGACCTGAAATAATCACACAGAAACTGTATTATTTGCAATACTGCTTGGCCAATAGCTTAAGCATATTTTTAGCTAGCTCTTACATCTTAAATTAACCCATTTCTATTAATTTATATTTTACCATGAGGCTTGTGGTTTACCAGTAAGGTTCTCTGGTGTCTGTCTCCTCCGGCAGCTACATTGTGTCTTCCTGACTCTGCCTACTTTCTCCTAGCATTCAGCTTAGTTTTCCTGCCTAGCTCTATTTTACCTTGCTATAGGACCAAAGCAGCTTTATTCATTGACAAAACACATTCACAGCATACAGGGAATCCCACATCAAAGCCGTATGGGTCTTTAAATCTTGTACATAGGCAATATGTCATGAGTTCATCTAAAAGGAATTACTTGATCTAATTTTTGTTTCTAATAGAGCCCTACAAAACCATCATAAAATGCGTTGGGAAGGGCGCAATCCTGGAAAAATAAACCCAAATGGCATTAATTCATTACTTCCTAAGTTCTGGACTCTAACACTAAAAATGTGTGTAGGAAATTATCTTTCCTTTCAAAGATCTGGAACCTTTCAGAGCGTGCAGAGATATGTCCACTTAAATATAGTAGGGTTTGCTAAATTTTATCTGCTGTGTTACCAAAGTATTGTAGGAGAAACAAAGAAGAACCATTTATTCTAGGAAGGCCAGAGAGGATGTGAGGACCAAGGAGCAGTGCGGGAGGCTGCATGTTTGCTGCAAAACTGCATCGTGTGTTCATGAACTAGTAGGGCACAACAAAAAATGGTTTGTGACAGTGTATGACGAAAGGAAACCAGGAAAGTCTGATGGCCATGAGAGTTAACATTGGCCTTTATCCATAAAGGAATAGGTAGGTAACTAACCAAGATTTCTAAACCATAGAAAAAGCCTTATGGTCACAGGAAAAGTTTTAGATGTTAGACACTAACGGAGTTCTAAAGAGGTCAAATCCCAGTGTACCCAGGTGTAGACTACGCCTCTGACAAGTCATGAAACCCATGTCAGCCCCTGTTGCCTGTGGGGTTGATAACTGTACCTTCTATCTTATTCCAAAGGGCTTGGCGGGGGGCTGAAATAAATCTGGAGTCCTTGGCTTAAGCTGCCCAAGAAATACTTAGTGTTAAATTATCTAACCATGGCTTTAAATATCTGACTGCTTTAAAGGCTGGCTATCTAGATCAGGAAGAGTGGCTATTGGCTGTGATAACCCAGGCTACGATAAGGGAGAGTGGGCAGAGGTGGGATCTCCAAACAGCCAGGGTAAGAGACCCTCCACACTCCTTCTAGCGACAAAAGGTACCCTGTGGGGCTAATTGGGAAGTAATAAGAGGAGAGGATGGCAAGAGGAAAATAATGAGGTTAAAGTCAAAATCCCTCGTCTTTCCCAATAGGGCATTCAAAGAAGATAGTGAGGCCGGTTTTGGAGATTCAAGACACGGGACACTGCAAATGGATTGTATTTTGGATGTATTACACAGGAGAGGCGAGGACTTCCAGATGGGGGGGCCCACACAAGACGTAGGAGCAGGTGATAGAACGTGGGCTATGAACTGGAAATCTGGGCTTCGAGATGACGACTTCTAAGTTGATGGAGAGCTTTGGCCGTAAGTGTCCAGGAAATATTTTAGGCTATGGACATCAATCTTTGCTGTATCTGCTTGATTCTGCCATGTTCAAACCACAGCGGCCATAGACAAAACTTACAAGAACGAGTATGGCTGGGCGCCCATAGAAGTGTATTTGGAAAGGCAGGGAGACTGGCAGATCAGTCCACGGGTTGCGTCACCAAACCCATTGTAAAGATGGGGTAGATGAGTCTGTGTAAGGCTAGGGAATGTATCACGACAGGTTGAGGGAGGAAACATCAGCGTTCAGGGTGGGAGGGTGGAGGAGGCCAGCAAAGTCCTGCTTGTGCTGTCTGGATTGTAGGCCTCCATAGTGCCTTCTCGACAGCACAGGACCTGCTGAAGAAGACACCAAAGCCAAACGTGACCGCCGTATTTCATCAATTCCAAGGGAAAGCTTGCCACGAGAGGTGGTGACGGGAGGAGGGCCGATTCTGGAATGCGTGCTTCATGTGTTCCAAACTCTTTTCTGTCTCCTCCACCGCCTCCCCCCTCGACCCGGCCTCCTGTTTTTATTTATTCTCCTTCCTGAAGTTTCTCTGCCTGAGCTCCTGCTCCTGAACCCTGAGGCACCCACACCGATGCCAGGTGAGAGAAGCGATACTCACGGAGCCAACTGCCGCGGGCAGCATAAACAAATGACAAATCTCTGGGCGCAGGAGAGGTACCAAGAGGCTGATCGGTAGGCCCAGTTATCTTCCCTTCATGTTTATTGCAGTCTGCTGCAGTTATTTCTGAGGGCCTGACATTGATCGACAGCTTCTATTAAGGCCTATCCAGGGCAGCTGGATTGAACAGATACATTAAATAAAGCAGTTATTGCTTTTCATTGCCTTTCTGTAAAATATCACTGCTAAATAGCTTCTGCCATCGCATGCAGTTAGGTACATGGTTTTAATTTGAGGGACTGCTTTATAACATTGCACAATTGACACTGGCCTTTGTTTCCCTACAATAATGATTGTGTACATCCTGGAGAATTGATGGGCTGTCCTTTGAGACGGAGTTGGGAGGAGAATGCGAGGAGGGGCGCCCTGGCTTTGTTATTCTCCCTCTCCCTCTCTTTTATCCATGCCAGGTTTGCTACTTGTTTGCAGCCAGGGTGGGAACAATGTCAAGGGAGAGCTCTTATCTCAGGATGTTGTAATGTAGCGACTGTAAGCCTTCGCCTGGAGACAAGATAAGCAGAGCCCTACAAGCCTGGAGAAAGATGGGGTGGGGCTGCGGGCCCCCTATTGAGACAGCAATGGGAAGCCATTGGGCACCTCTAACAGCTCTTTCTGGTGACACGGAGATCAATGCGTGTGGAACGGTGCGTACAAGCATGAAAACAAAGGTCTGGAATGTTCACTGAATAATGATGTATTTGGAACAGGATTATGCTGCCCAATGATATTCTTGTTTTATCTCTGGGCTAAACGCTGGGGCAGCTGTGTGCTTTGGCACAGCGTTCAGGCCCTCCTTTGGTGTGCTGCATATTAATCCTTTATTGAAGTAATTAAATGTGTGCTTAATGGCAACGAGCTGGCAGGATGAACGTACAATTGAATTAGCAGTTATGATTGGGAGCGTGCTACAAGATGAACTAAATGCAATTACTGTAGGCATTTCTTTCTCGGAGTCAAATCTGGCTACATGACATGACTTAATTAGAGGTCGTTAGAGGCCCTAGTAACATGAGCCTCTCTTGCGGATGTGGGTTTAGTTAGAGTGCCCATCTCCCGCACCCAGTGTTTACCCTTTACACCAACGTTATTCAGCCTCGTGGCTCTGCTGCCATGAAGATAAAGTCTGATGGTTTACGGAATTAACAGGAGTTCACAGCGACGCCTTCAGCAAGGTTCTCTCTGAGTGAAGTCTCACAGCCACTGGTCCAACTGTTTGTCCAGGCGAGAGATGGTCAGAGCTCTAGCCGGACCTGGCATGCCTTGTGGACTCAGCAAGGGAGTGAATCAACAGTATTTACCTGTATCATTCATGGAACTTTTGCTTGGAGAAAGGTCTATTCTTTGATTCTTCATTTCTGCAGATGCTGAGGAGAACCCCAGAAGTCTCCTGCAGGGGACACCTGAATAGATTGTCAAGTTCTTGAGAAGAATGCTGATGGCAAGCACTGACGGCCTGCCACTCATTCGTGGGGAACTGACCGACGTGCCGTGAAATGTCAATTGGAGCCTTCATAGCTCTTCTTCAATATTAGTTAAATTAATGATTCTTAATCCTGTCCATACATGGGAATTCCTTTGTGCATTTAAAACACTGCTGATGGCAACTGGACATGGGGGAGCATGCCATTGATCCCAGCACTCTGGAAGTAGAGGCAGGCAGTTTTCTGAGCTTGAGACTAGTCTGATTTATATAGTGGGCTCCTGGCCAGTTAGGATGATATAGGGGAGACCTTGTCTCAAAAAAATTTCAAAAGCAAACCAAAGCAATAACAAACCAAACTAACAAAAAATAAACAAACAAACAAACAAAAAAACTGATTATCAAGCTTCACCCCTACAGATTTTGTTGTCTAGGTAGGTCAAGGTGACTGATCCTATCTATACAGAGGCCTGAAAAAAAACCAAACACAGTGGGGATAGATTTCCTTTTGAATTTTTAAAATATTGTCATTCACCTTTCTTTCTGTCATGTGTCTTGAATTCTGCAGTATTTTGCTTGGGGTTGAGTCACAGCCACATGAATTATTGTGGTTGTCAGCAGACGACAGTGGGTGATGGCCCTTGGTTGACTTCATCTGATGGATACAGTTATGGCTTTTTCTTGTACCTCTGCTGTTCCAGGGTGACTTGGGAGGCATGGTACTAGGATTTATAAGTCCATCAATTACTGGCCTCCCTGATCTGCCCAACAAGCAAGGGCTCTCATTAGTCATGGCCCCTGTTTTTCTTAGAGTTATTTACCAAACAGCCAATCTATAGTCCGCAAGCTGACAGTTGGGATGTGAAGACCTCAGCAACCCATCCCATTTTCTTTGCTCAAGATGGTGGCTGGAAGCCTGAGGGACAAGGCCCTGTGAAGTAGAAGGTACAATCCATTGTCACTTTTGACCACCTAAAATGTCCATTTTGTTTTATTTTCATGTGAGCATAATGAGGCTAGACTTCTGGTCACTGGGAGCTCCTGGGTCTACTTTACAGCCTTCATTCTCTTTCCCAGGGCCATAAATGAAACCCTTTCAGCCCTAATGACCACAATGACTTTCCTCGATCATGTTATTGCTCCTCTGGCACATTTATTGCCTTCACATGCACTAATGGATGAGTCTGGATATGTTAACAATTTATATATCATTTGATCCTAAAAAAGAAACCCCAGCAAACTAACTTAGCCCCTACGATTGAGTAGCTTTTAAGGAGTATAAATGAATTTAATGCTTTAGAAAGAGCTTCTGTAAATTATGAACATGACACCTATTACATTAAGCTGCATTAAGCATTAATACATCTTCATTACTGGCAGGTTGCCCAAACCTCCAAGGTTGAAAACGCTGCCTGAAAATGGTCAATGTGACAGTCACCTAGGAGGAGATTGATGGCCCTTTTTTTGGGAGCTATGAAGGATGCCTATCGACTAGGTCCTTCTCCTCCTATCACACAAAGACATCTCAGAGGTGTTGGTCAGCATTCCCCAAAGGCTGGTTTCTGACAGCTACGCAAGAACCTCTGTACCCACAATGCACTCACATTTGCTGGGAAAGAGCCCTTGAGTAGGGAGGAGCCAAGGTAAAGGGTTGGGGGTAAGGAATGTGATGCTTCTTGCTGGGAAAGTTTTACCACTGCTATATTATAATGTATGGTTATTAACAACACTTACAAATAATCATTGTCACCATTTCCCGACTATTTAGTTTGTGCCAGCATTGTTAAGCTCTTCATATTTTTCTCTTATTCAATCTCTTTCATGACCCTGTGAGTCAGACTTTTAAAAAAAAGTATTTTATTTATCTATTATGTGTACAGTATGCTGCCTGCAAAGTCTACCTGCTGGCCAGAAGAGGGCACCAGATCTCATCATGGATGGTTGTGAGCTACCATATTTTTGCTGGGAATTGAACTCAGGACCAGTGGAAGAGCAGCCAGTGCTCTTAACCACTAAGCCATCTCTCCAGCCCCAAGCCAGTTATGGCTAATTATGTCCCAGAGTACTGTATTAGTTGCCCTAAGACTGCTGTAACAAAATATCTTGAACTTAGTGCCTTATAATAATAGAGCATATCCTTTTACAATTCTGGAGGCCATGAGAACGGAATCAAGATGGTAAGAGCATGATTTCCATGAGGCTCTTGGGGAGAATTTTGCCCCATTTACTTTTGTTTTACCCGTAGCAGTCAGCGTTTCTTGGCTTGGTGATGGTTCTTTTCTGTTTCTTTTCCTGTACAGTACTGCCTGTGTGTGTCTCTGTCTTTCTTAAAAAAAAAGACTATCTTTTATTTAATATCCAAGAATTTCATACATATAAACAGTGTATCTTGATTATACCCATCCCAGCTCCTTGTTCACACTTCCGCAGACACCTCACCGTATCCACAACCCCACCCGACTTCTTGTTTTCCTCTTCCTCCTCCTCGCCTTCTCTTCTCTTTTTCCTCCTCATCCTTCTCCTCTTCCTTCTTCTTGTAACCTACAGAGTTCAGCTCGTGCTTGCCTGTTGGAATGTTGGCATTTATTGTGAAGTGGTGTGTAGGTAACCGCTGCTGCAGTGAGTTCATGAGTGTGACAACGTCATAGCCAGAAGACAGCATTTCCCGGCACTCCTCCTGGTCCTCCAGCTCTTCTGTAATGTTTTCCTGTGAGGATGCTCGTCAGACGTACTGTATCAGAGGCCATACTGCTCCAGAATGACCCCATCTTACATTATTTGCAAATAAGGTCACATTTTGAGGAAGGAATTCAGAGAAGGAAGATAGATTTGTGTGTGTGTGTGTGTGTGTGTGTGTGTGAGTGTGAAAGAGAGAGAGAGAGAGAGAGAGAGAGAGAGTACTGACAAAACACAGCACATATTAGTGTAAACATACATTGACACTATGGCACTTGTAGATTATTCTCTGTGAGTAGATTGGTAGATTACTTATGGAATTACTATTAAGTGTGGACAAGCATCTCAAAGACCTTATTGGTTCCGTTGTGATGTAAGTGATTTTGCATTATGTCATAGGTCAACACTGTTAGTAACTCTAAACCTTACCACTTGCTTCTGAGCCAAGAAACAATTTATTTTAACAAGGCTAAAATCCCAACTGAGGTCTATGCATGTGACAGACTTTTATTCTGCATTTCCTCATTGACAGTAAGAAGGCAGGGTCTCAGACTAACAAGAAGAGTTGAAGGAAAATGATAAATACGCACAGCTGTACTGAAAGAAGACTATGTGGCCTCTAGAAAAGGCTCAGGGAGGTCCTGCTATGGAATTGTACCAGGCTAGCCAAACAGCAGGATTCAAATCTTGGTTCTACTTACCAATTAAGAAACTTACACAATTTCTTTTAGTTTCAACTCTTCCTCCCCTTCTTCCTTCTTTTCATTCTCTTCCTCTTTTCCTTCTTCTTCGCCTTATTTCTTTTTCTCTTCTTCTCCTTCCTTTTGACACAGAGTCTCATATAACTCAGAGTGGCTCAAGCTTGTCATGTAGCTGAGAGTGTCCTTGAATTCATGACTGTCCTTTCTCTGCCACCGGAGTTCTGGGATTGCAGATATGTACCACCGTGCCAACTCAACTCCTTAATATATAGTGTACAACATTATCTATTTATATCTTTGCTTGAAATAGTGAGATAGCATTTGTGAATTAGTCAGGATGATATTGACATCATTTATGAGTCTACTCCAATTACTTAAAATGTAAAGGAAATTAAGTTGGCTTATGTAACTTGCTTTGGTAACAATTTATCTTGGTGTTAAATATGTCTGACAGGCTCTGTAGACTTCAGGTGTCAAGGGAATACTCTGTCAATAATTCCTGCACAAATCCTTGGTCAGAATATTGTTGTCTAGAGCTGAGGAAGCAGCCATGTAAGTATGAGGAATCAGTTTCAGTCCCCAGAATCCATGTGAAGGAACCAGGAATAGGGTGTGTGCTTCTGATCCCACTGTAGAAAAAGAAACAGGTCCCTCAGATCTCTAGATAACCAGGTTAGCTGAACTAGTGAGCATCAGGTCAGTGAGAGACCCTGGCTCAAAAAAGAAAGTGGAAAGAGATTGAAGAGGAACGACACAAGAGGGTTTCTTCTGGTCTCCTCAGACACATGCACACATAAACACATATAAACACACACACACACACACACACACACACACACAAACACACACACACAGGGATGGGATGGGATGGGGAAAGAGAGATTGAGAGAGATGTATCTTTATAATTTCTTTCTATCTGTTGATTTGGGGTTTGACTTATTCCTGTTTTTCCACAACCCTAAGGTACATTAAAGTTTTTGTCTGAGATTTCTTTGATATTTTAATTGGGACACAGTAGTAAACTCTTCTCTTAGAACTGTTTTTATTACAGCCTGTATTTTTTGGTAGGTTGGGTGTTTATTTCTATTTAACTCTATAACTTTAAAAAGTTCTCCCTTTACTTCTTTGGTGACTCATTCATCATTTAATAGTGTGGCTTTAAATTGGCTACTGCCATTGTTCTTGGTTGCTCATCTAACTGGGTGGTATGACCCCATTGTCTAGGATAGCACACACTTTGGCTAAAGGACACAGCGAAATCAATCTTGAACTGTCCTGGAGTTTTTTCTTTGCTGGGTAGATTTCATAGTCATAGAAGGTGTAATACAGGTCACTGGAAAGAAAAAATATCAATGGTTTTAGGCAGGACCGGACCCTCCATACTACAACACAAAACTGTCAGGCGAGACAGTGGTGCCATAGTATCATGTCTGTTATGGGGTAGTCAGCAGGGGAAAGACATGTCTAGTGGTGCCATAGTATCATGGGTGTTATGGGGTAGTCAACAGGGGGAATTCATGCCTAGTTCTGTAAACCTTGTCAAAAGTTCACAGTTAGGGAGGTGATAGACCCTAGAAGGGAAGTTGCTGTTGTTTTCTAGCTAAATGGTCACGTTATCACACTATCTTCTAACTATCTTCACTCACACTTGTAGATAGAGACTGCTCTCAGCCTCTGTCTCCCAGGAAAGCTTTTATACACAAGTAGTCAAAGTGCTCAGTCCTAAAAGGGACATCTGTAGGGATCCTCCCACTTAGAGGACACTTCACAAGAGGGTATGTAAAGATGCAAAGGAGTGCTACAAATGGTGTCTTCCAGAAAGAATGTGGTCAATGCACACACTACCTCACCACATCTGTGGTCATCTCTGTACGTGCTGTCCAAGACCAGGCCAGAAAAACATCCTAGCATGGACTGGAGAAGCGTTCATGAAGTCCAACCCCTAGCTGAAGAATTATTGGAAATTGATGACAACTGGGGAGAGATCGTTATTTAACTTTGTTATTGTGACCACTGGTCACTACTCTTGCACATAGTACAACATTAGTTGGATCTAAAAACAAAAGAGATTAATTTGGAAAGGGATGCATTGGGAGGCAGCAGGACTTAGCAGGGGAATATAGGGGGCGAATATGATTCCTGGTTAAATTAGAATTTCATGTAGATGGAAGACAGATCTAAATGTAGTTTTGGTTTAACTTTAAGTCCAATACTTTTGGAGGGTTTTGTTCCTGATGAATATGTTTTCTTATAAATATTATTTTTATGTATATTTGGTTTAACATTAGGAATATTTGTATCTGAGTGGTATTTGAAGTACTTTTTCTGCCAGAGGACACCTGACAATATTTCCCAACATTTCTCTTGTCACATCTTGGGAGAGGTGAATAGAGAGAGTGTATCTGATTTGGTAGAGGTAGATGTTGCTCAGAAACATCCCACAATGCATGTGAAATCCCCACCACTAAGAATTATTCAGTAGAAAACACAGGACCTGCTGCTGAGAAACTCTGTCATGAATATTTAAAAATAGAGGGTTTAGTTCTTCAAATATATCTTGTTATAAAATAATCTACTAAATCATACTTGAAGTTGTAATATCCGCTTGATGATTGTTCTGATCAATATGAATTGACCGACCTTCTTTATCTCTTCCAATTAATATTTGTCTGAATTTCATTTTGTGAGATATTAAAACAGCAGCAACACCTGCTTGATTCTTAGTTCCGGTTGGCTAGAATACCCTTTTCTAACTTTCTCTGCCCTAAGGCTTTGTCTTAGTTGTGTTTCCATTGCTGTGATAAAACACCGTGAGCAAGGTAACTTACAGAAGGAAGGGTTTATTTGGGGCTAACGGTGCCCGAACTTAAGAGTCCGTTAGCCTATGACAGGGAGCACAGCAGCAGGCAGGCAGGAACGGACTGGAACAGCCACTGAGAACTCATATCTAGATTCACAATCAGGAAGCAGAGAAAGCACTGGGGATGGTGGGAGGTTTTTAAAACCCTTAACCCTGGCCCATGACCTACCTTCTCCAACAAGGTCACACTTCTTAATCCTTCCCAAATAGTTCCATCAACTGGGAACAGGTGTTTGAATATATAAGCCTATGGGGCCACCATAGGCTGTGTTTGTTAATCTTTGATAGTGAGGTGTGTATCATAGAAACAGTAAATATAAACACTATATTCTAATCCATTGTGTTGTGTCCTGATTGGGAAATCGAGACCACTAATATTTAGAGTTACTATAAAAAGTTTGTATTAGTTCCTGTAATTTATTGATTTGTAGTGTATGGTGTTTCCCCTTTTCTAATTTATTAACTACAGTTCTAGTATGATTTATTCTTTCTTGTAGCTACATGGATGTGCTTATCTTTCTCTTGAAGCATTCTGGGCTGGTGAGTTTTAGGTCAACTTGACACAAGCTAGAGCCATTTGAGGAGAGGGACCCTCAACTGACTGGCCTGGAGGAAAGCCTGTGAGACATTTTCTTGATTTATGACGGTTGAAGAAGGGTCCAGCCCATCGTAGGTTGTGCTACCCCTTGGCAGATGGTCCTGGATAGGTATAACAGAGCAGGCTGAGTGAGTTATAGGGAACACAGCAGTCAACAAGTCCTCCATGGCTTTTGCTTCACTTCATTCCGGCCTGCTTGAGTTCCTGTCCTCACTTCCTTCAAGGATGGGCTGCGATGTGAATCTGTAAGCTGAAATAAACTTTTTCTTCCCCAAATTGCTTTTGGTCATGGTGTTTTATCACAGTGACAAGGACCTAAACTCAGATTCCTGTAAGACTGGAGATTAGTTGTCGTGAATTATCTTAGCTTGTTTTTATTGGGGAAAGTTTTCCCTTTCTTTCAGTAACGACAGCTGTGCTGCGGGTAGCAGTCTGAGTCAGCAGTTGTCTTTCAGAGTTTAAAATGCTTCTTTCCAAACTCTCTCGTCTTTTAAAGTTTCTGTTAATAAACCTACTGTTATTTTAATTAGCTTGCTCTTGTATGTGACTTTGTGTTTATCTCTTGCAGCATTCATACCCTTTCTTTATTCTAAATCCGGTTTTAAGTAGCACAAGGGGTTTAAGGCATTAGGGGTTCATTTTCTGGCCTTGTCTGTTTTATGCTCCAAGAGATCCCCTCACTGGAAGGGCATTTATTTCCTTAAATTTGGGCTGCTTTCTGCTATGATTTTTATTGACAATGCTTTGTATGCCTTTAACATGAAATTCTTCTTCTGTCTTTCTCATTTCTCATGGAGGTTAGTCCTTTTGGTCACATTCTGTTTGTGTTTTCTCATTGGTTTTTCCTTGTCACTGTCTGAATGTTTCAGTTCATCTACCTCATCTTAAAGTCAGGATATTTTTGTTCTGTCTTTGATTGGTCATGTTTTCCATGGACTTTTTATGCAATTTATTGAACTTTTCACTTCCAATATTTCAGATTGATTTTCCCAGTATTTGTCTTTAATAATTTGCACTTTCATATCATATATATTTATTTCCTTCCTTCACTCAGCTATTTGTGTCATCTTATAATTCCTAAGACTTCATTTGTATTGCCATTGATTTATTTGAACATACTTATAATCACTGCTGTGAATTCTTTGAGCTTTAATCTAATTCATTTTCACTGGAGACCATTATTGAGGCTTGTAGTTTTTCAGAGGTTGTTTTGTCTTGGCTTTCATGCTTTGTGTGTGTGTGTGTGTGTATGTGTGTGTTGGGGCTTGTGCTTCTGGGATAAAGTCTTTGGTTGCACTTTTTTAAAAACTATGCTTACAAGCTTATTTACAGGGTGGAAGTATTTGGAGTATCCAAGAAGGAAAAGCTGTGGAATCGATGAAGTGTTGTTTTCCCGGTTAGATTAAGGTCCTAGCATGGTAGTTACACCTTCAACCCAGGTGTTTGGGGAAACAGGTTCATCTTCCTACTACTCTGAAACTACAGCACTGTCTACAAAAAGAGCCTCTACCACAGAGTAGGACCCCCCCACTCTTAAAGCCAATTAAAATCCACCATGTCAACTCTAGTCATTTGGGGAAAATGAAATTCTGGTGGTACTATGTGCCCTAAGGTTAGTTTCTGTGAGTGTGTGTTAGTAGGCAGAGACCGATCATTTGTTTCCCGGCCGCCCAGACCTAAATAATCACATAGAAACTATATTAATTACAACACTGGTTGGCCAATAGCTTAGGTTTCTTATTGACTAACTCTTACATCTTAAATTAACCCATTCCTATTATTTTATATTTTACCATGAGGCTTGTGGTTTACCAGCAAGTTTCTGGGCGCGTCTGTCTCCTTTGGTAGCTACATGGTGTCTCTTTCACTTTGCCTTCTTTCTCTCTACATCTCTGTTTGCATTTCTCACCTGATTTTATTCTACTAAGCCATTGGCTGAAACAGCTTCTTTAATAACCAGTGGTAGTGAAACATAATCATAGCATATAGAGGGGAAAGCCACATCATGTGAGTAGAAAGGAAAGAGGGAAGAATACAACTATTTGATAGTTCTGGGACCACTGAGAAAAGATAGAGGGAAAAGTAGACAGCAGCTGGGAACAGTAGGGACGGGGTGGGCAGAGATGAGGCTTATCTGCTAAAGGCAGAATGAAAGCAGAGTGAGCTCAAGAAATGCAACAAGGTAATAAAACAATCCCAGTTCCCAGAAGCACAGAGATCCAGAAAGCCAACTCAACCCAAAAAATGTAAAACAGTCACACTGGTCAGCTTTACAGACCAGGTAGGTTGATGCACACCTTTAATCCCAGGAGCCACACTAGTTTGCCATAGAAACCGGGCAGTAGTGGTGCACTCCCTTAATCCTAGAACTAGAGAGGAATATAAAACGGGAGGAGACAAGATCTTAGACACAGTCTCATCCTGAGATTCCTGGAGGCAGGATCGCATTTTGGACGGAGGTAGAGGTAAAAGCCAGTGGCTGACTGTTTTGTTTTTCTGACCCTCAGGCAAACTTTATTTATTAAAATACAAATGAAATGCCAGTTTAGTGTACCATTTTTGGAATAGGACATAATAATAAATTATTCACTTATTTTGACTGTTTAGCTTATTCTCACTATTTTCACAATAATTTGGTGAATTCCCATTTATGTGAGTCATTATCTACACATCTCCTGGTTTTTAGTTTCTGGGTTGGGGTGATCATTTTTGAGAGCTTTGTCTTTTTACTTTTATCAAATGCTGTTGGGCATCCCTGCACATTACCCATTTCACACGCATCACGGCAGTCATTTCTCTACCTGTCTTCCTTTATGCATAGAAACAGGAAATCTTTGTCCCCAAGGATCGTGATGTCTGGACCAGTGCCTGGACTGTTGTAGAGGCCAGTAGTTTACACCCAGGCTAGCTGGGTTCACATCTTTACTTAACCAATTACATAGCAGATCGCTTCATCTCCTTTAACTGTTTTATTGCCCTCAATGTAAAAGCAATAGCACCTACCTCACAGACTAGCTGTGAAAAATTCATACAGTGGTTCAAGTAAATAGTTTAGATAAGATGTTAACACATGATAAAAATCAAAACATACGGAGCACACTGTAACATGTGCCAGAGACTTTAGAAATTATAACTTGTTTGATACACCGAACTCTCCGCCAACAATTTCATTTCACAGAGGGAAATGGAGTTATGGAGGGGTGATGTGATTAGGTCAGGGTGTTACCAGGATGAGTGGCACAACCCGGACTTAAACTCTGATACCCTGGCTCTGGAGTGTGTGGGCGCCCACAGAAGTGGGTCTGTTCTACCTTGACCAAGGGTCGGAGAGTTGGGCCTACTCCTGCTCCTTCAAGGTTATGCCAGGAGGTTTGACCGCTGGAGTGACTGCCTACAGGATGCTTGGTCTAAGGTGTGGCCACTGCATGCCCTGTCTAAACAACAGAATGCTTGATGCTTCAGGTATTGAAGGGGTATTTGCTCTTTTTGTTCTTTGTATCATGGTAAAGCAGGCTTTTGCCTTCTTCACCTCCCTTTTAGACTGAGGTATATGAACATATGGAAAATAAACATGGCCTCAGTATTCACTGGTTCACCCTTCTGGTTCTAGTCTGTGTCTCTGTCCTTTTCTTTTGTTCTAATTTTGTTAATTAATCTTAATTTTGTTCTGTCTGCCTGGTGTTTCTAATTCACATGCCCCTACCCTGGAATGAGTGGATCCTGTTGAGGCTGGACCTTGACAGATGTCACCCCAGTGTGGGACCCTGACAGGAATTCACCCTTTTCCCCTTTTCTTCTCCTTCTCCTTCTCCTTCTCCTTCTCCTTCTCCTTCTCCTTCTCCTTCTCCTCCTCCTCCTCCTCCTCCTCCTCCTCCTCCTTCTTCTTCTTCTTCTTCTTCTACTTCTTCTTCTTCCCCCTCCCCCTCCCCTCCCCACCCCTCCCCCTCCTCCTCCTCTTCTTCTTCTTCTTCTTCTTCTTCCCCCTCCCCCTCCCCTCCCCACCCCTCCCCCTCTTCTTCTTCTTCTTCTTCTTCTTCTTCTTCTTCTTCTTCTTCTTCTTCTTCTTCTTCTTCTTCTTCTTCTTCTTCTTCTTCTTTGAGACATATTTTCTTTTTTTTTAATTTTATTAAATTATAAAAGTTTCCATTTCCGCCCCTCTTCCCAACACCCTCCCACTCCCCCCACTCACTCTCCTCCTCCCTCTTCGTCCCTTAGGGCAGTCAGGGTTTCCTGCCCTGTGGGAAGTTCCAGTTCCTTTCCCCTCCCTCCAGGTCCAGGAAGGTGAGTGTCCAAACAGACTGGATCCCCAAAATCCAGTATATGCAGAGGAAACAAGTCCCAGTGTCATTGTCAATGGCTTTTCAGAAAGACTTCGGGCCAGCCACAGTCAGAGAATCCGGCCAAATTCCGAGAATCTGGTTAGATCACCTCCTCGTTCAATCCCAGTTCAACTGGCCTTGGTAAACTCTCATTAGATCCGTTACCTTGTATCAGTGGGTGATAGCATCCCTCGCAGTACTGATTTCGTTTTTCATGTTCTTCCTCCTTCTGCTCCTCATTTGGACCTCGGGGGGCTCAGTCCGGTGCTCCAATGTGGGTCTCCGACTGTATCGCCGTCCTTCGCCAGATGAAGGATCTATGGTGATAAGCAAAATATACATCAGTATGGTTATGGGCCACAGCCGATTCAGGCACCCTCTCCTCTGTCCAGAGAACAATCTGGGGGATCTCTCCTTGGACCTGGGATCCCATATATAATCAAGTCTCCTGTAAACCCTAAAATGACTCCCTTAGTTGAAATATATTCTTCCCTGCTCCCGTATTCATCCTTCCTCCCTCCCCCCCCATCCCAGGCCACTGAGCTTTCCCCGTTCCTCCCCTACTCCCTTCTCTCTAACCCTCTCCCCTTCCATCAACCCTCCCACCCCCCCATGCACCCGAGGTTACCTGGGACTCTTGTCTATTTCCTACCTCCTGGTGGATAGCTAAATAATCTTCATCAGGTTCATCTTCTTATTTAGCTTCTCTAGGATCAGGAATAATAGGCTCAAAGACCTTTAATTATGGTTAGAATCCACTTATGAGTGAATACATACCGTGTTCCTCTTTTTGGGTCTGGCTTACCATTTGAGACATATTTTCACTGGGTAGCCCTGGCTGTTGTGGAACACACTATGTACACTAGGCTGACCTTAAGATCACAGTGATCCACCTATCTCTGCCTCCCTAGTGCTGGGATTAACACAAACACCATTATGCACAGCTTTGGAGGTCACATTTCAATTACTACTTTGTACTGCCTGAAACACTTGAAAACTATTAGTGTAAGTACCCAATATGTAAAAAAATGATAAAAAAATCTCCCTAATTTCTTAGGGTTTGGTTATAGAACTGAATCAAGTGTTCAGTTAGAAATAAATGATGGTGGGTAATGAGCGTTTGAATACATGTTCCCACACGGAGGCTGGAGGTTGGGGAACATGCTAAGACATACTTGATGTGTCAGTGTTCAGCATGCACAGGATCCCATTGGACATTTAGGACTGTTTAACAAAGGTGTGGACAATGAGTAATTTCTAAAAGGCTACTTCCATGATCCCTGTTACTCAAAATAGAAACATTTCATTTCACAAGGCCTTGTTTGGAAACAGTACAACAACTTTCCTTCCACTTCATAGACAGTTTTGAATTTTCTCATTTGAGTCTTTCTTCTTCCAGAAGCCCCTCAATACAGCGAGTATTAACTGACTTTCTACTGTGCTTCGGGCACTGTGGCAGACCTTGTAAATGTAGTGGTAAACAAGTCCCATGAGCAAAATTCACCTCATTGGTGTGTGTGTGATAATTAAAATAAATATAAGTATTTAACAACTATTAAATAATAATAAATAATTAAATAACAGTTAAATCATAATAACAATTATATTATTAATATAATTTTATCGTAATATAATATATAATGATTAAAAATAAATATAATAAAATAGCACATATAAAACCTTAGAACAATGAACTGCAGATGGGGGCTGATGGAGGAAGAAGGCAATATTGTGTAAGTAGGACTGAGTAGAGGCTTTAGACTTGGTTAGGATCCTGATGTGTCCAGAGAACTAGGGTGCTACAATTTCAATGAAGGGGTGGAGATGGAAGTTGCTCTGTGATGGATCAGGGAGTTATGGGAGATGAAGAGGTAGAGCAAATGGAGGCTAACGTTTCAAGCAGTGGCTGGTGAACAGGCATAATGCGGTCTCCAGGGAACATGAAGAATGTGTAAAGATAGGGGAAGAGGAGCAATCAAGCCAGTGCTGAAGCGGGAAGTGGAAATAAGTCTGGGTGGATTCTCATGAGGAAAGAACGTGGTCAATGGAAAAGGGAAACTAAAAGAAAAATGGTTAGGGAACAATTCTGGATAGCAGGTACAACCAGGGCCACAATGAGCTGGGTCATTTTGCTGGATGAAGAAGCCCCTACCCTCTGGATGTGGTGAGGAAAGAGGTAAAAACACAAATTCAGATAGACTCAGGTCTTCCAACTTCTGAGGGAAGACAAGGTAAGCTTGGAAAGCTCTCAGGATTCACTGTTGACACATTGTGTCCCGTTTTCAGAATCTGGGATATTCATGTGAGACCACACAATGCAATCGCTAAAGTCACAATCAATGATATGCCATGCGGCCAGTTAAATATTTAAAGACCAAGTTCAGTGACGTAGCGATCTATATGACACTTTCTAAGACATTGTGTGGAAACAGCGGGTAATCTGCTTGGTGCCTAGGGTGGCTTTGAAGTAATGATGATGAGTGTAATTAATTGGCGTTCTGAGAGATCCGCGGCAATTACAATAGAACATGCAGACAGCCAGCATTTCCCTCAGCGCCAGAGCCCTGGTCCTGCTGTCCCCACCGGATGCTGATGCGCTCTTGACAAAGGCAGTGCTCAAGCTCCATTAAAGATTGGCAACGATTAAAACATTATTTTTTTCTTCATCCAAGTTTATGGATACCTGCATTTTGAAGCTTGTTCCTTGGGTCAGGGCAACGGTCTCCTGGCCGACTCTTGCCGCCAAACCCACTTCCCCTCTGTGTTCTTCTAGTTTTTTCCATCCTCTCCATTCTGAGGTCAGCCCTGTCTTCGTAAACCTGTCCTGCGGCATTCGAGGTTTACCATCTGGTTGGGATTCATGTTAGATTAGGGTTAGAGTCTCAACTGATGAGGGGGGACTTTCCTCAAGGGCGAGTTGCGGCAGTTTCTGGAGAGATTTTGCCGCTTCTGCCAGGCACTCTTGAACTCAGGCCAGGTGTGTGATGACCGATCTGTCTGGGCGGGAGAGCCACACGGGACGTGGGTAAGGCTGTCTCTAGGAGTAAGCGGGAAGAAAATGAGAAAAATGCTCAGACCTGCCCTCTGCTGGAGGGGGTTTTTGGAACCTGAGGACGAGGACTTGGGAAAGTTCCACTGAAGAAAGGGTCAGAAGCAGTATGAAGAATTCAGCTGAGGTCAACAAACCCCACTCCTTCACGATGTCCACCTGCGGGGTGGTGTGAGTCTCCACTCCAGCTCGGCTTGGCTCTAATGGTGCAAGGCAAAGAGATGGATTGCTGGGGGGAATCCGGAGTTGGAGGTTGGCAGGGGGGCACACGACAGAAGGCAAAGGGTCTGGGAAATTGAAGATGCTGACAAGAGGCCAGTTGAAACCATGATCACAGGGTCCTAGCTCAGTAAGGAAGGAAATGAAGCCAGCAGGGGGCTGATGGACTAACAGAATGGAGGGACCTAGGGAGGAGAGGTCCCCGCTGGTGAAAAATTGGAATGGGGTGTGAGAGCTGGCCTCCTTTGCCAGTGCCAGCCTTTGCATGGGTGTAATTAGTTATGTTGCTGTCCGGGCCCTCCCTTGGGTACATTTTAATGACTAAAAACATTATTATAAATGGCACTAAATGTGCCATTAAAATACTTCTGCTCTACATCTAAGTGTGCTCAACAAAACGCAGGTTACTCACTCAAATGCTGAAATGAGAAAGAAAGGAGAAACGTAGGGAGAAAGCCAAAAAGAAATCCTTCAGTCACTTTTTGTAAATTGCTTAAAACCATTAAATAGATTAAGCTGCTGTGGGGGATGCTTTTCATGGAGCTCCAATTTAGCAATTACTGTTCCTGCAGCAAAATCAATAAAATATGCATCCATGCTCATACAGAGAAAACACGGCCAGGGGCCGCAGATAAGGTTAGCTAATTAACATGCACTAGGCCGGCACTGGACTGCGGCTAGTGGAAACCTTCTTTAGTCCATTTAGGTTTGGGATCGGCTGTAATGTGTGTTTCAAAAGTCAAAATATTATAAAAGATATCCCCTGACAGGCCCAATCTCATCTCGTTTTTACCCACCCTGTGTCTTTGATACTCTCTTTTCCTTCTTCTGGCGCTTTGCAAGCCGCTGGGGATGGATACAGATACGAACAGTTCTAGTCAGGTAGTGCCCACCCTGTGCCTTTGCAAGCCGCTGGGGACAGATACAGACATTAACAGTTCCAGTCAGGCAGCCTCTTTCCTACAGCACTTTGCATTCCATCAATATCACAAGCTCTGCGATTTCGTTTCCCACTTAAGAATAGTTTTCTGTGTGCCTGTTTATAGGTGTTAGATTTCAAACATCTGTGCACCTGTTTGTAGGTGTTAGATTTTTTTTAAGCTGGATAGTTTTCTGTGCTATCTTAATTTATTTAACCTATCATGCCTGGGCAGTTTCCAGACTCTTCCTATTTTGTGAAACAGTGCAAAGTTATTTATGAAGTCAATCTCAGATGCCATTGGTAAGTTAAAGGTAAATGCATTCACAACTGGGATGCATGGTCAGATTCTGCTCCAAAGGGATTTGCAGTCCGACTGGGCCCCACTCCTATGAGAACACGTTCAGGAGAGGATTTTAATGTAGACTTCATCTACTAACCACACACTCTGACATTGTAATCATGCAGAGTTTGAAACTGTGCTGGACTGTTGTGAAAATGATAGCCAGCAGGCACGGGGCTAGGGCTGTGCCACACTCAGTTGTGAGGCTCCGTGCAGGAGCAGAGAGTGACAATACGAGTCGCCAGCTCCCATCACTTGTGAGCTGTTTGCACTTAGAGCCTTTCACCTTTCACCCTTTGCAGTCACCTACTGTGTGCTTGCGGGATGAGGGATGTGAGCGTCGCTTCTTCCTTCTAAGTGTAGTCTTCAGAGTTTGCTTTGGTGCACCACTTCAGAGACCTGGAAAAAGCTGAGGGTCACCTGATCTGTTTTCAGCAGAAATGAAAGCACGGGTGTCCGCCATACAGGCAGGGCTCACCTTTAAGTAGAATATTCTAAATATTGAGTTTTACATAAAATTATTACGTCACCCTTTAAAATGAATCGAGTAGAGTCTAAATACCGCTTGGCTATCAGCTCTCACCTATTTAACAGTTCACAAACAAACACTCCTTTTAACAAGCGGGGCATTTACAACATTCATTTATTTTTCTTTTGAAGTCATTTTTCCAGCCTGCTTTCCCTGAGGAATTTTATCTTTATGTAATACATTTAAGACTTGAAGTTTTTATAGATTGTCATATCATAATTCTCTACTAAAATATGTATATATGTTGACATTTCAATTAAAAATTGTCTTTCGCATCAAGCTATAAATGTTAAAACATTATTGAGTCACTTTCATGGCTATAGCATGCAATTGGTCAAAATAATGTCCGTATACACATTTTGATAAATACCAACTTTAAAACAGGAACTTGTATTGAAATGTACTTTCATTTAAATCCTGCTACAAAATTTATTTTATTCATTCAATTAAATTGTAGCTCAGTGGGGCTGGGAAAGTCTCGGGATCGCTAGAGTGAGAGAGAACCACATTATCTCTGTTCACGGATGAAAACAAGTTGTTCAGTAAGTAAAATAGAAGAGGAGGAAGTTTTATTACAGAAACATTTCTCAGTTGTCTGAAATCCTGATATCCATCCCAACCCAAAATCAAGAATGATTTTTAGTGATCCATTAAGTGACAGTTCAATTAAATCGTCCTTGAAAGTGGTTAGGAAGCCTTGGAGATCAGTGACAGAGTTTCCAATTGTTTGGTGGCCTGGAAGTCTTTATATCTTTGGGCTTTGCTGAGAAAAAATGTATTATTTATTTATTTGTTATCACAAGGGAGAATGAAAAAGCAGGTGAGAAAAAAAGAGTTTGTTATTTTCTAATAAACTTTTAACAACTGTGGGTCAACCGGTTTTCAGAAAGAGAAAACGGAAGCAAAGGCCCTCCTCTCTCTCCTCTCAATGAAATAAACAAGAAACAAAGGGTCTGGAAAGCAATACCTCATGGCTCCCTTGCCGCACAGTCCCTGGACACTTCCTGTTTATTGCTGGAGGTTCACATGATCCTTTTGAAAAAAAAAAAGGAAACAAAAACTAGGAGTATTCATTATGCTCTCCCAAGGGAACATTTTGTTCGAAACCAGGACATCAGAGAGTGGGAGGCTGGAGTTGAGGCACAGCCCCAGGTGAAGACCTGCCAAGAAGCCAGGCGGAGCGGAAAGAAGACCGCAGACATGCAGAGCCCCAAGGCTTCTGCAGTGAGATTACTGTGGATATCAGTGGTTCAGTATGGTGTACCTAAGCTGGATTTTATTGCCAGGCGGTGGTGGCACATGCCTTTAATCACAGCACTTGGGAGGATCTTTGTGAGTTTAAGGCCAGCCTGGTCTACAAGAGCTAGTTCCAGGATAGCTAGGGCTGTTATATAGAGAAACCCTGTCTCAAAAAACCATCAATCAATCAATCAATCATCATTATCTTCTTAGTATATTGTATGACAGCTGATTATTTACAGGTCTCCTGTATATCATAAGGTCTGAAGCAGTCGCGGAAAACAAGTTGGCCATGTGAAAAGCACCTGGTTCAGAGGCAGGAGACGGCCTTGAACTTGAGTTCCACCCGCTCATGAAGTAGTCCTCAAGGTACTCACAGTGCCTTTGTCTTGTGTCTGCTTGTAAGTGTACCTAGTCTAACTGATTAGTGTAAGCATTAAATAGCATAATACACGTAAATCCATGAGGATAGTGTCAGGTCATTCCATATTTAATCAATCCAACACGTGAAATCAGCTGCAAACAAGAAACAGGAAGGGCAGCTGTGTAGACCTAAGAGGGTAACTAATAGCAGATGCCCATGTTGTGATCTCGAAGCCCATTTAGCAGGTGGGGAAACAGAGGCCACAGGGATTCTAGATGCGTGCTCAAAGATCCGATGCTTGACTCCTTGTATTTCTTTCAAATGTGCCTGGGTGCTATCATGTTCTGCAGGCGGCGGGACACCCCCATCGTTCCAGCCAGGAGAGCCTGAAAAGCACATTCAGCACTAACGTTAGCTCACAGCTGAATGTTTTGGTCCTTAGCCTGTGAATGTCTAGCCAGCTCTGTGGCCTAGGGCGAGCATCCTCCTATGCATGAAGGGCATTCCAAGGTCAACAAAGCACTTCAAGCTCCATAAAGAAAGCAGCTATATAAATGCGGGTTCTTGTTAAGATAACAAAGCCCGAAAGGGCACTTGTACAAAGAGAGGTCAACTGCAAGGTCACCAGGAGAAGCCACAGGCCCAGCTGTGCTATTTAGCCCCCGGGTTTCCTAAAATATACACACACCATAGGGATGCCGTTTTAATGATTTTGTTTCTAGAAGATGATGTGTCCAGCACTGTTTAAAACGATCCAGTCAGGCCCACTATTAGATGCAAAGTGTCTTGCATTTCACAGGTGCTGAGACTGGGAGGAATGGATTAGCCAGAAGACTCATTAATGTCCTGCCACTGTTAGCCAAACTGTACAAAGTCTTTGGAGTGTGGTACGGTTCCAAGTGTCTACATGAATAGCGGAGCGTGCCCTGGTGCATTTCCTCGTGTTGAATAAATTGTGGTATTAAATTCACAGCTTCCCTTCATCAGAAAGGGAAAATGATTTGACCCTCACATTCCTTGGAGCTGAACTCAAACTTTGGAGGCTCACTTCAAAGCTCTGTAAATAAAATGAGTAACACTCTGGACCCTTGTGAGGCGGGAGGAAAATTCTCTTTCTGAAGAACACCCAAGTCTTTAAAAGAGAAATGGCGGGGTTTAAATAGCTCACTGTTTTTCTTGCTCCGGGCTCCATGCTGAGGATATTATTTTCTCTACGGAGCTTGCGCTGCTCTGGCTCCGTTCTCAGAGGCTGGCTGGCGTTGGGGCACTGGGGCGCAGGGCGGCTTGTGGGTTTGTTGAAGCAAGTTTATTTGTAGTGTGGCTGGGGGCGGGTGGAAGATTCCTTTATGATATGGGAGGCTCCCGAGTTTGGAATAGCAATGGGACTTCAAAGTGCCAGAGCTGCGAATTAGCAGTCAGGCTTCTTCTCAGGCCCCAGAATAGGATAAAATAACACCCAGAGATGTGTTTCAAGATAGGAAAGGGGAGATTTTTCTTCAGTGCGGCTATTTTAAACTTTGTGCTGAGAAGCAGCAGCCCTGGGTTTGTAGATGGCCTGGCAGCCCTCTGCGCACAAGAGGCTGCCGTGGATTTTTGTGGAAAATCGTTCAGAGCTCCCAGCCTGAAATCCTAAATACGGTGCTGTACCTGACCCCAGACTACAATTCTCTCTAGATCCATGAGTGGGAACCCCTGCTGTCCCTTGGTAAAGGGTAACCTAAAAAGAGCGTAGCCTAATTTGTTTATTTCTTAAGGTCAGCATCATTTTATTAATCTCAAGTTTGCCAAGTATTCCCTTCCATCGAGTCTCCTCCCAACCTCTTCTGTGAATGTGGTGATCATGGTAACAGGAAATGTAAGAACCCCCTTCTGTTCTCCAACCAGAGTCGGCAAGCGTCGGACTGCAGTGGGCACACCAAGCAACGTGCAACTGTGGCCCTTCCCAACCTTCTGCCATGTGATTCCGTTTAAGTAGTTCTAGAGAGACAATCAATTCAACTTGAAACGGACTGGGGGTTCACAGCTCTGGGAATTACTACCCTGTGCCCGCGTCTCCGCCTGGCATTTGTATTTAAAAGAAAATGAAAAATACCCTCAGCAGGGCGGCTCTGGGCTGCATGAGTACTCATTGATCTGCACCCGGCTGGTGGTCGTGGCTATGCCCCCTCACCCAGACCTGGAGCTTTTCCAGTGCCTCCTGCTTTTCTCATACACTTTTGACTGCCCACTCCCCTCCTCCCACCATTAGGAAAGGCAGATACCTCCAGAGGCAAGACTGGGATGTGCTGTAAACGTGGGCTGACGTACAACTGAGACTCGCCCCTTGGCCTCCTTCGTTACTGATTTTCGCCTTCTGGAGTGGCTTCCTGTTGGTTGAGTTTGAGTGGCAATGCCCCTTGCAGACTGTGTGGCCCCCTGTAAACACTGCTACCTGTTTTCATTTGTGTGTGGTATCTGTGGCCTCTTGCTGAGAGTCTAGTCCAGGTTACTTCTCATTGGGTTTTACCTGACTATTTCTCAAGGACGTTCAGTAAGATCCTGTAGGTGTTAGACTTGGAGTCCTTGTTGGCATCTTCAGAGCATAACTTATATTGTGATGTTTGCTTATTTATGGCTATCCACAGTAGACTGGAATAACAAGGTCATGTTGCATTAATATTTCTGACGTATTAGGATAGTATCTGGCATTAAGAAGGTACTTGGCAAATTTCTGCACTAATTAATTAATTAATATGAACCCTGATCTTTATTCATAATTTTAAAGGATCGTTAAAATGTTTTGTCTCAATATTTGGCAAGTTTTGAAGATAATGAAATATTGAAAAATAGCACAATGAATAGCTGGTTACTTTTCACTTGGATTCAACAGTCATATTTTTTCCATGTTGCTTTACTTTCTGTATACAAACACGTTCTTTTTTTTTTTGAAAGTAAATTTCATTAAATTATAAAAGTTTCCATTTCCGCCCCTCTTCCCAACACCCTCCCACTCCCCCCACTCCCTCTCCTCCTCCCTCTTCGTCCCTTAGGGCAGTCAGGGTTTCCTGCCCTGTGGGAAGTTCAAGTTCCTCCCCCCTCCCTCCAGGTCCAGGAAGGTGAGTATCCAAACAGACTGGATCCCCAAAATCCAGTATATGCAGAGGAAACAAGTCCCAGTATCATAGTCAATGGCTTTTCAGAAAGACTTCGGGCCAGCCACATTCAGAGAATCCGGCCAAATTCCGAGAATCTGGTTAGATCACGTCCTCGTTCAGTCCCAGTCCAACTGGCCTTGGTAAACTCTCATTAGATCCATTTCCTTGTATCAGTGGGTGATCGCATCCCTCGCAGTCCTGATTTCCTTTTTCATGTTCTTCCTCCTTCTGCTCCTCATTTGGACCTTGGGGGGCTCAGTCCGGTGCTCCAATGTGGGTCTCCGTCTGTATCGCCGTCCTTCGCCAGATGAAGGATCTATGGTGATAAGCAAAATATACATCAGTATGGTTATGGGCCACGGCCGGTTCAGGCACCCTCTCCTCTGTCCAGAGAACAATCTGGGGGATCTCTCCTTGGACCTGGGATCCCATATATAATCAAGTCTCCTGTAAACCCTAAAATGACTCCCTTAGTTGAAATATATTCTTCCCTGATCCCATATTCATCCTTCCTCCCCCCCCCCATCCCAGGCCACCGAGCTTTTCCCATTCCTCCCCTACTCCCTTCTCTCTAACCCTCTCCCCTTCCATCAACCCTCCCACTCCCCCATGCACCCGAGGTTACCTGGGACTCTTGTCTATTTCATTCGTATTGGAAAGGATGAAGTTAAACTTTCGTTATTTGCTGACTGCGGCGCGCATCCTGACCAGCAGGAATGAACGCCACTAAATACGAGAATTCCTTCCCTGGTCACGTCTTTATTCGGAGCCCTTTGATTGAGGAAAATTGGGGGAGGGGAAGATAGAGCAGGGACGAGAGAAAGCTTAGAGAGAGCAGAAGTAGAGTCCAGAGGCAGCTGCTTTTAAACGGTGGAGAGGCTTGAACGCTGTCCTGATTGGTTAATGCCATTCTGCTGGTCTGAGCATGTGCAAGCAAGGGTGCAGGCAAGGGTGCTCAGCCCCACGCGGCCAAGCCAGGTATACCTCCAAACTGCAGGACCACCTGTGCCTCCAGGTGGCTCCCTACAGCTGACGATATGATAGTTTACATAAGTGACCCCAAAAACTCTACCAAAGTACTCCTACAGCTGATAAACACCTTTAGTAACGTGGCAGGATACAAGATCAACTCCAAAAAATCAGTGGCCCTCCTATACACAAAGGATAAAGAAGCAGAGAGGGAAATCAGAGAAACATCACCTTTCATGATAGCCACAAATAGCATAAAATATCTTGGGGTTACTCTAACCAAGGAAGTGAAAGACCTATTTGACAAAAACTTTAAGTCTTTGAAGAAAGAAATTGAGGAGGATACCAGAAAATGGAAAGACCTCCCCTGCTCTTGGATTGGGAGAATCAACATAGTAAAA
The DNA here is from genome assembly GCF_982192425.1 of Myodes glareolus. Taxonomy (NCBI): domain Eukaryota; kingdom Metazoa; phylum Chordata; class Mammalia; order Rodentia; family Cricetidae; genus Myodes; species Myodes glareolus. Next base: position 8,710,860 of record NC_142033.1, on the reverse strand, counting down.
ATGGCACTTCTACCAAAAGCAATCTATAGATTCAATGCAATCCCCATCAAAATCCCATCAAACTTCTTCACAGACCTTGAGAGAACAATAATCAAGTTTATATGGCAAAACAAAAAACCCAGGATAGCCAAAACAATCTTATACAATAAAAGAACTTCTGGAGGCATTACCATCCCTGACTTCAAACTCTATTATAGAGCTACAGTATTGAAAACAGCTTGGTATTGGCATAAGAACAGAGAAGTCGACCTATGGAATCAAATAGAAGACCCAGATATTAACCCACAAACTTATGAACACCTAATTTTCGACAAGGGAGCTAAAGGTATACAATGGAAGAAGGAAAGCATCTTTAACAAATGGTGTTGGCATAACTGGATGTCAACCTGTAAAAAAATGAAAGTAGATCCATATCTATCACCATGCACAAAAATCAAGTCCAAATGGATTAAAGACATCAACATTAATCCGTCCACTTTGAACCTGATAGAAGAGAAAGTGGGAAGTAGTCTACAAGATATAGGCACAGGAGCCCTCTTCCTAAGTAGGACCCCAGCAGCACAGACAATAAGAGAAACAATGAATAAATGGGATCTACTGAAACTGAGAAGCTTCTGTAAAGCAAAGGACACTGTCAGTAGGACAAAAAGGCTGCCTTCTGACTGGGAGAAGATCTTCACCAACCCCTCATCAGACAAAGGTCTGATCTCCAAAATATACAAAGAACTCAAGAAACTAGGCACTAAAACTCTAATTAACCCAATTAAAAAATGGGGTACTGAACTTAACAGAGAATTCACAACAGATGAACTTCAAATGGCCAGAAGACACTTAAGGTCATGCTCAACCTCCTTAGCGATCAGGGAAATGCAAATCAAAACCACTTTGAGATACCATCTTACACCTGTCAGAATAGCTAAAGTCAAAAACACCAGCGATAGCCTATGCTGGAGAGGATGTGGGGTGAGGGGAACACTCATCTATTGTTGGTGGGAATGCAAACTCGTGCAGCCACTGTGGAAATCAGTGTGGCGGTTTCTCAGGAAACTGGGAGTCAACCTCCCTCAGGACCCAGCAATTCCACTCCTGGGAATATACCCAAGAGATTCCCTATCATACTACAAAAGCATTTGTTCAACTATGTTCATAGCAGCACTATTTGTAATAGCCAGCATCTGGAAACAACCTAGGTGCCCCTCAATAGAAGAATGGTTAAAGAAGGTGTGGAACATATACACATTAGAGTTTTACTCAGCGGTAAAAAACAATGACATCTTGAATTTTGCATGCAAATGGATGGAAATAGAAAACGCTTTACTGAGTGAGGTAAGCCAGACCCAAAATGAGGAACACGGTATGTATTCACTCATAAGTGGATTCTAACCATAATTAAAGGTCTTTGAGCCTATTATTCGTGATCCTAGAGAAGCTAAATAAGAAGATGAACCTGATACAAACACGTTCTTTTACTGAAATATTGGAAATTGTAGATATGATGATTTCTTATCCCTAGAGACTACCACTTTCAACTTTGAAAAGAAAATTCTCCTACTGATGTAATATCATTTTCACACTTTAGAAAATTAATCATTCCACAAAGTCATTTAGTATCCAGCTCATAAGGAAATTCCACCAAACTTCTGAGATAAAATTTGTAAGACACATAAAAGAAAGATAGTCATTTTAAGGTGTGCAATTTGAGGGCACTAGAACCATCACCGTGACGTGGAGTCGCGGCTTCCTCTTAGCTCTGTATGACTCCACCACTCCCCAGTTCTCTCTTTTCCTGCCCCTAACCTATTGCTTTCTTTCTCTCTCACCAGATTTACGTCTTCTGGGTAATTTTCACAAAATAAAACCATATCATATTTAACCCCTGTATCTTCCCAAATTATCTTGTAGTTATTTTATAGAAATAATTTTTAAATATTGCAAACATTATTTTGAAACAAGATTGCATTTCCATTCAAACCTTCCAGAGCACCGGTGTCTCCACTCAGTTTCTGTCCATATTTGTTGAGACATTGCAGTTGGTGCTTTAGTAAAAGGGGCAAAGATTTTGCCCCTGGTGCTTGTGAGAGCTAGGGATTTGGAGAATGGCGCCAAGGATGAACTTAGGACATAATGGGTTTCTGTGGTTGCCATACAGACATCACCTAGCTGGCGGAGGAGCCTAGGCCCTGGCTTGTCTGTAATTAGACCACGTTGGTGTGGGTGACAGTGGTTGCTTTCCTGAGAGGAGACACTGTGCTTCATGACCATTCTGCCCAGACGGTCTGAATTTCTCACCCTCTTCGCCTCAGTTGCCAGATCTACATTCTCAGTACTCTGCTCTGTCAAAGAAAGCATGTTTGCAAGAAGCTGTAATAATCCCTTCTCATTTTAAACCGCCTTCCTTATCCACCTTCTGATGCCTTCCCACACTGAGTTGCTGGGCTAAGTACTGATTTCAAGGGACTCTTTTGGCTGAATGCCTGGTCAGGACTCAACCTGGATTAGTTTTTCTGAGTGTGGTGTTTCCGAGAGAGCCGAGGGTCTACAGACTAGGAGCGAGCCCTGGTCTTCCTGCTTCAAATTCTGCTGCCCAACTTCTTGGTTAGAAATGTGGTAATGTGCTGCCTCGGTGTTCAGAAGATGGCAAGAAGGCAAATGCCATCACCAGCCCCCATTTTTGGCCCTGTTCTTTGTTGCTCATGTCTGTAAGCTGTTTCTGTTTGGTTACGGAGTTAAACTGTTTCTCACTGAGGTTTAATAGTGCTCTAGGAAGCGGATCAACAAAGGGTCCCAGAGACTCACAGACATTTAACTGGGCTTTTTCCTTTCCATGCCTGAAATGATTTCCCAATTCTCTGTCTGCATGGACATACACTGTGAGCATAGACTCCTCTCCACTGGAGGCTAAGAGTGCTTACATCTATTGGTTGGATTCCTATCTCCAACATGGCTTTAAAATGCTAATCCTTACAGCTTGCTGGATAATGACCCCACGTTTATGGCAAAAATGATTGTGGGAGAGGTGACTTGATACGGATTAATATTCAAAAGTAGACTTGAGTGAATTTACATACCCAAATGCCTCCCTTCCCTGGTGATCTGCCATTGAAAGTGGTGGGGCATAATTTTTCTGAAATGATATTTATGATGGGATCTCACTTTTTGAGTCACCTCACTAAATGAGAGGGTGGGGCTCTACCTCCAGCCAAGCACGAGGATCAGGAGAAGGGCCCGCAGAAAGGCTGGCTTGCAGAGTGAATGGGGAGTTGGCACAGATCTCCTACTACATAGTAAACTGAGGTCGTGTTATTCTCCTTCTTGGCCCTTGTGCCCCAGACACTAAAGTTTATAGTAATCTTTTCTCTGATAGCTGGTGTTTTCATGGGAGCATGGGCAAGAGTCTGTGGCCTGAGGTGAAATAAAAACGAAGCTTTAGTCTTCCCAAGAGCCCCTCCACCGGTGCTCGGCAGCCCCTGCGGTGTTCGGTCGCCCCTGCGGTGTTCTGCCGCCCCTGCGGTGCTTGGCCGCCCCTGCGGTGCTCGGTCGCCCCTGCTTTCAGCTGCTCTGCGACTGACGAGTGTTTCAGGAGGGAGAAACACAAATTTTAATCTGACGGATCTGCTGAGTTAAAATATTCTTCCTGTCTCATCTACTGTTCACGTGTGTTACTTTTTCGTGTTTTGTTTATCTTTATCAGTCACTTTGAGTCTGTTTTTGGATAAACTTGGGCATAAATAATCAATCGTAGTGATAGAAATAACAGCCCTAATTTATCAAATAAGCAGAGTCTATTTTGTTCTAGATGCTGTTTCATGTACTTCAGCGTCATTTTATTTTTAATATCAATGTCTTTTAATGTGATCACAGCTATTGAGGGAGGTACTTTTACTCCTGCTTTATAAAGGAGGGAAACTGAATCTCGGAGAAGTTAATGAGCCAGGTAAGAACCCAAGTAGGGATTTGAACCCAGATCTTATTGACCGTGAGACTTGGATCCTTAGTTGCTGCAGTGATGCCACTACAAACCACTAGTCATGGACTTCTGCCCTTGCTGTCCTTCGAGGGCTGGCTGGATCAGTAGGAGCTGTTCTCCTCTTTGCTGAATCTTCCATTGACAGACAATTCCTATAGATTTCAAAGGGAATCTGAGTTAAGAGAGACTTTTGTTTAAAACATTATATTGTATTGCTTCTGGGTGTTATGTTAAGTATAAATACAGGAAAACATCTTTTTATATTGACTCTACATTTGCTTAAAAAGTACAACTAAGTTTGTTTAATATATCCACATATATTCACACATGTGTATATATATAGACTCTATCACCTGTCTGTCTATCTGTCTGTCTGTCTGTCTGTCCGTCTGTCTGTCTCTCTCTCTCCCATCTAACCTGTGGTATTAACAGTGTTTAGATCTTCACACCACCTGTGGTATTAACAGTGTTTAGATCTTCACACCACCATCATTCACATGGTTTTATATGACCAGAAGATGTTAGGACATACACTACCTTTTAAGAGAAGTTGATTCTTTATGGCCGTGGCCTAATCTCATTGCTGCGGGATTTTGTGTTTCCCTCTCCTGCTGCCCACTGGGGCCCAGTAGAATCTGTGTTCCGGGTTTGTTAGTGCTGCCAGAGTCTGTGGTGGGTCTCGGAGCTTTCGTCTGTGAAGATCTGCTTGGTCTGCTTTGATACTGTGCCCGGCAGCTGTGGGTTGCAGTGTGAAAAATGACAAGGGCTTTGCCTCTGTGGACAAAGTGCCCAGGAGTCCCACAGCAAGAGAAGAGCACAAGCTCACTCGCTGTAAAACCTCACACACCTGAGACACAGGTTTAGAGACTTTAGACAGTGTACCTTACGTCTTTCTGCTTGCCCTCTTTGAGGAATGTGCCCCCATTTGGAGAAACCTCCTCCCTGTTTCCAGAAGCTGAGTCAGACTTCCACTCTCTGAGAGGCAGGCCAGCCTCTTCCATTCTTCTATTAGCAGACACATTGGAGAAGCAATCAGGGATGCAGCCACCCAAGAGAACGCGGAACCTCAGCCATATCTGACCCGTGGGTGACTTTTCCTCCCATGAGTGTGCGGAAGTCCTGACCATATTTGAGCCTGAGGGACTCTCCCTGCTCTGAATGATCTCTGTGATGATTCTGATCTCCCGCTTCGCTTAGTTGACAATTCCCAGCTAAGACTAACAATTACATTTCCATGGTCATCAAGTCTTTACTGCTCTTCTTTCTGCTTCAAAAGGGGCTTCTCTTGAAATGGAAAAAGTTCCTGATGACTCGTAGGCATAGGACTAAAGTGGATAAAAGGGCAGTCCCAAGAATGACTTGGGCATTTTTAAGGCAGCACATTGATAACAAGATAACTCCTAAGATATACCTATAAAATGATTACTAGAGAATGCTATTTCATAATCACATCTGTTTTTACAGGTTATTGGATACATAGTTTCATAATCATATCATAGTTTTACAGGTTATTAGTTACACTCTTGTTTGTGTACTTTCTATATTTAATGAGATTATATATGTGATTAGCATGAATATAAAGATTAATAAGGAAGAGATGAACAAACACTCGTGAGAAGGGAGGAAGTTGGTGACTTTGCCTCTTTTGTTCCCACTCTGTTTTAGTTTATGAGGCCATCAAGGGAGGCTTCTATCTGAGGTCCAGAGAAATATTATCCAAGTGTTGCAACCTTCCAGGGAGAATACTCCAGTCTGTGAAGTAGCGGAGCAAAGAGAATTTTAAACAGAGAGATCTTATCTTTACTTCTGTTGTGGCTTCTCATATATGCAAGTGAAGTGTAATTGTGACTTCAGTCATCACTATGACTTCCGTTCTCTTCTAACAGAAAGTGCCTCACTTGGGTTTTGTTTGTTTTTAATAGTGGGGCTATTTTTACTTTATTGACTCTGTCTTCTAAACCTAAACATCGACCATATTTATTCAGCATATACAACTTGCTATGTCTTTTCTATGAATTGCTTAGAAAAATACAAGATGGCAGGGAAAAGTTATATCATCAAAGGAGCATGAATGTTTCTGGAAGAGTTGGAGAAAACGTGTTGTCCAGGTTTCTCTTGGGTTGACTTACTGCTCAGTTACCTATAGACTTGTGGCTCTCAACCTGTGGGTTAGGACCTCTTTGGCAAACCTTTATCTCCATAAATATTTACATTATGATTCATAACAACAGCACAATTGCAGTAGTTTTATGATGGGGTCACCACAACATGAAGGACTGAATTAAAGGGTCGCAGCGTTAGGGAGGTTGAGAACCGCTGGTATAGACAGGCTACCTTCAAGAAAACCCTATGCTCTGCTCAACCTTGCTGGGGATGGTCGGGTGCTGAAAGTCATGTGTAACCTTTCCTGGTGGCCAGTCACTTTTCCTGAGCTTATGTTTTCAGCTGGGAAAATCCACTGGAGTGGTTCATTTTCCTCTAAGTCATCAGTACCTATGTTAATTTTGACATCTTTAGCCATAAGGTCTCACCGTCAAGTTCTGGAGGAGAATCAAGAACAATGACAGAATTGTATAATAGTCTGGGGTCTGCGGACCCTTACTGGCCAACACTTCCAAATACTATAATCCATTCCTAGCACCAGACTTCTTGTTGTTGTTACCCTAAGGTGTCTGATGGGACATTGTTGCCCTGTTATAGGGTAATTCCATTTAAGATACATGCACACACACACACACACACACACACACACATACACACACACAAATATATGTATATTCATATTCATATACATTTATTATGGGTATATTACAGAAAGCATCTGCAGTAGCAGTTTTTCATATGACCCTTTTATAAGGTCTGTAGTATGAGCTGTTCCTCCCTATATTCCCTTCTCTATCCTGCACTCCCAATACATCACATAGCTGAGTCATAAAGCATGGAGAGATCAAGATAGATTTGACTCGGGTGTTTCGTCTGTACTGGTTTCACAGTACTGGAAGGCGCTGTAAGTGCAGGAGGAGAAAAGCAATTGCCATTGTTTTCCAGCTATGAACCCTGTATGTTATAACAGTGACTGCTCTGGCAAAATATGCTTGCTGCTGCAAGGTGGCGTGAATGCCACGGGCATAGCCAGCCTCTTTCTGATTGGATCTAAGGTTCACTCACTCCCTAAGATGGTCAAGCTCAAGCAAGGCAAAACCCCAGCGTAGAGCAGAGGTGAGGGGAAGGGCATAGGCAAGAAATCCCGGCCCTGGCTGAGGAGCTCTTGGTAATTGATAGCTTGGAAGAGAGGGAGAGTTGATTTGCTTTAAGGGTGTGGCCCGACAGGTGTAACAAACTCCAGTGAATGCCCACACACCAGGATTATACAGCCAGCACTAATTGGATAGGAGCGATTTAAAAAGAATTACGAGAACACAAAGTTGGGTGTTTATGGAATAAAGCATGTATCTGGGAGGAGTTAGGAGAAGAACAAAATGATCAAAGAACAACGTATGACATATGAAATTCTCCAAGAGTTAATAAAATATGTAAAAGCTAATTTTGCAGAATAACTGCTAAAACCCTTAATTGAGCAGGAAGCATACATTAGTAGCATATACATTTTCATATTTTTGGAGGGTAAGAAGGACCTTCTCAGTGCTTAATTTCATATTCTCAAAATTTCTACAGCTAAACAAGAATGATTTAATCACTTAACAAAACTCCTTAAAAGCTTTTGGGCCAGAATGAGGGCTATTGGTGAAAGTACTCAAAGTAACAAGTTCTAGCCTTACTTTGTTTTATTTTATTTTTAAAAAATATTTATTTATTTATTTATTTATTATGTATACACTATCCTGTCTGTGTGTGTGCCTACAGACCAGAAGAGGGCACCAGACCCCATTACAGATGGTTGTGAGCAGTTATGTTGCTGCTGGGAATTGAACTCAGGACCTTTGGAAGAACAGGCAATGTTTTTAACCTCTGAGTCATCTCTCCAGTCCCTGTTTTTTCTTTAACTATTTTATTATAAAGCAATCTCTCACAGTTTTATGTCAGAAAAATCCATCACATATTAGACAGAAAGAAAACGAAGAAAACTAAGTAAAAGAAAACCATGATAAATGAAACATGATCCTAATTTTCTGTATGTAGAACACACATTGGGAATCAGATAAACCAGGACCAGACAATTAAGACCAGAAAATTCAAAAGACAAATACAGAAAATATGATCAGATTTCGGTGGTTGAATAAAAGAAAGACAGAAAGTGACCCAACTGCTTAGTGAGGAAAAAATTCAGCAATAACAGTAAGTTGTTGGTGAGAACATGGAAGTTGTAGTGACGGCTCTTGGTGGTGTGGGAGGGCGGCATTCACACGGCCATCTAAGGTGTGCTTCTTCCCACTGAAACTGACACTTTAGCTCCGAAGGATGCATTCCAAAGGAATACACATATCCACAACAATTTATGTCTCTTGGGCACAGACTTTCTAAGAATAAAATATTGAAAACAGCCAATGTGTTTTACAAAGGTGTCCATTTTAATAATTATGTGCTTCTGTTCTAAAACATGGATTTCAGAGTCACATGGTGAAACAGTATTTGATTCCATGAGAAAGCTTAGAGTATGTCATTATGCAAAAAGAAAAGCAGACTACAAAGCAATAGCTACAAAAGGAATCTAAATTTTGTAATAAAAATGTACAAAGCTTTGGAATATCAATGATCTCTGCTTTGGGGGTTGACAATATTAAGAGTAATTATTAGTTTATATTTTGTGCCATTATTTAAATTTTCTATAATAACCATATGATTGACTTTGTAATATAAATGAAAAAATAATTAATATGAAACATAACTCAGAGGTTTGGTATTCCAGTGGCGAATCATTTACACTTATTGAAGCAGAGACTGTCAAAGGGAACAGTTGGGTGGCGTCAAATTTAGTTCAGGTGGAGAATCTGTTAAATCAAGATTTTTAGTGGCGCTAACATTTTTTTTTTTTGTCATTTTGGCTAACAAGTATTGATGGGGAAGGTAAAAGGTATTATTCATTTTTAAGCATTTGGCATATTTCCAAAACAGTGAGTCAATTTAATGTAATTACTTTTTCATAATTATACTCTCAGAAGTGCTTCAACTTCAGTTCTGGCTAATCTTTAGTCCGCTCCTTCCGTTTCCTGCCTGCGAGCGTGGGCGTAGAGGGGACAGAAAATAAACATTAAGGCACACTGGTTATTACGATTTAAAGAGACCCACAGGGCTGAGTTCCTTCAAGTGAATTATTTTCTGGTTATAGAAGTAATGGCTACTGATGTCTATTTTGTTACTTGCTTTGCTTATGTCATGGTTGCTTAAGTGAGGTCCGCTGGCATTCTAGGGTAATCAGCCTTCTATGAATGGCTCTTGGCTACAAGCCACAGTGACCCCTTGGGGAGATCCAGTAACAATAGCAACAATGTGCCCTAAAACACAACTGTGCTGGGGCTCAGAGAGCTGCTGCTGTAATGTTTTCAACTTCTGTTCATAGCTTTGAAACACCCCTTGTTAGATCTTTTCACCGAGGTTCAAGTGTATTTTTATTTTTCTTTCTAAACTGCCGGAGTCTCTGGAATCACTGTTTGCTCTCATTTCAGTGGTGGCTGTAATAATTCTAATGGACCGTGTAGTGTGTGAAACGTTCACTTTCCTACCAGTTTTGAGCTGTGCAAGGGATTGTTTTAAATAGAGTTAAAATAATACTAGCATAAAATTATTGTTTTAGGGAGTACTTAAAAAATCTATTTGCGTGAATTGACTTTACTTTTATTCTTCTGGAAGTTGAATATATGCCCAACTTTTGAAATTTCAGGTAATCATTTAATTTCCATCCTCTATGTCTGTAGATTATTAGTTTAACTTGGTTGAGTCTTCAAATAGCATCCTATAGCATGTAACCCAAGAGTGTGTTCTCCTGATTCCAGAGAAACACAGAGAAACAACTTCTACAGACTTTCTAGGACTTTCAAACCTGAACTGGGGTCAGGTCTTCAAGCAATGACAGTTCTTTGACTGAGCGAGAGCTTGTGTTCTATGTAGCTCCATGGAGCAGAAAATTTAGAGTCCTGTTGTGGCTTTGTAGTCTGTTTTTGGCTTTGCACAATGACATACTCTAAGTACTATTTCCAACCCCTCAACAGAATGAGGCTGTGGTGAGGAAAAGTATTAAGTAGAGGTTTCTATAAAGGCATGTTTGTGGAGTCAACTCCAAGGAAGCTTGGGTCATACCTCAGCAGAAGGGTTTTCATGGGCTGAAGCTTACAACCAATGCCATCTGCTCCAACAGAAACCCATGTCAGACAAACCTGGGCTTATTTTGAAATAGTTATTGGCAGGATGAATGTTTTGAAAATGGCTATACAATCCAAAACAATCTCCAGAAGCAATTCAATCACCGCAAGAATTCCAATGATATTCTCCACAGATTCAGAGCAAATATGAACATTTGTTTGACCACAGAGAGTCAATGCAATGCTAAGTAGGAAGAATACAGCTGGAAACATCACATTAGCTCACCTCAAACTGTACTCCATCACAGTGACAAAGTCAGCATGGTGCTGGAACAAAAAAGACTTGGAGACAGACCAACAGAATGCTACAGACAAAAACAGACATGGAGACAGACCAATGGAACACTGCAGATGATCCAGTGGCTGGTGTGGGAGAATTGTCTGTATTCTGTCAATCGTGTAGTTTAATAAAACGCTGATTGGCCAGGTAGGAAGTATAGGTGAGTCAACCAGACAGGAATTAGAGATGATGCAATGAGAACAGGAGAATTCTGGGAAGCAGGAAGCTTCCTCTGCCACTCCTGCGCAGATCACCGAAGAGGCAGCATGTAACTTGCCCAGCTGAAAAAGGTACCAAGCCATTTGGCTAATGTAGATAAGGATAATGGGGTAATATGTGTCATAAGAACTAACAAGTAGCCTGACCTAATGGGCCAATCAGCTTTATAATCTTATGGAGTCCTGTGTGTGATTTTCGTTGGGAGTTGCCAGCTGCGGGGTACCAGGTGGGACAGAAACCCCAACAAGTCAGCCCCCGTCATGCTACATATGGCACTCACGTGGATAATTGCATCCACAGAAAGCCTGAGAAAGCTTGGAAAAGAATAGAGTAAATCATGTTTTCTTGGGAGCAGCAATTTCTCGGGTCTGCTCTGCTTGCTAGAGGCAAGCAAGTGCTCTCATCTAAGAGAGACTTCCTGACTCAGCTTTAGCTGCAAAATTTTGCAGCTCCTTTAAGAGGTCCTGCCACAAAACACTTAAGCAGTGTTGATGAAAAGCTGAAGGCATGCTTTTCGGGTTTTCAGCCATAGCAGGAAAAAAGCTGTGCTGTTTTAAAATGCTGGCTTTCTGGGCTGTCCTGCCAGGGCAATCTCTGACTCTTTCAGGCAGGCAGTCCGACTGAGTGTGGTCTGTGAGCAGAATGCTGCAGCTTGCTTGCTAGAAAGGACTTTGAAACGCCATAGAGTTGTGTCAGTGAACACAGCTCTGGCTGGTATCTCAGCCATGAGTCTGGAAAGCTAAGGAATGGGCTGGATCTAGCTGTCAACGCCATGGCTCTCATATTGTTTAGCAAATTAAAGACTCATGTGGTCAAAAAAGAGAGATATACAGTAAAGAGAGATTCAAAGATGAAGAAAACCTCTAAATGGTTTACAGTGTGTTAAAAATATATGCAGGATAAAAGTTAAAGTTCTTAAAGTAAAGAAAGAAAGAAAGTAGTTGGGTGTGGTGGTACACACCTTTAATCCCAACACTTGGGAGGCAGAGGTACATTGACCTCTGAGACTTCAAGTGGCAGAGGTAGATTGACCTCTGTGACTTTAAGGTGTGGTAGTACACGCCTTTAATCCCAATGCCTGGGAGGCAGAGACAGAGGGATCTCTGTGAGTTCAAGGACAGCCTGGTCTACAGAGTTATTCCAGGACAAAGACATACAGAGAACCTGTCTCAAAAAGTTAAAAGTAAAAATAAAAGAAATAGAGGTTAAAATAAAGTTGCATAAAGATGGAAAATACACAGAGAATCTTGATACTGTATGTTATGCTCTCTTTGAATTGTTTGAATGCTGAGAAAGGAGCATCAGCTGCTAAAAAATATTTGCTTATAAATGCTGTTGGATTAATCCAAGATAGAATTTTGAAAATACCTTGGCTTCAAAATTGAAGTCAAAAGGTATGTTATTTTGGAGAAGAGATTTTGCTTTTGTTTCCACAGAAAATGAGAGGCTGTGGATTCATTCTGAGTTAAGAAAAATCAGGTTCGAAAAAGGAAGACCACCTGAGAAATCTCCGATAGGAACAGATGGCCCAGATGACAGAGTTCTATATCCAGAACAGATTCAAGACTGCTGCCTGAGATGATCAAGACTCACAGGATACTCCAGTCAGGACTTGATTATAACTCTAAATTTTCTTTAGGTCCCCATAAGATCATCAGCACCCCCAACCAGCAGGAAGTAGCCTGAAATACTATGCCCACATTCCCAACAAATGAACTATGGGTATTTTCCTTTGTTTAAAAAAAAAAAGAGGGAAATGGTGCGGGAGAATTGTCTGTATTCTGTCAATCGTGTATTTTAATAAAATGCTGATTGGCCAGGCAGGAAGTATAGGTGAGTCAACCAGACAGGAATTAAAGGTGATGCAATGAGAACAGGAGAATTCTGGGAAGCAGGAAGCTTCCTCTGCCACTCCTGCGCAGACCACCGAAGAGGCAGCATGTAACTTGCCCAGCTGAAAAAGGTACCAAACCATATGGCTAATGTAGATAAGGATAATGGGGTAATATGTGTCATAAGAACTAACAAGTAGCCTGACCTAATGGGCCAATCAGCTTTATAATCTTATGGAGTCCTGTGTGTGATTTTCATTGGGAGTTGCCGGTTGTGGGGTACTGGGCGGGACAGAAACCCCAACAAGCCAGCCCTCATGTTACAAGTGGCAAACCCATACAACTGTGGCCACTTAATTTTTGACAGTGATATCAAAAACATATTGAAAAAAAAAGAGAGCCTTGTCAATCAATGGTGTTAGTAATGGTGGATGTCCATCTGCAGAAAAATGAAATTAGTGCTGTCTCTTTCTTCCTATAAATTCAGCTGGATCTAACATGTTAATGTAAAACCAGAAACACAGAGATTGTCAAGAAAAAGCACTTCAGGATGTAGGTCTATGCCAGAAGTTTTCTAATAGAACTCCAATGGCATAGGAAATAGTCCCCAAAATTGACAAATTCAACTGCGTGAAATTAAAAAAGTTTCTGCACAGCAAAAGAAACTATCAACAAGAGTAAGCAGATAGCCTACAGAACACAAAATAATTCTTTACAACTACACTTCAGACTAGGGGTTAATGACTCTATTACCTATCTATCTGTCTGTCTGTCTACCTATCTATATCATATCTCTCTCTGATCTATCTATCCATCCATCTATCTATCTATCTATCTATCTATCTATCTATCTATCTATCCATTCATCTATCTGTCCATCTATCTATCTGTCCATAATCTATCTATCATCTACCTATGCTGTAGGAATTTCTACCGCCAGTAGCCTGTAAGCGAACCGCCCACTTACACTATATATGCCTATGTAAAGCGCTCATCTGGGCTCTCTTCTGGCTGTGGGATTCGGTTGCTGTTCCGCATTTGAGCAGGGGACTGTAATCTGTGAGTCTTCCCCTAAATAAACAACCCTCTATTATACTCAATTCTGAGCTAGCGTGGGATTTCTTTTAAAATTCATGTCTGTCTGTCTGTCTGTCTATTTATCTATCTATCTATCTATCATCTATCTATTATTTCTCTCTATCTATCTAACAGTCAATCTATCTTTATCTTCAAAATTACACCAAATATACCTGCTAATCAACCTGTGGGTCAATGAGCCACAGATAATTATCAAAAGAATATTTACAAATAGCCAATAAGCATTTAAAAAAGTATTCAATATCCCTAGCCATCAGAAAAGTGTAACTTAGAACTACTTTGAGATTCCAACTCTCCCTACTCTCAGAATGCCCACCACCAAGACAGCAAATGACAAATACTAATGAGGATTTGGGGGGAAATTAGGTAGAAGTGTAAACTGGTGCAGAATATGGAAATCAGTGTGATCATTTCTCAAAAATCTAAAGATAGAACCTACGCATGACACAGCTATATATGAAGGACTCCATTCCCGCTATAGAAACACGTGCATAGCTATGTTCATCCCTTGCTTTTTTCACAATAGCTAAGAAATGAAATCAGCCAACAGATGAATGACTAAAATGTGGCCCATGTACAGTATGGAATTTTATCCAGCAATAAAGAAAAATGAAGCAAAATTTGCAGAAAAACAGATGGATCTGGAAGACACTGTATAAGCAAGGTAATCTAGGCTCAGAAAAATAAAAGTGTGCTTTCTTTCACAGGCTGACCTTACCTTCTAAGAGCTAAATGTGTGTCTAGCTTGGAGTAAATGTGGGTGGAGACAAAGGAGATGGAACAGAGTCCATGAGAAGGGGAGAAAAAGACACTTGAAGGGACTTTAAGGAGTAAGCAAGTCATTAGCTATTAAAGTGGAACGATTTAATTTGTTACATGATGGTGGTAGGGGGTGGTTCTATAGCCAAACAGAAATACTTTTTATGTTAAAAGAAATTTCAAATGGATGATGCTTTAGTTGTTTTAGACATTTGATGACAGGAGAAGGCATGACCAGCCTGAAGGCTGAGGTTCTGGCTGCATGGCTTCCTGCTGGGAAGAAGTGAACTATTTAGCTTGGTCTTTGCATGTTCTTATTTGACACACCTAATCATGACCTTGGGAAAAGCATGGCCAATTTTTCACAACCTTGTTTGAACCACTACAGACCTGCCACGTCCTCTGATTAAGAGTGGTATTTTTTTTTCTTCTGGTTTCTACCATAAATCATTCTGAGAGAGAGACTGGACTGTCTTACAGTGTGGGCAGGAAAATGCCTTTCCCCTGAAGTCATATGAGATGGGACTTCCGAGACTCAGATGTCTTGTAAGGCATGCCAGGGTCTCCTCGTATGTGAAGACTCTTAGGAACATAGGAGCACTCGCCTGGTAGGTAGGAAGGCATTCTGTCCTTACCTGTGCTAACCATTAGAGCTCATTATGACCCTGTGCAATGATGTAACCTGATTTTTGCTGACTTCAGGAACCTAAGCAGAGAACTTCCTGCCCTCCCCCCCACCATTGCTACAATGGAGTAGGAAGCATGTCTTCTCCACATAGCCAGGCTTCCTTACCTCTTTCCCTAGTTGGTGAAAGTGATATAATTTCTATAAAAAATAGGACCCCACTGTCTTTGAGTGGGTCTCGGTCTCAACAGAGTTCCATGCTCAGTAGCTAGTTCATAGTGCAGGCACAGGGATGGTAGCTGACGGCACCCAGGACAGTTTTGGGAACAGTCGGTAACCTTGGGCGTTCCTAGTCAGCACGGGTGAGGAAACTTTAACATCGTTCACAGTGTATCAATTGTAAGACAGTGATGTCTCCTCATCAATTAATGAGTGATCTCTGAGAGTTAGAGAACTTGGAAAGGGTGATTCTATAAATTACAGTCATGCTGGGAATTGACTGATAACGCGAAGAAATGCTTTTAGGGCACAGTGTGACGTCAATAAAGACTTTGAACTGTGTGTCCCGCCTGCCTTCAGCTTTCTTTGCCAATTGCCTCATCTTACCACCGATTCTTTGGGGGTAGAAAATATAGAGATTTCTTTCTCTGCCTTTGTTTTTCTTAGGTTTCCTGCAGTTTCCGTGAACACACTGTTTAAATTTTAAAGAAAAACTAGTTGGGGAACACAGGCTGCTAACATCTTCATTCGTACCCTGACACAGCTGGGCTCTCTGCTGACCCTTCTCTTCCCCCACAGCTGATGTTGAAGCCGGGGGTTCCTGGCCAGGAGTGGCTATGTGCAGTCACCTGTGCCTGGGAAGTAAACACTCTGGGGTTTCCTCAGTACTGGGGGCCTCCCTCTCCTTCTTCCTCTCACTTAGCTTCCTTTGTAGGCCACGAAGCCACCCAGAAGCTGTAACTACCAGCAGATTCCCACATGACAAATTCGTCCTTTGTGCGGATACAATTGACTTGTCACCTCATTTTCACAGCTAATTAGCTCTTTAGTAAGCGGTGGCTGGTGTCAGGGGTCATCTGATACCTGATCCTGGTAAATTGACCGTAAATATGGCTGTCATCTGTATTTGCTGTTCAAAACCACTGCCTAGTGACCAGATTCCAGCTCTTTTCACGGGAGCCCCTGCTCACTTTTGTTGGGAAGATAAAGTTTCCGAGTAACGCTCCTGGACTTATTATACCCTGAAATTATGGGATGGCTGCTCCACTGGCCTTTCGCTCATGCCACCCATGGGGGCACATCGGCTTCCAATGGTTTCCCAGAGTTTCTTTTGTTTCCACTTCTAAATTGGAAAGGCACTAAAGGAACTCTCGCCCTGATTCTGTCATCACTATTTCAACGTCTAGAGACAGGCGGGTGCCCTTCTAACAATAACACCAGCAAGGCTAAGAGCCGCGGTTAACTGTTGAGTGGTTTGCACCCTGCCAGACTGTGTCTAAGAGGTTCGTGTGTGTTAAATCCTTTAATCCTAACAAGTGACTATGGAGATGCTTTTAGTCCTTACATAGCGGAGGAAGAAAGAGGGTTGGAGAGTTTATCTCTTTATCCCAATATTGTAAAACAGAAGCAGATCTAAAGTTTGTTCGGGTTAGCCTGACCTTTGACGTCAGACTCTTCGCCTTGGTCAGCCTTATTTATTAATACAACTTGCAGTGTTAAAATGTTAACTATTAAAATATGGGATAAAGTGTATCTGGACTGTCATTTTGTATGGGATATTTATTAAAAGTCATGGCTATCCGGGAAATAAGGGATGGCAAGAGTAGAAGCCGGTCGAGATTGACACGAGACCGTGTTCAGGGGTGGATAATCCAGGAGGAGAATGGCAACTGGAATGGAAGGAAGGTGATAGAACAGGGTTCCTCCCTCGTGATTCTCCTGGGAAGCCCTGGGGTGGGGGAGGGCTTGCTCAGCTGCTCACTGGTGCCGAGGAGGAGGCAAAAGGTGGCCGCGCCCTGTGGAGACAGATGGAAGGTAGGAAATGGTTACACCAGGGAGTGGAAAGAGTAAAGGTGGCAGCACGGGTTCACACTGCGTTCACACCACTTCAGCATGGCTGAAGCTCTCGTTTCTAAATCCCATGTGGATTTTCAGAGACTTGTAGGAGATGTTTCCTCTCCCCGCCACACCTAGAGTTCCTCCTATTCCTGAGGGAGAGTGTAATGAGGAAACCTTCTTGGAAGGCATATTAAAAGGATTAGGTCATGGATCACTAATGAGATGTCTAGGATTTAGAAACAAGTAAACAGAATCTCAGATCTTAGTCTAGCCCAGTTTGTGCATAGATGGGGGAAAATCAGAGACTACAGACACTGCAATTTCCTTTATGATGGATTGAGCAGATACAGTAAGAGCATTGATAATAATAAAGATGTACAACAGGCAGGAGTTGGCTTCTGTCTTACAGCAGCCCAGAACGGGGCGCACCCGACTGCTGTGCAGACTGAGAAGTCGTCTTAAACATACGAGAGACTTGGTGTGCAAATGCGGGACTAGCACATCATCAATCAGCATTCCCTAAGTGTATTGAATTGCCTAGGTAATACGGTCAGCGCTGTGTGTCCTGCCAGATGATGACACAGTCTTTGACCTTATCGAGAGAGGCAATGTAGGTGCAGAGGAGGCGGGCGGACCACCCCTTCATCATGAAGTTACAGCGGAGGAGGAGAGACAATGGAGGCGAGAGAATTTTAGAGGCCAGCTTGAATTAAGTCAAAGGGGGTTTGTTTGGGAATCAAGAGATTGGCACTCTCTTCGTGTGTGCGTGCGTGTGTGTGTGTGTGTGTGTGTGTGTGTGTGTGTGTGTGTGTGTGATAGCTAGGTAACCTTGAACAGATCCATTTCTTGGGTTTTTCTCAGTTTTCTGTTTATAAAATAAGAGAGCTAGAGAACTCAGCCTCTGGTCTTCACAGAGTTAATACCCTGACATAAATCATTGGAGGGGATTCTCAGAAATGGAGTTAGAGAGGATTAATGTGTGTGTGTGTGTGTGTGTGTGTGTGTGTGGTGTGGTGGGTAATGTTTATGTTGGTGTGTGTGGCGTGGTATGTGTGTGTGTATGGTGTGGTGTATGGGGTGTGTGTATATGGTGTGGTGTGGTGGGTAATGTTTATGTTGGTGTGTGTGTGGTGTGGTGTGGTGTGTGGTGTGTGTGTGTATGATGTGGTATGTGGGGTGTGTATGTATGGTGTGGTGTGTGTGGTGTGGTGGGTAATGTTTATGTTGGTGTGTGTGGTGTGTGGGGCGTGTGTGGTGTGTGTAGTGTGTGTGGTGTGTGTGGTGTGTATGGTGTATGGTATGTGTGTGTAGTTGGAGGTGTGAGCCTTGGGAGGACTCTCAGGTGAAGCCGGCAGGAGGATTTGTTTAGAACCACACAGTAGTAGGACAAAGAGATGTGCTCAGGTGTGACAGCAGGGCCGGTCACACTAAATTTCAGCTGCAGGATGCCAACCAACTGTATTCTTAACAAAATCAAAAATCAGGATGCCGTTTTGGATTCCTCTCTCTCCCTATTAGTCACGTCTAGGTCCATCAATACCACGAGCTCAGATCAAGTGGCTTTTCCTCTGTCGGCACCAACGCAGTCTGGTGAGGGAACATCTCTCTTAGATGAAAGCGACTTTGTATCTATTTACTTCGAGTTTGTCCCCTGTGAAGGGCCAGGGCCATCTTTAAAATTATCATCGGATCCTATTGCCGGAAACTGAAGCCCTGTCAGGACTCTGGACAGCGTGTAGAGAACAGACCATTCTTTCTCCTTCCCCTTCCCTGTTCAGGGAAACAATGGCCCAGCCTCAGCTTGCTTGTCATCCAGCATCTTCCACAGGTCACTCTCTCGGGGCCCCCAGAGGCCTCTTGCTTACCTTCAGATCTTCTAGCACACTCAGGCCTTAAGAGTTTTACATTTATTTTGTTCTTTCCCTATCTTTTAAAGTCCATGCTTAAAGCTCACCTCCTGTAGGAAGGTCCTTCAAGTTCCTGTGTATCGAATTATACAGCACCCTGTCTCATGGACTCCATGGTATATAGTGTAATTGGAAATTACTCTGCCCACTCATTGGCCTATTGTCTAGTTCCCCTCTTACATGTGAGTCTCAAGAAGTAGGGAACTATTTTACATAGTTCGCCTTTGTGATCCCCGTTGTTATAGCAGGCGCCCAGAAAATGTTTGTTGAGTCTATGAAAGAATGATTAAGTGTCTAAAACAGAACTAAAACAGCAATGTAGAGAATAGAATTGGGCCCCTAGAGCAACTCTCAGGCAAGCAAAATCAGACCCCAGTTTGCTACTTCCTCAACAGCCATGTGGTCTTGGGAAAGTCACACAGCCTCCAGAAGCCTTGTGTGGGACATGGGGAGGAGATAGTGCCAACACCCCTGCATTGCAAAGTACGCTGCCTGAAATAACACACCCCGGAGCCCCAAGTTCAGAGGCACAGAACTAACTCTTTTTTATTTTGTTTTGACTATGGCCTCCTGTTTATTATCATTATCATTATTATTATTATTATTGTACAGTCATCTGAGTTAATTTTTATGTACCCTGTACCATGAATATATCCCCCTCCTCGTACTTAACTGCTTCTCCTCGCCCTTCGCCCTTCCTACTAATTAGTGCTCTTTGCTTCTCAGTCTGGTCTGCTTCTGCTTTCATGTCTTCAGTACATACATGGTATTATATATATAACATACATACATAAAAATGTCTGGGAACATGAATGAGAGAAAATGTGATATTTGTTTTTCTGAGACTGACTTAATACTCTTAATACATTTATCTGCAGTTATTCCCTTGTGTCTATGAACTCCGTTTGCTGTTTCATTCATCCACAGTCAGGCAGCCAAGTTGGTTGCATAATGCAGCCGTGTGAATAGCTCTTTAAAAACATTGATGGGCTGGTTGATGAAGTGTTGATTTGGAGTCTTTTGGTAAATATCAAGAAGTAGAATGTAGGTCATATGACAAATGTGCGTTCAGTTTTTGAGGAGCACCCAAACTAATCTCCAGTGACAGATGTTGTTTCTGTCCTCACCAGTAGGGTGTCAGGACACCTGCTGCCCTCACCCTTGCCAGTGTGTGTGTGTGTGTGTGTGTGTGTGTGTGTGCGTGTGTGATATGAATATCATTTGGACCGGGATGAGGTGGAATCTCAGGGTAGTTTTCATCTTCATTTTTCTGAGTGTAGCGACATTTTCTTTAGGACATTCAAACCTAGACTTAAAGAACAGATCCTGGTGAGACACAAGTAGCATATAATATATAAAGAAACCTTCCCTCCTTGCTCCCTTCTCCTCTTTCTCTCTCTATCTGTCTCTCTCTCTCTGTCTCTTGTTCTTCCTTTATCTTCTTTTTATCTTCTTTCCTGTCATCCTTCCCTGTATTCCCCTCACTCCTTCACACCTCGTATCTGTACAGGTGTTTGTGTGGCCATAGGTGAGTGGTGATTGTACATTAGATAAAGCTATTGGTAGAACTCTTTTACTGTTGTTACGAACATAACATTTATTTGCGGCCAGAGTCCAGTAAGAGTCAGGCATGCGAGCCTGGAAGCGTGGACCCACTATACCAGCAAACTGGTCCCCGAGCTCCACTCTCATGTGCGACACCTGGAGACGGCAGTCTGTATGCTTACTAGAAAACCAATTCCAAACCAGCAGAGACCAGGTCGGAATTCGGGCATCCAGAACTCCTGGGTTTGTTAGGCAGGGAACACGCTAGTGAAAGACAGGGTACGGCACTTCCTGTTGACTAGTGAAAGTATGGAATCCAGTCTGCAGGCTGTCTCAAGAGCTGCCAGAACTATGCTCTGCCAGGGAGCAGCAGAAGAGGCAACAAGAGAGACTTCTTCCACGGAAGACTGATGCTGCCACACCAGAGGACGAACCCCTGCACTTTCACTCCTCTGTCTAGAACGTTCACTAGTGGGTAGAAGTAACCGAGGGCCCAGGGGCTGACCGTGAAGCTGAAGTTTCTAATGAGGAACCGTCAGAAAAGCTCATTCAATAGTTTGGCACCTGCGCTTGTATTTTGTTTCTGTCCTCTGTTCCTCTGTTTGCGTCATGATGACTGTGAGATCCAGTCTTTGAGTGTGTGCTTCTTTCTGTTGGAGCCAAGTGAGTCATAGAACAACCTCATTCCCTTTGCTGATGTTGCGACAGACCCCAGTGCCTTCTGTTGATAAACAGAACTGTGCTTATTTACTGAGCCTGCCCAAGTTGAGGCTACCGCCAGAGGGACCAGTATTAGGCTGAGAAGGGATGAGTGTGATAGCCCTGTGTGTTGGGAGTTTCAGGGATTATTCACATCCCGAAAATCACCCGTATTTATCTTTCATAATAAGAGTTCTAATTCTCAAGCTTGTTGTGAAAACGAAATGATGACGTAACCTGTATGGTACATCTGGAATAGCCACTGATACATACTGGCCGTCAAAAATGTTGGCAATTGTTACTGATAGAAATTACTAACGTTGAAGAACTCCTCGAAGTTGGCCATTAAATCCCTGATGCTAGGTCTCCAGGTAGAACACTCATGTCCAGCAGTTCACAAGTTGACGTTTATAAAGATGAAACTCTTCAACAGTTTGGTGACACTGAGAAATGAGAGCAGTCATTAGCACCTACATTATCTCCTCTCATTTAAGAAGTCGAAACCAGTGCTTCAGAATCATTAACAACGTGACACGACAGATTAGTGTTTCAGACATGATGACTGGGTGTCCTGGGGAAACCACTGTGTCTCCCGTAGGTAGCGTTACAAAGGGAAGAGTGCCCACTTGTCAACAGCCTCATCGCATGCTCCCATGATTTGCTGCCATCTACTCTGCGGACTCCCCTAGTCCTGCTGAGCTCTTACTGTCGAAAACAAACTTGTTTGGCTGCATTGTGGCTCAGTTGGGAGCTTGCTTATCTAGCACACATTAAGTCCTGGGGTTTATTCCTGGCACCACATACATCAGGCTTGGTGGTAAATGCTCATAATCCTAGTAGAAAGATTACTACTACTCAAGGTCACCCCTAGCAAACAAGCAAGTTCAAAAAGGAGGTGAATTAATTATACACACTGTATAAAATGGGAAGATGCACTAATGCCTTTCACATATAAGAATCTTTCACTGTTTTGAGCTCTCCAGTTTTTAGCGATGTGTTTACAATTAGTGCCTTATATTTAATTAGTGTCTTTGCTTTTTTTTTTTTTTGAGGCAGTGTTTCTCTGTAGCTTTGGAGCCTGTCCTGGAACTAGCTCTTGTAGACCAGGTTGGTCTCGAACTCACAGAGATCCTGCCTTTGCCTCCTGAGTGCTGGGATTAAAGGTGTGTGCCACTTCTGCCCGGCTATTCTGTTTATAATTACTCTTCATATCTTAGTTAGACAGAATTTTTTCTGTTGGCCCAGGATGTTGTAGAGGACAGAAGGTAGAGTCTGGGGTCCAGAAATCCTGGTCTGATATCTTCTCCTAACACTTATGAACTCTGTGACCTTGATAAATAGTAGACCTCTCTGAAGTGTTACAGTCCTCCTCATACTTGGAAGCCAAGTGTTTCATGAACAACAATTCACAAAGTTGTTACAGAACATTAGTTATCATATGTGTGATGCATGCTATAAATGAACGCTATGCAAAGAATGTTAACGACCTTGTCTCCTTCCTTTCCTTTTGAATAGCATTCTCCTGATCTCTAAGTACTTCTGAGGCTTGGATCATGCCAGAGAACACTGCTCATATCAAAGGTTCTTCCTGCCCCCCTAAGTAGGTGAACTAGACATAACAGAAGAGAACAACTGAATTAAGATGCCACTGAAGGTCTCAGGAGCATGCTTGCTCTGCAAACACGAGGGCCTGAGTTTGAGTTCCCAGCACCCATATAAAAGACCAGATATGATTGTGGGTGCCCATAGCCCACCTTTTGGAGTAGAGTCAGATGGATTCTAAAAGTTCATGGGCTTCAACACAAAGGCAAATTTCCTATTCAGACAAAGACATTGTCTCAAGCCAAGAAGGTAGAGAATGATAGTGGAAAGCATCCAACTTCCTCCTCATATGTGTGAAAGACCCTCCTATGATAAATATGGACACACACACATGCACACACACACACACTCAGTGCGCATGATAAACTATCACACTCTAATTCTGCATTCCAGGTGACGAAGAATTCAACCATGTAGCCAAATGCCAGGGTCACAATCTCACTTGCTGTTCCTTCTTTGTAATTGTATTTCACGTAGCACATGCAAAATCAAAGCAAGAGGATGTCGGCTATATCAAGTCTGCAAGTTTACTCCAAAAGAAAGGAAGAAATATGCCCTGTTTTTGGGCAAGACAGAGCTGAAAGCAAGTCCCCTACACTGATAATGCCCAAGTGACTGGAGAGATGGTTCAGTCATTAGGGGCTAGACTCACAACCAAAAATATAACAGACAATGCCTGGAGAACTGTCACAAAGCATTAGATCAATAAGGACAAATTACTTAATATAAATTCGACTATGCATATAAGGTTATGGCATATTTACATGATTTTGTTACTTTTTGTGCAGTTTTTATGCATTAAGAACTGCACTTGGAACTGAAGATTAATATAAAATCTGAGTAATACATGTCCACACCGTTATGAAACTCCCTCAGACGGGAGAAGCAAATGCACCACGGAGCACTGCGTGATGTTCAGAAGATAAAGGGTGTTTGAGTTATTGTTAAAAGGGCAGTAGGACATGATTAGCTCAGGCTCAACATGCAAGCTTTCACACAGTCAGGAATACAATATAAATGAGTGAAAAGTAAGTGAAATGACAAAATATTAATTTAACACCAGGGGTCCATTGTTCTTGGAACTTTGGTTGCACAAACTCTTTAGTTTTGATTGGTATTATTGCCCTTACTATTATTACCTCTGTTTAATTGTTGAGTAAACTGAAACTTTATGGAGAGATTCTACAAATAGTTCGAATCCTCTAGCCTTGAGGGAAAGTGGTTGGAACTCAGATTCATGCAGGGAAGTGTAGACAGAAGGTTCTGTCCCGCCTGGTTCCTGAGCTGTTCAGTCTCAAAGAAACACACAGAGGCTTATATTAATTATAAACTGTTTGCCCTACTAGCTCCAGCTTATTATTAACTAGCTCTGACAGCTTAAATTAACCCATAATTCTTGTCTATGTTTAGCCATGTGGCTTGGCACCTTTTCTCAGTGAAGCATTCTCATCTTACTTCCTCTGTGTCTGGGTGGTGACTGACTCAGAATTCTCCTAGTCTGGTCACCCCACGTATACTTCCTGCCTGGCTACTGACCAGTCAGCATTTTATCAAACTAATATAAGTGACAAATCTTTATAGTGTAGAAGAGCATTTTCCCACAACAGGGAGGGTTTAAAGTCCTTGGTAGTTACTAGACACTTAGTCAATCCGTCATAATAACAACAGCACAGATGACCTGATCAGCAGCCTTGTTACTGGAGAGATGATAGGGAGTGACAGAAGCTCTATCATCCTTGTTTTCAAAATAATACTCAGATAATTCTTTCATCATCAGAGGCACAAAAATTTAAAAAAGAAATCTGTTGTTGTTGCTAAGTGCCCACATTTTTACATGTTGAAAAAGCGGTATTGTAACTAAACCTTTTATGAACCAAGCAAAATATGCTCATTAATACACACAGCTTCCCATTAGCACATTTAGTCCTCTGGTTTAGACAGGCAAAGGCTACAGAAGTAAAATGATATGGGGGGAGCCAACTGTGAAATGGTCAGGAAGGTGTTGGAGGAGGCTGCCTAGACTCCTGAAATAATCACACAGAAACTGTATTAATTAAATCACTGCTTGGCCCATTAGCTCTAGCTTCTTATTGGCTAATTCTTACATATTAATTTAACCCATTTCTATTAATCTGTGTATCATTACATGGCTGTGGCTTACCTAAAAAAGTTTTGGTGTCTACCTAAAGCAGGGATACATGGCTTCTCTCTGATTCTGCCTCCTTTTTCCCAGCACTCAGTTTAGTTTTCCCCGCCTACCTCAGTTCTGTCCTACAACAAGCCAAGGCAGTTTTTTTTTTTTATTCACCAATGGTGTTCACAGCATACAGAGGGGAATCCCACATCAGGAAAGAATTGAGTACATTGAAGTGTCTGGAACACCAAGGTCAGATGAGGCTGTAAACCTTGGCACATCACTGCAATGAATTTATATTCTTTACGGTTTCTAACAGAAAGCTAGCAAGGAATGCTGTCCCTGTGGTGTTGCTCAAGGTGAGTTAGTCAAGGCAGGCTGAGTCCACAGCAACTTCATTTGGGAGTAAGCATTCTAGCTATCCAACTGTTTGTAGCTTCTGGTGCCCCCATAGGATGGATACTGCCTTAACCCTGTTCACTTCTCTCTGGAAGGGTCTCTGTCCATCTGTGGAATAAATACGCATCTATGAAGGAATGAGCATGTGCACTATTTCTATTCTGTTGCTATTCTGGTGAAATAACCAAAGTACCATAGCTATCCATTTCCCTTTATTTTCTAAGGTCTTAATAAGTTTCTTTACTGTTTTACAGTGTTCTTTGTCGACAGGTAGAAGTTATAATTTGTTCAGTTAGTTTGCTTCTGGACACAGTGAGAGGCTGAGAGGGTTAAGCCTTCTTCAGAAAAACTGCAGTCAGTTGACTGGGTGAAGGGGGTATTACCTCCAGATAGCTGCAGTGGAGGAGAAAATTGGATCATAAGGAGATGGCTCTTCTGAAACACAGTCCAACATTCTCTATCCTGGCCAAAGACCCATTGCATAACCAACTCTCATTGTACCTTTCTGTATGACTCGCCTTTCAGTTATGCAGAGAAGCAACTGATCCTCCGAGAGCTGTGTTTACTGTCTCCAACAGGTATTAGCAATCTGTTGGAGAGATGCTAGCAGAAGTGATCGATAGAGCAAAGAAAGATGAACCATTGAAAAGAATATAATTAGACAGTAGACATCACCTCAAACTCATTGTGGTTGTGTAATTATAGAATTTTCTGTCTAAATTTAGTTTTTCTAAGGAAGTATATTCAAAGGTTATGTACACAGCATGAAAACCAAATAACATGAAAGAATGATAAAAGTATAAAATTGTAGTGGATGTTGATTGTCTGAGAAGACCAATTAAAAGCTATGCTTTCATTATTCTACTAAGGATGAGGAGGAGGTTTTGTAGTATCTCTCAGAATGACCTCCCTGAATACTTGATGAATTTCATAAGACTGGATGGAACCTGGTCATTTCAAGATCACAGGAGTGGAACAAGCGATAGCAGGCTGAGACCATCTTCCCAAATTAAGAGCAATCTGAGTTTTAACATATTCAAGACCTAATAGAGTTGAAATGTCAATCTACGGGGTTGCCTTGTAGTCATTTGTGTCTGTATTTGATTGTGCTATAAAAACCCGTCCCAAGGCTTCTCATTGGGGAGAGCACTGGATTCGGAGTGAGACATACATAGAGTCATGGTGAGCATCTGTATGTCAGAGAGTCTCTCACATAGACTAGGATTTGCATGGTCACCAGGAGCCACGTCCAAGGTGGACTTGCCTGGGTTGAAAAAGTTGCTCTCCCACCCACTAGCTATGTGATAGGAAGCATGTTCATTAAACATTCTGGATTTCATTTCCTCTGTTATGATCCTACAACTAAAATGAATAGCACTATAGTTGAGTATAGTTACAAGGTACTCTGAACTTGATTCTCTTTCCCCACCCACCTTCTCTGCCACCACACTGCCACTTAGTCAATTAAGGGACATAGTAGGCACAACATCTGTGTTAATATAGAGCATCTATCTATCTCTCTATGATGTGGGATTCCTCTCTATATGCTGTGAATACCATTGGTGAATAAAGAAACTGCCTTGCCTTGTTGATAGGGCAGAACTTAGGTGGGGAAAACTAAGCTGAATTCTGGGAGAAAGATGGGCAGAGTCAGAGAAGCTATGAAGCTATGGCCGGAGATCGACGCGCTGAAACTTTGCTGGTAGGCCACGACCTCATGGTGACACACAGATTAATGGCGATGGGTCAAATTAAGATGTAAGAGTTAGCCAACAAGAAGCTAGAGCTAATGGGCCAAGCAGTGATTTAAATAATATAGTTTCTGTGTGATTATTTTGGGGCTGAGCATCCGGGAACCAACAAGTGGCCTCCTCCAACATATCTATCTGTCTGTCTGTCTATCTATTTATTATTTGTTTATTTGCCTCAGTAGATTTTTTTTCTTCTAAAAACCAGCATTGCAGAGGAGAATGGAGAAGTATGTGCTCTGTGTGCAAATTGCTAGGGTTCACCTTCACCCACCCAGGCATTTGAACTCGGTTGTGCAGAAAAGCATGTAAAATAGTTTCTCCTTCTGTTTCCTCTTCTGGAAGATGTAGGTGTGGTTGGTACAATTTACCACATGGCTGCCAGGTGGACCAAACAAATTGTCACTTATAAAGTAGTTGGAATAGCTAATGAAGCATGCTTAGTATCACCTAGACACCCTTTAAAACAATGATGGAATATCAAAGGGCTGTAGACTTCTAACTTGGAGAAATTGGTCACTTACTGTATGGATCACATGGTGAGTGCCCTTTCCTAGTGAGCATTGGCTTCTGGAATTAGTTCCATTGCATAACTAAATCCATCATCATCAGGTCAAAGACTTTAAGTGTTCTGATGGACATTCTCATTCTATCAATGCTTCAGCAATGGAGATAGAAGCAGAACTATTTTAGTCTGCAGACATAAAACGAAGTAAGTAAAAATAAATAAGGGTGTTCCTTTTTCCCTTTAAAACTAGGCAGAATGGGTTGATAGACCTTCTCTCTATATCTCAAGATATAGCTATAGATATAGACATAGATATAGAAATTGATATAGGCATATCTGTTGGTTACTTCTCCCGTCACTATGACAAAATACCTGGCAGAAATGATGTAAGGAAGGAGAATTTGGCTTTTTCTCAAGGTTTCAGAGGGTTGGAGTTTTCCAGGGTGGAAAAGCATGGCATGGCCATAAGAGCATGTCGTGGAAACCCATCCTACCATGGTGGGCTAGAAGTAGAGAAAACAGGCTAGAGCCAGGGTAGAAACAGCTTTCAAAGTTCACTTCAGTGATGGGCTAGTCTGACGGACTTTACCTTATAAAGGCTCTACAAACCCTTACAATAAAGCTAAAGGATGAAGAGCAAGAGGTTAAAGCATCTACACCTGGAAGACTCTTTATGTTTAAATCACATGAAATGTGCACATCTCAGACTCTCTATGTTCAGATCACATGAAATGTATACATCTCAGACTATGTTCAGATCACATGAAATGTGCACATCTCAGGCTTATTTTACTTTGGTTGCCTGGGAGGTTGTGTGTAGACATCACACCTCAACATTTCTAATAAGCTTTAGGAAACCCACCTTTGCAAGTTTCGAGGAACTATGAAGGTGGTGACGCATTCTTCATGCATATAAGAGTTGCTTGTATATAAGACGGTCTCAGGGCCTGCTCTTGATCCTCCTCAGCATTTGGTCCAGTTCCTGGCATGTGACTGGAGGTGAAGTTACCCTCTCTCATTGAAGGGCTCCAGCACCACACATAGTAAATGACAGCATCTCTGTGTGGCTGCATTCAGGGAGAAACGGCCGGAGTACTTTTTTTTTGTTTTGTTTTCTTAATGAGAATCAACCCTACTCATTTTCTTCATATTGGTGATGTTTGCATTTAAACAGAAGTTTTTGAAATATTTTACAAATTCTTTTGCATGGACTTTATTTCATAGTTGGACTCCTTTGGTTTGAGAAAACAATAAAAAAGCTAAAATTTAGATGAGTTTTTAAATTTACTTTTCCCTTGCTTATCACCATAGAACCTTCATCTGGCGATGGATGGAGATAGAGACAGAGACCCACATCGTAACACTGGACTTAACTCCCTAGGTCCAAACGAGAAGCAGAAGGAAAGAGAACATGAGCAAAGACGGCAAGATCAGAGAGAACCTTCATCCCACGATGGATGGCGATACAGATGGAGACCCACATTGAAGCACCGGACTGAGCCCCCCAAGGTACAAATGAGGAGCAGAAGGAGGAAGAAAATGAAAAAGGAAATAAGGACTGCGAGGGATGCGATCACCCACTGATACAAGGGGACGGATCTAATGAGAGTTTACCAAGGCCAGTTGGACTGGGACTGAATGAGGACGCAATCCAACCAGATTCTCTGAATGTGGCCGGATTCTCTGAATGTGGCTGGCCGGAGTCTTTCTGAAAAGCCATTGACAATGGCACTGGGACTTGTTTCCTCTGCATATACTGGATATTGCGGATCCAGTCCGTCGGGACACTCACCTTCCTGGACCTGGAGAGAGGCGGGAGGAACTTGAACTTCCCACTGGGCAGGAAACCCTGACTGCTCTTAGGGATGGAGAGGGAGGAGGAGAGGGAGTCGGGGGAGTGGGAGGGTGGTGGGAGGAGGGGCAGAAATGGAAACTTTTATAATTTAATAAAATTACAAAAAAATAAAGATATAATGCATTAAAAAAATAAATTTACTTTTCCCAAGAACCAAGGAAGCAATAATGGATGGAGAATAATGGATGGACATGTGTGTAGCCCTTAGATTCTCATTGATTCACTTACTTAATGAAAGAATGCAATGCTACTTTATGCGCCAATCAGAACTATGAAAATATTAACAAAATTGCTGTCCTCATAAAGTGCACATTCAAATAAGATGGTGTCCTGACCAGTCTATGTCATCTGAAAGGAGGGACGCTCAACTGAGAAAATGTCCCCAGAAGATCAGGTTGTAGTCAAGCCTGTGAGGAATTTCTTAATTAGTGATTGGTGGGGAAGAACCCAGCTCATTCTGGATTCCATAAGAAAGCAGGCTGAGCAAGTCATGTGGAGCAAGCCAGTAAGCAGCACCCTCCATGGCCTGTGCATCAGCTCCCAGATCTAGGTTCCTGCTCTGTTTGATCTCCTGCCCTGACTTCCTTTGAAGTTAGTATGGAAGTGTACACCAAATAAACCCTTCCCTCCCCAGCTTGCTTTTTTGGCCATGGTGTTTCATTGCAGTAATAGAAACTCTAACTGAGTTGAGTTAGTACCAGGATGGGGTAGTCCTGCGATGGACCTGACCATGTTTGGGGAGGACTGTGGAAGGACTTTGGAATTTTGTGCAAGAAAAGCCACTGGGCTGGGCAGTGGTGGCACACGCCTTTAATCCCAGCACTCAGTAGACAGAGGCAGGTGGATCTCTGTGATATTGAGGCCAGCCTGGTCTACAAGAGCTAGTTCCAGGACACCACCAAAGCTATACAGAGAAACCCTATCTTTAAAAAGAGAAAGAAAGGAAAAAAAAGAAAGGAAAGAAAGAAAGAATAAAGAAGAAAAGAAAAACAAAAAGAAAAAAAAAGAAAGAAACCACTGAGTGTACGGAGCTTGGTGAGCTGTTCTGTAGAATCCTGAAATGTTGAGAGCAGTTCTGAAAACGGAGGCCTGGCTTGTGAGGTTTCAGAGGGAAGAATAAAGACTCTGTCAGGCCATTTGTTATTTTAAATTACTGTTGTTGGTAGTTTGGGTTTGCTCCATTCAAATTATCACTGTGCCTTGGTTTTTCCCTCTTGAAGTAAGAATGTACTTAATTTAGTTTTGATTTTACAGGAGCCAGCAGTTGAGAGACTTTACAATTTTTAAAAGGGAGATTTGGGAATTTTATAGAGAATTTGGAATTTAAAAGGTACTGGATTTTTTAAAATTAGATTTATTCATTTATTTTATATTCTGACCACAGTTTCTGATTCCTCCCTCTAATTTTAAAGACACAAATTTTAAAGTATTTGAATTTATAGGGCTATAGGACTTTTTAAGTTTGTAAAATGTTTTATATTGTAACATCTTTATTAATGTGTAATATTGGGGCTGAACAAGAAAGGAGAGGCTGCTGTTTGACAATGTTGTGCTTGTGTGGCAAGTTGACAAGGGGGTCAATTGTGCGGCATAGTTTTATGTCAGTTTGATAGAAAAAAGGACAGAATCTCAATTGAGAGAATGTCTCTATGTGGTCTAGCTATAGGGCATTTTCTTAATTAGTGATTGATGAAGGGGGGGTTAGCCCATCGTGGGTGATGCCATCCCTGGGCTGGCAGTTCTGTGTTTAGTAAGAAAGCAGGTTCAATAAGCCATGGGGAGTAAGCCAGTAAGCAGCACCCTCCATGGCCTCTGCATCAGCTCCTGCCTCCAGGTTCCTGCTGTTTGAGTTTCTGTCCTGACTTCCTTCTATGATAAACAATGCTGTGGGTGTATACATCAGTTCAACCCTTTCCTCTCCAACTTGCATTTTGGTCATGCTGCTTCATTGCAGCAATAGAAACTCTAATTAAGACAGGTGAGATCTAAAAAGCAGTAAACAAATGAATAAATGCAACAATGATATATTATGATTAAGATTAGATGGGAAATCAATAGAGTGTAAAAACAAGGAATAATGGCGAACTGGCCATCTGGGTTGGTCTTTTGAGGATATCTGAGGGATCAGAAAAAAAATAAGTTTTTAAGGGTCAGGGAAGGCCACAGCCAGCAAACTTTACTCTCATGTATCCTAGGTTTTCCATTGCTTTATGCAAGTTCTGTGCACATGAGATACGTATAGTCTGCTCGTAGTTTAAAAAAAATTGAAATAACACTTGTGGAGATGCAGCCACATACCAAGTCAATTTAGAAATTTGCCAGTACCATGATACTTTCTGCAAAACAGTTAATGGAAACATTTATCTATCTATCTATCTATCTATCTATCTATCTATCTATCTATCTATCTATCTATCTATCTATCTATTATCTATCATCTATCTATCATCTATCATCTATCTATCTATCTATCTATCTATCTATCTATCTATCTATCTATCTATCTATCTATCTATCTATCTATCTATTATCTATCATCTATCTATCTATCTATCATCTATCTATCATCTATCTATCTATCTATCTATCTATCTATCATCTATCTATCTATTTATCTATCATCTATCTATCATCTATCTATCTATCATCTATCTATCTATCTATCTATCTATCTATCTATCTATCATCTATCTATCTATCTATCTATCTATCTATCTATCTATCATCTATCTATCTATCATCTATCTATCTATCTATCTATCTATCTATCTATCTATCTATCATCTATCTATCTATCTATCTATCTATCTATCTATCATCTATCTATCTATCATCTATCTATCTATCATCTATCTATCTATCTATCTATCTATCATCTATCTATCTATCTATCTATCATCTATCTATCTATCTATCTATCTATCTATCTATCATTTATCTATCTATCTATCTATCTATCTATCATCTATCTATCTATCATCTATCTATCTATCATTTGTTTTTAAGGGAAAACTTTATTTTGGCTTACATCTCAGAGGAATACAGTCATCATGGTACAGAAGGCATGGCAGTGGCAGGAATATGCTTGGTCTGTGGTGCCAGCTAGGATGTTTAGACAGGGGATGGCATCATTCAGTCCAGAACCCAAGCTCATGGAGAGTTTTGATTCTCTTCAGATGCAGTGAGAGCACAGTGGATTCAAGGCTTCCTCAGAGGTCCTGCTGAGAGGACTAAAGAAGCCCAACTTTCTCATCTGTAAAGTTCTTCGAGCTACCCTATATTCCCTCCATTAGCCTCCTATTGACTTTATCCTTTTTCTCCCTAGAAATAGATAAGATGTTGTATTTCTTAATAAGTTTGCTTGGCATGAGGTATAACTTACATAAGACTCCCCGAGGTCATCTATTCTGTCTTCTTCATTTCTGATTCCCTGGACCTTTCTTCTCAGGACCTGTCACTAAAGAATAATTTTTTGGTCCAGGTCTCAGGTGGCCTCTCTGAAACACCCTCATGGACACACCCAAAGATGTGCCTCATTAATGATTTAGCTGTTTCTTAATCTGATCTAGCTGACAATCTAAATTAGCCATAATTATCCTAATACCTCTCTACAGTTTTAGAAAACCAAAATACAGACAATACTGTTGAACTTTAAACCCACAGTTTTAAAGATGCAGAGTATCCTAATGGGTTCATGGCAGTCCCCTCCCACCTACCCCTACTGTTACGGGAAGGATGTCCTAGAAACAAAGGTGAGAAAAGAAGAGACAAAGTCTGAAGAACAAAGGACAAAGTCTACTTTCTAAAGAGATCATTTCTGCTCTGGAGCCTGAGCAACTTGGGCGTGTGCTTTTCTGTTGACTCTCCTGCCTTTTTTTCCACCCTCGTTTTGCTTATACTACTCATTAGCCTTTCTGCTAAGCAGTCCAGAAGAGGAGAAAAAATCAATCAGGGGCAGAAGCTCCAATTTAAAGCTCATTGGGTGAAAAGTAGAATCTATTGGTTCAAATCAGCTTACTTTTGGGATTCTCTGCAGAGTTCCTTCACCCAGGCTGTTTCTATCCTCAGAGCATATGCCAACACGGCTAGTCATACTGCCTGACGTGGTGACATGTCAAGACTTCTAGGGCGTCCACATCCTTAAACCAAAGCCTGTAGGTGGCAACATTTAACAGTGACAATTTGAAGAATGTCGAGGAGGGAGACTCACCTACAAGGGCAAAGATTTTGCTGCAAACATCCTGCTATACAGCACAGGGTCCAACAACTGAGCATCTTGGAGGTAGCTGACCTCTCCTCCCCCAAAATGTCAGTGTATATTTTTAGCCTTTTTTATTCTTGGGGAAACCCTTTAAATTTCATAAGCTGAGCAGTGGTTAGTTGGGGCCAAGGGCTACATGATTAGTACATGAAGACGGACTCTAAAAAGAAATCCCATACTAGCTCAGGATTGAGAATAATAAGGTTATTTATTTATGAGTAGACTCACAGATCACAGTCCTCTGCTCGAAGAGGGAACAGCAACCGAATCCAGCAGCCGGAAGTATACGCTTTACATGGACATTTATAATATAAGAGGCCACTCCCAAGTGGGTGGGTAACTTAAAGGTTACTGGCTGAAGGATTTCCTACAGTAAGTACCTTTGAAATATTCACCATAAATGTACAAAATGCCCAGGGATACACCCTGAGTTATAGTCCCCACTGTCTTTCTGTCCATAAGTCTTTCCAAAGACCTCTTCTTTATAGGCCTGAAGCTTTTCTTTCTGGCTGATTGTTGGGCTACTCTGCTCACAGGGGATTTGGGAGCCAGACAGAAGGATGCTCCAAGGAAAGGGAACGTCTTGGACCAGAGTCTCCAGGGTAGGTCAGAGAAGGACACAGATACTGTGTCCTTGGTGGAGATGGGCTTGTGCTGAACTTGCAGAATGGACGGATTTAGTGTCATCCGTTTTCAGTATTTCCCGAACAATTGATTTATTTCACATTATTAATGAACTTTGCAGCAGTTGTACTTGTCAGAGCCTACTCTGTAGGGGTCAATAACGAGAGGAAACCTGATGTTAGTGAATCCAGCTTAAGTGATTCTGTCATGCTAACGATTCAATATATCAGGACAAATGTCAGCTCCTTCCAATATGTTAATTCCTCTGATCCTATTTGCATAAACTACAGTCAATGAAATACAAGTTCCACCTTTAGGACAGTTAGTGGAGATTTGTAAAGGCTGTTTAATTTCTTTTTATGGGTCTCTCTCTTTTTAATTCAGTTACTGAATACTTCGTTAAATTTTGTAACCAATCTGTAAACAGCCGCAGTATAGTATAAATATCATCAAATTATTTTTGCTTGATATATTTCTTTCTTTTCCTTATTTATTTATTTATTTATTTATTTATTTATTTATTTATTTATTTATTTTTGAGACAGAGTTTCTTTGTGCAATAGCTCTTGTAGACCAGGCTGACCTCAAACTCACAGAGATCCTCCTGCCTCTGTCTCCCAAGTGCTAGGATTCCTTTTCCTTTTTAAAATACTAGTTTTTGCTTATTCTTTGAAAGTTTCACAGGCTCTCCCCAGCACATTCTTGCACCCAAGCTCCCACAGAGATATCTGAGTCAAACAGAGAGGAAGAGCAAGGCTCGTAGGAAAGAAGATGAAATATGCTACAGATGACAAACTCCGAAGGACGGGACCTCCTTGGAGGTAACCGAGTTCTCTCTTAGGAATTCTCCTTCCAGAAGAATAATGAATTTCTTAAAAAGAAGAAAAATCTTGGGAGGCAGAATGTTTCTCATATTTGGGTTCAGTTCTCTGTCTCTCTGAAATCAAATCACCACATCCTGAGTCTTCCTAGAGGATGTTAATCTGGCTTTCCTATCTCCTCCACCACCTCACATCATCTTGCCAGGACCACTGACCCGTGATGGCAGGAGTCTTGTTCTATGTCTACTTCTGTGACTCCAAAATTCAGGGGAGTAGATACATTACAATTACCGAGAGTAAGAATGTGCTTTGATGATACAAAATAAACTTTTTAGTATCAATTATATGATCCATTTCCTCCTCCTCCTCCTCCTCAACCTGTTCTCTTACAAACTTCAAGTTTTCCTTGCGTTTGCAGTTCTTTAATAAATTTTATCAGTTGATTGACAGCTGAGATTTATTTGTGTCCTGTATCTAACTGTCTGCACTATTGGCAGTCACAATCCTCATTTTAAACAGCAAATATCTCTGCCATTTACTGATGTCTTGACCTTCTGTTGCTGTGGCTCAACATGTTATTTATTTACTTTTTTGTTCCTATAACTTTTCCTGTAGATAACTTTATTCATGGAACCCTGGTAGAGACTAAATATTTTCTTGTTCACATTTGGGTTAATTTACTGTATCCTGCATAGTCCTTCAGGAAATTTTTGTTTGTTTGTCTGTATCTCATGTAAGATGAGGTAATGATGATAAAGAAACTTCATTAATTACAACATACACCAAGGCTTCTGTTTTCACCTCTATCAGCCTGGCGACTTGTCAATTTCTCTAAGTTTTAAGTTGCAAACTTAAAACAGATTGTTACCCAGATCACTCCCCTTACCTGATTGCTGCATTTCACCCTCCGGTCTCACACCCCAACTCAATTTTGAATATTTATAACCTGCTCTTCCTGTCTTGCTTCCTGCTTCCTTCACTCTGTACAACTCAGATTCATACTGTCTGCTGTGACTGTCTACAGAGTAGGTAAAAAACATTTTATTAAGACATATATGTCATTTGGACATGAGTGGTACGATCCAGGATGACAGTTCAGATGATCAGAGAGTTACTGCAGTGCCTTTGAGATCTATGATAGCTCTTAGGAAGCATTTTGATGGATAACCTTAGAGAGTTGGTTGGCTTTTGATATCCATTTTCAGGACTCCTATGAGTTCCATTAGAACAGATAGATTTTTCCTTCGCTCCAGACTATTAACACACACAATTTGATTGTGTGATATAGTAAATGTACCTACACATCATGTAGACTTTTCCAAAAGAGAATGGATCTTCTTTACATAACTGATATAAAGAGTACCTCATATGTAATTTGTACAAATTGACGTATCCACCATGAACACATGGTAACCATTCATGCCTAAATAACCCCATGTCTCCAAAAGTTCGTTCTGTCCTTAGTCATAGTTTCTACTATTTTGAATGTGTATGATTAAAAACTTTTCATAAGAACTAAGATCTTTCTTATTTTCCACCATCATCTTCAACCTCAAATAATTAAAGTATATCAGCCGTACATGAGAATAATTGTGTAAAAAAACAAATGGGAAGAGCTGATGGAGTAAGGGAAAACAAGATAAACAGAATGGTCATAACAGGGAAAAGTTTGTATAATGATGGGAAGAAAGGAGAAAGGCTAACATATGGGATGAAAACTGTTGTTTTGGTCCAGGTTCTCTCTGTGTAACCCAGGTTAGCCTCAAGTTCATAACCCTCTTACCCCAGTCTCCCGCGTGCTGGACCGCAAGCCTACTCTGATGTCATGGCTTTGAAGAAGTGTGCACCCTGGAGGAAAGACCAAGAGTAGCAATTAGATCTGAAGAAACTGTCTTTACTTTCTAGTCAGATGCACACATGTACTTCTATTGATAATATTGTTGCAATG
This sequence comes from Myodes glareolus, assembly GCF_982192425.1. Taxonomy (NCBI): domain Eukaryota; kingdom Metazoa; phylum Chordata; class Mammalia; order Rodentia; family Cricetidae; genus Myodes; species Myodes glareolus. The sequence goes on along the minus strand of NC_142033.1, from coordinate 8,673,654 downwards.
AAAGCAACAGCTTCCAAGCCGTCTGGAGTATGCTTTGACACAGAGGAGGGGGGACGAAGCAACATTTGTTTCTGTTTAGTAACAGAACGTGGGGCAGTGTTCTGACAACTTACTTTTGTGATGGAAATGTTCAATTCAGGGACAAAAGTCTCCTATAGTAAACGTTTATCCCGATTGTATTGCATCGACAGTGAGGACTTTCTAGTTGGCTTGTTCTCATTTTCCTCATGGTGATTCTGGAGTCAGCCTCTCAGACTTCCCTAAATTGTTACTCAAGACATGAGGTTAATCTCTATCTTATTTGCTGAACTACAATAGTTTCTCTCTCTCTCTCTCTCTCTCTCTCTCTCTCTCTCTCTCTCTCACACACACACACACACACACACACACACACACACACACACTACACACCATTTCTTTATCTCTTTCTCTGGACCCTTTCTTTAAGCTTTCTGACCTTGAAACCAGATGAGAGTGTGTATTGTAGCCGTGGCAGCCAGTGCTTTGCATAGACTTCATTGATAACCTCATAGATAAATGCTCTCCACAGAACGCTATGGTTATTCAATACTTCCAAAGGGAATGTGATGGTTAGTGCTCCTTTTCTACTTGACAGCATCTAGAGTCACCTGGGAGATGGGCCTCTGTGCATGCTTGTGGGGATTATCTTGGTGTGCTAATTGAGGTGGGAAGACCCATCCACTGTGGGTTGCAACATTTGCTGGATGGAATCCTGGACTGTAGAAATGGAGAGAGGAAACTGAGTAGCAGCATTCATCCATCCTTCCTCTTTCCAACTGTGAGTTCAGTGTGATCTGCCGGTTCACATTTGCCTCCTTGATTTCTCTAGGATAAATTTTACCCTTGAACTAAGAGCCAGAGGAAACTGTTCATCCCTTATAGGGATGTTATAGGATGTCTTTGTTAGGGTATTTAATCGTAGCAATAGGACAGAGATGAAGACAGAGATCAATTAGCACGAGATGAAACTGAGTGTCCAATGAGCCAAACTGCAAGTGTAGTCATGAAGTAGGGTGGGTATCCCTCCTATTGACTGTCAATTTGTTGAGGTCCCAAACCAGAGCTGTTTGCAAACTAATGTTTGTGGGGAATGTCCTTTCCGATGATATACTAAATGCTTCTTGGATTTAGAAAACCAGATGTTCTCTTACTTCTTCTGAAATGTGGACTCCTTTCCCAGCCTCCAAATAAAAACAAATGAAGTCTTCTACGTGTCTGTTCACTTGTGTATTCTCATGAGTGCTCACCATGAATCCAACCTAACTGGAAACCATTTACATATTTTAGAACAAACAAATTTTGATTCAATTAAATTGAGCAATTATTCTGAGCATAATATCATTTTAATAAGCACCGTCTTCAATGTGGTGTTCCGAGGATGTAATTTTTGTACCACTACAAATATTTTGACTATTACTTTTAAAAGAAATTTTAAGCTAGAAAATGAGAAAGGGAACTTTGTTCCTTGAATAATTATTGGGCAGTGACAGGGAAGCCGTGCTGGAATCAGTGATCTGTGTGGGTTTTGTGGTATGTAAAAGTCAGGCGCAAATTACCCAGTTTTATGAGACGATGAGAGATAGGCTAAAGGTGCGGCGGTACTTGAGGATGCTAGATTTCCCTCTGCATTTTTTCTGGGTTCAGTTTTCTCTCCCATTTGGACTTCTTTCTCCAGACAAAACTGGAGCATCTGTTATGTGTCTCATGCTTAAAGAAGTCAATAGCAAGAAGAGGCAAGAACATGTATGTTTTGCTCTTTGCCTCTCCTTTCTTTGAGATGCCACCAGGAAAACCACCTCTCAGGTCTAAGTGTCTGGGAATAGCTCCACAATCACTCGTAAAAGGAACAGTACTTGCTTAATTGGGTTAGACATTGCATAAGCTAGAAGGGACACCGAGAGGGATGAAGTTGGAAAGTACATCCACAGCGTCCTATTCCTCCCGATCAAGGCCTCCAGGAAGTATGGTGCACCTGCAGCCCTTGTTTTGGATCTGTGGAGACCAGGTATGACGACAACCTTAGCTTCGCAGTGATGGATTCCCCGAAGTCAAGAATTAGAGAAGCAGATATCGCACAGCAAACCAAGAGAATAACTAAATGAAGGGATCATAAGGCCAGTAAAGAATTTTAGATTCATCTGGTTTACCTGCTTCGTGAGAACTGTTTTCTTACAATTTGCTTGGATGATTCTGTTAAAGAACTCTAGAGAACTCCTACAACTCAGCATTACTATAACAGGTCACTGTTGACAATATTTATCAGGAAATTAGCAATTGAAGAAGGAGATAAATAGGTCTAAAGACTGTAACACATCCCACTAGTAGACAGAAACATGAATGAAAGCAGCAGTGACATATCCTTCATTTACCGTCATAAATCTAGCGGCTTTCTGCCATTCTTGGTCTCAGTACTGGTGATGGCTGGCTGTACTCACGTGTTATTGGTGGAAGTAACCTGGTCTGAGCTTCCTAGGGAAAAACTTGACAATGAAAAATCATAAAAAAGTAAGGTTTGTAAATGCACATCCATTTAATACTGGGAAGCTCTGTTTTTAGAAATTTTCTCTGTGGTAGGCCTCTTGTAACCAGTTATCTAAAATAAAAATAAGCATTATTGAATCGTTAAGAATATCAAAACAGATGCAAATGTCGGCATGGAGTTAGCTAAATTTTAGCATATACAGAGGTAGTAGGTTTGAATAATGGTATAACAATTGAATACAATAGTCAAAAATGTTGACATTATAAGTTGACATGGTATGAAAACAAAAACTTGTAAAATCATATGTAAAGTACAGAAAAAGAAACATGTTTGTATTATAACAGCAAAAGCCAGAGAGGACATACATCAATAAGAAATATGATTTGGTGAAGTAAAAAGACATTGTACTTATATTTTTATTCTTTTTGTGATTTCTTTTTTAACCCTTTAAGGAGTACAAATACACATTAATTTTATGAGAAATATTTTGTTAAAATTTTGTTTATAGGATTTAGAAGACAGCATGGCAAGTGAAGTGCTTTATGGGAAATATGAAGACCTGAGTTTGGTCCCCAGAACCACATACACAGTGGTGGATTCAGCAGCACAGGCTCGCAGGCCCAGCACTACGGTGGCAGACATAGGTAGACTCTGGGACTTGCTGGCCAGTCAGTCTAGTCAAACTGTTGAGCCCCAGGTCCACAATGCTGTCTCTATAAGCTAAGTGCAACACTCTTAGGAATGATACACAAAGCGTCATTCCTCTAGCCACCCCCATGTACGTATATGTATGTGAGCACACAAGCACACACACAGAGACACACTAACTGTGAGCTCACATACATACATACCCATGTACGCACAGAACTTTTGTTTACAGCTCAACCCAATTCTATTATTTTCTTTGAGTTTTAAGGAAATAGAACACAGTTAATGGTCATCCCCTAACTGAATTTAAGACATATTCAAAGTTTCCCCTTGTACTGCCAGTTTGGGGTCAACCTGACCCATAATAAAGTTATCTGAGAAGAGGGCCCCACAATTGAGAAAACGACTCTGTAAGATGGGCCTATAGGCAAGTCTGTGGAGTATTATCTTCATTAATGATTGATGTGGGAAGGAGGGCCCATCCCACACAGGCCAATGCCATCCCTAGGCTGGTGGTCCTGGGTTCTATAAGAAAGCAGGCTGAACAAGCCTTGGGGAGCAAGCCAGTAAGTGGCACCCTCCATGGCCTCTGCATCAGCTCCTACCTCCAGGTTCCTGCCCCGTGTGAGTTCCTGTCCTAACTCCTTCAAGGATGGACTATGATGTGAGAATGTGAGCTGACTCAGCCCTTCCTCCACAAGTTGCTTTTGATCATGTTTCCATCATAGTAACATAACCTCACTAAGACATGCTTTAATACAGCTGTTTATCAGCAATGTAGGTTCCCCTTTTTACTTCTCAATTTTGATCCTACTTTTCTTCTGCTGATTCTCTTAGAATTGAAGTAGGGTACCCAAAACTTACTTCTGAAGCCACCTGGAGCCTCCTAGTTTCCTTAACATTTATTTTACATGAGTTCAGGAAGAAAGATTCATTCTTAAACTGGTATTCCTCTGACGCATCAAGCTGGGACGATCACACTGTGAAATAAAGTCAACGGAGCTCAGAATCTGAAATCCAGGATTGCATGCCAGCTGTATTATTCAAACATTTTAGCTACCTTATTTCCCCAAACTTTGTTTTCTTATATGTACGTGGTAGCAATGATGCATGCATACATGCATACATGCATTGCTAATGGAAATCATGGGGCTGTGTTAAATGGCCAAATATGATCACACATTTGAAAGAGTTTAATATATTCCCTGATACTCTACAAATGTAGCTGTATTTATTTTCTTGTTGAACAGATTGGGTAAACAAAGAGCAGGGCGTACTCCAGCACAGCAGAGCAGCCTCATTTATCCAGAAGCCTCAGACTTACGGACAGGTCTAATGTAGCCTACAAACTCACTGTAGCACGACTTCCCTTTTCACCTCCATTGTCTTTGCCTTTCCGTCTACCTAGTGCCCTATTAAAAACTCAGTTAAGTATGCTAGGAGAGAACGTGTCACATTGTAAAAAAGCCTGTCTTGGCATGGTATTACGCTTTGCCATCTCTGAAAATTGACATGTGACCAAATCATTTCACTTCTGGTAGCAAAGATATATGGTACGGCAGGGTTCTCCACTGCCAGGAAGGCATAATCCAATTTAAGAGAAGCTCAGAGAGAAAGAATGGTGATAAATTTCTACCCAAATGGCTCTTGTCCACATGAGCTCATCCACTGCCTGTCCTCTGTGAATTCAGGCAAATGAGATCCTGGGAGTCGGAGTTACTCTCCACTCCAGGGTTTGTGGAAACTCAGGACTCTGGTCAAGAGTCTCAGAATCAAGCCTAGGGCATCGTATCCCAGGTCTTCTGGCCCCATTTCTAAGGGTCATCAAAAGCTTTAAGACCAGGGCAAATCACTTACCATCTTGTATTTTATTTGGGAGATGCCATAAATCCTTTTGTGTGCATGAACATGTAGAAATATAAAATAATTTCTAATTATTCACACAGGATAAAGTCATCATTATACAGTCCAAACATTTCTTGTGTCCTACTTGTTGATTTGAAGAGTCAGTAATAAATCATTTTGCACTCTGGTAACCAGATATATCCACTTCTGTTTATTCAGTGGCCTTATCCTTGTTTAGATGAATTTGGAGCTACAATTTCAAATCTCCTACCCTGGCTCTGTGCCAAACCTCACGCCAGATTTTACAGCAGTTACTGCAAGGGTTTTCTCTCAGTGTTTTTGTTTTGGTTTTGACTGCAGATATGAGGGTGCTGAAGTTTCTAGGGCCAGAAAAGGGTCTGCTGTTGTCTTTTCTCTCTCTTTCTCTCTATATGAACCCATTCTGATAGATCGGCAGGAAGAGATTTAGTTGCAGATGGCAGAGGTCAGTGTCTTGTGTATTCAATGTAGTCAATAATAAAGTCAGGACTTATGCTAGCTGAATGTTAATAAGGAGGCACAAGGACCTTGGAAAGTCATTATGTCTGGTCATTTGCCTCATAATATTACTCTAACTGGCTCAGGAGGCCAATGCAAGGAGATTTCAAAACAAGTATCAAAGAAAGGCCAGAAAAATCAGGAAACGATTGAAATGCTGTGTAGATTGTAAGATTCTTCTGATGCAGCAGAGCTCAGCAGCAGCAGAATTTTAAAATGTGGTTCTGTGTAGCAGAGGGAATAGTATTATTTCCTATGAAAGGAAATCTAGTCTTTATCTAAATGGTGTGGTTTTCTTGTCTAAACAATGTAATTTCTTTTTTCATTGAGCATCTCTTGACCCTAATTGTGGGTCCTTTAAGCGAAGCTAGTCACACGCAGCTAGTAATGTTTCTTGTGGAGAGGACTTACATATCACTGCGTCTGAGGAGATGGACAGGGTACAGCTTAGGGGGAGTGGCTGGTCCAGGAAGTATATCAGTAGAAACCAGCACTCTTCTCCCGTCCTTGAATTTTCTCTTAAAACCCATTTCTTCACAGCATGAAGATGGATCATACCTTTGTATTTAGGCCAGGTTTGGGATTCTAACACAGTCTCTTTCTAATCTGTAATGCTTTATGTAAACACAAATATTTATAAAGCAGTTGGATTCTATAACAACTACATACAGTATCCAGGCCCCACCTAGTGCCTTTGATCTTCCCCAGTATGTTTGTTATTGTTGTTGTTTTGTTTTTTTAAATCAGGTTCACATGACCAAGTGTAAGTTTTCTCCCGTGGAGGGTGCCTGAATTCCAACCACAAAGCAGTTGGTTATACCCATAAGTTCTTTCTCTATTGCATAAGTGGGTACATCTTACCTAGAAAGTTGGTCTCATAGTTTTTAGAGTGTGCCGCTGGATAAGACCACTGATGCCTTCTCCCTGCCCCCTCGCGGATTGTGTAGCAACCTCTGACCCTGTGAACGCTCACCAGCAGGGAGGAGGTGTGCAGGTTTTGTCTCTGTATCCGCGATAAAGCTTCCATCCCCAAGTATTTCCCCACTCTCTCCTTTTATACTATGTTCTACTATGTCCCCTACGTTAAGGCCTCCTCCTCCTCAAAGCCTCTTTAGTTTCCTGGTTTCTACAGGTACTCCATATTGAACAAATGAGATTAGAGATTCACAGCTGGGAGTCATGTGGTATGAATTTCTTAAAGATATTAGCTTATTTTAAAATACAATTTTGATCTCTTTTTAAATAAGTACATATTATATACATATATTGTCTATAACTTTCCTGTTCAGTGTATTTCCTGTTCTAGCCTCACACAGCAATTTGAATTTAATATTGACAGTTAATAAAATTGTTTATATCTAAGTCATGCTAGTTCATCACCACATAATATGGGAACTACTTTGCTGGGTACCACACATTCTGAGAACTTTATTTTCATCAAAGTAATTTGTTCCTTTGAAAAGAGTTAGATCAGACAGCCTTGTGCTGGAGGCGTGTTGCTCTGGCTCTTGCCTTTTCTGTAATAGAGACTACCTAAGATTCAGAACCACATAGTCTTCTGTTGTTCACTTCGATGTGAACTTCAGTTTTAGAAGATGTAGGAGAGCCTTCATTCAGAAGGATTTTCCACTTTAAAGATCTCCCTCTTATTTCTATGGTGACATGGTAGCTTGAATGCTGAACCGTCTTGGCATTTCCCCCAGATCCACTTTTTCGCGGGACCACTTCCTTCCTCTATCTTTACTTCCGTATCCTCTTCATTCCTGACTCTACTCTTAGCAGTTTCTTCCAGCAACAGAGCCCATTCTGGAGGAGTTCTCTCTCTGTTTAGTTTCTAGTGTGCATTGGAAACACTGCTCCCTCTTTGGCTCCTTCCTGTGACCTTTTACACACGTAACTTGGAGTATAAAAATTTTCATTGTTGTCTACAACAAAGAAACTGACCTGCCGTGGTTTTTGAGAATGGCAGGGGGGTTTTCCTGCCATGCTTTTGATTTTTGAGGATATCTGCTGGCTATTGAGATGGGAGTCTACCTATTTTCAGTCCACAGAGATGCCTTCTATTCTTTTTTCTCTTCTCTACATTTATGCAGACATTTTGCACATCTTATGGCTAATGGTAGCTTGTTCTTCTTACTTGTACTAATGGGCTCCTGTTACCTGGATATCTTCATTTTGTATCATGGCTAATACATGTGTGATCTATGAGTTTTTTGATTGTGTTCCCTAGTTGCTTCATTGTAGTGGCAAAACTATAGATACTTTAACCATCTATTGCCACTTTCCTCTCTTCAGATACGTGAATCTATCCCTTAGAAGAATAAATCACTTAAAAATATTTGTGAACATCTGTGCTGGGAAGAAATGCACTCACAAGTAACTCAGTCATGTCTGAACAAAATGCTTAGGGATTCCATCAGGATTTATCTTGAACTCAAGGGATGTTATAGACCATGTTGTGTTATAGGTCTCCCAGATGTTCCCAGACTCACAACAGCTAACTTTTTATTTCATGAGATCTTTTCCTGTGCAGGTGCTATATATCTATATAAAACATGCTGCTTAATGGACTGGCCATGAGTCCTGGCAATTCTTGATTATTATTTAGAACTTCAAGGAAACTTAAACTTGGTCTTATTATAAACTCAAGCTGAATATGTGTGCAAAGACTCTTATGTATATGCCATTCGTTTTATGAAATTGGAGTGTGAAGGCATATTTAAAGAGCCTCTAACAGGGAGTCATTCCTAGGCATTAAGGCAGGTGTCAGCACCATTCCCCAAACGTGACACCCCAAAATGTCTCCAGACATGAGGAATGTCCTAATGAGAGTATGGGGTAGGATGGAGTGGTGGATAGGGCTTATCACCTGTTTATAAGCAGTAGGATAGCAGATTTCACATGCTGTAGTTGAAAGACAAGCAAATAGACAAGCAATTATTTATGCAAAAGGTCACATGATTATATCAAAGCTGTGATCTAGACTCTTCTGTAAGACATAATCACAAAGCATGAATTGTTGCATAGTTATAGTTCATTTTTTAAAACCGAATGTTTAAAATATTTGTAGAAATCAGAATATAGGTCTTCTTGACCTAATTTGATCCCACAATGGGATCTATTAATTTCATAGTACCTCGCGCTTCATTTTGGCTCTTGGAATGCACACCTAAAAACGTTCACAGAAATGCCTCTGGACTTTGGAGGAAAATGGAAAGAGCTGTTCATATAATTGGATCTATGGGTTTGTGAACATCTAGTCACATAATTATTTTGAGATTGCCTTCTCTTCTGAAATTCCGTTGAAAGGAATGTGCCAGGATAAAGAAAAAAATGACGTTAAATAGTCACCATTACTAAAGACCTTCTTGAGGAAGCAGCCAAGCTGGCAAAGGAACACAAGGTGCTAGAATCTTCTCAACTAGTGGGAAGAATTCTAACTCCAATTTGGTAATGCCTGTATCACCATCTACTGGAGATTTATTACAATATATTGTTTCAGCTCCTCCTAGATTGCTAAGACAGTTGATGGCATATGGATGGAATGGGAAGAATAAAGTATGTAGGTTTGGCAAAGCTCTGGTGCCAAATGATTCCTGCAGGTAACAGTACTGGTTATTTTTGAAGCTTTAGTAAAACTTTCCACTTGCAATTTTTTCCGTTGTTTTGAGACAGTGACTCTCTTTGTAGCTCTGTTCTGGTACTCACTATGTAGACAAGGCTAGCCTCATTCATAGAGATCTGCTTGCCTCTGCCTCCTGAGTGTAGCATGAAGGCTGGATTGTTGGGGTTTCTGTCCCTGCCCCGTATCCCACATCCAGCAAGTCCCAGAGAATCAATCACACAGAGATCTCTATAAGTTATAAAGCTGATTGGCCCATTAGCTCAGGCTTCTTCTTAACTCTTATAGCTTATATTAACCCATTATTCTTATCTATTTTAGCCATATGGCTTGGTACCTTTATCAGTTGTCAGCTCACATGTTGCTTCTTCGGTGATCTGGACAGGAATGGCAGAGGGAGCTTCCTGCTTCCCAGAATATTCCTGTTCTCATTGCCCTGCCTCTACTTCCTGTCTGGTTGACCCACCTATACTTCCTGCCTGGCCAATCAGCGTTTTATTAAAATACATGATTGACAGAATACAGATAATTCTCCCGCACCACCTGAGTGCTGGATTTAAGCTGTGCACCACAACATTCTACTCTATTTCCATTTAAATTTTTTTTCTGAACATTGTAAGCTCTAGATATACTAGAAGAAGAATGTAGCAAAGATTTTCATATGTTTGGTGTGATAAAGTTGACTTGTCATAGTTGTTTTAATATTGTAGAAGGATAGGGATGTACAAATATTTTTTTCAACAAAATTTTCTTTACTGTGGTCAGTCAGCAATTGTCTTTTAGAGGAGAAGCCCTCACAAGACATCTTTTCTTTGCTTAGAAAATTATTCACCCTCTCTTTATGGGAATCCAGGATAAATGTTCCTTAGTTTTATTTGACTCAAAGGTGAATGATGTTCAAGTACCATGGAGGTAAAGAATGAAGTCGAGGGCAAGGTAGTGTGTACTGATATCATAATACGTATAGATGCTATCTCATCTGCCCCTTGAGTAACTCCAGCGGAGGGGACTCTCATCTCCTTTCCCTTGATCTGGAGATATTTAATATGGTAATGATATCCTGTCCTGTTTGCACTACAATTAAAAAAGGAATTCAAAAGTCCTGAATGCATATGGGGTGTTAGGGATGTGTACTTACTTAATTGTAGGTATTTCCTGATAGTCATTATTAACTACTTTATAGATTTAAAGCCCTTCAAAATGGTATCATCTCATGAAACCCCATTAGGAAGTCTAGTTTAAGCAACCCATGGGATGCAGTAAATGCTAAGGAACATTTGTTGACTAAATTGATTAAGCTGTAAGGGGAAGGTGATATATATATCTCAGTGAATTCTAGGAATTGAGCAAGATAATGCAGCTGCTGTAGTTTGGATGTGAAAAGTCCCCCAAAGGTCCATATGTTAAAGGCATGATGCCAGCCTGGTGCAATTGGGAGGTGGTAGGAACTCTAAGGGGCAGAACCTAGCGGGAAACTTTAGGCCATTGAGGGTGTGTCTTGAAAGAGACCCCGGGGCCCTGTTATCTTCACGGTCTACTCTCTTTTCCATCCTGGACATAGAGTGAATGCTTTCCCTGCATGCTTCTGTTGGGCTATGCTGTTATTCCACAGGCCTCCACATAATGGGGCCAACTAACCATGAACTGAAGCCCTAAAACTGGGAGACGAAAATACTTCTATTTGCTAGTGATGAGCTTCGCTATTTGTTGTAGTGACAGAAATCGGATCAGTAGGGCAGTAAAGCATCAGTGTTCACACAGACACTCACCTTATTCCCTCAACCGTAGACATCAATCCTGACCAAGCTTTATGCCCCATCCCCGAGAATGGCTGACCTTCGCTTTGAACGGACATCTTTTGGATGTTCTTGGTGTGTCTGAACTGCCACTCTATCCCAGAAATGGAAACACCCTTAGAAAGTCATCAGTAACACGGGGGGGGGGGGCATGTCTAATTCTAATGCCTTCTATATGAAATTGGGCCGTTAAGAGATAGATGTTCCAGGTGGAGGACAGAAGCCAAAAGGCACTGTTTTGGATTGTCTGGAGGGCCTTGAGCAAGGACCATTCTTTTGGGGGAAGCAAAAACAATGGAAATTAAAGAGTTGTTTGCTTCTCTGGTGTGGTGACTCCTCGTTAATATTCATGGGACCTATCTCAGTGCGCCCTGCTGAGGATCTGTCTTCCCTTTGTCCCTTTGTCCGTGAGGAGTCTCTGCTCAGGTGCTCTGCTGGAATTTCCATTGAGTTAGGAAAACGAATTTTCTTTCATTGAATCGATTGTGCAGCTCCATTCTGATGAGTGTGTGTCAGAGAGACCTGGAAGAGCTTTGCACTTTGCTTTTCCATCTGCAATTTCAAGTCCAGTTCCCTCATGCATTTGAGCTACAGAAGGATCTCTGTTTTTTAATATGTGCAGTTATGTGCATTTTAACAAACTTTAAACTTCAGAAATTATGCCTTGCTTCGCTGCAGTCTGCTAACGGCATGCATAATAATGAAGAATTGGAGACTTGGTAGGGAGAGAAGGTCCTCTATGGCAATTATACCTGGGAGAGAGAATTTAGCTTTTCATCAAGTTACTGGTAATCCTGAATCTCCATATGGAAATGCAACTCATTTCTCTGCCTGACTACCACATACATCCAGAATATTAAAAAGGAGGAGGGCTTTTCCTTTCTCTCCTATACCTCCTGCCTCAATAGAAGTCAGTGTAACTCAAAATGATTAATGTTGACAAACTTAACACAACGAGTTAAGGAAGGCTGATTTCCCCCAGGGAAAGAAAAGGAAGCAAGAGCATAGAATGTATCTGTATTTCCTGATGGGGGGTTATTTAGTCAATGGGCTTGCTTTTTTTTTTTTTTTTTGAGAATGTGTTTGGGAAACCATAAAATGTTAATTAGTTGTAAGTAACTATACTTCTAAAATTTGCTTAGTTTTAGTATAACTCGAGTGTCCCCCTTAATACCCGGGGGATGACCTTTACAGGGACAACACAAACAGTTGCTCATAATCACTAAAAACATTCATGGCCTTTCACCTTTCCACACACTGAAGTTAACCATAGACAGAGCTCTGCCCAGTGGCTGCCTCTTGTTCCTCAGAACAAGTTGGTGACGGGGTCTCCAGGTATCTTCAATGCATCTTGGGAAATACTTCGTTCAAGTTTGTTCTCCACATTCACCAGGAGTATTACCTGCTCATCAAGATGACCAGAAAATTATTAAGGTGAATCAACACATTCTGTACTTTCATGTGATAGTCTAGCTATTTCACTGGAGAATATTTATCAGCAGTTCTGCACAAGGCCTGTTTTAGTTAACGATACAAAGGATTTTTCACAGGATTTTATTTTAATACTTTCTTTTCTTTTCTTTTTTTTTTTTTTTAAGGAAAACAAGCTATCTTTTTTCATTTTACATATCAATCCCAGTTCCTACTATTTCTAGGTTGAGCAAGGTATCTATCCAAAGAGAATAGGTTCCTAAAAAGCTAGTACAAGCAGTAGGGATAAATCCTGAAAGGTCTTGGAAAGATCATGGATACAAGGAACATATATAAACATAATAAAAGCAATATACAGCAAGCCGACAGCCAACATCAAATTAAATAGAAAGAAACTCAAAACAATCCCACTAAAGTCAGGAACAAAGACAAGGTTGTCCACTCTCCATATCTATTCAACATAGTTCTTGAAGTTCTGGCTAGAGCAATAAGACAACAAAAGGAGATCAAGGGGATTCAAATTGGAAAGGAAGAAGTCAAATTTTCGCTATTTGCAGATGATATGATAATATACATAAGTGACCCCAAAAACTCTACTAGGAAATTCCTACAGCTGATAAATACCTTCAGTAATGTGGCAGGATACAAGATCAACTAAAAAAATCCAGTAGCCCTTCTATATACAAATGATAAAGAAGCTGAGAAAGGAATCAGGGAAACAGCACCTTTCATGATAGTCACAAATAACATAAAATATTTTAGGGTAACACTGACCAAAGAAGTGAAAGACCTGTTTGACAATAACTTTAAGTCTTTGAAGAAAGAAGCTGAAAAAGATGCCAGAAAATGGAACGATCTCCCATGCTTTTGGATAGATAGGATCAACATAATAAAGATGGCAATTCCACCAAAAACAATCTATAGATTCAAGTGCAATCCCCATCAAAATTCCAACACAATTCTTCACAGGCCTTGAAAGAACAATAATCAACTTCATATGGAAAAACAAAAAACTTAGGACAGCCAAAACAATCCTGTACAATAAAGGCCCTTCCGGAGGAATCACCGGCCTGAGCTCAAGCTCCTCTCACAGGGGTTTTGTCAGAGCAGAGATGAGAATGGAGCAGTGCTGGCACAGCTGATAGTGTCTTCTGTTAGCACCAGATGTGGGTTCTGATGGACTTGAGTATAAATCCTCAGCTTGCAGCTTGCTGCTATCACATTAGTAAAGTTTCCTAACTTCCAGTGAGTGCCCAGGATGTTCACAATGAATGTATTTTGTTTGAGCCAGCGATTTATAATCCTCATTTTTATTTTCCTTAAAATATAAAAACAACATGTATGTAATAGCCCTCTCACAGACTCCATTGGGCAAACTTAGGGAGGTAGAGGACCACTTGGATGCTTCGTCACACACAGATATCCCCCTGTGGCTTAGCCTGCCCTTTGCATATGCTATAATCACTTGCACGTTATCTGTTTTTTACATTCATAGGTGATTAGCATGCAGTCTCGGTGTGCCTTGTATTCATGTAGCTTTCTTTATTTCCATAATACTGTTAACTTTACTATCATACGGAACACGGGAGATTATCACCTATGCTTTACAGACCAGAAGGAAACCTGAATTTCTGAAAGAATTTACCTGAAGTTTCATCAGTTGCCAAAACATGACCAGAAGCTAGACTTTTGGACTTGAAATCTAGTAGGCTTTGTGTAGTAACACCCTGCTGTTTTCTCAGTAACCAGGGTCTCTGAGATGCACCGAGCATTTATTTATCTCTTTTATCTCTACCAACCAGTTACTTTTGGAGAAACAAAGGGGTGGAGACTGGAGTCCCAGGCTGTTGTGTAGCTTCCACACAAGGACATTTATGCTAGTTTTTTGATCTCAACGATTTGTTTGTGAGTGGAGTGAGGAAGACACAGCCTTGAGAAATAGCCCATTCGGCTGGCCAGCTGTGTTTGTGTTTGCAGATGTTACTGTGCACACAAGGCCGCAGGAACACTCACTCTCTGGCAGAATAGCTAGACTTGTGGTTAGTAGATGGCTTTGGGCTTAAGAATGACACTTCCCCCTTTGTGAGCACTTGGGGGAATATGACAGAGCATGAAAAGATTTAGAAGAAACCCCAAAGTCTTATTCAGACGAGGAGCCTTAATTTTAAAGCATTGATGTCTCCATTAAAAAATTGACATATGGGGCAAGAGAGATAGCTCAAGTGTCAAGAATACATGCTGCTCTTGGAGAAAACCCGAGTTTGGTTTCTAGCACCCATGTCTGGTGGCTCACAAACATCTGTAACTCCAGCTCCAGGGGGATCAGGTACCCCTGGACTCTGTAGGCATATGCTCTCCTGTGCACAGCCCCCCCCCCCCCCCGGCAACTAAAAATAGTCCTGTTCATGCCTAAGAGACTTGAGCAAACAGAGGAGCTGCGGAGGGGTCAGCTGAAGGGGAAGGCACGGAGCCGAGTGGTGGCTTCTGCTGAAGAGAACCATGCTCCCCAGTGAGCAGCACGGAGCTAGCTGAGCCTGCCCTGAGAGGGCGCACGAGGACACAGCCGTGGAAGACAGCCCCTCGTCTTAGCAAGTTTGCAGTCTACGGAAGAGATGTTAATAAAGAACTCTATTCTTACTTCATCCAGCCGAGAAGGAGCCTTAAAGTTTGCATTGGGTGTGAATGAATCTTGTTATCAACGTGCCATGGGTAAAGAAGGAAAAATAAGATGAAGAAGAGGAGAAACTAAGAGAAAATTGTTTGTAGGTACATAGGTCTTTTTTCCTTCTTCCTGGTGATTTGTAGGGCCGTTTGACCTCTGGCTCCCTGGAGATTTTGCATTAGCATTGGCTTGAGGGTATAGTTTAGAAAGAACTGGGCTCTCTTTTGGTATGGTGATTCCATCTGTAAACAAGGTTTTAGCTTTGGGCCCTATACAGCCGCCATGCCTGGCTCCCCCAGCTGATTCTGCCTGAGGCACAGGGCATTTGTCATCCTATTCCACTGCTCCTGATGGGAGGGGGCCGTGCCCTTTTGAACCCTCTTGCCCACTGGTATAAATACCCGACTTGAGTTTAATGAAGTGGCCATTTACTCTTTGGTAAGTGAGCAGGTTTCTTTGTGTGTCTGTTTAAACCCTTAGGACAGTCGTCCATTCTCATGGACTCGAGTTCAGGAAAGCGCGCGCCTGAATCGGGCCTGGGTATCCACAGAAAAGTGCGGAGGCTAACAGATGGCGTCCCTGGGTGGGCTGAATAAGGACTGAAGAACCGCGTTCTGCCGTCTGTGGACCCACCACGAGAACCCCAAGAGGTGAGGGTCCCCCCACGATCGGAAAACTGGCCAGTTTTGTAATGTGCAATTGTGCACATATGATAAGGGGGTGAATGAGCTTGATGTTTAGACGTATGGGTGCCAAAAGGTCTGATCCGGAGCTGAAGGCCAATGGGCAAATCAGCTGCTAAATTTCATAAAGAGACTAGGCACCAGGATTAAATGACACTGCACTAGATACCGCTTAGATGATTTTAAAACTTAGTCCCTGGCTCTCACATGCAGGGAACTTTAATTTTTACCAAGAGCACAGGATGGGCGCAGTTAGCTCCCAGCGGGAATCCGTTCCCGAGGCAACAGGGTCAATGTAACTGGCGACTAGCAAGTAAATAGCCAAGGACCCATAAAGTGCAGGCCTCGGGCTGAGAGAGGACTAAAGATATAGTTGTAAGTTCTATTAAGAGTTTTTGAGTAACAAAAGAACAGCTTCACAGAGCTTGTCTTTCAGGGAGACTAGAAAGCTCCCATGCATCTTTGAATGCGGGTCACAGGACCGCACTCAGCCCCTCACCATGGCTGAGGTTCTACAAGGTACACTTT
Source organism: Myodes glareolus (assembly GCF_982192425.1). Lineage (NCBI taxonomy): Eukaryota > Metazoa > Chordata > Mammalia > Rodentia > Cricetidae > Myodes > Myodes glareolus. Next base: position 8,657,399 of record NC_142033.1, on the reverse strand, counting down.
AAAACAGAGAGGCAGGCTGCTGGATGGCGCGGGGAGGAGCGCAGGCGGCTGCCGGGCCCTGCCTATGAGCGGCGGGACCATTACAGACAGGCCGGGCGGGGGCTACGGGAGGAAGGCGCAGGGCAACACAGGGCGCGACGCCCGGCCTTTCCGCGGGGCCCGCGGCTTATTGGCGGGCTGTTCCGGCACCTGAGCTGGCTTGGAGGGCTTGCCTGGACAACAGAGGCGGACACGGGAGGCAGCAACAATAGCCAGGCCTTGGCGGTACAAAGGATAGTTAAAAATCCGCCCACCAAAACTCAGGTGGTAGTTTGCAGATGGAGCGGAGCGGGCCTGTGTCCCGCCCCCCGCTATACAGGGCAGCTTCAATAGTTTTAAGTTGGAGACTGTGATAGATTCAAAGATTCCTTGGTTTTACAGACCCAAAAGAGGTTAGCTAAATCTTGAGACGGTTTATTGCCTAATTTTCTAAAAATCCAAACTGTGCCAGTTTGCATTTCCACCAATGGTGGAGAAGTTTCTCTTAAGTAAAAGTTATGAGCAGTATTTGATCTTAATCATGTTAAAGGGATAAGATAGAGTCAAGAGTTATTTTGATTCACACTTCTCCAATGATTAAAGATGTCACATTTGAGGATTTTTTAAATGTCTTTCAGTCATTTTTAAGTTTGTCTATTGAGAGTTTTCAGTTTAGGTTTATTGCATGTATTTTTATTTCATTAATTGCAGTTTGGAGGACAATTTCTGGAGTCCTTATGTTTTTTATATGGATTGATGACTGACAAAGATTTCCAAATCTATAGCCAGATATGTCAATCCTATTAATTATTTCTCTAATGTTGGCGGGAGGCAATGTGCCCCCATAAAGGTAACAATTTTAATAATTCTATCCAGTTGTGTAAATGCTCACGTACTGGATCAGATTATTATTTTCTGCCCCTGGAAAAGTTCCAGGTGAAACTAATTCTAAAAGATGTTTTGGGGCTGACCATTCAGCCCAATTCAAGACCTGCTGCAATGGTACAGGCCAATAAAAAATGATGTTTTGAGGTTGACTAATTCAGCCCAATATTAAGGCCGGTTGCAATGGCACAGGCCAATAGGATTTGCTCCTTGGAGACAGAGACCTACAGATCTCTATATGTCCAAGGCCTGCTTGGTTGTAGTTCAGATCCTAAACAGTTAAGCACATCGTTCCCAGAGACCGACGAGGGGAGCCAATTTCAATGGCGCACACAGGCAGGATTTGCCTCAGCTAGCGTCTGGCATGGTCCAGGTCATGTACTAATGTACATGGTCCGGACTGGGTTTTGATTTGGGGAAGAGGAGCGGTTTGTGTCTTTCTACAGGATGCAAAGCACCTGGTCTGGGTCCCTGAACATCTGGTGCGGACCGTGGATTCCTCTATTCAGAGACCTGAGGATGAGGCAAGATCAAGAGATCCCACGGACACGCGGCGGAGGCGGCGACGGAGTCGGCAGATTCCTGAGAGACGATCCAGCGCCTGACTTTAACCCTTTCCCAGCTTTCTATCTTTGCTCTACCTTGATCTGCCCGTTTCAGCCAAGGCTGCTTGACCCCCTGAGGGGAAAACAGCTACTTCCCCTGCCCTGATTGCAGCGTTGGGTGGTCATGGCGAAAACCTTGCCAGATAGACAGAATTACCATAACTATTCAAGTATCTAAATTCACAATTGGATGCTGTAGTTAATCTTTACAAACTGGATGTGGATTTTGACCTCTGCTGGTCGCAGGATAAGATTTTACTGCTTTTTCTCAGACCCCGAAATACAAATTTGCTAATTGGCTTTAATTTAGTTTGACTAGTCATTCCAGGGGTCCCATTTGCCGGTGCTGTAGCCCTACTCAAGGGGCTCTATTCTGAGCAAATGTTTCAAATATTGTGCAAGCACTGTCTCTTCCAGAAATGCTTATGTGTATGCTGGAGCGTGTTCACCTGGCCAATGGCTTCAGGTCTGCCACGGCCTGGCCCTAGTAGGCATTTGCCTCAGAGTATCTTTCTGCATAAATCTGGCTGGACTCAATGTATGACTAGTAAAGCTATGACGGGTTTATTGCAGGGGGGGGCGATCTCGCCTAAGACAAGGGGTGCGTTTGGACCTGAACACATTCCCGAAGACGGGTTTAGAGAACTGACCCAACTGCCAACATGCCTAAGACAGCTGCTAGTCATCATATTTTATATATATTTAAAGGGAGACTTGTAGGTACACAGGTCTTTTTCCCTTCTTCCTGGTGATTCGCAGGACCGTTTGACCTCTGGCTCCCTGGAGATTCTGCACTAGCACTGGCTTGAGGGTATAGTTTAGAAAGAACTTGGCTCTCTTTTGTTATGGTGATTCCACCTGTAAACAAGGTTCCAGCTTTGGGCCCTATACAGCTGCCATGCCTGGCTCCCCCAGCTGATTCTGCCTGAGGTGCAGGGCACCTGTCATCCTATTCCACTGCTCCTGATGGGAGGGGGCCGTGCCCTTTTGAACCCTCTTGCCCACTGGTATAAATACCCGACTTGAGTTTAATAAAGTGGCCATTTACTCTTTGGTAAGTGAGCAGGTTTCTTTGTGTGTCTGTTTAAACCCTTAGGACAATCGTCCATTCTCATGGACTCGAGTTCAGGAAAGCGCGCGCCTGAATCGGGCCTGGGTATCCACAGAAAAGTGCGGAGGCTAACAATTGTTATTTAGCTGCAAATAAGTATTAGAAATAGGTGTGAGAAATCCACACCCAAAGGGAACTTCCTTTCTGCTTGCCTTTTCGTATATCAATATTATAGAATGAATTATGACTCATCTAACTCTGAGGTTCAGCTCCCAGAGGCCTCACTACAGAACAAACTTTCCACATGCATGGTTTTCCTGTTCAGAAGAGATCTCAGGAACAGTCATCGGATAGAACAGCACCAAAACCAGTTGCTGCTGAGGAGCCTGGGGGCCATACGCATACCACAGCACATACTAGCAGGGACAAAGCCTACCTAGTCAGTCACCTCAGGGGACAATATTTGCCTTCATTTAATGTCTTGAATGGATTCCCTTCAGTGGACAGTCAATGATGGACAGTAGATAGAATGCTGGACAGTTTTGCTTTAGGGGCTTTAGCGCAGAATCAGCCCTATCGAGGACTGGGCTGGCTGTGTACAATGGAAAGTCCCCTGTGGGTGAAGACCGGGGGCTTTGGAAACCGAGGCAGAAGCGTGAGGAGACAAAGCGTTTCCATTGCAAAGGCAGATGGAAGCTCAGGGCTCAGCCCTAGGCAGAAGGAAATATTTTCATGCTATTTCTTGAGCTTCCTTTCTACCCTTGGCCCTCAATCAAAGGTAACCATTCCTTTATCTGGCAAGCCCCACAAGATAAAAATCCACTGTATTTTGCTACTCAGTACACCTATGCAATACATCCATCTACACACATGAACACACAGTTGAAATAGAAATTTCTCCAAATTGTCAAAATGATATTTTACCATATCACAAGTGAAGTCCTCCAATTTACAAATTCTAGCCTACACTTTTTTACTTGCTACTTGTCACTCACAAAAAATGCAAATTTTGAGAAATTGATCATAGCATAGTTTGAAAAATCACATTGAATCAATTTTAAAGAAAGAAGGCAAGTTTTTACACTTTGTATGCGGCTATCCCTAGGTGACTGAACACATGTCTATTGATGTGTATAGGTGGTAAAATGTCCCTCAACAATTCCAATATGACCCTTCACCATCCTCTAATCGATCCCATGTGAAAGAATGTTAGGAAAAATAAGCAAAGGGAAGAGAAAAGGAAAGATAGTTTTGCTAAGGTTTAGAGCAGAGTTGCTCTCCTTTGTGCTAGAGGGTGCCACCTTCCAACAGGGGCAAGTTTGGGCTCCGATGAAGTCATGAGCAAGTATCTACTACAGTCATCAGGAGACAAGTTTGAAATATTTATTTTCAAAAGACAGGAAATACAGAGAGAATCCATTCTTCCTGATGCACACACTTAAATCTTGGTGTGTTTAAAAGAAAGATTTCTGTCCCTATAGGGCAAAGTTGCCTGTGTTTCTGAACGCAGACACCAGGTTCAACTCCAATGATGGTTCTGCTTCTTTCATACGCTGCCCAGTAACCTGCCCAGATTCCTGCTTTCCCAGATCTTACCAGGATGCTCTGGGACTTTGTCTACAGCCTCTAGTGTAGGAGCACACTGAGTGCCAGCGCAGGACGGACGGCAGCCTGTGGGGTGTGAGCCCTCAGTCCCACACTCAGGACTCAGAGCGACAGTCAAGTTTAGATCCCATTATGCTTGATACTGAGAGAATCACTTTTTAATAATCTTCCTCGATGTGAGAAAACTGTTCTCAGTAATAACGGACATGAAACACAATTAACATATGTTAAAAAAATGTACAAATTGACATTTTAAATTGATCTTGATACCGATAATTATGCCGGTAGAAGATAAAAACTGTAATCAAATCTGTTTTGTGGTACAAAGAGAAGGTTATAGACGAAAATGTTTTAATTACAGTAACACGTTCTGAAATTATATTATATGTCAAAGTAATGCAGAAAGCATCACAGTGTCCCTCAGCTTTGAAGTGTTTTGCAGATTTTACAACGGTATTGTGTAATTTGATCTTTTCTGCATATTCGTGTTCAGTAGAGTAGGATAAGGCAATCTATCTTTGCTCACAGTTGATTAAAACATTTTTAATTAATTTGCCATTTGAAACATATCTTAATGTTTCTTAAACATTTCTTAGAAAAAAGCTTAAAAATCAGTTAATTAGAAATTCCTAAATAATTGTACTTGATGCAGTGTTTCCAGAAATTTCAATGCTCCCTCTCCCACGCCACTTGGGATCAAGTTTAGAAGTTTGCAAATATCCAAATGGTCCCCAAATCCTACTATAGACTTTCAGCACAAACCTCTTGTCATAAGCTTATGTTCAATCCTGCCAAACATTCTGAGGTTTTTTGTTTTTGTTTTGTTTTTCATCACTCTTTTGTTTTTCAAAATAGGGTTTCTCTGTGTTGCAGCTCTGGCTGTCCTGGAACTCACTCTGTAGACCAGGCTGGCCTTGAACTCACAGAGATCTGCCTGCTTCTGACTCCCGAGTGCTGGGATTAGAGGCGTGCTCCACCACCACCTGGCCTTCTGAGGCATTTTTGTCTCTTGGTGAAAACCATGAATTGATGGTGGCTGAGTTTCTCTCTAATCCACTACCTTTGAAGCAGTTGACACTAAGCTAACTCAGGGTTTTGCACCGCTGTCCTTAAGGTCTCTATGCTAGTCCTGGCTGTTTATAAACTGTTGTTTATCGCCATGGGACTGAAGCTCCAAACTGTGGCCAGCACGAGCTTGAGGCAGTGTGTTACCCAGAGCCCTTGAAGAGCCTCCAATGTCCAGTACAATTCTTATCCATGGATAGCCATACAAATGCAACTATCTGAAGCCTTTACGGAGGGTGGTTAAAATGTAGACCTATCTGCAGCAAATGTTTAAATTTTGGCCATTATAATTTCCCCCTGGGACAGTCTTTATAATTGACATGACTTATTTAAACTTGTGAGCACAGCGTGATCTTATAAAGCAGGCTAGGCTGTGGCACCCTGAGCGCAATTACATACATGACTTCCACGTGTTGCTGGAGGAAAGGCCCTGGTGCAAGTGTTTGAAACGATCCTGAAGCCCAGTCTGAGAGGCAATTCCAACCTCTCTGGCCAAGGTCTTGTTGCTTTTCATCCAAGGAACCTTTTTGCTAGACTTCGTGAGTTGGCAGATCTAAAATGCCTAGTCCCCGAATGGATGGTTGCAAAGCCCTGGGTACTGAGCTTTGGAATCCCAGGGAAAGGACCTGATGCGCCTTTACGTCCCCTTCCTCAGTGACTGCAGTCTCAGCATGACATACTGGGGGTGCTAAGGAGAGATTGGTGACCGGTGGTAGACACTTGTGCTCATAGAAGAGTAGAACAGTTTTTATATGTAGCCACTTCAATAGTTAGAGTCTGTTGGTATGCAGAAAGATACACAAAGGAAGGCGGTGGCTGTCAACCTCCCTAATGCCGCCACACTTGAATACAGTACCTCATGTGGTGGTGTCCCCCAATCATCAAGTTATTTTCATTGCTACTTCATAACTGGTTTGCTGCTGTTATGAATCATGATGTAAATATCTGATATGCAGGATATCCGATATGCAGCTCCCAAGGGAGTGGAGACCCACAGGTTGGGGGCTACCACAGCATGATGAACCAGATTAAAGGGTTGTGGCGTGGGGAAGGTTGAGGACCACGGACTTAGATGAGTTTCTGGGTGAGTGGCAAAGTCCCGTGGACCTGCTCGCACTTCCCTTTACAGCCATGAGCAACAAATGACTGCAAAGTCACATACCGGGAAAGTGAGGGTCAGATCACATAGGCCTCCCAATCACTAGCCAGTAAGGACTACTGGAGCCAAGGACTTCAGTTAGCAATATATCTACAGTAGCCATGCAGACATCAAAGGGTTGAAGAAACACAAATCCCATAAAGCCATTGAGATGTGCATGCTTGCCAAGGTTGGCCTAAAAAGAGTTGCAGTGCTTGTGGCGGAACAGGAATCTTACGCCATGTTTCATGCGAGCAAAGATGCTAAAGGAAAGGGAGAAGTACTGTCCAGAGTGTAGCCTCCCCTCCCACTTAAGTGGCTGTGCTGATTTATTTCAACTAGCTAAGCTAGCCACAAAAGAGAACTATGTGTTTCTGTCTACAGATCCCTAAAAGTTTTGAGAACGTGGGTTTTAGTTTTATTGACATTCATCAAGAAACTGAGGTGTCTCAGTCTGAGTAAATACCTCTATTAACTTTAGGGGTAGGAACAGCTATTTCCTCTGAGGAAAATCTCCTATTTATAGTTCACATTGGGGTCATGATATAATTTGCATTGGCTACATCTCATCTGTTTGGCATCTCCCCTATACATTTTCAGTAATTTCTGCTTCTTACCACATAAAAATAATCTGATTAAAAAATTACAAGCAGAGCATTTGCTTTTTTTTAGCACATTTTATGTAAGGAGCAAATCTTGTGTGAAAGAATGAATGTTTAAGGCTTAGCTTTTCATTTATTTTTTTTTAATATTTATTTATTTATTATGTATACAATATTGTATATTATGTGTGTGTATGCTGCAGGCCAGAAGAGGGCGCCAGATCTCATTACAGATGGTTATGAGCCACCATGTGGTTGCTGGGAATTGAACTCAGGACCTTTGGAAGAGCAGGCAATGCTCTTAACCTCTGAGCCATCTCTCCAGCCCAAGGCTTAGCTTTTCAAAAGCTCCAAACGGTCCTCGACTCATCCGAACATGACCTGGAAATAGACTTGAAGAACTTATGTAGGTTGACTCAGAATTTCAAGCTGATCCTCTCTTAATTTCTCGCTCTTTGCTAGTATGTCAGTAGTAGCTGTGATTTGCATTCAGAATGGAGAAGTAGCTCATTTCTCCTCTTTCATGGGTGCTTTTGTAACTTGTACCTGTGTTGTACCTTACTTCTGATAGGTGGTAAACAAGGCGCTGAAGATTCTCGGAAGAGTAGATTTCAACGAGATTCAAATTGGGATGTGCGTGTGTACATACACTAGGGGGGTCAGGTTGGGGAACGAGGCTACGGAACAGGAGAATATTTTAACTGGTGAGTCATTTTGCATTGAATGACTATTTGAGCTACCACATTCCGATAAGTCTCTATATTGCCTGGTTCCTTCAGACCACAGGGTTCCCAAGATCTCTTCCATCCCTCTTGGCCAGAGGTCACACAGTTTGGAATACTGATTTTATTTGCTTCTGGCTGGCATATTCCAAGTCAAGGACTTTGTCCTCTCTCTCACCTGCTTTTTGTTGAGTGGAGAGAGAATGGGAAGCCAGCCTGTTTTTACTGCTTGCTTTGGCATATCATGCTTACAGGCTAGGTAAAATGGAAATAAATACGTTTAGTGGGATTTTGATAAACATGACATTTAATGGACTAAAGTATTCTTCACTAGTTGCTTTGTTTTTAGTTTTTTGACAGAGGGTATCAGAAGCCTGGGTACCCACACTAGCCTTGAATGCTGGGCAAACTTTCTCTTCCACTCACCTCCATTCTGAAATTACATTCCTAACGGGATGAAGTCATTTAAAAATAATTTTTATCAATGGACATAATAGAGTCTCTATCGTCATTTTTGAGCCCTACATTAATTAAATATTTCAAAAATAAATGTCAGAGGTTCTAATTTTGCAGCCAATATAGACATGCTTGTACAGAAAATATTCTTCAGGGAGATTTTCATAAAACAAATTCTAAACTTTAAAGCAATGGAAAATTAAAACATATGTAAGACTCTGTATGTCTGTATATTTTTCTGTATTAGAACAAATGTAATCATTGAAAAGTTCTGAGGAACAGGTCATTGAAGCCATGGCTGGGTTTTATATTTAGATTTCCTAAAAAGTTGGGTCTGTTGTTGACTTAAATTAATTTGTATTCTCCTATTATAATGACCATTTAGTCAATTTAATTCTGAAACTATTTATTGCATTCCTGCTATGGACTTGATGATTCACAATTAAATAAGATGTCCTTACCAGTGTAAGTGAATTCAGGACTGTAATTTTTTTTTTTTCCAAAGTTTATTAAATTATGAAAGTTTCCATTTCCGCCCCTCCTCCCAACACCCTCCCACTCCTCCCCTCCCCCTCCTCCTCCCTCTCCATCCCTAAGAGCAGTCAGGGCTTCCAGCCCTGTGGGAAGTTCAAGTTCCTCCCCCCTCCTTCCAGGTCCCGGAAGGTGAGTATCCGAACAGACTGGATCCCAAAAATCCAAGGACTGTAATTTTTTTAACCTTAGTGCTGGAGATGGTGAAGACTCAAGACTTGCCAGAAGCATGTCACGGAGGGCAGAGTTTTGTGCTGAGGACATGGAGGGAAACTGGGGCCCATCTTAGAAGATTCAGGGGCTATGGAGGACCAATAGATGAGGAGGCAGGAAGACGAGGGCAAAGCAACCGACTGTAAGGCTTACCGTCAGGTTAAAGGGTGCGGAGTCTCTTCTGCAAGCAACAGGAGTACCAGTATTTACAGACAAATGTGAAAGACATAAAAGAAAAGCTCATGGTGTGGATTCCTGTTGCCCCCAAGTCTCCTGAGGTATGATGAAAGGGTTTCTGTCAAGGCCAAGGATTCGGCAAAGATGTAAGGAACTGGGAACAGTGTAGTTAGGTTTAAGACTTACTCTAAGGGAGAAGAAAGAGAGCCCATCAATATGATTGACAAGTAGCATCTAACTGAGGATGAAAAGGTTGCAAATTTATCATACAGCTGATTAGCACCATCATACCAACTTTCTGTGGCACCGTTCAGCCAAAAAGGTGAAGATGGTCATTGATGCTACTGATATTTATTAATTAGCAATATTTTTAACGTTTCCTTAGTCCCCCTCATGCCTATAGTCACTCAGTTTTTGTCAAGATCTGTGATGAAGGCCACAAAGCAGTGTGCTGGTGTGTGTCTTGAGGGCGGGGCGGGAATATTTTACTAAGAATAGACAGGGCGCCTTTTTGACAAGAGACAAATGTTTCATTCAAATGCTGCATTCGCATATTGCAAACAGTAATGAATTCTTGTGCACCTTTCTACCTAGTTCACCATGTCAGGCCCAGGCACTGACGCACCTCAGGCTTTCCTCACAAAATTAAATTTAATGTTACACCCTCCCGCCGCACGGTGCATAAATCAGGGCATTTGATTTGCATGGACTGCAGCAGGCAGCTCTGTTCGGGACAAATATAAACCCAAGTCTGAATATTATGTCAGGGACAGGGACAAAGCAATCTAGGACTTCCAATCAAGTCTGCTACCAAGTGTAATTCATGCTGGTGTTACGCCGCTCTGTGTCCAGCTGTTATTAAAACTCTTGTTTTAGCCTCCTTTTTTCATTTCAAAAGAAAATGTTTTTATTGACCTTCCTGCATGCAGAAAACCAGTGCAGAGTCAAACCAGTACTATTGATAAACTGGTGTCTACTCAGGACACCCCAGGCATGGATATTTTCTTCTCTCTCCACCTCCAGCCAGCCTAAGGTATAAAAAGTTGTATGTGTGTGTGTGTGTGTTTATGTGTGTGTGTGTGTGTGTGTGTGAGAGAGAGAGAGAGAGAGAGAGAGAGAGAGAGAGAGAGAGAGAGAGAGAGAGAGATATCTATTGGGAAGAAACAAACCGAGGGCCCAGGAGGTTGGGTGACAGGGGCATTCACTAGTGTCCTTCCTCCACAGTAGTCCCAGGAGTCTCCTAAGAACCTTTGCAGAACAGATGAGTTTAAAAAATCACTCGGTTGCCAAAGTTAATGTACATTTAGATGCAGAGCATGTGTCAGGCTTGGGAAAAGGCAGCCTAAACATGCATCATTTGGTCTTGTTTCAGGCCTCCAACATATGTTGGAGTCCCCCCCCCATTTATATTTTCTCATCACAGAGTATCTGGCCCATTGTGCTACAGTTAAAATCACTGTGATCTGAAACTGCGTGAGGCTTTGAGACAAGAGACGTCTTTACAAATGCAGAACGAGTCGGCCCTAAATCTCAGAAGCACATAAATAGATCATGAACTTGCGTGTATCCTACTTCATGTCGAAGCCTGTCATGTTTATTCTAGAATGCTGTAGAAGTGTTACAAACAGAGCTTTCTCCTAGAGCCAAGTGCGTTGCCAAGAAGGCACAGATGTCCGAAGCATACAACCAGGTGAAGATGTGATCCTGAGAGCTGGCCTAATGATTGGGTGTCTGCAGTTTCATTTCTCCCAGCTGTCCCCAAACATCTGTTAGATTTTGGCATGCTTGACAATCTGAATAGGTGAAAGCAAGTGTCTGAGAAAATAAATTGATGATGTATTAAGGATTCATTCATTCATTTGTTGATGGAATGTGCCCATAAATATTTATTAAGCGTTTACAGTTTGCAGTCACTCTGCTAAGTCAGTCTGCTAAGATTATAAATATGACTTAGAACGAGATTCTACCTTTACAGAATTTACTAAAAAATTAAAGTATATGAAATATAGGTAATTATTGTTCAAAATGTAAGCGTCAGAAGGTACATGGGCACGAAAGGTTATATTATTTCTAGTTGGACAGGAAGCTTGAGTGGACTGACCTTGGCCATGTCAAATCGGGAGAGGAAAGGGTAGAACAGGAATGGGGAAGGGAGGGGCAAACACTTGCATCCAGAAATTCCTTGCACAGGCAGTGAGTAATGACTAAATCCACAGACTGAGCTGGCGAGTGAATGAGGACAGGTAGACACGAGAGTGGGCAGGTGTACGGCGCTGGGGATCACCAACGAGTTCCAGACCAGACGGTTTAGACAGTGGAGAGCAAGCAGTGCACGTCATTAAGTGTCTGGAGGTTAGGAAGTGACTTAATCTAATCTGTGCTTCTAGCAGATGAATACGGTCTGAGTCCATAAAATAGGTTAAAGAATAGAGGCCGATGCAGTCCCAGGGCAAGGAAAACAAAGCCAAAGAAGAGCAGTGGGAATAGACAAGAAGGAGCCTCAAGTTCTGGACTAGAGGAAAGGAAGAGAAATAAGACACTTGCAAATGGTTGTTGCCATCGTTCTACAATCAGAATAAGGAGTTCTTGGAATGCGTCAGTCTTCTTATCCTGTTAATGCTTTTAGAAATTCTTAAAGACAGACAGAGTTTAGCAGGTCTCAAGTAGAGGAAATGACTCATTTCAGGTACATTGACTTTGTTGATCGTGTTTTGAAGGTTCGTATTGAAATAGAAGAGCTTCTAGCCCAACTCAAGTTTATTTTGAAAGCCCAGTCCATTCACTTCATGGACAAGGTATTCTCTAATCGACTGAAACAGCAGGCTGGCTGATCTCTAAGCCAGCCTGTCAATACTCACACAGAGAGAGAGCCAGTGCCTGCAGGCTCCCTCCTGCAGGCCAAGTGATTAACTGTGCATCGGTCATTTAGGACAAGAAATGCGACTGTGGCGGAAGGGGAGGGTGTGCTGGCTCAGGCCTCCTGCTGTGGAAATAAACCCCCTCCCATCCTGGCAAACTTAGAGCAGATCCAGAGAATTTGGCTTAAGTGTTAAAGGGCAGCAGGCCTATAGTTCTGAAACAGCGACTCTATGTCCTTAATCCGATCCACCCTGTGGTAGGAAAAACAGCTCTATTTTTGCGAGATCCTTTTTTTTTTTCCCTAAGACTTAGAATTTATCACATTTAAAGAGGGTGAGTGCTTTGTTTGTGGAGAAGCACTATGTACCTTGGAGGTGGGTAGCAACCGTGGAAGGAAGGGATGCAGATGTCACTTTGGGAGTTTCTTTCTTGCTCTTAGAAATCAGGAAGAAGAGGATCTATTCATCACTAAACAACCAAACAAAAAGAATTGCTTCATCTTAGAATCCCTGAGCTAATGAGGGAAATGCACTATATCTAATTTGTTTCTGACTTTGTGAATTTATTAAAGCAACAAAGTCGCTCACAGGCTTGGTTGTTGATTCTAGTTACTATCTCTGCTTCAATTACTTGACCCAGGTTATTGCTACTGTGTAAGCGACATGGTATCATATAAAATATGGCAATGGTTTGATCAAATTAAGGGATATCATTTAGGACAGAACATATTGAATCAATGTCCTTTCATCTCCGCTTTCTCTCCCTAGGAATTTACTTCTGACTTGCAATACATGTTGTGGTTGTTGAGCTATTTAAGCCTGATTAAGGCGCTTGTTATGCATTTGACGGTACACAGCAGTGCACAATGTCACTTCTCAGCTGTCATCGTCATGATTAAAAAGGGTAGAAGAGAGTGACCCCTATGTGGAGCAAGTTGTCATAAACAACCTGAGTGCCATGAACCTCCGCTCCAATCACAGGGTTTAGCCAAAATGGATAAAAACCTAGCAAGACCTCTCACCAAAAATGTTGTTTAGTAAACGATGCTGAGTTTTCTTATTAATAAAAATCACTTCCTGTTGTCTGGCTCTTGTCAGAGCATCTCGTCATGAATACAAATGAGAAGAATTCCATTGACTTCAGGGAAGCACACGATCTTCCTGCTAAGGTTGGCTTATTGGAAGTTGCTAAATCTGAAAAATAATTTAGGTTAAAGGAAGGCAGTCCATTCAAAAGTCTGGCCAAGACATGGTTTTGGCGTAAGGGGATGGGCCTAACTCAGCAGTGCTACAGCGCTAGCAAATCTCAAGCATTTACAAAAAGGCCTTCTCTATGTCCATGGCTCTCTACTTGTCTGTCCCAGGAATGGGCTGGATGATAGCCATTCAAGCCAGGTTTTCTTTTGGAGAGTTTCCAAGTATGGTGGTATAATATCAAGCAGCTAGTTTAGATGATTTATTCACTGGTTTATCTGAATCCCCCCATCACCCCACTGCTGAATCCCCCCATCACCCCACTGCTGAAACTCTCCATCACCCCACTGCTGAAACCCTCCTCCACCACCCCACTGTTGAAACCCTCCATCTCCCCACTGCTGAAACCCTCCCCCACCACCCCACTGCTGAAACCCTCCATCTCCCCACTGCTGAAACCCTCCCCCACCACCCCACTGCTGAAACCCTCCCCCACCACCCCACTGCTGAAACCCTCCATCTCCCCACTGCTGAAACCCTCCATCTCCCCACTGCTGAAACCCTCCCCCACTACCCCACTGCTGAAACCCACATATTTTTTTTTTGCAGCAGTAAACTGAACATCAATAATAAGGATAAAAATAGCAATTAAAACCATTAGTCACAACTTCTACTAAAAATCTACATCAATCCAGGCATGTATTAATCCCCCTATATTACACCTTTTTCTACTCCTAACAACAACCAGGCTTGCTGCTGTTATTGCCTTGCTTATTTTTAGGAGGAAGAAGATTGAATAACATGTCTTGACTAATGTGGTAAGTCTGACCTCAGAACTGAGGCAGGCTGTCCTTCCTATTCTCTCATGGATCCATCAATGCTTTCTTCCTAAATAGAGCATATGCAGAATAATTTAAAAACTTGAATCTTATTTAATTGTGGGCAAGACTTTTTTTTACATAAAAACTTCTTAAAATTATAATAAATAATTTTCTCCCATCCATTAAAAACAGTTCAGTATCTAGCATGCTTGATGACAAGGATGCCAATGATCAGATATATTCTTTCAGATCAAGCAAACTCTCATTGACTGTGTCAATAAACACTGTATTGATACATGTGCTTTCTTGGATTGCCATGGTCATCATGGTTCCGGTGTGTGTGTGTGGTGTGAGGGTTGTGTGTGTGTGTGTGCATGTACATGTAGTGTATGTGTTGTGTGTATATGCCTACATGTGTTTTCATGTATGAATGTGTATGCTTCTGAAAGCCAGAGGGCAACTTTGGGTGTTCTTCATGTACTGTCCATCCACTTCTTTCTTTCTTTCTTTCTTTCTTTCTTTCTTTCTTTCTTTCTTTCTTTCTTTCTTTCTTTCTTTCTTTCTTTCTTTCCTTCTTTCCTTCTTTCCTTCCTTCCTTCTTTCCTTCTCTCTCTCTCCCTCTTCCTCTTCCTCTTCCTCTTCCTCTTCCTCTTCCTCTTCCTCTTCTTCTTCTTCTTCTTCTTCTTCTTCTTTTTCTTCTTCATCTTCTTTTTCAACACAGGACCTAGCATTAGCCTGGTCTGGAACTCATCCCAGGGGGCTCCAGGGATGTACTTGCTTCTTCCTTCCCAGGGTTGAGATTCTCAGTACTCCTTTCTTTCTTTAATGTTGGTTCTGGGACTTGAACTCAGATCCTTGGCCTTGCAGAGCAAACAGTGTGCTGACAGGGTCATAGCATGCTAATTAATCACAACTTTTGCTTTATGATGTAATCTCTTGATACTGGGGTTATTTGTTTGAAATGGAAACAGGTTCTATACTGTAGTCACTTGTAAAGGGAACACTATGTATTACCAGTAATACATAGTAGCAGCAGAGGGACAATTAAATCGTTCATCACAATTCTTGTCCGCTGTTGGACTGGTATAGTTCCAATTACCTTCATTTGCTTTAAGAAATGGAGATAACACTATCTTTGCTGCTCGATCTACCTAGCAACAAGATCAGCTGCTCTCTGCCTTTCTGTTAAGTTAAAAAATTCTGTCCCAATTATGTACAAAACTTCCTTGGGAACACTGTCAGAGTGGGGGTAAGACAATGACAGGGTCTTGGTATATAGCCCAGGCTACCGTCAGGTTTGTGATCCCGTCTGCCTCACCTCGGAAGGCTGAGCTTGTGGGAGTGAACCACTACACTAAGCTGTGCAAACTATTTTCTTTACTTACCTTTTGTTGTAGTAGACTTACCCTCCCACAGACACTAAAGCTGTTTCCAACATTTCCATTTTTATGAGGAACTTTTGACAGACTTATACATAACCCTCCTTACTTTTCTTTTAAATCTAGCCACAGAATTGCTAAGCCAAAGCCATGTTCTGTTTGAAAAGGCAAGACCTTCAGTACAAATGTATGAATTGCTTTCTGGACCATTTGAAATAATCTCTCAGTATTACATAATATTGCCTGTCTTCTAAGTTTATGATAGTCAATATGGCAATGATAATTACCAAACAGTCTATATAGCGATCATCACTCAAAGATACATTACTTTATAATGATTTAACATTGTGAGGCCAGAAGAGCCAGCTGATTATTATCCTCGATTTACTGGTGAGCAAACATCTCCAGACTGTGATGTGGGATGCTAATGTCTTGCAAGCTACAGGTTCTCTTACCTCTGGCTCTACTTAGGACCAGCTCTAGACAGCACAGTGATGTCTGAAGAACCGTCCCACAGTTTGCTTTTGAAGCTAAAATTTGAAGCTTAAAGTCAGGAGCATACATATTACACCACTTAAGCAATACCTCTTGCCTTAAAGAGCCTCTCTTGTGTATTTTCTCTAGGGTCGGCCTGGAAGCCAGTCTGCCTCTTCCATAGCTCTGCTCAGATCAGGCCAGGTAGATTCCACTGGCTGTGGAGCTCTACTGTGGAAGCCAGATAGTAAGTACAGAATATCGCTGTGCCGCTGACTCCTTGCTCTCTCCATATTCAATCACAAAGACTAATGAATCAGAGATGATTATGGTGCTAAAAATCCAAATGCAGATTTTTGCTGTCCTTACTAATGAGAGAAAAATATAGTAGACCATTGGCCTAAAGGCTCCAGATGCAATTCCTTTGTAACTTAGAGTGCATTAAAAAGCTGCAGTCAGCAAGATAAGTTAATTTTTTTATGACCTTTATAAACTCTTTTAGCCTGTATCTTGGGAGCTTCTCTTAAAGATTAAATTTTTTAAAAATCCTTTTAGCTCAGGCCAACATGGCATCTGAATCTTTTTTGCTTCAAAGGCTACATCCAAAATCTATAAAGAAGATCTGTTCGTGACAATTACCGCCAAAGTAATGATTAGCCAACATGTCATTTTTCGTTTTGTTCTTCTTGCCTCTACGATGCTAATCCAATAGACCTCACTTCTTCTTAATGTAGGAGATGCACAAAGGACACAGGCACTCCCAGTTGACGATGCCTGCATTTTCAAATTCTTGCAGGAGAAAATTGAATTGTCACTGGGGATTCGGCTTTTACCTGACTATTGTTGGGTCAAAGGTGTGTGGGGAGGGGTTAGGCACAGATACCAAAACATTTGTAAAAAGAATGGTAGATCAGCAGCCAAAGAATTACCGAGTAGTGTTGATCTGTGACTGAGGCCTGGGCTGCTGAAAGCTGTAAGCTGAATTACCCGAGGTAATTTCACAGGGAGGAAGAATGTGACAGATTCTTCCTTGATGGCATCATGGATTGAATCTAGTATGTGAAGAATGGGTTTCCTCTCACCCCTTTGGTTGTCGGGTATCAGTTTCTCTTCCACATTGTGCCTTTGACTGGCTTGATTGGTGACTACAAGAGTCACAATCCTCAGCATCTGTCACTGCGCCTATTACATCCAACCTACTGACCCAGAAAATCTGTGCTTGGCAAAATTGATTTCTTCATAACACTCATTCAGCATTTTTTTTTGACATCCACCCACAAAGTACCATGGAAACCTGGACCATGCATCTCTGTGTAAGAGAAACACAGTCTTTTAGATAACATACGTGCACATACCCTGCAGTGGGTGACTGGAGCAAGGCATGGACCCTGCTTAGTCTGATTCGGGGTCGTAACTGGACTTATTCAGATGTATATGGCTCTGCCACTGAAGATGGGCCTGCCAAGGGCAACAATCACACCACAACAAGATAATATTGACATTAATAAAAGAAAGAAAAAGCTCTAGTTAGGTATGTTTTGTGCTTTTATGCCTTACCCAGGATCCAGCATTTACCTTTCTCCCGTTTCTATTCTATTCTTTTTGAAATTCTTTGTTCATACTTCTAGAAAGCATCTCAGTTTCAAACTAAGATATAACCCCCCAGATGTGTGACAGTTATCTATTGCTTTTCCTGGATACACCCACGCTACCTCATTATATAGAAAGGTTACATGATTTTTTTCCCAAGGCATATAGATAATTAGCTGCCAGATTCAGAATTCAAACTCAATTGCTTATCTTATAAATATATTGGCATCTTCCTAGTGCTCCAAGATCTAATGATCTGGTTGGATCATGAATCATCTGAGAAATGAGCAAAAGGAAGGAACGTGAAGGTCTAGATAGAACTACGTGGTGGGCTTTTCTTATAGAATCTACATGTTTACACAGACTGGGTTACTTCTCCTTTTAATCTCATAACCTGAAAAATTTCTGTTTGGGTCAAGTCTCTGTTTTAATAAGACCCAATTAATAGTTAAGACTTTTCATTGTTTATCTAGTCATCAATACCGGCATTTTATTTTCAATTTTAGTGACCGAATGGGACCACATTTTCTAGGGAAACTCTTGTTTTGATGTAGGGCAATATAACAAAGCTCTGTTGACCATAGACACAGCTCGGCAAAAGGGTCTCAGCACCAGCGTCCTTTGTTAATTTCCTCTGATTTCAGTAAACGTTGCTTTCACTCGACACCCACACAGTAAAGAGATGGCTTTGGGGAGGAGGCTTCAGAGTTGCCTGTCTCTGGGATAAAACAACCTGGATGCCTGGGGCTGACTTTAGCTAGAGCCACCACGTAAGACTTGAACATCATTATTTACAAGAAATAAAGGAACAAGGCAGAAATCGATTGCTACGACAGTAGATTTATGTCTTCACGGCTCTCTCTATACGTCTCTGCTTGTCCTAACTTCATGGAGAAGATATTTAACACACAATGGAAGGAGCCTGTTGCTTTTGATTTATTTTTTGTTTATTGTTTTTGGCATTCCATAGAGAAATTCTGGAAATCAATACTGTCTGTGTGTGTTTGAGACCCTGAACATATAGTAGATTTAAAGGTTCTGAGGACACAAAGAAACTTCCTGTACTTACTGGGTTCTCCTTTAAGATTCCAACCCAGCTCATTTGCTCATTTTCATGTTTTATATGGTATAGTAAGCATACATACAAAGATTAATTAGTTGTAATTGCGACCAAAGATTGGAGTTTTGTTTTTTTAAAGTCATCTCCCTATGGTTCAAGGAATGATCCTCAGGTGTTCTAACTTTCTCTTGGTGACTATTTAGGAAATTAAATCTATGTGATCCATAAAGGCACAAATAAAGAGATGTTTTGGAATTTCAAAAATTTTGAGTGGTTAAGAGAATGCTTATTGATGTAGTGATGAAAGTCACCATGGACCATGTTGTTCAAAAGACCTGTGAACAGGCACACAGACATTCACACGCACACACACACACACACACACACACACACACACACACACACACACACCTGGAGGAATATCTGTTTTGTCTTCGTGCAACAGAGTCTCAAGGCTAAGCTCAAACTTGGGAATTTTCTTGCTTCCCCATCTACAGTGCATGGTTAGAATTTTATATTTTAGGGAAAAGATGTGATTTTCTGCTGTATGAATTTAGGATGGAATGAAACCCATGAAGATAGAATATGTGCAAAGAGAATGAAAATAGTGTTGAGTGCTCCATGTAGTGGGAGGACACAGCCAAACGATGCTGGGACACGTTAGGGACCCTTGAATAACATCAGCATGAGTGTGAAGCTGAGGGTTGGGTTGTGAAAATGCTGGAATGATATGACCACAAGAACGTGGATTAAGGCCTTCTGTGTGACTCAAACATTCCCAAGAAGGAGATGGGTCAAAGATTGTTTTCAAAAGTGGGAAACACTCAGATACTCCTTAACAGTATTACCAAAGATGGGAGACACAGATGTGGACTTATGATTTAGCACTGGGTGGCAACAGGTAAGATTATTTTTATATTTTTTAAATTATAGGTGTAAAACAATAGACTCCTTAGTAGAATCTGGACCCAGTATCCTCTGAGCTTCATCAGATACATGGATAGGAAGTGCCTTCTCAGTCACAGGGTGGCTGCACACAAAATGGCCCTAACTGAGTTCTATTCTGACCTTTTATAGTCCCTGGCCTTTCACACCTGACTTATCTCCTCATAGGGTTTGTGTGGATTCAATCTCTCTGCTCTTCCAGACTAGGGGTCTTATTAATCTCTACTTAAATAATAAGAACCCAATTTTCATGGATTACTTAAAACTAAGATGAAATTGTGGTTTTGAAAATTAGGGTTACTATTATAGCCATTATAGATAAAACAGAAGTAGATATGAGAGATCTAGTGACAGTCTTTCTATGTTACATTTTAAAACCATTAGTTTTTTTTAAAGCTATTAGTACAGATTAATAGCTACCAAGTATTGTTTACTATTTACCATGATGTGGACACTACCTACAATAAACCTGTTTAATGGGTTATTTTATTTGATTCTCATAAAACAATATGATGAAGTCATCAAATAATAAATTCAATAGAAGTTATAAAAATATCCCAACTATGTATGGGAAATGTTGTCAGCTCCATTTTTATGGATTAGAAAAATGAGGCTTCTCTATATGGAAAGATAGAATGGGGGATAGAATGGGGCTTGGATTCAGTTATCTCAAAGTTTTTGGTCTGATCCCATACTTGTGTGATCAATTGTTAGTTAATACACATGCCGGCACTTTTAAATGGTAGTGCTTGACTTGTGAAGACTCTGCTTTCAAATCTGATGCAATCATAAATTTAGGTAGAGTAAGTAATTGCAAAGCTATGCACGCCTCTCCATTAATCTTAATAAATGAGATGCTTATTAAGAAGGCCGTGCATATACCATTAACTTTCAAAATGTCATGCTCAGCTGAGACTAATAGAATATTATATGACATATTAAAATATGGAAGTCAAATTCCAAGTTCAAACAATCACATCTTTAAAGGAACAAAATGAGTGATTGTGATGCTTTCCTCCAGAAGCAGGAATAACAAGCTTCTCATTCCTGTGTCACACACAGTCCCACAGCTGAGCTTTCATCTAATGGACAGCCAGTGTTAAGTATTTAAACAAACATGCTTGAACATAACATTAAAATATATTGGATGTGCACTGTATTCTACATCTAAGTGCTAAAATAGCTCAACTGTGAATATGCTATTTAATTCCATCATTTTATAATCCTTGATCTAATTTTTCAAATGAGAGAAGTTAAAAGGTTTTTTGAGAATAGTGATACTTAAAAAAATACAAGTAATGGAAATAGAGAACTTATGAATTTTGTTAACTTTTTCGGAGCTGTGTCCTTGTGTGTATTGGAGACATCAGAATATATTTTGTGTAGATTAGAGATTCATTAGCCAAAGGTTCAATTCACAGCCAAAGCCTCCATAGATGAAATAAAGTGTTAAAGCAAAGTATTTCCTGGGCACCAACAGAGAGAAGCCCTACACCCAGGAGAGCCCCCCCCCACCCCGATTCTGCCCATCGGGAGCACATCCATTGCCCTTGGGGAAAGGCAGTTATAGTTTCAAACTAGCATCAAAACAGCCTAGTATGTCTTTGTCATACTCAATAAAGGAAAAGTTGTCCTGACTTTAAAGAGAATCTGTTGTGGGATTCCCCTCTGTATTCTGTGAATACCATTGGTTAATAAAGTATCTGTCTTGAGTCTATAGCAGAGCAGGGCAGAACAGAGCTAGGCAGGAGAACTAAACTGAATGCTGGGAGAAAGGAGGCAGAGTCAGGGAGAAACCATGTAGCCCCACTGGAGACCAACCAAACCATGCTGGTAAGCCACATACATGGCAATACACAGATTAATGAAAATGGGTTAAATAAAGATGTAAAGCTAGCCAATATGAAATTAGAGCTATTAGGCCAAACAGTGATTTAATTAATACAGTTTCTATGTGGTTATTTTGGGAGTCTGGGTGGCCGGGAAACAAACAAATATGGGTGCCATTTTTGTTGGGCACTGCTTGTTCATTTCCTGGGTGCTCAGACCTGAATAATCACACAGAAACTATATTAATTAAAATGCTATTTGGCCAATAGCTTAGTCATATTCCTTGCCAGCTCTTACATCTTGAGTTATCCCATTTCTTTTAATCTATGTATTGCCACAAGGCTGTGGCCTACGGGCAAGGTTCCATCTGGCATCTGATTCCTTCAGCAGCTACATGGCATTGCTTTGACTCCACCTACTCTCTCTCTATATCTCTGTTTGGATTTCCCAGCTGTCTTTACTATGTTAAGCCATTAGCCCAAACAGCTTTAATCATTAACCAATTAAAGAAACACATATCCAGAAGGATATCTCACACCAATCTACTGTAGACAGAAGATTCTCTGATTATGGCTAAGCAAAAACTGATTTTGGATACAGCCGAATGTTGTTAGGAATCTTTTTACGGTATTTTTTAGTGGAACATTAGTATTCTGTTTTTCTCTAGGCTCTTGGCATATCCAGTGTCTGGTCTCGGACACTGGAGCAGTGTCTGGGATGGTTTAATCCCACCATATATTGGCTGTTTCCTTCCATAACATTTGTACCACTATTGTGCTAGCATATCTTGCACCAGGTCATCATGGTAGACTGAAGAGTTTGTAGCTGGGTTGGTGTTTTTCTGGCAGTATGCAGATTACTTCCAAGCATCGTGAGCACTAGACTGGGTGAATTCTCTGGGCAGGCAATGGTTCAACTTATCCGTGTCCAGTGAGTTGTGTAAGTGTTATCTTCAGCAACAGGGTCTTATTGTCAGTTTGCAGTGAGCAACAAATAGGCGTGTCAATAGCCTGCATGGTTTGGGGGTTTTCATGGGACCTTTTTGGCCAATAAATCCATTAGATGTTACCCAATTCCAGTACTAGGAGCTTCATTTGGTGACAAGAGATGTCCAGTTAGCGCTCTGTCTCCCCCCTCCACCATTATTTGGCAATTTCATTCAGTTTGCTTTAATACATGTATATATTTTAGGAAACTTCTACTGGATTAGTTTCCATATGACTCCTCAAATAGCCCTTCATTTCAACTGAACTTTTATTTTCTCCCTTGCCTTCAATTTGTTCCCCTCTCTGTTTGATCCTCCCCTTCCTGCCCCCACATTGCCCATCTAGAACTATCTTCTATATTTCCCCTTCCTAGGGAGATTTATCCCTTCCCCTATTCCTTTACTTTATACTTAACTTCTATAGTTATATGGGTTATAGTTTGCTTAACAGACTTAGCAGATAACATCCACATATAAATAAATACATACTATATTTTCTTTCTGGGTCTCGGTTATCTCACTTGGGATGATTTTTTTTTTCCTGACACCATCAATTTGCCTACAAATTTCATGGTTTCATTTTTAATCACCAATTAATATGCCATTTTGTAAATGTACCACCTTTTCTTTATCCATTCATTCATTGACAGCCACCTAGGCTACTTCTAATTCCTGGCTATTTTAAGCAGAGCAGCAATGAACATGGCTGAGTAAGTGTCTCTGTAGTCGGATGTGGTGTTCTTTGGGTGTGTGTCCAAGAATGATATAGCTGAATCTTGGGACTGATCTATTTCCAGCTTCCCATGGAACTGCCACACCGATTTTCATAGTGATTGTACAAGTTTGTAGTTCTGCCAGCAATGGGCGAGTGTTTTCCTTATTCTGTATCCTCACCAGCATGAGTTGTCATTTGGTTTTCTGGTCTTGGTCATTCTTACAGGTATAAGATAAAATCTCAAAAATAGCTTTGATTTGCAGTTTTGTGTTTCTCAATCTGTTGTGTAGTTGTTCTCTTAAAAATCGCTTTCAGCTGAGGGTAGCTCACTTCTGTAATCTGACACACAGAACAGCAAAGCTCTGTCTCAAACCATTCAACTACCAGCTGAACAATCTCTTTTCAGGGCAGAGACACATCAGAAATAGGATTCCAATAAGAACAAAAACTCATAGCTCTGAACCCCCAAACTTCTGAAGCCCGTCCAAAGTGGCCAATCAACAGCGGCTTCATGGATGTCTATTTCAGGGGAAGATGAGAGTCAGACGTGCTCCTACTGAAATGCCCTCCTCTAGTCAAGTGCTGGCAGATGTGTGAGACCTCTCAGCATATCCGTCCCTCTGCATTCTGTGCCAAGGATGCACGTCCTCAGGTAGCGCAAAGCTCTGCAAACAGCAGATCTGGGCCCCAACATTTATCAATAACAATTTATAGCTGATAGATAGCTCTGTGGAAAAAGAGCCAGAATCCACTGGAGCCTAACAATGCAACCTCCACAAAGGCTCAATTCTAGCCTGGAATCAGTGTCATCAGTGAAATTTATGAGAATGCCAGAAAATCCTCTGAGATGCAGTCGCATTATCCGCAACCTTTCTTGGAGGATCCCATCAATTATGGTCTAATGAGGTCCTTCTGCCACAGGAAAAGCCTGCCGTTCAGCCCCTGCCTCTCTCAGGTGTGGCGTTCTACTAAGAGCAACCATTCTTCTGTCATAAGTGTGGACCTCTGAGAGATGCATCCACAGGCACCTTTGCTTCTTGGGGATCTGGTAAGCACCCCTGGTTTATCTCATTGGACTTGTTTGCTCAAGGGAGTTTTAGTAGATTGACAGGTCTTGAGATCTGCCTGAAGTGAAAACAGCAAAGCAAAATTTGTTCAGAAAATATTTCACATGTCTGCGTGTTTGAAACCTGCAAGGTAATGAAGCATGAGTGTGCTTTACGACAGGACTCTTATGCAGGCAGTCCAAAGCTCTGTGCGTGGTAGAGCAGTTCTCTGGACATGCGTTGGCTCTAGTTTTCAACTCTCCCCCAGGTGAAGAACTGTAGGCCGCAGAGCTTTTGACTGACTCTCAACTCAGCTCTAGATCATCTTGATTGGGTCCTTAATGCCGAGATAAATAGCTTTTAACTAAATGTGAACTGCGTCTTTGAAAGGCAGGGCCGTGGCTTGCTCTAGAGGACTGGTGAAAGGGTTCCTGCCTCTCTGAAGGACTTCCCAGTCACTCAGGGAAAATGAATTTCATGTCCATGATAGACTCATGCAGTAGAGTCATGAGTCACTCCAGGGACATATTTCTAAGGAGAAATGCATGCTTAGGTGATTTCACCATTTCTTGAACACTGAAGTGTACTTATACAAATTAAGAGAGATAAGCTGGGTGTGGAGGTATATGCCTTTAACTCTGACACTTGAGAGGGGCAGGTAGATCTCTGTGGGTTTGAGATTAACCTGGTCTACAGAGGGAGTTACAGGTCAGCCAGGGCTACAGAGTAAGACCTTGTCTCAAGAATGAAAACAAACACCAAAGACAAAAATGAATAAATGAATGAATTAATAGACAAATAAAATAGAAATGGAGTATTCACCAGCTTTCTGGGACTGTGTAAATTTGAATGAATGGAAATTAAAGCAAAATTAAAAACTCAGTCTCTTAGTCTCATTAGCAGCACTTCAAAAGCCGGCAGCCACACAGAGCCTTTCATTCCAGTATTGGTGCGGGAGAATTGTCTGTATTCTGTCAATCATGTTTTAAATAAACGCTGATTGGCCAGGCAGGAGGTGTAGGTGGGAAAACCAGACAGGAAGTGGAAATGATGCAAGGAGAGCAGGAGAATTCTGGGAGGAGGAAGTTGATTCCCCCACTCCTGCCCAGATCACCAAAGCAGCAGGATGTGAGCTGCCCCACTGAAAAAGGTACTGAGCCACATGGCTAACATAGATCAGAAAAATGGGTTAATCAAGATGTGAGAGTTAGCTAGTAAGAAGCCTGACCTAACGGGCCAATCAGCATTATAAATTATAGAGATCTCAGTGTGATTTTTCTCTGGGGCTAAATAGCTGGGGGGCTGGGCGGGACAGAAAACCCCCCAACAAACAGGCCCCCTCGTGTTACACAGTATGAACCAGTAGGGACCAGTACAGACCAGTATGGACCAGCATAAACTGTGGCTCAGTTGTGGAGCACATCTACCACAGCGGAGAAAACTTTTAAAAGCACACACCTGAGGAGCTCTGGCAGGATTTCTCAAGTAGGATATCGTCTGGAAAACGCCAAGAGTGGAGAGTTTTCTTTAGGAAGAGAAGAGACCTGGATAGTTGGTCAGAAGAGAAGACTAAGAGCTCTTTACTGTAGTGTTGCCTGGGGCCACCCCACTGTGGCTCTGGCTCTCACATGTTGGCCTTGATATTTGGCCTTGTCAAAGTGTGCACTCAGGAAGTGTTTGTTGAGCCTTTGGAGGAAAGGGGATTCCTTCCAATGGGACAAGATCTCATGGAGACTGGCAATGCCACTGAGAGAAGAACATGGTTTCCTTGGAGATTCTGTGAGACAGTCTTTGAAAGGCTAGCTAATAGTTGCACAATGGTCTTCAGTTAAAGTGGGAGGGCCCCTGCATCATGTGACTTCCTCCTAGTGACACCTGCATGCTACCTCTGGTGCTGGGTGACCTAGGAACACAAGGAGCCTCCACTGGAAGTGGAGGAAAGTGCAGGGTTGCTCTGTGGTACCCATGTCCTTTGCCATTGTACTGGTTCAATAATTTCCCTGTCTATATTCTGATGCCCTAGTACAAATCTCCCAGCAACTATCATGCTTGCCTAGCACTGGGGACAATCCTCTCCCTTGGCCATCTTTCTTTTCCCTACAAGAAGAGGTTAAAACAACTCCTGGGGAAAGGGTTGGCATCGCAGCTGGTCCTGTGGGCTCTGTCAGTGGTCTTCTGCTCTATCCATTACTGGAGAGGGCCACAGCTAATTCAAATGAAGAGCTACAGCTTGGTTTCAGAGCCCTTGCATAGCAGAGTGAGGGACCCTGAGTCTGATCTCCTTTATTTTAAAATCATTGTCATCATCATCATCATTTTTTTTAAAATTTTTTGAAAAAAATGTCACTGTTTAGCCAAAGCTGGCCTTGAAATCAGTTCGTAGCCCAGTCTCGTCTTGAACACTAGGACCTCCTGGCTCAGCCTCCCGAGTGCCAGGAATACAGAATTGTGTTGCCATGTTGGGGTTTGAAAGGTCTGTTTTTAGCACAATATTCATCATCCCTCTTGGTCCCCCAATAGCCTGTTTTCCACTTCATACCGTATGTATATATTTAACTCTAGGTTCTGCGTATGACAGAAAATGTGCAGTTGAGTCTTTCTGAGTCTTGTCACATTGTTCAGCATGTTGATTTCTAGCTACATCTGTTTCCCTGCAAATGACATAGTTTTGTTCCTCTTCATGGCTGAATACACCTGACTTGTGTATCCACATCACATTTTCCTGATCTATTGACCTGCTGGTGAGCATCTAGGCTGGTTCCCTGTCTTGGCTCTTGTGAATAGTGTCACAGTAAGCATGGGTGTGCAGGTATCTCTGCTGAATCAAAGGAGTTGAACTCAAACATCTTTGACTCTCAGATTGAAATGTACAATATGAGTGTAATGTTCCTGTAATGCACAGTATATATATAAGACAGAATACAAAACTCATTGACCGGCTAAAACTCAAATTGAAGTCTCACATGTGTTGTTTCCTTATAGTTTATTCATTCTGTAAATCTGTGTGTATGTATGTGTGATATGTGTATGTGATGTATGTGTGTGATTTGTGTATGCATGTGTGTATGTGTATGTCTGTGTATGATGTGTGGTGTGTGTGTATGTATGTGTGTGTATGTGTGTGGTATGTGTGTGTGTGTGTGTGTGTGTGTGTGTATGTGTGTGATGTGTATATGTTGCATGTGGAGGCCAGAGTAAGATCCAGAGTAAGATGTCAAGTGTCTTCTATTCTATTACTTCTACCATTTAAGCTTTGGTTTCCCTTTTGACTAGACTATCTGGCTAGTCAGCACTCAGGGTCTGCCTCCCCATATTGGGGTTACAGGCATATATAGCCATGTCTGGAATTTCTATGAGTTCTGGGGGATTTCAGCTCAGTTCCTCATGCTTGCATAGCGAACACTCCCATCTTTTGACCCATCCCTCCGGTACCAACATTCCATAAATCTTCAGATCACCACGGTTTTGCTATGTTTTGAGATTTTACATTTTATCTTCAAATCATTTACTGTTTTGTATGATATCTTTTAACACAAGGGGATTTTTTTTTACCAAATAAATAATACTGGACTGGGCTTGCTGGCTCATCCCTACGATCTCAGCATCTGAGAGACTCAGGCAGGATCACTGCTGTGAGTCTGAGGCCGGCCTGTGCTGCGGAGTGAAACGCTGTCTCCAAACCAAAGAAAATGCAGCAAATGAACCCAAGAAATGGTGCCAGTCTTGACCCTGCTGATGCGGTCAGCACATTTCTCACTCCAGGACTGACCACTAGCTGAACTGGCTGGTGAGCTCTCCCTAGCCGAGTCCAAGTCTCGTGGTTCTACTGATCAACAGACACACATTTTCAAAGAATTAGCTTTGGAAGAAGATTTTTGAGCATGAAACTAAAGAGGAGACTTGACCAAGCCCAAGCAGTAGTAGCTCATGGGAAACTTGGTGGAAGAATTCATTGATTGGTACCCAGGAAATGTTCTGAGTTTGTTCCCCTGTTAATGAAGTCTGGGGAGCACGCGAGAGCGGCTCTGTGGTTGATGCCGCTCACAGTGATGGCAACTACCCTAACCATTCTGTTTCCTACTCACACATAGAAGGATGGAGGCAAGCAGGAAAACGTTTTTCCAGGGAGCCTCCTTCTCACTCAGGGTGAACCACTGAGTACTTACTGACGACGAAGACTCATGACAATTAAGACTCCATCTTCCTGTAAAAGTTGAAGCTGTTATCTGATAAAAAGATAGAGTAAGGGATGGTCTCTGTCTCTACTCCACGACAAAGATGGAGAACACATGTGTTTCTTCCTTTTTTTGCAGGATTTTGAAGTGAGAAACTGGGACATGTTGACGTCATTACTCCTCTAGGGTCTGGCTTCTGCTCATGCTTCCTGTCAATGCTATTCCAGCCGTTGGGTAAGATTTACACTACAGCATGATATACTTGTAACAAGTACTAACTGGAAACTCTCACCATTCTCTTTACCAGACTTCACAAGAAGTTTATTGGTGTTTGTCATTTCAGATATTTACTTCTTAATCGCTATGAGGAAATACAGAGAGATGACAAATTAACAAGCATGGGCAAAGCAGAGCATCGTAAGTCCCTCTTGGGTGGTTACAGTGTCTGCTCCCATCTGTAGTCCTGTGGATAACCTTGCTGATGAATTCTCAGGTCATCTGATGTGCAAAGTCTCATTGTGTCCGTCAGCTTCTGTTTGATCCGGTTGAGGCAAGACCACATGTCTGTGATTCCAGTGTTGCTATAGAAACAGAAAAGTCCCCAGAATCCTCCTGGACCACATACACAAACACACACACAAACACACATGTACACACACAGACACACACACACACACACACAGAGAGAGAGAACTTAAGAGCCTCCCTCCCTGTCTTGCTTCTAGAAGGTTTGTTCCTTCATCAGAATCACCTAGGATGATGGGGTGATACACGGGTGTCAAACTATAACCACCATCCTTGGTAATTCTGATACAAACAGTGTGGAGCTGTATTCTTGGGGTTACTAGCTTGGGTGATGCACGGGTGTCAAATTATAACCATCGTCCTTGGAAATTCTGATACAATCAGTGTGGGGCTGAATTCTTGGGTCACTGACTTGACTTTGACCTAAGTCATCTTTCCTAGTCATTTATTTCAAGGGCCTCATTTCTTTCAACTGGGCACAGAGGGTTCATAGAAGCCAGTGTAGACAAGTTAGACTACACTAGATGTAGTTCCTGCTAAGAAGCCAGTGTAGACGAGTTAGAGTTCATTAGACATGGTTCCCATTAAGAAGCCAGTGTAGATGAGTTAGACTTCATTAGATGTGGTTCTTACTAAGAAGCCAGTGTGGACAAGTTAGACTTCATTAGATGTAGTTGCTGCTAAGGAAGAGAGGAGTCCTTGCTTGTCCTTTTTCAGTTATATTCTTCTAGCTCATGACCCAAAGGAACAGAGATGAAATAATTTGTGATATGCAAGCGAAAATGATCCTTTATTTTACTACCGAATGCACATTCCTATTAAATTGTTGTTCATTTATACGTGTTGTATATTTTACATACACAAAAGTTATAATTCTCTTCATTATGTGGTGAGTTAACACTATTGATATAACAAATCGTATAATGTTGTTTACAGGTAAGTGGTTTAAAAAATTAGACTTTCATATGTGATAACATGTTAATTGCAACAGTAGAGTGAGTTGCATGTATCTGTTGTGTTAGTCTTTGACTTTGTATGTGGAATTAAGTAACATGCAAAAGTAAACAATTTAACATACAATATAAATTCTTCTGTAGGTTCTAAAAGATAAACATTTGAAAAACAACCCTGCTTTACAGTAAGACCTTAATTTGTACCCTGTCTTCTGTTTTCTATTTATTTCTGTTGGTTACAGCTAGTTCTCACTGATTCTTTTGGTGGTGACTCTTCTGGTTATTAAAACTTTGCTGAATTGAACACATATCCCGGGGTTTCTTAGGTTCTATAACTTAGCTGTGACATTTTTATCTTACATGGCTGGTGCATTTGTAGTTTAAAACTTTAAAACTTTTTTTTATTAAAAAAAGGTTAAGAGAATAAACAACTAAATGTTTTGATCATGTTTTATTGAAAGTTCACATCAAAGCCACCCACTTTATGATAACATCCCTGGTCTCCTCAACTCTTTGCTAAAGAAAATTCCTTCAGGATTTAATCAATGGATGTATATTATTTTAATCTCTATATTTTCATTTAATATAATGACATATGGTTGTTTTACCCATCCACTGCTTCCGTGTAATCTTATCTAGTGCCTCCTGTGGGGCCAGTCTCTGGGGACAGAGAGAAATCGTTGCTTCCTTTCACTTTGTGTCAGGTCCCACACAATCACGTGACCTTATTTACATAACAATTGATATCACATGCTATTCTTCTGCTACAGTTTGCGTGTACATTTTCTCAGGGTATCGTGATTGTTTTATGCTGTATTTTATTTTAGGAGTAGCTCCATACATGACATTCATGTTGGAATCAAGGACTAAAGCTGACTAACTTGGCTTTAGCATGAGGCAAGAACATGTGATCAATCCTCTGACTGCTTCGAAACGGCATCATTTCTGCTTTCACCATCCACTGTAGTAGCTTCACCTTTCTTGGCTCTTGCCACTCTCAACTGCCCAGTCCACAGCCCAGGCTGGCACAGTTGCGAGGGATCGGATGCTTGTTTATTGGAGACAAGTCTGTAGCCCAGGTTGGTCTTGAACTCCTGACCTCTGTCAGTCTCAGCCTTCCAAGCGCTGGGCATACAAATGTGCATCTTTACAGACTTCAGAGTGGATGAGAATACCGAATCCTTAGCTTCCTAGAGACTTGAGTTTTGGCAAGCTCATTATCCCCCTTGCTACCGTTTTCTGTAAAATAGAGATGTTCTTCCACCCGGTTCACGCTTGGAGAAATCCTTAGCAGAACATGGTCCCTCTGGTCAGCCTCAGTATGCAAATGTCAGCGTTCCCAGGGAGCCATCCAAAGTACAAATTCAGTGAGTACAACTCAGGCGAAAGGAACCCTGTGGAAACAATGACTTGGCTCCTCTGTCAGGAGGAAAGTGTCTGTGTTTGCATGAAGCTAAGCCTGTGGCTTGCAGAGAGCGGCTCACTTTAGGGCCTCTCTCTGTGATGCCAGGCTGCAGCTGTGACTTCTGGAGAAAGGGCATTCAGGGTACAGGTGGGCTCATGTGACATACAGTCACACACTCAGACACACCACACATGCACACCCACTGTGCAGACACAGACACACTGATGTGTACTACCCACATGCCCGTCTAGTACACACACACACACACACACACACACACACACACATACACATACACACACACAGCTCAGACATACACAGTAAGGAAGGAAAGATGGCTCCAAACGGGACATAAGCCAAGAGGTGACTGTGAGTGAGATCGGGCCCATTTCAGGGTCTTACTTGTTTGGTTGGTTCTCTATAAAATGTGAGCCCCGGTCTTTTGGGGGGAAGGCACCCAACCCATGTGAATACACAGGTCATATGTTTATACGCTGAGGTTACAGAAACTAGCCGTTACTCTTCCTGACAAAGGCAGCCCTTAGCTCATTGCTGCTGCCCACCACCTCTCTTCCCTTTTACCCCCTTTCTCCTTCTTCTCTCCAACAGCAAAAAATGAACTCAAGCTAGTGTGCCTGTCCTGAGCTCAGGCCGAGCATTCAGAGATACTCAGATGGGAATAGAAACACGGAGCTGGCAGAGGTAAGGAGTGAATCCTGCAGTGGGCGCCTATGAAGTCACTGATTAATATAATTAAAAGCCCGAGTTAATTGCATTGCTCTCCACCAGCTTATATTGTATACCTACCTCCCATGGATCGTGCCAGCCATCCCCTTGGGGCTCTGGTCCCACGTTTATCCAAGTGAGATGGCTGCTTTCAAAACCAAGCCTTTCATCAGCCCCTTATTAATTAGCTAAATGCCGCATTGGATTATAGAGTCGGGCCTGCGGGCTGACAGTAGCACCAGGAGAGCGGGGCTCCTGGTTCTTTGGGCGCATCCTCCGGCTTGGTCATTGGTATTCCAGGACAAGTCAGCTTACTGTAATTTGAAATTGGTCTGCCATCCCATTAGG
This sequence comes from Myodes glareolus, assembly GCF_982192425.1. NCBI lineage: Eukaryota > Metazoa > Chordata > Mammalia > Rodentia > Cricetidae > Myodes > Myodes glareolus. The sequence goes on along the minus strand of NC_142033.1, from coordinate 8,625,302 downwards.
AATCTGCCCGATCAATAGCAAGTGAATTAGAGTCTCAGTGATCTGATTAACTCCCCATTATTTTCTACCCGGACTGATTTAGAATGCATGATGAGACAATATTCCAGTTTCTTTGCTTTATCCCGGTTTAAGTGAAATACAGACATCTAAGGAAGCAGTGGCTGTGCATTTGATTTGGCTCGGCTGTAATAAAGTCAAACACCATGAGTATCTCCCTCGTCAGGCCAGTCTTAAGTGACTGAGGGCTGCTGCCCACACACCAGTGGAGAGCGTGAGTGGCTAGGGAAGATGGAGGTGGGACTTCTCGCTGCTCATCCGTCTTCTCCCCTTTGGCTTCCTTTTCCAAGTAGATCTCTCTCAGGCTTTTAACAGGATGCTTTCCTTATTTGGCATCTGGTCAGCGTTAGCAGCTTTGGGACTGAGGCTCCAGGTCATGTGGCTGGAAGGCAGACCATAATTCTCTCCCAAAGGTCCACAACAATAGAGCAGCTAAACAATGTCTCCTGATGATCGAAAACAAGCTGGGGAGCCATCCGGCCAAATGCTGGCCCTGGAGAAAACACTTGGTGCCCTTAGGGAGTGAATTTGCCCTCCTGGACAGCAAGACTGCTTTCATGTCTGGATCAGGGAGTCAGAGAAATCTAAATGGGTCTCAGCAAATCCATGTGTGGATTCTCGAGACTTTAAAGGCATATTGGTTGAAATCACAGCACTCTGACCTGATGCCAGCCATGGAGCTGTGAAATCACAGCACTCTGACCTGATGCCAGCCATGGAGCTGTGTCTTTGAAAAATGTACTCAGATCACTTCCTCATATATTTGAATTTGACTAGCAGAACATTGCCTGGTAGAGTTCCTAAATAATTGATTTTTACTTATTTAAGATGGGAAATTTGAAAAAGTTTTTTCAATTTTTGACGTTGTCCAAATACTTTGAAACATAAAAGCTGCCTTGTGTGTGCTCTTTTGTGCCAATGATGGCTAATATGGCCTACATGGAGTATTATCTCATATTTTGCTGAGCAATCCCCGAGTACTTCAGCATATCCTGTGTGCATGGTTGGAAATATTTGGTTTGAGATGGAATAGTACCATCTCCTAGCTAGTTACAGAAATACCCAAATTAAAGCCATAGACGTGGAGAAGTGAAGCAGCTTGGCAGACACGTCTGGGCTTGGTGAGGGCTGTGCTGAGCTGGAAGTCTCAGGAACCTTGCACTGCTGCTCTCAGCCACCGATCATTACCCCACTGAGCATGTCCAGATGTCTCCTGAGTCTTATCCCTCAGTTATAGTCCATGCAGCCTAATTAGAGCAAACTTAGAATGGTGATCTACAAAGACGAATAACATGTGAAGTACCCCAAGTCAAAGCAAAGAGAAGTTTCTTCAGCCTGGGCTTGCATGCTACTGTTTTCAGATAGGTTAGATTATTTACCCACAGCAAGCCAAGATTTTTAACAATAAATGAAACTGCAGTGTTAACATTTTTATGGTGTGTTCAGGAATATATGTGCTTAGTGAATAACAAATGCTTGAAGCTTGTTGGGTTCTCTCTCATATACTCATAGGATCTGATAACATTTTTCATGTCATTTTCTGCTTTGACATGAATCTTAATTGAAGAGACAAATGAATTGTGTCAAATACTTTTTATGCATATGATTTAAATGGAAAATTACTGGGATATTGCCAATTCAGTGGATGTCTCAAAAAGTTCACCTGAGGAATATTAAATTTTCATAAAGAAATTATTCATGCAAACAGAATGACTGATGATTCCTCTTAATTATCAGCACACGGCTCTCGCAGCACGTCTGCAGTAGAGGCAAGAACGTCCAGCAGAGCTCAGCGTGGGGAGCAGCGTTGTCTGAGGAATGCCACGGCCTGATCCTCACTGTGGTGATCAGGCCCCACTCTCTGAACGCACAGTTCCTCCTCTGCCAGCACATCCGGGACCTCCTTCTGATTGCATTCATTGGCTGGAACCGCACGGTCTTGACTTGCACTTCTTGTGAATTAGAGCCTTCAGGCTGTCACTGTTTCCAGGCTGTTGTATTTAATCATTTTTATAACAGGTGAAGTTTACTTTTTCCTTTCAAGTTTTGCGATTTTCACGTTTCTTCCTAACTGGTGAGCATTCCTTGCATCCTTCTTGCATCGTGACCATAACTAATTATCTTTCTAGCTTTGTGAGTGGCATGAATAACCCTCCTTGTTTCAATGGTGAAATCCACTGCCTGGGATTTAGGATTAAATATAGGGAAAAGGCTGTGGTCTCTGGAAGCTTCCAGACCACAGTTTTCTGAATGGATACTACTGCGGTTCTAGGGGTTTCCTGCTTGTTCTTTCCCAACACTCTCGTGTGCCCAGGAACACCTGACAGTATGGATGGCATCAGTAGGTTCCCGTTCTATCTGCCTTCTAATTGTGTTTAGCCAATGGGTGCTGATGGGCCACAGAAGGAATGCAGCCTGGGCAAAGGGCATATTTCTTCTTCTAAGTCTTTCCCTGCTAAACTGCCACAAGTTGGCTTCTTCTCTGGATTCAAATCCATGGCTCCCATGGGAAAACCATCTGCATCTCCTGATTATCCCAGACTCTGTGCACCATGAGACAAAGTGGACAGTGACATTAAATATACGTCATTATATTAATATCAATTTATGTCTATTACAAATTGCTTGCACAGATTTGCTGACTTGTACATAGGAAATGCATAGAAACACATAAAATTTTATCACCTTTGGATCACTCTATTTGATGACACCACGATGTTGCATTTTAGTGATACCTTGGATGTTGCCTGAAGCTTGTCACATAATCCAAATGTCACCATTAAGTTATTAACTGGGTGGTGGAAACACTCGTACTTAGCACTTACATGTTGCCTTTCATCATTAATGTGTATGACAAATAGGAGCTAATCAATAGCAGCGCAGTGTCCTCAGGGGTCTTTCACTGGTGCTTGGCTCCCTTTAGTTCAGAGGCCTTTTACTCCTAAGCCCATAAAACGGGTGGCAAGTTTCAGTTAATAGACAAGATTTACGTGGGTCTACCCTCTATAACCACTGTCTCTTCACCCATGCGACTTCTCATCAAGTGATGATTCTTTAGAGTTGGAGATTGCCTTTGGTCTTTGTAGCCCTAGTTCCTCATGTAGGACCTGACTCCTGGTTGATATTCAAAGAGGCCATTGTAGAATGGATCAACAAATGAGTGGTACAGCAAATACGATTTAGATGACCATTAGTGCTATTTTGAAGACCTGTATCAGGTTGTAGATGATGTGTGTGTGTGTGTATGTGTGTGTGTGTGTGTGTCGCACTCTTAATGCTAGACACTTCTACGTCCTTTTAATTGAAAAGCAGGGCTATATTTGGAAGCCTTCTGAAACACATGGTGGTATTTGTTGAGAAATTGAAGAAAACACACATCTACCAAATGGATGCATCCATGTCAAAGGAGACCAAATTTCACCTCTCTAAATTCAATACTTGGAGCTTTTGCTCCATGAAGTTGTAGAAACACAGTATAGTCTGGGTACTACCATGGCTCTTAGAGTTTCACAAGCAAAGGTCAAGTTAATAGGGTTTCCATTACTCTCCTCAGCACCTTGGGCTTTGGGGAGAACGTGGGTCTGTCCTGAGCCTTGAATAGAGATCCAGTGGCTTTCTAAGAATGTGAAGTGGCCGCCAGCTCACAGAGAAGAGCTTTGCTAAGCAAGGCTTGCTGTTCTGAGTGTCTGACACTAGTTGACACTCACATCAGAGAAGAAGAAAAACACTTTGGCAGGATGAAACCCAAAAGGTAGAGCAGGAAATAGAACCCACTGTGAGAAATAAGCATTGGGCAGCTCCAGTGTTTACAAAAAGACAACTCACCTTCATGGATCCGTCAAGCTGATCGAGCAGAGACACGCGACTGAAAACAGAGTCCAACCTAGTACTGGGCAAACATAGTTAATTATTTTAAATTGACAGAAAATGGCAGATATGTATGAATTACCAGTAACTCAGACATAAAATATAAAAGGCCTTTGAGACAATCCAGTCTGATCCCTCTTTTTCTATTTCATTCAGAGAATAAAGGACTGATTCAAGGTCGGGCAGCAGGAGTCCCATTCCAGGCCTTCCTCACTGCTGCCCACACTTCCTTAGTGCTTGGTGCTCAGTACTCTCAGGTAGCCTTAGAATCTAAAACTAAATTAAGAAAAATATTTCTCAAAATATTTAGGGAAGACTGACCTGGCCTTACCTATGGATGCTGCGCCGCAGACACAGCATTCCCGTTCTGGTTTAGCTCTAGTTACAGATCACGTCTTACCCACCAAGGGAGGCACAGATATCCTTGAAATGAAAGCTGTAGTGAAGCTTCCTGAGCTCAGATTATAATAAATCTAATTTTACGCAGGTCTGAAACATAGTTGTGATAGCTCACATATGAACTTCAGCACTAGGAAGACAGAGCCAGGAGGATCACCATCAATTTGAGGCCAGCCTGGTCTACATAGTGAGTTCTAAGATAGGTGGACGTACACAGTAGACCGTTCCTCAATCAATCAATCAATCAACCAATCAATCAATGTGTGAATGAATTAATGAACAAATGAATGAATAAGCAGTAAACAAATAGCTTCAAAACACACATTAAAGAATCTAACAGATGCTACTTATCTTTAATTGGTGATTCATCCTTTTTTTCTAAGTTTTCATCTTTATGATATACTGTCAATGCATCAATATGTTTAGAAATCTGCTTCAACATGACAAGACTGCAGAGCTGAAGCACTATGGGAAAAGGTGGGACTGGAGCGTGTCAGGACAGAGTGCCTGTACACATGGGCCCAACCTCCTTATTGCATGCAAGGGTGTTATGTCCCGAAGAAAATACTTCACTCCATGAGAGATGAGATCAGGTAAATGGTCATTTTTGTTGTTCTGTCCATTTTATAGAGCTTGGCATTAAAATTCAGTCCTTGTTACTAACATCAAGGAGCAGCTCAAAAACACAATCTTCAATTGCCTTTCTGTTTCTTTTGTTTCTTTCTTCTTGGGACCAGGCGATGATTGCGTGTGAACCCTGCTTAAGACACACAGAAGTAACACTTCTCTTAAAAACTCAGTTTCTAAGTTGAGTCTTAAATTTTGTTACAGAATTGTAAGAAGTTCATTCACAGCTACCCAACAAGCCCCGAGGACTGGAAAGGTCTACTGTAGCTCTTGGGCGAGGGTTAGAGTGAGGAACAGCCTCAAGCAGCCAGCAAGCCCTGCCTTGCATGCAAAGTGAACTGTACAATGAAGAAAGTCTGTGGTTTTGTTATGTGGAAGTCTGTGAAGAAGCAGTCCTGTAATTCATCATAATTTATGAGGCGCTTTAGCTAGCTGGGGCAAGAGGTGAAGGAGGAAGAAAATGAAGCTTGTCTTTGGAGGCTTTAATTTGCTCTTCCTGCTCTTTATCTTTCTCTGAAGCGCTCTCTGCATGCTCTCTTGCATTGAAATAGCTTCCTAGGAAAGAGCTGATTGTTAGGGTTGGAAGTGAGACTGGCCCTGAATGGTCCAAGCTCGGTTCCCAGCTCACTGTTCAACAGGGAGCTGGAGGAACCCAAAGAGTTCTTGTGGCAGGGACATGCATTTGAGGAAGAATGTCTTTCTTTTCCCCTGATGCCATGACTACTTCCCTGCACGCTCCCCTCCATGATGTCACAAACCAAGGGTGATGGGGTGAATACATAAAATACATAAAACCTCTAAAACTGTGAGACTAAATAAACCTTTTCTCATGAACTGACCATTTCAGGCACGGTCATGATGATGGAAAACTGACAAAGACATGGACACTAATTTTCTTTACAATATGGTCATGAAAAGGCTTGGTATGTGTCTCAGCTCTAGCCTATGACATCACTATTGGAATGTGTCTTTAAAAATACTAAGAGGAATTATTTGCACTTAGTACTTGTAGTGGCTTCAATGAAAATGGCCCTTATAGGCTCATAGGAAGCAGCACCTATGATATTTATTATTACCAGTTCACAGTTGGAGAAACTGAGGCACAGAGAAGGTAATGTACTTGGCCAAATTCACAACTTGTAAATGCCAGAGTGGTCCTTGTAGGCACCATGCTTGATTTTCCTTCTGAAACTTCAGAAAAGCCATCAACACAGCTCAGAACTGCAGGGCTCCATCATTCTAAGATGGTAGGAGCTTTGCTGTGTGCCCTGAGATGCTGATGTCTTCTTCAAGACGATGCTTCTGTCCCCATGAGGCATCCAGCGCTCAGGTTGATTTGTTCTGATTTGTTTCCAATTAGAGACTGACTCTACCTAATAAAAATGTATGCTTCACTCTTTCGCCTAGAAGAACTTTTAAAATATTGGACATTTTGTAATGACAAGTCTTGGCATTGATTTTTATTGTGCTGTATCCCTTGAGGATTATAAGAGATCCATTTTTTTTTTCAGAAGATTAACCAATGCTGCATTCATAATGACACTTCGGTCTTGGTTCCCATGATTTTTAAAGTAAAGTGTAGAAATCTTGATGCTTAACTCATGACAAAATCTTTGGACAGCATTTGGAAGGCTTTCATTACATTCTGCACTAAATTAGACCATGCAGACTCTAACGCTGTCAACAAAGCTAGATTTTAAATGTCATTGGCAAACCCCTAAATTTGACTAATTTTTATACAATCCACAATTTATAGTTGTAGCTGTTTCTTGGAATCCTTGGTAGAACTCCATTCATGAAAAGTCTGACAACCGAGCTCTAGACTCAGGAATGAATGAGATCTTATCTCATTTGTGCAGGCACGGCCATTTCTGCACTGATGATTATACATCATGTGTTTTAAAGGGTTTACCATCCCATAATGTATCTGGGCTATTTTCTGCTGGTCTGACATAAATTGCTGGATGACAGCTGCTTCAAAGAGACCTTTAGTGAGTCATGTTTAGCTTTCTTATTCGCTGCCGTGTTCTAGACTATGTTGGATCTTTTCTTAGCTAAGAATGTATTTCTAATGTTTCGGAGTCTAATTCTGTCAATAGACATTTATGCTTGTAAATTTTTTAGAGGCCAATGCAGGAAAATTTTATCTAAACTTCCAAAAGTGATGAAATGACTGTAGTTCATGCCTCCCTAAGGTCTGTACAATGATGTCTAAATCAATAAGACATGATACTGTGTTTAGCTGACATTGTAACTTCTGGAATTGTGTTCTCTTTGCCATATTTCTCTGCGTTTAAAAGCAGAAATGAATGAAGCAAGAGCAATTGAACTCACTCAAGAAAATATTTTGTTAACGTTGTTTGTCCCTGAGAAAGTCATGCTATATACTTTGGTGAGGAAGTGCTTGTTTGGAACTTCTGTACATGACATATTGGAAATGTAATGAACAAAGAAATTTTGGTCTTACCTCTTAAAGGCACCTGTCTAATCCTTCATTGTGTCAGCTCTAGGGACCCACCACAGCTGTCTTGACTCTCTAAAGATCCACCGTGGCTGTCCTGACTCCCTAGAGACCCACCACAGCTATCTTGACTCCCTAGAGACCCACCACGGCTATCTTGACTCTCTAGAGACCCACCACAGCTGTCTTGACTCCAGATGATCTCATTTGGAGATGACAATGCTACTTTAGAGCTGAATCATTTATAATTAATTTGTGATGGAACTGGCCACAAACTATAGGGGATTGTGGCCAGTGTTTGGTTTAGTTAGAAGAAAGTTTTAAAACTTCGCAGGTATTTTATTTGACTGGCATGAAGTATTTAAAATTCTTTTTGTCTGTTTGCCTGGAAATATCATTTTCTTTTACTCTTAGCAAATTTAGAAAGTGTGTGAGGCATTTTTACCTAGTCTTTTCTTCTCTGCTGACTTAAATCTGTCTATGTGTGTGTGTGTGAGAGAGAATATGTGTGTGAGAGTGTGTGTGTCTGTGAGTGTATGTGTGTGTGAGAGAATATATGAGAGTGTGTGTGCCTATGTGTGAGTGTGTGTGTGTGTGAGAGAGAGAATGTGTGTGTGTGAGTGTGTGTGAGAATATGTATGTGCAAGTGTGTGTGTGTGTGTGTGTGTGTGGTGTGTATGTGTGTGTGCACACGTGCACGTATATCAGGTCCTGTTTTTCTGTAGGTGCTTTTCACAGAACCCATCCCTGTAGATCACTCAATCATTTCTGGTCTGACTTTGCCTTTAATGACCTGCTTCTGAGCACCAGTGATGTTTTTACAGGGATGTTTATTTATTAAATTTGGAACTCGAATAGATGAACAAGAGCATGAGAGCCCTATTGTGCTAACCAGGGAGTGATGGGCTACCTAGAGATCAATGAGAATTTATCTCATACCTGATTTAGAAATGACTGGATGATTTCCTCTTATCCTACCTGTTTTGGAGGATGAGATTGAACTGCTCAGTTTCCCTGGCTAAATTCTGTAGGGCAGGCTGAGGTGAAAGGAAGTGGAACTCTTTCAACACAGTTCGACACACCCCTTCACGTTTCCTCAGAGGCAGTCCCTTTGAAGTGGCGTCCTGTGAACATGGCCTTAGCCTCTCGAAGGACATTTTTCTGACTGTTCTGGATTGCATGACATTTTTATTTGGGGGAGACAGTCTACATTTTGAAATTGGCTGTCACATGTTCTCTGAAGTAGCGTGAGTGATTGAGTATTGCCATTTGTGTAGGATAGATTAATTTCCTTTGAAACCTTTACAATTTTTATTTTTTGTGAACGAGTGTTTTTCTATATGTATGTCTTTGTATCATGTGTGTAACTGGTGCCCATGGAGTACAGGAGGCTACATCAGATCCTCTGGAACTGAAGTTACACATGTTTATGAACCATCATGGAGGGGCTGGGAATCGAACCCAGATCCTTGGCATGAGTGACAAATGATCTTAGCTGCTTAGTCATCTCTCCAGCCCTAGCATTACTTTATAAAATCAACTAGAAGATGTAAAACCCAGGCTTACTAAACAAGACAGAACAACACTGTTTGGAGAAACAAAGCTGCCGCTGCCCCCAGATAGTTTTGATGGTGAAATCAATGAGGTGGATCTGTGCTTAACCAGATCTAAAGCCAAAGATGGCTTCTACACATCAATGGTATACAAGGCAGAGATTATGATGCAACAATCATTTGAATACATAGACGTTAGTATGTTAGCCATGTATCCCACAGGATGTTAAAGGATGGTAAAATAAAGCCCCAAAGTGAGCGCAAACTCAGGGTCTCTCTTTGGTAGCCTGATGTGTGTGTGTGTGTGTGTGTGTGTGTGTGTGTGTGTGTGTGCAGCAGCTTGTAAAGTGAAACATTTGTGCTCCTGTGTTCTTTTGTATTCTCTATGGACAAACAGGTGACTTGGGTGTGCCACTGTCAGAAGAGGGACGTGCCACAATGTCTGAATTTATCTATAGAATATTTTATTACTTTAGAAAATATGACCAGAGTTTGTGCAAACTTTTGATAGGACTTTGTTGAGTTAACCAATAGTGAGACAGTCAGCTTTAAAAAGCTGTCTCGGGCCAAACTAATATTTGATGCATTGTAAACAAATGCAAAAACAAAATGGTGGACACTGGAGCTGGAGGAACCTAGGTTGAATTTTATTTACTGTAAAGTAATTATAATATCCTACAATTTCTCTCCTAGTTCTACGTATGTGTGTGTGCATGTGTGTGGGGGGATGTGTTGTATGAAATGCCATATTTGGCTAGTGTATGTAACAAAGCTGTTGTCTCCATGTCTGATGAACAAGACATAGTTGTTATAAGATGGCAGGAAAAGGAAGTATCTTGGATACACTTGTAATTTATCTATAATTAAGAATAATGATGAATATTACTAAACACACTATATTTTGATCACATTCACCTCTCTTTTCCAACTCCCCCTAGACCTACTCCCTATTCTGTATCCACCCAGCTTCATATCTTCCTTTTAAATCCATCAAGTCAAATTTATGCTGCCTATATACTCCCGAGTGTGTAGCCTTCAGCTGTCTACCTACCATGGGCCACATCCTTAAGGAAGACCAACTCTCTGGGCAACTGCCAATTACCAACAGCTCCTTCGCTGGGGAGGGGCTCCTTTGTTGACAGAGGTCCCACCCGGTCACACAGTCATTCAGTCCCAAAGAAACACACAGAGGCTTACATTAATTATAAACTGATTGGCCTGTTAACTCAGGCTTTTTATTAACTCTTATACCTTACATCAACCCATAATATTGGTCTGTGTCAGTTATGTGGCTTGGTACCTTTTATCAGCGAGACATTCTCATCTTGCTTCCTCTGTGTCTGAGTGATGACTGCAGACTGAGCCTTTCCTCTTCCCAGAATTCTCTTGTTCTGGTCACCCCACCTATACTTCCTGCCTGGCTACTGGCCAATCAGCATTTTATTAGAGTACAGGTCACACATCTTTACAGGGTACAAGACCGCTGTCCCACAGAACTCCTTCATGCCCACCTCCTCTCCTTCATGCTGGGCTTGTGTATGAATTGAGCTTGAGCAGGTCTGAGGTAAGCTGTTGTCACAGCTGCTTTGAATTCATTGGTGTAACCGCCTGGCTGTTTGCCAGTTTTGGTGTACTTTAACAAACACCTCTTCACCAGCGTTGCCCATGGTGTTTGATGTAAAGGAGCTGGACTGAAGAATGATATCAAAAGTCTTAGAATTTGTGAGTTTCAAAACTAAAACATGGAACGGTCTAGTCTCAAGAGTGAGAGTTGAGGAGCTGAGACGGTAGTTCAGTTGGTAAAACCACTGTTTGTGTTACACAACGACCAATTCCCACCTCCAGCACCATGTCAACTGGGCGTGGTGCCTTGTGTCAGTTATTCCTGCACTAGGGAAGTAGAAGCAGGAGGGTTAGGAGTTCAAGAACATCCTCAGCGATCTAGCAAGTTGGAGGACATCATGGGCACTTGCTCCAAGGCGGCAGCTGATAGCCAGTACAGAAGAACAAATATTCCCTGTAGAGCTTTCCTTGAGGGTTTAATGGGCTGGAACGATGCCTTAGTTGGAAGTTGTGCTTCTGGGTATTGAGTTGATGCTCGTGTGGACATTTTCACATTTTCTTAATCACTGCTGTTGTTGCTGCACCTGAGGCCTATACTGTGATTCTTTTATTTCATTCTGTTTCCATGAGCAGAGGCCAGGTGATCACATTCACCTTTTGGTTATTGTTGTTAAAGCAATTCTAATCCCCAAATATGAATCTCCAGGAAAATTCCTGGGCTCTGCTCCAAAACGGAAAAGCTTCATTCTTCTTTGCCGAATCACAGGAAAGGGCTTTTTGTGATATGAGAAGAACAACATGGCATTCCAGTAGACGGAATAGGTGGTCACCTTTTGATCCCTCATACGCCTGCTCAAGTTTGTAAATTTAATAAAAAGATAAAAAATGTGGCAGTGTTTTTATCTGAAGCAATAAACTCTGATTAAATTGTGCCAGCTTGACGCTAACAGTCTTCCTGGGTAACATGCCGGTGAGCAGGAGCTTCAGACAAGATAATAGTCACAGACAAATGTGACGGCATATGAAGTCTTTAAGAGCCTTCCAGATCACTGACGAGTTCAGGAAATTAAAAGAGTCAGTGCGTGTTTCATGCCTAGGTTTCCCTGCTTGAATTCATTCAGTGCTCTGTTAAGTAAATGTGCCTCTCTCTGTAGTGACTGTTTCCTAGCAGGTGACAAGTGCCTTCATGGCCCCTTTTTATTAATGTTTAAAAATAAAGATGGGGTGAAGAGTAATCTACGCAATGTCTGTTGAGTCTAACAAGAGGTCGGTCAGCCAGACATCGCAGCTCTCCTAACTGAAGAGACTGATTGAGGAAAGGGAGGATGGAGACAAGGATGTATAATAACAACACACTGTGCTGGCTAGATTTTATGTCAGATTGACACAGCTGAAGTCATCTGATAGAACAGAACCTCAATTGAGAAATTACCTCCATAAGACTGGACTACAGGCAAGCCTTGAGGCCGTTTTCTTAATTAGTGAATGGTGTGGGCAGGCCCAACTCAATGTGGGTGGTGCCACCCCTTGGCTTGTGGTCCTGGGAGATTAAAAAAAAAAGTAGGCTAAGAAAGACACAAAGAATCAGTCACTAGCAGTACCCCTCCTTGGCCTCTGCATCAGCTCCTGCCTCCAGGTTCCTTCCCTGTTTGAGTTCCTGCCCTGACTGTCTTTGGTGAGGAATGTGGAAGTGTAATCCAAATAAACCCTTCCCTAACTAGATTGCTTTTGCTCACGGTGTGTCATCACCGCAGTGGTAACCCTGACTAAGCCAGAAACTGGTCCTGGGACTGTGGGGATTCACTGTGACTGACCGAAGCATCTTTCCAGGAGGATGGTGGACGGGCTCGGGGACTTTGGGCTGGAAAAGCCATTGAGTGCTGAGAGCTCAGTGAACTGTTTGTGGGAGTTTAAACACAGTTCAGATGATGGCGGCCTGGCTTGGACGTTTCTGAGTTCTTTAATGGCTCTATTGGTACCATATGCTATTTTAAATTAAGAATCTGTAGTTCTGGTCAGTTGGGGAAGGAAAAATCAGCTGTAATTAACAAGATATCAAAACCACTAAAGTGAAACTTTTGCTTTGCTGAGACATTTGATGCTGGCCGGCTGAAGCTGAGAAGTTATCTTTGATTAAGAAGAGACTAGGATTGTTGAGGCAAAGTTTTCTGGGAAGTGTTTCCTTAGGGTTAGCACACAGAATTTGTGTTCAAAGGTGACCGAAGTTGTACCTCATGTTGACAGCTGAATTTGGTCATGTGTATGAGGGTCTTCCAGGGAGATCTGGCTTTGATGTCTTCAAGAGGCCATGAAGAGCAACCTAGGCTTGACATTATGAGAGGCCAGAAAGAAGCCACGGGTAGGGTACAGCTTTAGTAGCCATTGGACCTCAGGGTTATGCAGAGAGTTGGGGCCTGGAACTGTGAAGAGAACCCAGGAGGGGTTATTAGCTAACAGGAAGCCTGTTTGCCTCACTACATCCAAGGATATTGAAGGTACCGGTTCCATGGGACAACCACCAAGGACAAAAGCAGTGAAGTGGAGCCGGCCCGAGACTATGAGGCAAGTGCTGTGGTAAGCCCTTTGGAGCAGCCAGAAGGCAATGAGCTGAGCGAATGCCAGAAGTCTGTGAGTTTCATACTGTTCGAGGGTGGTTTTGTTTTGTGAATGTGCCCTGACTCTTCCCTTGTGGAGTAAGGAAATATTTTATTTATTTTTTATTTTCCAGGAGCCCACAGTTGAGAGACTTTGAACTTTTAAAGAGACAAGGAGATATTAAGAGTTTGAAGTTTTAAGGACAGTGGGACTTTAGAAACTTGGGTTGCTTTATCCTATGCTGTTGATAATAATGTGTGATCTTGGAATGAGCAACAAAGAGTCTGTTATGGCTTATCAGTGATGCGTCTCTGGGTTAGACTGACAAGGGGTCACTTGTGCTGGGTAGGTTTTACATCATCTTGGCATAAACTAGGGTCATCTGAGAAAAAGAAAATTCATTGAGAAATGACTTCCATATTATTGGGCTGTAGGCAAGCTGGTAGACCATTCTCTTAATTAGTGATTGATGGGGGAGGGCCAACTCAATGTGAGTGCTGTCATCCCTGGGCTGGTGGTCCTGGGTTCTATAAGAAAGAATACTGAGCAAGCCATGAGGAGCAAGCTAGTAAGCAGCATCCCCCCATGGCCTCTGCATCAGTTCCTGTCTCTAGAATCCAGCCCCATTTGATTTCCTGCCCTTACTCCCTTTGATGATGAACAATGATTTGGAAGCATGAGCCAAGTAAACTCTCCCCTCCCCAAGTCGCTTTTGGTCATGGTGTTTCATCATAGCAATAGAAACTCTAATTAAGACACATACTAAAACCAGCTTTGTAATGTTTTATGGGAGCTATAGTATATGAGTAGCAAGAATAATTATTCCAAGGCATGTTACATGTACTACAATACAGTGCAGACATGTCTTTAAAACATTGATACCAGTAGTGATAAGAACAGCAGAAACTTCAGGTTCTGTGCTTTCATTGGCAGTTATTGAGTTTGTTTCAGGTTAGTATGCATGTTTATAAAGATGTGTGAAGTAAAGTGGACTCATTGCTTAGAATAAATTGTAGTTAATATTGATATTAACCCTATATTTTGACAATCACGATTAATTCTTTTCTGTCATGTATTCATGTGGATAACATTTTGATAATAGAATGAACACTTGACCTATGAATATGGACAAAATATCTCCCTGTCTGTCTGTCTGTCTGTCTGTCTGTCTCTCTCTCTCTCTCTCTCTCACACACACACACACACACATACACACTTGGACACACACATCAATTTTTGCCTTAAGCAAAATTGTTCTGGGTAATGTTGCTTAATAATTGAAGAATTATAACATTACCAAATTTAGGTTATAGCTGATATTTTTGTTACCAAACTACTAAAGGCAAATTAATCTGGCTTCTTTTAATGTTTCACAGTTGCAGTTGTCCTGAAACCTATTAGTTTGGCATGGCCTCCTAAAGTGTCCCCACCGTGAGACAAAGAGTGCCATAATGGCTTCTGGAGTGATCTACTATTTTTGGCATATAAAAAGAAGTTATAATGCTGTTCTTTAAAATTTATGTTTCATAATAAAATGAATAATTCATTCACTCATCCACTGACAAGCAGAATACTTAAATTAATGTCTCAAAGTAAAAAATCAGCAGCAAACCACAAAGCCAGGGCTGGAGGTTGGGACGGCAGCCTGGCTATTAGGATATAATACATTTTCAGAAGATAACCATAATATAAAATGAGTCTGAAAGTCATTTATAAAGAACAGGATATTAAAAGCTATAAGAAAAAAAGAGACCATTTATCTATTTGTGTACTATTTTGAAGGCTTGAGCCAAATGTTTCATCAGTGATTTGGGTGGCTTCCAATAAATTGGGCAGCAGGGGTGTGTGGGGAGAGCAGCAGGGACTCTCCCTTTTAGCTTGCTTTATTTTAAGCTTCCATTCATTAAGTCAACAGGTGCATACTGTATAGCTGATATGCGTAAGACAAGCTGCCAGGTACTATAGTTAATATAAATATATAAGGCGTGGTGCCTGGAGAATTCAAAATTCATAAACAAAGAAGGGAATAGCAGAGTGAATTTTGGTCAAGAATACTTTTAAAGTAATCCCAAGGTAAATTTGGAAATTAAATTAGCTTATTAATAACTAAGGGTGAGTAAAAATAACTTGCTTCCTGATGCCCCATTACCTGCTTAGTGAGGAATCATCACCACCGTCATCACTGTCATCATCACCACCATCATCATCCATGGTCTTGTCATCAACACAATGACAGTGGCCAACAAGTGTGCTTAGACATTGCTTGTAGGGAGCTGCTAGTTCCGCGCCTTAAAGATGGCGCCGATTTCTGCTTTCCACCTCCCTGAAGGTGAGTGCACCCTGGCACAAACAACTCCTTATAAGGCTAAGGCTAGAGATCTGGCTTGCTTCCGCGTATCTGGACCTATCTGCATTCCCCACATAGCATGCCAGGGTTGGCTACCCAGAGGGTATTTAAGCTATGGGCTGGCTTTCCCCGGGGCAAGAGGGTCAGAAGTTTGTTCAAGGTTCCTGAATAAACCACAGAAAGAAGAGTCTGGTGTTGAGTCTTCCTTGCTGGTCAAGGCTGTCGTGACAATTGCTCTTGATGTTCTTTTATATAAATTTATACATCTGCAAAAACGTGGTGCTATTCTCTCAGCTGAATAGAGTGGGCCAACTAAGGCACAGAGAAGTTAGGTCTCATGTAGGAACACACAGGGAGTGAGGGGAGTGAGGATTCATCCTAGAGCTCAGTCGTTGACTTCCAGGAAACAGTATACATATTGTTGTTAACATGGGACGACTCTTTGATAATACCTAGTAGGTGCTCTAAAAAGTCAGCACGGTGAGGACATTTTCATTTTTGTTTTTTGTTTGCCTTGAAATTGTTGGTAACTGTTTCCAGATATGAGGAACAAACCAAGAAGCTTAAGCTTTGCTTGAAAAGGGGAATAAACATAGTAGATCTTCTCTTGTTTGCATTGGAACATCCCCCTTTATAGATAATCTTTGTTTCTTAAAGTTGGTGTTTATCAGGGCCAGGAGAGTTAGAATCAAACAGTGATGTTTTCTGCATTGTGGGGTCATGTTCATCACCTGAGAGCTTCATTTGGGAGCTATGTGCCCTTGACATCTCACTTGTGGGGACTTTATGTAGTGATGGTTGTAGGTTTTTTTTCTTATAGATCCACGAATAAAGTGAGGGCTGGATAAGGTGACCTTTTGGGTTTATTTAAAGCCTTGTGTTCTTTGAATTTTATCTCTTTGTGATCTTCTAGATTCAATGGTAATAATCAAATAATAAAGCAAAGGCGTTATTGAAAAAATCATGACCTAGTTCAACAGAAGTCATGTTATATGTACACTGTCTTTGTTTCAGTGACACACACATACCTTTGGCCAAGTCAACCAGCTGACATTATATAAATAAGCATATTACTTGGTATATCTTGCTGATTTAAGATGATCTTATTCAAAAATATATGCTACTTTTGAAGGGTTTGAAAAGCATATTTCAGTGTTTAGCTATAATTTCCCACCCATCGACTGTGTTATAAAGTAAAATAAATATTATGGTAGGAAATGTATGAATTTGAAAAAGAAGGCCCTAAAAATAGAAGACACACTAAAAAGTGTGGGCAGTATCAGAAAGACTGTTTATTCATTTTATGCCTTGGTGAAAAAAAGTATATATTAGTCAGGGTTCTCTGGAGAAACAGAACCGATAGAATAAAACTGTATATATCAAAAGGTGATTTATTAGAGGAGCTTACAGGCTGTGCTCTGAGTAGTCCAGTTATTGCTGCTTCTGACTAAAGGGATGGGAGTCTGTTGGTTGCTGCATTCACAGGTCTGGAGGTCTCAGATGGTCTGTGTTGGAGTCCAGAGGAAGTTCCGACATCAGCGAAGGAATGCCTCAGCAGTAGAGGACAGACTGGCCAGCAAGAGTGAGGGCAAGTCAATGAAGAACAAAAGCTCCCTTCTTCAATGTCCTTTCTGTGGTCTGCCACCAGAAGGCTTAGTCAAGACTTAGGGTGGGTCCTCCAGTCTCCGACGAGCTAGTCACAAAAGCCCCTCATAGATATGTCTGGCTTCTAAGGTTCTAACTGATTCCAGGTGTTGTCAAGTAGACAACTTTGATTAGCCATCACCGTGAACAGATCTTCGATATTCCCATCTGTCACAAGTTTGCAGGTGTAAGTTTGTAGGTATTTTTACTTCTGGAGTTCTTCAGCACCATGTTCCTGAGCCAGAAATCCTGTTGGATAATTCCTAGTACCTGAGAATTTTAGTTACCTGGGTATGTGACCCTAACATTTTGCTATGTGATTGCAGTCTCCTGGCTACATGGCTGATTATGCCACTGAAATAAATTTACCTATTCTTGGAAAATAAAGCTTTAAGGTCTTAATGACTTGCTGTTCTGTGACATGTCATCTGCAAGCCACCACTTCATGGTACATGTATGATTCATTCATTCATTCATTCATTCATATCTCTACATGTATGCATGTAGGATAAAAACCCACCTCTGGTCTACTGACTTCTTCCAACTTTGTCCCACTAGGACTAGTCAAGGACACTTGGTTTTTTTTTCCTGGACTGTCCAATGGAAACTTTGATGCTTTGTTTATAAACAACACGTTTTTTTTGTGACTCATTTTAAGTCAGCTCATGGTACATGCGGGAAGCTCTGGAGGAGAGACAGAGGCTGGAAAGCTCATATGGAGTGAGTAACTTCAGTCCTGAGACAAAATTTTGTGTTTTCTGATATAGGAAATGGAAAGGTGAGGTTTAGGACTATTTTCTTAACATTTTTGATACATACCAAAGTCATTTGGAAGAGAGTTAACTAAATTAACAAAGTAAAAAAAGAGTTGTGTGTGTGCGTACATGTATGTGTGTGTTGGGATGACGATGTTGGTGTGTGCACAGGTTGTGTGTGTGTGTGTATCTATCTGACTGTCTGTGTGTTTAACTGATGGCCTTGTGCATGGTAAAAACTATTCTACCACTGAACTCTATTGCTGGCTTCGTTATTTTTATTTTGAGATTGGCCTAAATTCCCCAGGTGAGTCTTGAGTTTTCTACGTAGTCCAAGTGGTCCTTGAAATGGTGATTTCACAGCTTCAGGTTCCCTAACAGCAGGGATGATTGACCCAGGGAATCTGGGCCACCAGACCCAGATGCATCGATACCTTTATGACCAGGTGACTGTGACAATGTAGACTTATTTCTAGGTCTTATTTCTGTCTCTGGTTTACTGAGATCCTTGAACTGAAGCCGCTGGCTAAAGGCCTTTTGCTCTATAGTTAGTATTGAAATTTTGTAGGAAGACCTATAGCTTTGTTCTTAATCATCCTTGAGCTTCCCAAGACTGGTCCTGCCTTTACATATTTCAGTAACACTATTCATTGAAGTTTTGCCTTTGAAGAGTTTTTAAGAAGACAATCTTTGAAGTAGAAAGAAAAATTTCAAAGCAAGAGACTGATTCTCAAGCTGTTTCTTATGATAAAATATTCAGTGCTAGAATGAATTATTAAAACAATCTTTGTTTCTGTTTAGTTGCAAAATAACCAACAAGCATTTGCTTTCCTGGATTACTTCATGACTAAATCTTTTTATTCAAGAAAAACAGTTACATCATATTCAGAAGATGGTATTTCACAGCATTCCTTTCTTCTTCCAGCTTTTACGACCTTTCTGCCTGTTCCACTGAAACATTCCCTGGGCCTTGGAAGGGATAGTATAGATGTTCCCTTTAAGGCCGAATATTCAACAGTTACTTACTCTCATCCCCTTGGCCAGCTATGAGTTTTTGCATTAACTTTTGCCTAGGGTAAAAAGAAGTTTCTCTGATCCAGGCTGAGAACACAATTTGTCTATGGCCGTAAACATAAATATTCCTAAGACAGTTTGATGGCATGTGCATTTAGCAAAACAGCAGCAGCAAATCCCACACCCCCAACACACAGAGCCTGTAACCTCCAAGGTTATGACCTTGTTTACAGTACCAAATATTTCTTGTCTCCCATTGGGCAGGTCTGAAAGCCAATCAGATAATGGTTGGTCCCCTCTAAACCAGTTGTCAATATTGCATGCCATAGGCAGATCAGTACTGTAGGTCAGCTCTGTAGGATGCAGAGTGCACATCTGGGTCAGACCATCGATGACCTCTCCTCCAGTGGTCTGCATGGTGCCTTCCAGCATTGCGAACACTAGCCAACATGGAGAAAGCGTTCAGAGGAATTCCAAATGTTCTCTGCATGCCTTGTACCAAAAGCGCGTGGTATCTTCAGCAAATAGAGTGTTGGGACCAATTGGGTTCCTGGCCTTCAGCTTCTCTTCCCTGCTAGAGCCTTCTAATTGAAGTTACTAAAAGCTTTGCTTTGCCTAGAGGATCAGAGGATAGGATTTTCACCTGTTGGCCATTGACAGCAGGGTATTTAAGCCTCCAAGGTGCTATTAAAGAGGACTTTTGGTGCCAGTGTTGGAAGGTCTGTGTGTCGGTCTGTCTCTGCGTGAGTATTCTCAACCTCCAGCCCCTTTCCCGAAGCTCGCGAACTGGATTCTAGCGCATAGAGCGCAGACCGGGGCCCGCGGTGCAATAGAGCTTTAGCCTTTAGTTCTGATGAGTGACCAAGAGCAACGGCTAAAGTCTTTATTGTTCAGGGAGCTTTTAGAGGATCTCTAGCCAACTTATAGAAAGATGTCCCACATTTGACACTTAAAAGTTTTGTTTAAAACCATGTGACTTCTAGAAGCCCCACCATCCACCACAGCCAGCTACAGGAGAACCAGTTAACGGCCTTTTGACTCAAACCCTTCATTTAAAATTATAGCTTAAACCTTTACAAATGTCATCTAAGTCCCCCGAATGCATGTCTCCCTCAATTGTTAGGATGAAAGATTCAAAGCCAGGAAGGCATGTGTTAGTCTGAGAAGACTATCAATGTTTTCCATATCCTGCAGGCCGATTTGCTTCCGGAGAGAAAGTCCGCACTCATTAGTTCCGCTTGTAATGGCTGAAGTGTGGGACCAAACATTAGCTATCTACAGTTTAAAACCCTTCAGCAAATTAGCGGACGCAAAGAGATGTGCTGCACCACGGATAGGGTTCTCATCTGCTCCAAGCAGCCTCCCTCCCCTTTTATTTCAATCTCTCTTCTGCAGCATGGCTGGAGCCGACCCTTCACTAAGGTGTCCAGCTGAAAAGCAGTTAACAGATCCTGCTGAAGCAGGGACGGGAACAGCAGCCCGCATCGCCTGCAGATGTGCAGACTGGGATCTTTGGGAGGCAATGATAATTAAAGAGCATACGGTCCATAATAAATCTGTACAGCGGTGCTAGCTTGTATTAATCGGGGGATTAGAGTAATAGCGGATCCTTATAAATAGCGCGTTAAATCTCAAGTTACGTTCCCTAGACTTAATATAGCTCGGCGTAAATTTGGCAGTTTCTCATATTTGATATAGTGCATGAAGTGTGGGGAGATTTATGATATAATTTGTGTACATGCGCCCCGATCAAAATGGCTGAGAAGGGCCTGATAAAACATGAACATCTGGAGGTACAGATGTCATTCTTGGGAAGCTGGAAGCTGTTTGACCGGGATTGGGAACATATGACTGCGGAAGGAGCTGGTCTCCGAAGTGCCAGGTTCCGCGAGAGTTTGATAGAAATGTGAACCGAGTGCTTAGCACTGTGATGGATTGTTTTGGACGACGTGAATTATCTAGTAAACCTGTGGTTACATTTTTGGGTGTTTGGGTTTGCTCTTTCCGTTTTTGAATTTTATTTTTCATCCTAGCACATTTCCTCCATCTCTTCCCAGCTCCCCCCTTTCTCTTTCCCAGCCCCCTCTCACCCCTCCTCCATTTCTGTTCAGAAAAGCTCAGGTCTCCCATGGATAGCAACGAAGCATGGCATAACAAGTGGACTAAGACTGAGCACCTCACCTTGCATAAGGCTGGGCAAAGCGAGGAGTGGGGAATAAGGATTAGGGTTCCAAAAGCCAGCAGAAGAGTCAGAGGCAGCCCCTGCTCCCACTGTTAGGAGTCCCACAAGAAGACCAAGCTACAAAGTTGTCACACATATGTAGACGTATGAGCCTAGGTCAGTCCCATGCAGGCTTTCCCAGTTCTTGGTTCAGTCTCTATAAGCCCCTGTAAGTCTAAGTTAGTTGATTCTACTCCCTACTTTCTTCATAATGATGACTTGTGATTATGAAGTTTGACTGTCAACCTGTTTGGATTTGAAACCACATACAGATGTGTTTGTGAAGGTGTTTTATAGAGAAACTGGACTAGAGAGGGAGATCTAGACTGAATGAGAAGGGGAAAAGGAGGAAGCCAAATGAACACCATCATCCATCTCTCTCTGCTTCCTGACTGTGGATGCAATGTGGCCTGCTGGTCACGCCTGGCTGCCATGTCCCTTCCATGCCTTGATGGACTGTTTTCTTCCAAACCATGGCTAAAACAGATTCTTCCATTCTTCCTCAACTTGCTGTAGGAAGGTATCGGTCAAGTGTTACCCAAGTCTGGGGACATCTGGAGTGTGATTAAGTTACTGGGGGCCACATGCTTAAAGAAAGCTGACTTCTGTGTCCCAGCAGCTATAATTAGTAATGGCTTGAACTCACACCTTGTGTATGCTTTCACAACTGCCGTGAGTGCATAACAAAACTGTCCTGTTTTGTCTAGAAAGTATTTTCTCATAGTCATCCATGTCCCCTGGCTCTTACAACCTTTCTGCCTCTCAGATAAGCTGAGCCTTGGAGGAGAAATGGACCTAGATGTCATATTCACAGTGACCACTTCCCACAAGCCAGACTAAATTCCAGAATCAACGGGGTAGGTGGGAATGAGTCCCACCCCTAGAAAAATTGACTTTTAAGAGTGGTTCCTCCATGGGTCCTAAGCCAGATGTTTAGAGACTTAGATGTATAACTTGTGCTAACTTTCATAGTTTTATTTACAGGACAGGATATGTATGACACCTTAGATAATAAAAATTTGTGTATAAAAAATACTTCCTTTTTGCTTGCTGGAAGTACTGTTACATTGGGAATACAGTGGCTGATAAGAGCAAAGTAATTAAGGCAATATTGAGTTTCTCTTGTAGAGCAAGCAGGGATGATTATATTGCCACAGCCTTTGGAGATGGCTAGTAACCTTAGCTGGTCAGCAACTCATTTTTCACCCAGTGTTTTCCTGTTCTTTTCTGGCCCCTTAGCCATCCTGTAGATGAATCAGCACACTCCCAGATTTCCTGTTCTGCCACCACCGACGGAAGCCACTGCTTGTGCTGTGATGAGGCATGCAGTCTAGAGATGCCAGCCAGGCCATTTCTTCCTGTCTGCTAGGAGCCATTTTCTTGTTGATTTTTAATAAGTAACTTTGCATTTCAAGCTGGTGATGCTCGGTCATTGTCTAAGAAGGGGTTAAAAGTCACCCAAACTTGATAGAAGTTTCTTATGGGGGCAAAATCTATTTCCATTGAAAGTTTAAATGCTGCTAGGGCAAATAGTGTTAGTGTGGAAATGCCAAGGAATGGTTCTCAGTTCTTCTTAAAGTTTGTCAAATGAGAGAAATACAGACAGGAGGAAGCAGACCCAGGCCAACAGAAATGCACAGTAATCTGCACCCTGTCTTGTCCTTTTGGTGGCAGAAGTTATTTTTGTAAGGACCGCAATGGAGTTTCAATAAAAGAAGCCAAATGTGAACTCTTAATGATCTACACGGACTAATCCAATGTTTCATTAAATATTTATATGTTCCTATGGTGTGTGTGCATGTGTGCACACACAATTGTTAATTCATGAAATCAATCCCACACATAGTCTAGTGGAGCAAAGCTGTGCTTGGGTTTCAAGTTGTGAATCCTTATTTTCAGCAAGGCAAATGTGTGCCACGAAGGGCCTGTCTTGTCTGTCTTCCCTTTAGACCTGTGCTTGTATCTTTGTACTGGAAGCCAATTGTAGAAAGTCCCAGTCTTTGTTGAGAGTAAAGTTTATGGTCTTAAATGACTTCATTTCCACAGGGCTAAACTTTTCTGCTTGGATTTGTTACTATATCAATCTATGCTCTTATCAGGATTTCATGAGTTGAAATTCTACTTCAGTGCATGACTTGCAAAAATAACTGTTAGGTTAGGTTTCATAAAATGTCAGTGCTGCAATCTGTGTTTCTTGATCATCACTGATAGTTTTGGTTGGAAAAGGAAATATTCTTTGTCTTGGCATATTGTTCCCTTGAAAAATTTGTCTCCACTTTTTGTAATTTTTATGTTGTATCTTTTCTGTAATGACTGAGATTTTTTTCCTGCACAAATCAGAAAATATTACTGTTATGGCCAGATAGTCAGGTGCAAATTGTTTCTTTTCTTGTCCTATATTAACTTTTAAAATGGAATACGAACGTTTGAGAAGTCTTTTATACTTGAATACTATTTAGTAAGTTGATAATTGTTTCAGAAGAAATTGTAGTAAGCAGTAGATTATCACCTGAAGTCTACACACACATACACATAAACACACACATATCCATATACATACACAAGCACCCGTACACAGCGGCATGCACACATGAAATGCACATACCTGAAGAAATTGTAGTCGGATAATAAAAGTTCAGACTCTCCCTGAACAGCAAGATCAGCAGCATAGGCAACAACTGGACCACAAGATGCTAGTGAGAGAGCTCCATTGCCTGCTTACATAGGAAGGAGTGGTACTGAGGTTTAATGCACCTAACGACCAGCATCTCTCAAAACATCCCTGAAGAGATGACTGCATCAGCAATTGATGTGCAATGGACCAGAGACAGCTCTATCAATAACTAAATTCTTTCATGCACTTGGGGATCTAAGTTGGAGTGACAGACTGTGGGGCTGCCATTTTTGGACCACTGGAAAATAAACTAGCAGGAGAACTGGGTCTGCAGAGTGAGAAAGAGCACACAGATACAAGGCAGACACCCTCTGACCCCTGAGTAAGCAGTGTAGACAGCATGTCTTGGGAGATTTGCCCTTCCCTTTTCTTGCAACCCCATCCTAGCCAGTATTCCCACTATGGCATTTTCTCTAAGTTCAATTCCTTGGTGTATGAAGGAATAGGCAGAAGCTGGATGGAGTCTAAGAAATCCTCCAACTTAATTCTCAGGTTTACAGATTGCTAAATAGAAATTCACTGAGGTCAGGAACAGAGAACTGCCTAAGTCACATAGAGGCATAATAATTTCTCTGCTCACAACCCTTGCAAGACACGGGACAGCCCCTTCAATACCCTGATACAACGATAACACATGAATATTACCAATTGCAATAATCATATCACTTGAGAGACATGAGCATTAAAAATATTTTCACTTCAAAGCACAGATGATGTTTTCTCTCCACGTTTTCAAAGAGCAAATTGCTTTTCTGATGAATGGCCCAGAACATCCACTCACTATGAGAAAGTATGACCTCTGGTCTTTCCTAAGTTCTCTTTCTGGATTAATCTTTACTCTCCATGCAGCTGTGATCTAGCCATGTTATTCTTTCAACACACTTAGTTTTACTCTTAGCATTTTTATTTGTAAAAGAAAATGCATTCATTTATATGTACAATTGTTCATAGTTCTTTTTCCATAAAATGGAATTCTCTGTCCTGGTTATATATTAAGAGTTTCTGAGGAAATTTAGAAAAATATTGATGTTCAGATCACTGGCACCCCTGATCTAATTGACTGTTTCTGGGGGACAGTGTACCAACTAAATGAAGTATACATTATAAACAACAAAAGTTCACCCACTTAACAAATGGTAAACTTTATATAGTTATTGTCACTAGTGTCATAATCAAGACTTGGCATCTGGTAAGTTGGCCTGAGTCTGCTTACTACAATTTCTTCTGTACGAGTTCACCTCATTGCAATTTCTCTGGGCCTCAGGAGAGTGTCTCCTGCTCTGGTTGCTGGATACAGGGAACCTGGATCTGCTGCCACTGTCTTGCCTAGTGTAACATTTTATACTAAAGGACACAGAAGTGTGTAGTTGCTTAGGTTTGCTATCTGTAGCAGTGTGGGTTGATATTTGGGGATTTCCTCATGCTATTGTACACATTGTGTCCTTCATGTTGCAGAGTAGGATTTTACGGTGTGGGTAAGCCAGGGTTTGCACTGATGGTAAGTTGAGCTGTTTTGCTGTTCTGAGTAATGTTCTCATGGATAGCTGTGTGTTTTCATTTCCGAGTCTTATGGTAAGTGTATGTTTAGCTTCACAGATAACGCTGTTTAATTTCTCTAAGAAGCTGTACCATTTCTGTCACCATCAGTGATGTATGAGAAATCCAGTTGTACTACATCCTCACCAACATTTAGTGTTACTGGTCTTTTTACTGTAGCTATTCTAATGAGTATGTGGACAGTTCAGTCACCATCATTTATAATCAACATTAATTCATGCATCACTATTAAAAAATACACTCTGACAACTTTCATATCAGCTTGGATGAAGGTGATTGTGGCACAATACATTCTGGAGGTCCCAGCTTGAGCTCTGATTTTTCCACGAAAACTTCTCATCAAATACAGGAGGCACTTTCTCTTTCCCAGACCCACACTACTCATTAGTATTTAGCACATGCTTCTTTGCATTTGAATTATTTATGCAGGCAATTACTTTATCCACCAGACTCTTAGGTCTTTGAGGTCTAAGATTTTATTTTTGTACCTTACCATCATAGACCTTAATGAATATTTGTTGAATGAACTATGAATATTTGCAACATTTGCTCCATATTTAATGTAACAAAGTGATGATATTAAGATCACAGGCTCTGGAGCCAGACTGTCTGCATGTGGATGGTAGTTCTGCAGTGTGTGACCTTTGTGAGCCTAGGCAGGGAGATTAATCTTTTGAAACCTCAGTTTTCTAAATATGAGACATTTTGGATTATTCTTAGCATATGAAAAGTAGAATGCAGGCACCGCTTCTTTCAGGGAGTGTGTGCTTTTGTCCTGTGCTGAAGATGAAGTGTGTGGTGGAGGCAGAGGCAGTGATCCACAGTGAGGCACCGGGCTGAGCTCCTGGAGTTCAGTTGAAGAGAGGGAGGAGGGGTTATAAGGGCAAAGGGGTCAAGATCATGATGGGGAAAACCAGAGACACCTGAACTGAGCTAGTGAGAGTTCATGGACTCTGGAATGACCGCTGTGGAATCTGCACGGGACCAAGCAAGGCCCTCTGAATGTGGCTGACAGTTATGTGGCTTGGTCTGCTGCTGGGGGTGGGGGTTGGCAATTGGAACCAGCACTCATTCTGAGTACATGAACTGGTTTTTGGGAGCTCATTCCTTGTGGTGGGATACTTTGCTCAACCTTGATATAGGGGTTGGGGGGCCTTGGCCTGCCTCAACTTGGTATGCCAGGCTTTGTTGACTCCCCAAGGGAGGCCTTACCCTCTCTGAGGAATAGATGGGAGGGTGGGATAGGAGGGAGTGGGGGCAGGAGAAGGGGAGAGTGGGGAGCTGGGGTTGGTATGTGAAATGAAAAAGAAAGTTTTTTAAAAAAATTAAAATAAAATAAATAAGACTGCGAAAGCAGCAACCTTAGAAAGTGAGGGGAGGATAATGGGGAAAAAAAGGGTTAGAATTCTTCCTCAAAGATAGTTGTGTGTGGTTTGACAGCAGGACGTGTTCTAAGCAATCTGTTAGGGCCTAGGTGGTTTCATCGTGAGTGACCACCAGAGTCTACTCACATAGTCTGAGTCCGGTGTGTATGGGGTCTGTGTGGTACAGACTATTGCTCCTGGCTGGCCGGCTACACAGTCTGCTCTCCTGACTGCTGTGGGTGGTTGTAACACAATGGAAAATACAATGAAAATATGAACTAGTATGTAATTGTTTGTACCCTTGTACTCCTGTGGAGCTGTTCTTGCATTTGTGGTCATCCACAAAAATGTCATTCTTTGCCACATGACTGTGACGATTTTGGGAAAGAGTGGAAGTCATGTGTCTTTTACACACACCAGTTAAACGCTCTACAGCAAGACTGCAGAGTTAACGGAGGGTACTCACCTCTCTCTCCTCATGGTCGAACACCTGGACGTTCAACAATGCCTGTTTGGGGAGACTCTCCCCCCCCTCAGTATGTCTACTATGGCTTTCTGATGTCAGTTCTGACCTCCAGGCAATGGATCTGGCTTTCAGCCAAGCTTTTCAACTAAGATTGTCTTTAGTTCACTCTTTCCTCCTGGTTTGTCACTATCCAGGTATTACTGTTCTGGCCACCTGACACAGAGTAGTTTTTACCATGAGCATGCCTCTGTCTTCAAGCCCTGTATTTACATTAAGACACTTCCCCTCTCTCCCAGGCACAGGGTCTTTTCATCATGGCAAGAGCAAGCTGAGCTCTGGGGATGGTTGTAGGGGTGAACATTTCTTAAGTTATTACAATGTATCAAAGGTGATGCTCACTGTGTAGACTGTCATTTTTAATCTTGATTGTATTATAAAGTGAAAATTACTGCTTTCCGTAAAGTATGAGTGAGGTGGCATGTTCAGAGGGGCTAAGGAAGTCACTTAATATCAGATTGCAAAACAAAAAGCCACACTGTCCTCCTTTGCTTAATTATTCATTTGGTTACCGTAACCCAGGTACTCACACGAGATGCCTTCTAAACTTTGTTATTAATATTTTTACTGTGAGTATGCAT